>NW_028321898.1:1200000-2400000 GCF_036245765.1 Copidosoma floridanum | reverse complement strand
AGTCGAGAGACCAACTGGCAGCGAGGCGCAGCGCTCGCTCCGTCGCTCGCTTCGTACCGCGAGCGTACGTACATATACATGCGTAGGTACTGTCGATAACCTTTTAGCCGATAACACGAGAGAAAAGTATTACATGTATTGTTTTAACACCCTCTCTGCTTGAGTGTTGTCGGTTGTACGCTCAACTACATTTAAATTTTTACACAGATAATTGAATTTTTCATGGCTGAGCGCTTTTGTCATGATGTCGGCATATTGCTCGTTTGTGTTGACATATTTAGGAATGATTGTTCCGTCTCGCACTTTTTCACAAATAAAATGATAACGGACGTCGATGTGCTTTGACCTTCTATGAAATTCTTGATTCTTAGTTAACTTAATTAAACTTTGATTGTCCATGTATAATGTAATTGGGTCTACACTTCCACGTCCGATATCGTGTAATAGTTTTTGTAGCCACATGGCCTCTTTTGTTGCTTCGCTAGCTGCAATGAACTCAGCCTCCGTCGTACTTAGACTTACGCTTGTCTGACGCTTCGACGACCATGTTATACATCCACCACCCATCATATATATATAGCCGCTAGTCTAGCGTCGCGTATCGTGGTCGGCGGCATAGTCCGCGTCTGAGTAACCTACGAGTACATCGTTCGTATCGCTTGCGCGGAACAAAATTCCAAAATTTTGTGTGCCCTTGAGATATCTCAAGATACGCTTGACGTATGCCCAATGCGTTTCATTATGATTGTCGAGATATCTGCTCGCTACACCGACTGCGTATGCTATGTCCGGCCTTGAGACCATGGCTAAGAACAAAAGTGAGCCGACGACTTCACGGTAGGGGACAGATATCTCGTTTGTTTTGTCAGGGCTCGTCAGTCTGACGTGGGGGTCGGCTGGCGTTCGCATCGGATTGGCATCGAGCATATTGAACTTTGTCAAAATTTTTTGAATATATAATTTTTGATTAATAAAAATCGAGCTTGAATCGCGTGTAATTTCCATACCAACAAAATAGTTTAGAGGACCGGTGGTTATTGCAAATTTAGACTCGAGAATTTCTATCAATCTTTTTAAAACTTTAATGTCCTTTGCGAACATCAAGCCGTCGTCCACGTAGAGGGCAAGGTAGACTTTTACTTTATTAAAAATTCCGATATAAATACATTTGTCAGCACTGCTTTGGACAAAACCTAAGTTTCTTACAACGCCGTCAAATTTCTCGTTCCAGCAGCGCCCCGATTGTTTCAGGCCGTAAATGGCTTTATTCAGTTTCAAGACCAAATTTTCGCCCTTTACATTTAAACCGTCCGGAATTTTCATATACGTAGTTTCTTTCAACTCGCTGTTTAGATAAGCGGTGCTAACATCGAATTGTACAGCTTGTAGTTTTTCGCTCGCGGCTATCGCGAGGAGCACGCGCACAGATTCAAAACGAACAACGGGTGAAAAAATGTCCTGATAATCGATACCGGCTTCCTGCAAAAAACCTTGGGCGCACAATCGAGCTTTGTATCGAGGTGGATTTTCACCGTTTAAATTTTTTATTTTAAACACCCATTTGAAACCTATTGCTTTGCGCCCTTCCGGTAACTCGGTAACTTCCCACGTGTTGTTTTTCTTGTGAGCTTGTAGCTCCTCGGCGATCGCGCGTCGCCAAAGATCGGAATCTCCGCGGTTCAGTGCTTCTTTAAAATTTTTCGGCTCGTCGAAAACGGTAATACAGGCTTCATATTTCTGTGGAGGTCGCCGCTCTTCGCGAGAGCGCAAGTTGTATGGCGCTTGGTTTTGAGGCGCGGGGATCTCGCCGTCGTCCGGTGGGTTCTCCGGTGGATCGTCTCGCGGATCTATTACGTCATCATCCGGTTGTCCCTCGTCGGGCCGCTCCCCGCTGGGATGAGGAGATTCGGGGCGATCCTCATTCTCTTCCTCGGGCTCTTGACTCTTATAGTTGATTGAAAAATCTACGCCGGCGTCTCTTGTACCGACGGACAAGCTTTCGTTCAATATAACGTTTCTCGAGACCGTGACGCATCTAGTTTTAGGATCAAATAGCCTGTAATTTTCGGACTCGTTTTCGTAACCTACAAATAGTAGTTTTCTTGACTTTTCATCAAATTTCTTGCGAAAAATACCCGGTATAAATTCATACGCATCGCAGCCGAATGTGCGTAGATGAGAGACGTTAGGCTTTTTGTTATACCATAGTTCGTAGGGGGTAGCGACAACGCAACGGGCGCCAAGCGTTCGATTGAGAACGTATACCGTGGTGTTGACCGCTTCCGCCCAGAGGCGCGTGGGCAAGCTCCTCGCGGCTAGCATAGTGCGCGCGCTCTCTACAATCGTTCTCATCTCGCGCTCTGCCCGCCCGTTCTGCTCGGGCGTATACGGCGCCGAAGTAACATGCCTAATGCCTCTCGCCGCCAAAAGTTCTTGAACATTGTTATTGATGTATTCAGTGCCGTTATCCGAATGTAATACTTTTATTTCTTTGTCAAAATGATTTTTAGTTAAAATTACGAATTTACGTAACGCTTCAAAAGTATCACTCTTATGCTGCAAGAAATACACGACGCGAAAACCTGTTGCTTCGTCTTTAAATAATAAGAAAAATTTCGAATTGCCGACGGACGCTACCTGCATCGGGCCGCACAAATCGGTATGAATGACCTTGTCGGGGGTATCGCTAACAATTTTCTTATTTTTCTGAAAAGGCAATTTGAATTGTTTACCTAATGGGCAGGCCTCGCAAAAATACTCGTCTTTGTCTCGAACGTTCATACCGGATACAGCGTCATTTTTTAGCATTTTTTCGATTGAGTCGCGGCTTACATGGCCCAGGCGCTCATGCCAAACATTGAGTGGCACTGAAGACACGTAATTAACTTCGTAACGAGATTCGGTTTTCATAAGCATGCGCGTCAAATTATTATTAAAGCTAAGTCCCTGTGCCATCAAGCTCCCGTCATTCGAAAAAATACTCGCGCAATTTTTGTTGAGAATTACAGAGTAACCATTCGACGTACAAACTCCAGTAGACAATAAATTCTTATTCATAGTGGGCACCAACAATACATTGTTTATCTCACCGTCGAGCCATCTGCCGCCGACGAAGCGTTTAATAAGGACTTTACCGCGCCCCTCTACAGCTTTTCGGGTTCCGTCGCCGAGGTACACAAACTCGTCTCGGCTCGGCTGGAATTCCACGAACCAGCTCCGCTGGCAAGTTATGTGCCGAGACGCGCCGCTGTCGAGTAGCCAACACTCACTCTCGTCGATTTCGCGAATCCAGCTATGCTCGCTGTCGGGTAAACAAACAATGTTGTGGGAAAAACTCGACGGCTGAGATACTATAAACGCAGCCATGTTCGCGGAAGCAAAGCCTGCATTGCTGTTGCCCGAATTTTTGCCGTCCGGCTTACCGTTATTATTCGACTCTTCATCGGCGTTTTTGTTAGCGTTGTTCGCGCGCTTTCTCGCGTAGCAAAATTTGGCGATGTGCCCCGATTTACTACAAAAATTACGGCCTCTTGCACGCTGTCCCATGCCGAGATGAAAGCATTATACTTCGGTGGAAGAGTGCTCAGAATTTTCGCCATCACCATGATGGTCGAGACCTCCTGGCCAATGTCCTTTAGCTGACTGGCGATGTTCTCCACTTTGGCGATGTGTTGAGATACAGAGTCAGTTGGCGCCATGCGGTACTCGTGGAACTTAGTAGTGAGCGCCAACTTATTGGAAGCGCTTTTTTGCTCATGAATGCTTGACAATTTTCGCCACATTTCATTCGAACTCACGCATGTCACCAAATAGTCAAGTTGCGAATAGTCGACCGACGAAGATAACACAAACATGGCTTTGGCGTCCTTCTTCGTCCAAGCATTCAAGTTGTTGCGATTCGCTTCTGTATTATCTGGCTTCACTTCTCGACCTTCAACCATGTCCAGCAGCTCGTGAGCGGTTAGTATAGCCTTTATCTGAAACTTCCAGAGCTGGAAGTTTTGTCCGTTAAATTTTGGGATGTTTTTCACGTCAGAAATGTCGGCCATCTTGACGCTGATGATAATCTCCCAAAGTAAAATAAACTCACTTAATACACACAGAAATATGCAGCAGGATAACAGTCAGTCATAAAGAAAAAACGCGTCACACGAGCTCCTTTTAACAAAGGATCCCAACAGCACACTGGCTAAAGCCCTGGGCCCATAACCTGTAGCGGGATGCAGGTGTGGAAGTGGGAGGTCCGTAAATAAAAGGACAAAGCTTAATAAGCAAAGTAAACGTTTATTCAAAAGAAAACTGACGTAAGTGCGTGCTCACTGCGTGGCGACAGTCGAGAGACCAACTGGCAGCGAGGCGCAGCGCTCGCTCCGTCGCTCGCTTCGTACCGCGAGCGTACGTACATATACATGCGTAGGTACTGTCGATAACCTTTTAGCCGATAACACGAGAGAAAAATATTACATGTATTGTTTCAACAGATCTTCTTTTAGCAAATGTTTTTGAAAACTTTAGAAACAATTATCTAGAGGTATAAGAATTAGATACTGTACACTATTCCACAATTATTAGAGAAAAACTAGGTCCGAGAAAAATACGATAACTTTTAGTTCTCATGATAACGAGAAATAGAATGTTACTCCTGTGACTGACTCGTCATCTTGCGAAGATGATAAAATAAATCAAGAACTTAACAGCGAACACGAAAAGAGTGACAATGGTGAAATACTATATTGTCAAAAGGAAAGGAGAGAAGAGAAAATTATTGTAGTAGAGTCACCTCACGTAGTAGAAGAAACCTCATTTCAAAAAACCACAACTACTACCACAGGCTGTTTGATCAGACTTGCCAGCCAGTGATATTAGATCATTGACCGTCTAGTATTTGAAGCAAGGGTAATAGACCAACTACAACTTCACAAGAGAGCAACTACGGGGATGGAAAATTATACAGAACTTTTATCTTGATAAATGGCAAACAACAATTTTAAGGTAAATATAAATTGTTATTTTCATTCTTATATTTATTTATTTAGTTTTTTTTTTTTGATATTAAAACTTATTAAAAATTTTTGGTGTATTTTTTTTACAGATGCTCGGTCTGGCAGCTTAAAATGGAGTTGCTTCTCAAGGCTTCGTTCTATGAAAAAAATCACTGAGATGATAGGTAAACATAACTGTCTGGTCAAAAAATGTTAGAAAGTAAACCCAAAATATGGAATGAAAGTCACTGTAAAATTCAATGACGAGTTATTGATATTTTTATCTAGTGCAGTGTTAAAGAATATCGCCAATTATCCAGTCCTGAAAAAGAAGCTTTTCATAACTTATAACGGTTGTTACATTTAATTTTTAAGTGTACAGGATAAATAGTTTTTATAAAGATAACTAAAAAAAATACCATGTATTGTATTTTTTCCATACGAAATCGTTTAATAAATTAACTCCTTTACAGTTTATATTTTTATTTATTTAATTTTTTTTATGCGTTCACTATATATTTTTTATACATTATATTTCCTTGAATTACAATTGCTTTTTTGAACTATTATGAGTAGCCCCAAGAAATTAGCTGCTTCTGATGATTTTCCAAACTGTTAGTAAATGGTTTTGTTAGTCCTACGCGGGTTATGGTAAGAACTTTTTTCGATTAGTTAGTCATACAAAATTTTTCAAGGACTTGTTTAGTATCACTTGGACATACTTCACCAACTTTTAATTTTGACTTTATTAGTTTTTATTAAAAATATACATTTTTGTACAATATTATTAATTTTACTTTCATTAACCACTGAAGTATCTTTTGGCTTTACACCAATCGTTCACTATTTTTTATTATCGTTAGTTCTCAGCTGTTGTAAAAGATTAAGCCTTTTATAATAACTTTTTGCGTACTTTTGAGTTTGTACATGTGACAAAAAAAAGTTTTTATAGTACAAGATCACCCAATGCATAAAACAGATCTAATGATAATTGAAGTGGATGGATTCAACGTTACCCTACTATTTTGAGCAGTGGGTATACATCGAATACGATCCCAGAGCTTTTTTTACTTCTCAATTCAATGGTTAAGGTAGAGTTGAGAAATTTTTTAACTCTACTCTACTCATACTTCTGCTACGTACACACAATGTCTCATGTATGTACACGTACAGAGCAAACAAACTAAGCTATTAAGCATTCAGATTTTCTTTAAATTAACAATCACTTGCACAGTCTTATCATTACATGAAGTGTTATGATAAGCTGATATTCCTCATATGATTGAAAATTAATTTTTTCTTAATTTTACTCAAATTTTTCAAGATAGTGCATAAAAATAAGTTATTTTATTTCATTTGGCACTGAAGCATACCTTTAGATCGAACGTTTTCGTTACTATAGACGCTGATGTGAATTTTTTCATCCCCTCCCAGTTTATTTTTGAAGAAAATAGACGCCTAAAGATTACCGTACGTGGAGTATAAGTTTATTTTGTATTTTCGCATGAGAATTTGACAATTCATTTGGTAAAGCTCTTCACCACGATCTGTTTATAAATTATTTATAACATTTTTCTCAGTAAAAAAGAATTTTATAGTGGCAGTCATATCTGTATCAGTATTATTTTTTACAGGCAGGGTCTATCCATACTTGAAAAATACATTTTTGACACAAAGCTTCTTTTTAGACAAGTAAGAGGAAATAGGTCTACTAGTAAGCAATTAAAGCGATGTTTTAATAGACATAATATTAAGTTTGCAGCGTAAACTGAATATAATTAAAGAGATTTCGACCCAGATTTCTTCTACAACTCCAAAACGCCGTGAGGAGGAATAGAAAAAGTAGTAGAAGAGCTTTATAAACCTACGGTAAGCAACTGAATTCAGCAACAGTTTGATGTTCGGGACCTGGATAAGACATGTCAAGCTAATATTGTCAAGATGATACCTTATACTGGTAAAAATAAAAGTTATGGATATTTTCTGACAGTCATTATAAGACAAGTCATTATTACTATCAGCAAATATCTATAACCTTTACTTTCACGAGTATAAAGTATCGTCTCCACAATATTATCTTGACATGTTTTATCCAAGCCCTGAACACAAACTTACTGGCAAAGTCAGTTGCGTCTCGTAGGTTTAAAAAACTCTTCTACTACTCTTCCTATCCTTCCTAACTGTCTTTTGAAGTTATAGTAGAAATCTAGATCAAAATTATTTTGTTCTGACGCTGCTAATTTAATATTGTTCCTTTGAATACCTCGTTTTAATTACTCAGTAGTAGACTTCTTGCTTCTAACTCATCTAAAATGGAACTTTTTTCTTTATATAAGGTTGTAGGATTTATAGCATTTTTTGCGTAGATAGCTGACGCAAGATTGCAAAATCTTTTATTTTCTAAGTCACGTTGACCATCTGAGATAAGCTTATATCCATTTCCAGGAGGATCTTGACTACCTTTATATTGAGCTGATCTATGTCTAAATATATCATTGCTTATTTTAATACTAAAGTTTAATTTACTAAGCAAGCTTACCTTACAAAGCTTCTTAAAGGTTAAATTTATTTTATTAGTGCCCTATCTTAAGTTATAACGTCAATCACGACGTCATTTGTGACATCGCAAAATACGTTATTCATGACGTCGTTAATGACATCACATTGACGTCAATATGACGTCATTCACAACGTCGCAAAAGACGTACTTTACGACGTCTCAAATGACGTGATTTACATAGGTTGTTGCTTAACAAAGGGCTGTTTTAAGGCATTTGATGATCTTAGAGGTGCTACCATTAGGATGGTAACATTAAAACAGAGGGATTCAAAAAGTTTTTGAATTTAGAAAGTTTTTTACCTGTTTGAGAAAAAAAAGAAAATTTTTTTTTTATCATAAAAAATACTTGAACCCCCTGGTTTTAGTGTTACCATCCTGATGGTAGCACCAGAAGGCCATTAAATGTCATAACTTGAGATAGGGTGTAACTGGGCTTACGTGCTGATATCTCTGCCACTAGCAATCTTAGTCGATTAACTAGTTCGTCACGGTTGTTCCAGTAAACGTGGTCTACTCGTGTGTTAAGCTTAGCAAATAAAAATTCAAGTATGATGGCACTTTTGTTTTTTAAATGTATGAGTTTAAATAACGGGATAATAACATCATTAAATTTTTGCTGTTGTATGGATAAATAGTCTCATTTTTTACCTTACTTCCTTTTAAGCGTACTAAAAATTTTTAATAATTTTTATGTATCAAGATTAATGATAGGATGTTATACATGCTCTAGAAGAATGCTTTTTCATGTGGAATTTAAGCAACCCATTAGTCATTTAATGAACTAAATGCTTGATTAGAATTAAAATATTTTTAAAATTAACAGAACAATTACGACGTACATATTGTCAATTTTTTCATCTCATAAATTCGATATTATTCTGGCTTATTTCTATTAGGTATTCAAAAACATAAATTGATCTACAAAATTTTATCATTATCATGCACTTCATCATTATTACAATTACTTTTTTCAACATCAGCATCACAGTTTTTTACAGTATTATCCGATGAAAAAGTATCCTCGTCATCTTCATTGTTACTATCAGCCAATTAAAATATTAATGTGTCGATGTTATTTATTCGTTTAGAAGGCTCAGAAGGCTTGACAAGTTGTTTAGATAGAGATTAAAATCTTTGCAATACGTTTTTTCTCCTTTGTATTGTATGAAACGGATCAGTCATAGGTTTAGAAGTCTCACCAATTTATTTTGAAAAATTTTACTGTCCTGCCTTTAAGAATAGATGCTTACATTTAATATTTTGATTTGCTTTTTGAATTTGTTAAAGAATGCGTTTTCGTTATAAAATGCATCCATGTTTACTATTTAAGAGTTAACAGAAGGCTGATGAATGCTTAATGAGAACAAGTAATATTTGTTACGAAAGAGTCGAATCCTGTCCTGTATCTCCAATTATTTAGATAACTAACTTTGTATATTACGACAAGCCCATACTACACAACTTTCCAATATTTAACATTTAATTTTTTCAATACATTCTATCAATATTAACATGACCATTATACATGTTTTTTAAATTCTTATTATCTTGTCAAAATATTACTAAGAAGATTACGTTATCTCTGGCTTAATGCTTTAGAACTGCTTAAAAGTGTTAAAAAGTCTATGGTTACAAGTAAATGTGATCGCAAAGTTTTAATCTCTACTTTAGAGAGTGCTTGAGCAGCCATGAAAAAAGCTGGTGATAAGAAAAACACCAGAACACCACGCATATTACACATAATTTAAAAAATTAGTGGTTTCTTACCGTACATTGTACCCACATTCAAAGATCTAAGCACTGTAGGCTCCTGCACATGGTGTGAGTGGTATACGTAAAGCAATAAATGAGTCAAACAAAGCCAAGAAATAGGTTTCTTACCGTACATTGTACCCACATTCAAAGATCTAAGCACTGTAGGCTCCTGCACATGGTGTGAGTGGTGTACGTAAAGCAATAAATGAGTCAAACAAAGCCAAGAAACAGGTTGAAGAAAGTGCCAGACGTAATAAAAAAAAGTTAAAATTGTTTTACTTGGTAAGAGCCTCCTCCTAAAACCGTGTGAAAAAGGTTTAGGACTAAATTTAAAACCATGAAGGGGATAAGAGAAATAGTTCAAATTAGAACTACTTAATGAAGCTTTTACAAATATACATATTATAAATTATATGAAAAAATATTGAAGCTACAACATTTTTAAAGAGGACTCATAAAATAAGATATGTTATCCAGTGATTTATATTAGAATAAATCAGCTATTGTTAATCTAGATGTTGAATAAGGTCCCGATACTTATTGTATTGCATACAAAAAAAAGACTTGACAACGTACAATATTTTAACAGTTCTAGTGGTCTACAATCACCACTATATTTAATTTTGTACCACAGCGTTAGTACTCTTAAGTAAAATTGTGAAAGATATAAAAAATTTAATACGTATTACTGTGGTTATGTCTGTCTAAGATCTTAAAGTAATAACCTTATCTGTAAGCCTTTATAAGTAAGGTATATGCAAAAATTTATCATTTATTGATTAAACGTCATTAAAGACGCATTAACTTTTAGATTGTCTAGTACATCATCCGTTTTCAAAGCACAGTATTTTAATCCAATTCACTGCAAAAAAGTTACGTTCGTCTAATGATCTACACCTAAAATCAATGAGAATTATAATAAATCTTACGTAAGTAAAGCGGTGGTAATTTTACCAACGAGTAGCTATAAAATTCAAGATATAGAAAATTGTTTCATCCACATACTAACACCTCAAGATATTTCAACAAGTGCAAAGCCAAAAAAAATAGGTTTCGTATACTGATGTTGTGTAGCCATCCAATTAATTTTCTGCTAGAAGACTTGTTGGGATCAGTTTTTAGTTTTACAAAACGCATACTCGCTTTAAACAACACTCTGGAGTCAGATAAACCTGCTGTGATTCTTAAGGTAAATGCACTTTAAGTTGAGCGTATTCCTTGGTGTAATTTGATGAAAAAGCATGAGTGTAAAAATTTATGGCTTGAGCTCTACTATCATGGATTATATTGGAAATCTGGTAATATAAACTACACTTGAATAGGAAATGCGCTACTAGATAATTTTGAAGATGTAAGGTACATTTTTGTAATAGCAGAATTTAAAAAAAGGTGTCTAAAAAAAATGTCTAGCCATGCAGTAAAAGTACATATGATAGTATGCGCAAAGGTTATCAAAGAACATGTTTTTATCCAGCATTACAAAAATATTTAGAATAAGTGAATCAAACCGCAAGTGGACGATTTCAATGACAACAAGAGATGAAAGTGAATTATTATTTAGATCAATGACAGTAAAAGTCTTAATATAAGTGTATAAATAGGTAAGTAAGCCAACTATGAATTAATTAGGAGTTATCGGTAACTTTTAAGTTTAATATATGTTAAGCTTTGATAACGCAAAAGGTTTATATAAAAAAAAATTAATTCAAGTAAGTAAAAGGTAATAACAGAATAAAGTTAAGTTACAATCATGTACGGACCAGGCTATAATAAACCAAATAATCAAAGCTGTATCAGTACTGTTCAGTTTATTCAGCACAGCTGTGTCATCCATTTATTGTAAAAGCAGTCTTGTTACTATTGAGTCATCTGCTGTCGTATTGGTAAAGTTATCCATGATTTGTAAATAAAATTTAAAAATTACATTTAAGTGAATTAACCAAACCAAACAAAGTCAAAGTAGCTTTATTCAACTTTTAAAGTTATAAGTCTACAATGATTTTATCTAACTGATTTTTATTTGTAGAATGAAAATGAAATTTAGAAAAATTTGCAGTATTATAGGATGTGAATTTACATACCTATGCTGAATATCCGAGTGCTGAAGTGTTTAATTTCTTATGTTTATGGAGATAGTGCGAGGAAATATTTCATTAAATACGACAGATTAGGATATAAAGTTTAATGGTTTACCATTTTTATTTGCCTAGGGGTGCATGTCAGTCACGAAAATCATAATTTCAAGGCAACCGATAAAATCCTTTACTTAATTGGTTATTTGAGCTTTACAAACTTAAATAGCACTAGGTGTTTTAGCAATGAAGGATTGAACAGTTTTAAGTTTAGTTGCCTTGACATTCGAATTTTAACCACGTTGTTCAGTTAGTACATAGTTGATATGTAGAAAAAGGCAAGAAGAAGCACTTATTGAGCAAATCTAGTCACTAAGAATGGTCACAATAACAGTGAAAAACAAAAGTAAAGTAGTAAGTTTCATTTATATATTCTGAATGTAAACAAAAATTAAAAAGTAGTGACTGTTTGTATAAGAATTTAATAAGAAAGTAAGATCGAGCAGTCGTGACGTAAATTTGAAGTAC
The DNA here is from genome assembly GCF_036245765.1 of Copidosoma floridanum. Classification (NCBI taxonomy): domain Eukaryota; kingdom Metazoa; phylum Arthropoda; class Insecta; order Hymenoptera; family Encyrtidae; genus Copidosoma; species Copidosoma floridanum. The sequence goes on along the minus strand of NW_028321898.1, from coordinate 2,388,103 downwards.
AAAAATTCCAACCACACAAATAAAATGTCAACACATTAAGTATAAATACGCTCTTTAGCACTAAGTAGTGTGTTAAAAGAGCAACTTAACTGTTAAGGTATTTTGAAAGTCAATCTAATACAAATTCGTGCAACAATCACTATGTAAACCTCTGGCATCAGTAATAGGAAAAATTCGTACCAACACGATAAGACAGGAGTAACTCCTACATCAATCACTCACATATACATCAAATTTTCTTTAGATCTAGGTGGTAAGGTGATGTGAACACATAAGGCAGATCAGGGTCAAAACTAAAAGTATAGGCTTATAGAGCTGCACAGCAGGTTGAACAGAAAAATCACGACAGGGCGGAGAAGCAGCAATCACAGTTAGAAGTGACATGCAGTGCAGAGTAAATGCCGAGAATGGTTGAATAAAGGAGTGTGCAACGACTCTAAAACAAAAACGCCCGAAGGCATATAAGGTGAAAATCAGAACTGAAAATAGACTTAACTTTAGACACAACCACTATCACTTATGGCTAGAACAATACTGTGAAAAAAAGTTTAAGCATGACGTTAAAATAGAGCTTATAACTGAAATAAGAGTTAGAAAATAAGGTCTTATTTTTAGAATAGTCGTTAATAGTGCGTTCAAATCTTTACTACTACTTATTTTATATAAGAAAATAATTTTTCTTAAGATGATAACTTCTAATTTCATTTATAAATCATGAGGTCAAAGTTATGGCAACTTAGGCTTGCACTTAGAAAAACTCTTATATTTTGGTGGCTGATCATATGTGTTTGTTTATGGATGTAAAAATCTAAAAGAAGTACTTGCACAAGTAAAATATAGGAATACTTCAAAAATCACAATTATGGATGATAAACATATGCAAGAAAATTTTTCTGTGAATCAATGAAAAATTTTTTTTCACAATATGTGTAGCTTTTGAAAGAAAAAAAAAAGTCAAAATTATTTTATGTAAATTAAGGCTGCATACATAACTTTTTTTTAAACCATAATTTTTTTTTCTTTAGAGACTGTAAGTTTCTCCTTATCCGTGTTACCTCAGTGTTAGTATAGTTATATGAATATAAGAAGACTTTGTTTCGTAGTTATCTAAAAAAATTCAGAACATTAACATATACGATCCACGTATGGTGGAATTACAAAAATTTTTTTTTCATGTATGAAACCATTAATTTTAATAATACATTTTTATTTTCTTCCAGAATTACTCAGCTCGTTTCAATTTAGAAAGAATAGTTAAAATGTATACATTTGTATATATTTCTTAATATTTTCCTGACATTCTGATAAACTGAGCGTATAACGGTTCTGCGTTACTGTGCTCCTATGCATAAACATGCTGTAGTCATTTGATTGTAATAATAATTTATTCACACAAAAGTAGAGATAACTTACTTTACATGGCTTCTTAACCATTGGACTACAGTTAATAACCTATAATTTAAGGAATACGTGTCCAAGTCAGGTGAGTAAAGGTCCAGTCTTGAACTCAGAAGTATGTATTACCCAGCTTCCAAGCTACAAAAATCACAGCCTAAGCCACTGTGCCACTGTGGGCGTTATATGTATATTAGTTGGTCTTAACCCCTCTGTGCAATGCAGACACCAAACCCTCAGAAAAGGGAAGGGTTCTTTGAAGGCGCAACTCTATGGTAGGTATTTGTTCCTTAGGTGTTAGGGAAGCGAAGCTTCTTAAAGAAAGGTTTTTGTACTTGGTAAAGACTGTATCAACCTGTTTAATTTAACCATAAAACAATAAATAATTGAAGCAACAGATACAAGGTAAACTATGAAGTAGTGATTTAGGGTCTTGCATTACCTGTTAATAAGCAGTATAGTAATTTACTGTTTTTTGTTAACTAATGAAGCAGATATTATCTGTTCTAGGATACACTTCGTCATTTTTGCTGAAGTTATCAACTGATATAATATAAACTTACAGAGAAGCTATTGAATGTCCCCAGTCTCCGAGTGATGCATGTATCAGTTGTGACTTCTTATTTTAGTAGTTCATGGTTGCCATAAGGTATTTTCAGTGACACAGTCATGTGCCTTTAAGTAACTTTTAAATTCTTTCTGAATAAATAAAGTGGCCAGTAAGTACTTTGAGTTACCTCTTAATTGAAACCTGTGTTATTAAATACTGCTTTGTAATAAATCAAGAGGAAACAAAATTCCATGTATTGCCTAGGGATTTATGCTTATGAAGTATAAAAGCTTTAATGATTAAAAAAATTGTTAATAAGCGCTCGAAGTTATCTGGAGATGTGTGCTTATGTTATTAAGTAACGCTTCATTGATTAAGTGAGCTGCAAAAAAGTATCCATTTTACTCTATGGTTAGTGCTAACGTTATTAACTAAATCCTTATGAATTTAGAAATTGGCCTGTAAGCACCTGAAGTTACGTGGTATTTGGCTCTTGTGCTATAAATTAATGTTTCATATAATGAACACAGTCGCCAGTCAGCACCCAAAATTACATAATGATATGAGCTAATATTTTAAATTAATATTTTAATTATTCACAGAGTGTTTAGCAAGAGTTCCATGTCATCTCGTGACATGTGCTTCAATTTCTAATAAAAGTTTTATTAATTCACAAAGAGAGAAGCAAGTGCCTCAGCTCACCTGGTGATATGCGATCCGATTTTCTTATTAATGTCTTATTCATTAACAAGGTGGCAAGTAAGTGCCCCGAGTCATATGGTAATTTTCACTGGTATTGTTAATAAATGTTTTACCAAATATAATGTGGCTAGCCAGCACTCCAGGTCACCTGGTGATATGCGTTTGTATTTTAATAAATGTTTTGTCAATTAACGAAGTGGCCAGTAAGTGCCCCAGGTTACTTAGTGATGGGCACTATAACTTTTTTTTTTTTTTTTAAATAATGAAGCCATCAATTGCTCTAGGTTACTTAGTTATTGTTGCTTATACTTTAAATCTAAGAGAAGTAGTTTGCATATTACTCAAAAAGGTTTTGCAATTTTATGTTTCTTTATTAATTTTCTTATTTTTTGATTAAACATATATTTAAAACGTTATTTGGTGAAATTTGTTTGACATGTTGTGTGGTTCAAGAGGTTTAGTGTACTAAGTTCTTAGGTAAAATAGCTTACGATTTAGTTATTCGGTTTCATTTTGTTTAAATTTTCCACTAGGTGTACGTTAACTCTGGTCATGTGGTACTCAACGCAACCGTGCGCTTATTTACTCCCTTTCTGGCTTGCTTACTCACTCACTCGTTTGTTGCTACGAAAGGCACCTACCAGTACTGAGTTTCAGAGTGACGCAATTAGGCGTTTTCGCTTCCCTCGTGCCCTTAACGTCCGAAATGAGAATGTTCTGTCCTAAGCTCTACCACTTGCAGCACTGCTGCAATAGGGCCGTCATGGCGTCTTAAATGCATATAGGTAGTGCTGATTATCTTTGGACTTAATGATGGATGTCACATCGTTGTTTACATGTACATAAGTCGTGACTCCTGTGACCATTTGCTTGTGATTTTTGAAATTTAAGATAGAGTTTGATTCAGTATTAACCTATCAATGAATTTTTTTCTATTACCTGTAAGACTAGCGTTTTCTTTTCTTGAATCTTCTTTTCATTTCACAACTGTCATCAAGCCACACATTGAACCTACTTTAACATTATTCATTTAATATTGCATGCCAGTTTGCGTTTTCTTACTTATGACTATATCTGTACACATACTTTTAACACAAGAATGGTAGATATGTATTTGAACATCTGTATGTACAGTTAAGATGCCATGATGGCTCTCCAACAGCAGCGTTGCAGGTGGCAGAATTTGGGGCCAAAAATTCTTATTCAATCATAGCAACAATAAATATGAGGCATTTAAAAATACAGCTTTTGCTATAAATTTAGTTATTAATAATACTAAAATTGATGTAAATTTCAATAAAGCTAGTGAAAATATTCTTCTCATTAAATTATGAACACTCCTTGCGTGGTGTTTATTTTCAGAAAACGTTAATGGCAATTATATAAGGGCAAAATATAAGAGTTATTTCACAGGCAACTTCATTTATTATAAAAAAACCGTGATCTTTTCCACGTACTTTAAATTTATTAATCTAAAAATGTTTTATGTTTTTTTTAACATACACTCCAAAAAAAAAAAAAATATTAAACTACAATGATGATACTAAAGACTTTGCATTTTAAAAACAAACCATTGATTTAATGTATATTCACTTATGCGATAAGCAGGAAAACGTACAAAAAACGTTGAAAAAGTAGTAATGATACTAAGAAATTTGAAAACAAATGACGGTTTTTGCAATGGTACACAATTGCAAATAATAACATGGTTGCATTAGAAGTAACGGTTCTTGTTATGGTATAAAATTGCAAATAACAAAATTACTCCAGTTTAATATAAAACAAAAAAAAAAATTACTAAATTACAACTGGAAAAAGCAGTTTTTGCAAAAAAATAACTATAAATACAGATAACTTACGATCCTCACATTTTACAGCATACACAGAGGCAACTTTTTTCACATGTAGCATTTGCACATAAAAACTCATAAATAACAAGGACAAGATTAAGACAGTATTGTGTTACGTAGGAAAACGGTGGCTTGTAACGCAAAATAATGAGAACGTTTTATATTCGACTTTTGTTTATTTTCTACGAATTATTTTCTCTATTTTCTTATTTAAAATAGCTATAGCTTGGTTGATATTCTCATGGTTGATCGTCACACCGTCTCTTGCGATAGTAATTCTGCTGCTTGTACCTGTGAAAATTTTAGCCAAGTTTATTATTAAGGGATCCCCTTTTTAAAAAGGCACGTTGATAAGAATCATTATAGAGGAAAAGAAAAAGGTGTGTAGCCTAACTACACCAAATTTTTGCACCCAACATACCTGGGTAAAAATGATATCTGCATAATTACAAATTATGTCGAATAATTTCTTTTATTAGGTAATTATATTTTACACTTTTTTTACACATACTGGTGCTTGACTTGTACCTAATTTCTATTTTTGCATAGCTGATGTTCTTGTCTATAAGATGCTTATATTAGTTTTGTTATTTGTGACTAACAGTGCTGTCATCGCTATTTTAAACAGTTTTTTTCGTTATTTTCGTCAGACTAAGTGTATTTTTGGATAAGAAATACATTGGTCGTTCGTTGAAGTTTTTAGTTGAATATTTATAGGTTTCTTTTTCTTAGGATAGAAGGTATATATTTGATCTATTTTTTTACTTGTCCAGCAATACTTTAACACATGTTCTCTTGATCCCCTTCTACATCACTATTCAATGAGCTGTATTTTGTCTAACTGCTGTGTAAATTTTACTTTTTTCTATGATAGGGCTGACATTGACCGATGATGGAGTTTGTTGTTTCAGTGGTAGGTTCACTCAGTTATTTTAGCAACTTATAGCTTATGATTCCTACAATTTTTTTGGAACTCTACTGCAAGTATCTTTGCTCTTATAATATTGTGACTTCGTTTATCAGACATATGTAGTTATTTCTTCAGTACCACTTTTTTCATACAGATACGCATGTTTGTTTACATGTATGTTTTTGTTTAGTTATACTCCAGTCTCATTGCTTAAAACAAAATTTTTTTTTCTCAAAAAAATCTGAGTACTTGTTATTGGGTGATCACTTTTTAGTTTAATATCATGATCAAATATGCAATCACAAGTTTTTCTCTGTGATTGCAGGACAGACGATTCCTTAAATCAAACAATAATCCATTCAATTCTTCCGTTCATTTTATAGGTAAGTAAGGAGTCTAAGGATATTTATAAAGTAATCAAGGAATTATAGCTAAGTTATCAATCAATACAAATTTGAGATTGCAACTTTATTTTATTCAAGTTATTTTATATTTCTTAATACAAAATGACTTGAAAAAATCTTTTTTCTTCTAAGTTCACCTATTTGATATCTTTTAGGACCTACTTACTACACACATCTACAAGAGACTACACTTACCCGTAAGTGTATTTGTAAATATTTTGTTAATTTTTTCTTTTTTTTTGCTGTCACTTACGTTTTTCTTTCATTCGTTATATTTTTCAAAATCCTTTTTTTACATTAAAATACAATAATTGTTTTGCCTATAATTTTGGTAAATAAATAAGGTAACATACAATTTTGTTATAAAAATAATATCCTTTATTGTCTGTATACTACTATACTGATTATATTTAGTATTATTATTTTTCTTATTATTGTAAGTAAAATTATATTTATAATGATTATTATTTTTTTATGCTTATTATTACGATTATTACTACTATTACTACTATTACTATTATTATTATAACTTGTCATATTGTTATCGAATCGTTGGTTGACCTCCGTAATTTGTCATCAGCTAGTGGCTTGGAGTGGAACGTAAATACATTTTTGTATGAAATTCTTCAAGTTGAACTCGAATTTCTTGTCCTTTGAAAGAGTATCTTCATCCTATGAATTGGTCTTTACTGTGCGAGGCTGATTATGTGTCATCAAATTATCCCTTACACTTTCCAGTGGATCTCTCAGTAGTCGATTTGTGGTAGTATTGGATTCCCATGCATCTATTCTTATGCCCAGCTTTCCTTCAAAATCTCGGTGCTTGATGTTTAGTCTAACTTTGGTTTGAAAATTGTCTACAGAATTATCAAGTGTTTCTCTGATTTTTTCATTTAATCCAGTGCTTTTTTCTGGAATTTCTTTCGCTTGTGTAAGCCATCAAGATTCACTCATTTTTCCATATACTTTTTTTTTAAGCATTTCACTCTGCTCTCTTTTCTTCGGTGTGTCTCAGTTTGATTTGACTGTACTCGGTACAGTTGACTGTTGCACATGATTCTCTTGGAGTACATTTTGCGCTTAAACCTGGGCCTTACGCTAACTCTCTTTCTCCCTTTTATTCTCATTCTTACTTGATATACCTGTGGCTGCATTTGTTATCCCTACAGTGTCTATTGCCTGAAGAATTCTCTTTTTTTTTTCTGCCACTTCTGCAGCCAAATTTATGTGTGCCTACCGGTGATCCCAGTGCACATCTTTTAACTATATTTTTATGATATGTTCCATTGCAGTTTTGTCGTTTCCTTATATTTTTTGCTCACTACGCTGGATTTAGATAACTAAAAATCTTAATGTCTTCTTGGCTCAGATTTTCCGTTCAAAACTATCAGTGTGTTACAGTTTACTACAATAATTTTCTTTGACATACCTTCTGTTTGCGGCGTTATTGAAAAATTGGATAGATGCCTATGAAATGTATCCAGCTACCTTTTATGGGTTTTGCGTTGTATTTTTGGTTGCCCCTCTAACTCTGAATAGGTGTGCTTGTTATTCCTACTTCTTTTACTACATTCTCTTTTTTGCGCATGTAGGCTAATTTATCATTGGTCGACCACTGCAATAAAATCTGTTCTCATTATTGCTTAAGGATTCTGTAAGGATGCTGCAATCTGCCCTATTTTTTACATAGCCTATACCATCTTCCTTGTTTTTTATGGGGCTCTGCTCTTTTGCTCTTTATGTTTCTACTTGTCACCAGCCTTTCTGATTCTAAATCTGCATTGCTGTACTCATTGATTGTTGACTTATTTTTATCATTGATCAGAGCCAACTTAATAAATTGTATATAGTGAAAGCTGCTTCAATAGTCTCTTTTAACGTCTTTGTCTTAAATCCTGCAAGATATTAGCTGTACGGAGTCCTTAAACTAGACAAGAACTGCATCATTGCTGCGTATCTGACTTTTTTTTTATGCTTCTTTGTTTGCCTACGTCAAGTACAGGCTCACCTTACGAGCCATCAATATACCATTGTGCAACCACTGAACTCGCCCGCAATGTTTTATGATTGTTTCGTTATCCTGTTGCGTAATATAGTCTTAAGTTTTGCTGAAAGTATCTAAACTTCTCCCGTGTTACCAAATCTCCAAGAAAAAGCCAACAGAAACTCGTAAGTAAAGTTAAATAACAAATATCGCATGTAGAACAGATTGTCCTCTAACCCTCGCAATTCATTTCCTAAAAGTCCTTTCAAATATATTGATTTGGGCAAGTATTATTAACTTAAACTTTAATAATATTTAATTCATCTAAATAAGAACTAACTTCCCACTGTTATCTTGGTTCCCCTTCTCTTAAATTAAAATATTCAACCCCCCCCCCTCCCAGATTATCTAACGTGGCAGCACCGTGTGTTGCACGATCTGTTTTCGAGCTCTAATTTTTCTCTTTTAACAATATTTTAAGATTTAAATTTTTGAGCAGTTTCACCATGAGAACTCATGTCACTTCATTTGCTTTTTTTCTAACGCGCATTTAATTTGGGATGGTATTCTAAAATAATCGTCATTGCCTGGAATTCTTGTCAAGTTTCGGGAAGCACGCTAGCAAGCTCCGTTAACGTATTCTTTTTCAGTGTTTCTTACTGAGACATTTTTCTTTTAATAATGTGTATTTAAATGTATTGGATAATTAATTTTTCTGTAGAACTGTGAGTTACAATTCATCGTTTTATTTCTTACCACATAGAACGTATGGATTATTATGTAACTTTAGCATGGAGTAAAATAACGCATATAAGTTAAGAAAATAACACACTAATTTATCGCTGTTTGTCTCACCAATATTAGTTTAAAGCTTCATTATCATGAGAGAAATAAAAATCCCTGGAAAAGATAAAAGAACAATAAAACAATAATACTTAAACGACTTATTTTATACCCAGAGACAAAATGGACACAGTTAGTAGGACGATGATCTGTACACTCGTAATAATAAGTCCCCGTTTGGTAGCAGACCTTGGTACGATAATGTAGTATACTCCAAATTTTTAGTATAGACCTTTCTGTGTCTGCTTGATCTGTCCATGTTGAGTCAGTGATTTTGTTTAGATGATTACCCCTGCTCAAAACGTCCAATGTTGTATGCTTGTGACACAGCACGATGTGTGCTACCTGATAGTCGCTTTTAATTTTCAAAGAGTAGAGTATTAGATTCTCAAAAAATATCTTAACTTTGGTGACAAAAGCCAACTCTACATTTAGCACTAAGCTATTACGTAAGAAAACGAAGGCTTGGGGTGCATGCAAGATAATAAAAATCTTTTGTATTCGACAATCCTCTATTACTTACATTGGTGAGGGAAGAGTGTATTATTGACCGACTCTCTACTCTCTTGATGGACTGTCCTTATCTTTTCTACTTCTCTATCATTTAAAGTCCTAATTTAAGAGGGAAGCATGGACAAATAGATATATGCTATCACAGCACACAAGCTAGGTAACAATGGCTCACGTTTGTAAGAAAAGTATATTTCTTTGTCCCAGACAATTTAATGGAGTGTTGTAACAAGAAAAACTAGAAAATAAGATATTTATATAAATATTTGGTGACATAAATAATTAATAGCACGGAGGAAGCGAATTAGAAGTCCTTCAAAAAGCTCTGAAAATATCGAAATGCTGTGACCTCAAAAAAAAAAAAAAAAAGAGAACCAGTGGTAGAAAAAGGAAAAAGGTCTTTTCTAATCATCGAAGAGCCCAAAAAAACTTTCACACGATGACCAAAGTCCTGGTAAAGGTTGGAGAAGTAAAAACCTTTGCAAGGGTACTTAAGTTAATGAGTATTGCCTTCTACCTCAAATAGACAGAAGCAGTAGTCTAGAGAATTATTTCCACCAAGAATGGGGACTTGCTTCCAAAATCCAAAGAAGTTAGGAATGTCGAAAAATTTTCTTAATATATGGAAGAGTAGTCAGTAGTGGGCCAAAAAATATTGGTTATTACTGCACAAAAAATAACGCTTAAGATCCAAGATTTTGACAGTATTGTCGAAAAAGGAGAAATCAAGAAATGTATTAAGACGATTGTTGATAATCAAAACTAAGATTCCAAGGTTCAGCTCCTTAAGGTGGACGGTAGCGAACAAAGAATGGCGTTGGTAATCCTTAACGAAACAACTGCCAATGAAATTGAATGTATAGGCCATGGCAAGATTGGATTTGTCCCTTGACATGTTAAAAGTAGGTCTGTGATAACAACGTATTTCAAAACTGTCAGGTTTATTCCATGACTATAAAAAAAGCTCGATTAAAGTTGCGCTTCCAATGTGGAAGTTGCAACCACTTTAAAATAGACTGCAGTTGTACAGCATGGTGTGTCTTTTGCAAGGCAGGGGACACGAAACACGATGCTGGCAGTGGAAGCTGCCTAATCTTTAGACAAGCGCTAGAAAAAACCAGGAGAAAAGCTCAAGTGGCAGTAAAGTATGAGGGGCAAATTTTTCAAGAGTAGTGTGAGCTAATATGGACCTACGCTGCGATAAGTACACGTTACTTGTCAGCTAGAAAAAGCATCAAGCATATCGCAGCGCTTGCAAAAACTGCAACCTACTTAGGAGAGCAAGACACGAGTGTTACCTCTCAGAGACCCCAAGTCCTATCCGGACTCGAGAGAATAAGCATCTCTAGTTATGGTGGCGAGCTAGCTCAAAACGTTGGAAAGCGTAGCATCACTGGAGATGTACGCTTTATTATTGCACTTATACCAAAAGATACTGGTGGAGACTGCGTTTTTTACTGTAACAGTAACAGTGGATTTGTAGCCTTCCCCACCTAGGCATGGCCCAGCACGATAGATCACTTCTACACCTCCTGATGGTAACGAGATTGATCTTTTAGGTTTTTTTTTTTCAGACATACTATCCTTAATATTAATAAGGCAAGCCGTTTTGCTAACAAGTTCGAAATCTTGTATTAGCCAATCAAATTATTTTTAAGGTTCAGTTGTAGTGTGCTAATTGGGGTCGAATGTTACACTGTCAATTTTTGTAACTATGCATATTTGATACACATTCTTTTTTATAACCCTTTTTTTACGCCTTATATTGTTGGAATATTGTCAACAAGTAATTTCGGTAGTGTACTATTCTCTATTTTAGTGATATCGGTACAATCTACCTAGTATTTAGTCAAAAATCGCTCTTTATCTTCCTCCATCCTATCTTGTATGATATTAAGACTTGCTTTAAAGTGTGAATTCATTGTGTGCTATAGTTTTTTACATTCCAATTCTAACTGCAGTTGTCTCAAAACGATTCTGTTTAAGTGCAATTAGTTAGAAAGTTATCGAAATACCCTAAACTATCTTCGTTAAGAAATTCTATCTTTAAACTGAGATTTGATGTTCCACGCTTAATCATCAGGAAGTTATCGGTAGAGTTAAAGTTAACATTTATTAGTTGCTTACGTGCTTTACATGCAAAAATAGAGGTGCTGAATTGATTTACCTTGTGTAGATGACTTTTGACCAAATCTCGCGTAGAGCCTCTATTTTTGTTTGTTGAGGCGCTAGACACTACTTAAACCAAGCTAAGAAATCTTCTTATGCACTTCTGGTGTCCTCTCTCTCTCTCTCTCTCTCTCTCTTTTTGAAGGTCCTTTTTGAAAAAAAAAGAAAAACTCTCATGCTAAGAGTTTATTTCGTGTGTTTATAAAAATATGGGTCTAAATGTTTTGGGAGGTTCTTTACGTCAGTTTTATTTTGAGATCGTTATTTGCACGTGCTATTTTTTCATGCATACCATCAATTTTTTTATTTAAGTTATTTTTCTATCTAGCATATATTTAAATTTTCTATTTATAGTTAATGTATCGATCGAATCCATCTCTTTATTTTCCAAATCTTCAAATTTACCATCCGTAGTTGAGGATGTTAAGAGACGCCTGTTAACGTAGGTAACTTTCGACGACGTCGACAAGTTAGGGTAGCTAGAGTTGTCCTTAAGTGTATTGAATTGGCCACTAAGATCCAGCAACGACGAAGATGATTTATTTATGAATTGAATTAACGGGTTGCAGGCTCAGTTATAAATTAAATAACAGAAAAATTTTGCCTAGTATAGCACGTACAATAATGTTTTTAAAGCTGCAAGATCATATTCATGTCAAATAAGTTAAGACGTAAGATATATATGCGTAATAAAATAAAACAAATAAATGTATGACAGTATATAAACGAAACAAACTAAAAGCAGTACAAAAATGGAAAATAAGATGACTGCTAATTAATACTGTAGTTTTTGTTGGAAGCGTAAGCTAGTTAACTAGCAAAAAGATGAAGAGTGATCCCTGAAACATGGGACTTCTTCAAGGATGCTAATTAGCCTGGATCCAGTATTTCGGCCAAAAGCGTCTGCTGAACTGGTGAGAAGTAGATATTCTGAAATATGGAGTCCTTTCCAGGGAAAGGCTACACAGTGGCAAGTGGATCCAATGCACCATTAGTGTAGAGAGTGTCAGCTTAACTGGCAAGATGTTTCACTGGAGATACTTGCACTGAGCTCATGGATAAGGTGTAAAATCAGTAAAAAGGATGAGAAAGTGGGTGCAGCAATACACCCCCACACATTTTTTTTTTTTTTTTTTGTGAAGGGAGGAAAAATGCATTGAGGCACACCGCAGGTACAGCGGTAGAGTGGGACTTAGTGGATTTTTTTTATTAGACCACCCATATCCACTAAAACTCCCCCCATGCCACGTGGCTTTTGATCCACCCTGGAACCGCGTTAGCCTTACTTCAGGGTGGAGCCACCAAGGAGACCATCGCGTCTCATAGCATTAACGAGCTAACTCGCCACCAATTGCTAGAGGTGCTAATGCTCACGAGTCCTGAAAAGGACTCGGGGTCCCTGAGAACCAGCACCCTTTCTAGCGCTCCATAGTAGGCCGCTAGCATAGCAAGCACAACTATAAGCTTGATGCTTTCCCTTGCTGATAGGTAAAAAGTACCCAGCCCAGCGAGGGTCCACATTAGCCCGCCTTTTAACTCAAGGCCTTTTTGCCTTATTTTCGTCCTACTTGGGCCTTACCCCTGGCCTTTTCTAGCTCTTTTTTGAATGAAGGACAGCCTCCAGTGCCTGCTTCGTGCTTGTTGTCCGTCGTTGGGCAGAGGAAGCACCGTGCTGGGCCTGGACACTCTTTCTTCCGGTGGTTTGAGCTTCCACACCGGAAGCAAAGCTTTGATCTGTTTTCTTCTCTACAGTTGCCTGAGACGTGTCCATATCCCAGGCATTTGTAACATCTTGTTACTTCAATTCTTCTTCGTGTTCGGCAGCTTACGAAGCCAACTCGTAACCTGCCTTCCTCTTCTACTTGTCTGGCAGTTGCTTCGTCCACCTTCATCAACGCCAGCCTCTGCCCTCTGGCATTTGGCTTCAAGAGAGATACTTCTGGCGCCTGGCTCTTAAGTCCAAAAGTCCTAGCGAAAGCCTCTTTGACCTCATCTTCCTCTACAATAGCATTTAGGTCTCGGACCTCTTATGTCACTTTTTTGTTGCTTATTTTGACAGTACCCTGTCTAGCTACCGACTTTTCAATTTGCTGTGAGAATGCAGTAGCATTCTCTACACCTTTGGCCTTAATAAATATGTCTCCTTTTTTCGTAGTGACACCACTTTGGACTGCCACATTAGCCTTATCAGGATCGAAGTTCGCCTTCATCGTCCTCAGCACCTTTGCAAAGGTCTGCCCATCGGCCATCTTCACTACTACTGTTGTTGTCGCATCCACTTTTTTCTTCTGGCTTATTTGTTCATTCAGGAGAATTTCTTCTTGTTTGCCACTGCCTGTTTACTTTTTCTTTGGAGGAATGGTTTGCTGGCGTTTCTCAGGGCTGTCCGATGGGCTCCTGTTTCTTTTACTTCGTCCTATTTCCTTTAGAGCAGTGTTCAGGGTTCTTTTCTGTACATGCTGTTGGAAATTATCTCGCCTTTGTCCACTGCCGGGATTGAAATGACGACTTCCATGCGTTTGAATACACTTCTTCTTCATGAAGAAAGCCTTTTCTTAGCACTTCTTTCTCTTGAAGGTGTTTAAGCGTGGCTTTATGCCCTTTCTTAACAGCGTTCGCTGTGTTGCCGTACTTATCTTTGATTAATTGTAATGTCTCTGTAATATCTTTTGTTGCTGATTAGACTCTATCAGCCACTTGCTGTTGCTTTACTCTGAGCTTAGCACCACTTTCTTCTAAAGAGGCAAGCTCCTCCTGGGTCTGGTGGCTAAATACTGACACGTTTCTGTCCTCGGTGTCGTTGGTGCTTATGCTCAACAGGCTTCCTCTTCGTCCTTTGTCCGTTAGAAAGGGCCATGGTATATTAAGCAGTCCCTGATGGCCATGAGACACGTCTTTGTGCCCTCCTCCCCAGAATCCGTGGGGCCTGCAATAGTCACCCGGGCTTTTACCGGATTGGAACTGCCGGCGGATTCCCTCAGAGAGAATATCTCCTGGGATACAAGTTTTAAATCGACGTTTTTTTATTTTGGCATCTTTTTGAGTGCCGTACTGACCCGTGAAGGCCAGCACTACCCTTTTTTCCAGAAATAAGTATTTCGAAAGGGTTAAAAACTAGGGCAGTGGCCCTACCTGTTACCAGAGAGGACCGCTTCTTGCTCGGGCCGGCCGGGAGTCGCCACTTTCCCTCAGTCCCACCCATGGAGACTGCCCTGGCGTTGAGTAACAAGTCTCAGAATGGTGTTCGTGTGTAATGTATGTACAAGTTGGTACTTAATGGTCATCCCAGCGAGACGAGCGGCAGGTGTACAGTCCCACGACTGCGCAGACAACCCAACAAAACGAGCTTGCGTATAACTAAGGTGCCGCTATATGGCCTCCTCAGTGGTTGTAAGCCTAGATTAGTCAGCCCACCACTTTTTTTTTGCTTATGAGGCGTTCAGCCTTATCAGATGTGGTTACCCAGACTTACCTGAGCCTCATCGTCCGGCTTAATCCGCCGCCAGGCCTCCAACGCAAGCTCAGGAAAGGACCCACCACACGCAACCCCAAACAATTTGTAGGTATCTCTGTGTTTGTTTAGTGAGAGTGTGGCGCATGTATCTGAGAAGAAGGTTATAACTATTGCTTACTTCTATACACGACGGGTGCTAGTTTTTGTTGGCCCGCATCAAGCAATAGAGTGCCACCCACGGCGGCAGCAGAAAGCGAAGAACAAGGAGCACAAGCAGAGCCGGCCCATGCATCCACACCAGTGAAGACAAGGGGCACTAGCTCCCGTCCACACCACCACAGATACACATGCCAACGTCACACACGCCCCCGACCAGCACCACAGAGAGCAACCCCAGCTGCCTATCGTCACCTCATGTCTTTAGAGGATTCCCCTATCTGCCACCCGGGGAACCGCCCAGTATGGAGAAACTGTCGAAAATCCCACCCGGGACACCCCCACACATAGGTGATGAAAAAAAAAAAAAATACTTGGAAGTAGATGTAAGCTAAGAGCTAGTGATGTAAATACTGTTAACTTAAAATCAGCGAAGAAAAATAAAAAGGTTGGAGACTGGTAGGGTTAAATGAAACTAGCTACTGTTTCGAGAGTGAGATTTGACGAAAATTGTTTTTAATACGTGTATAATATCTGTTTAAGGCAAGTTTAGGATTGTAGTGTTAAATAAACATCTAAGATGGGATATAGGGGAGTACAAAAGGGAGTTTATAGTATATGTTTTTTCTGTAATGTGTTAGGCATTTTTAAGGCCGTGTTATACAATTTTAACAGAGAAGAGTAGAAGCAGATCAGGACAATCAATGACGTTATGAGTACATCGAAAAATTAATAGTGCGTTGTAGTAAGTATGTAAATTTTAAGTGTTAAGTAAAAAGTAATAATATGGATCAGGATAATAATTGTGGTCAATTAACGATTTGGAAGAATCTGTTTTGTAGGAGGCAAATTTAAAAGTGCAACGAAGCATACTGTCAAGTTGAGAAAAGTTTTGATAAGCATGTAAGGACCAGATAATCGATGCATTCATTAAATCTATATGTATTAAAGACTAAAGCAATTGTATTATTGACCCTGCTGATAAAAAATCACGCATTGTTCTTTGTCTAAAGCTCACAAGTTTGTGGAATTTGAAGATATCTTTACTGATGTGGTCTTTGAAGAGGCTGGAAGTGAGTGACCATCAGAAGGCGAAAGTTACACCCAGATAAGTTAGTGATTGACCCGTTCGCTGTCATCAATTAAGTAATCATAGTGTGATGTGGTTTGGCTTTTATTGACTGATAAAACCTTGCACTTATGTTTATAATCTGAGAATTCACTGGAAGAGCACCACAAGGTTGCATTTAAGAGATCGAAATGTAGCAGTAGAGAATTTAAATGTCAAAAAATACGTGTCAAATTGCTTATGTCCTCTACATTGATAAAACAAGATGATTTCATGTGGAATGTAAAGGAAAGTTATTTATGACTAATGTAGATAATAGTAGACCAATATGCGTGCTCAGTCTAACAAGGCGCAAAGAAGGCCAACTCTTAAAGTTCTGCCTGTAAGAAATGAGACCAGCCAACTGTATAGAATATCGTCGACACCAATAGAGTTAGCTAGAGTAAAAAGTATGTCATGGGGAACGCTATCAAAGGCTTGAGCCACATCCAGAAAAATAATGTCCACCTGTGCAGCTGACTTAAATGCAGATGAGGCAAAATGGCTAAGGAGTGTTAATAGGTTTGTGATGGTTGAGTGACCCTCAGTAAGCCCGTGCAGTTAGTGTGAAATATATGATGGAAAAAGAGCAACAAATCTTTTAGGAACTAGTTTATCAAGCAGTTTTTGTATGAAACGTGGCAGAACAGTACGTCTGTAGTTGTTAGCTATGGGGATCTTAGATTTGTAAATGGAAAATACATATATCAGTGTACAAGCATTTAAGAAGACACCTGCAGTCAGAGATTAAAGAAAAAAAGTGCAAGTGGGTGACAAGTACTTGAAGAATAATTAATAATAAAAGAAAATAAAATAAGGTCTGGACCTGACTAGCTTAACTTTAGTAATTGTGAGATAGCAGCAAGAATATTTTAAGGGGTGAGAGTGAGATTATTTCCAATAAAGTACTAAATGGTTGGAATGAGAAAAGAGGATACATACTTATAAACAGAGAAGAATTGCCCAGTGATTAAGTTGCACTTAGCAATAGGAGTAGAAGCATGGACTGTTTTAAGACATATTGTATCTGGAAATTACTTGTTTGTAAGGTGAGCCTCTTTTTTTTCTCTTTCTTCATGTATGTATCGAATAAAATAATGAAAAGCCATGTGTGGAGTAAATGTCTTTACTTTAATAAAATATTGTTGACGATTCGCCACTCAAGGAGGCTTTTTCAAGATATATCAACAGTCCTACCTGAGTTAGTAACTTAAGCCCTCTACACAATCTGAAATTTGCGTCAGAACTTCAACTCTAACTTACTTGCTGAGGAAATATGAAAGTTAAAGTGTGGGTGCCGATTGCGAATAGGGGGTAGTGCTTGATGCATCTACTCAGATGAGGCTGTTCATTTATCTTGAAGAGGCCTTCTTGAGGAGCGAGATGTCAACAAAATTTTATTGAAATAAGAACGTTCACTTTACACATGGTTTTTTTAATTATTTAAGAACTTCCAAAATTTTTGAACTACAGATCTTAAGCCTAATTTCGACTTCAGTATAAATTTTTTATATAATTTTCGAGAAAGCTTTAGACATTTAGCTCTAAGTCTCTTAAATGTCATCAAGCCTGTCAATACTTTGGTATGTTTTGAAACCTGATAAGTACGTCTTTCTTGGTGGATCAGGTCAAGCTGTTACAGTGAAAATGATACGGGTGACCTAAAATGTGTGACACGATGAACAGGAACGGTGAGGCCGTAAAGGATATTGTAGAATAACTAAACGCAATCCTCAATAGATTTTTCGTGGAATAGTTGTGGCCAAATTAGTGTATCAAATTTCAAACAATCGGTTTGGTAGTTACAGTTTCTGAAGTTACTATATCTTATAGTGGGATTACTTAAAGAAATATGGCGAGCTAATTAAAAGCAGAATGTTCAGGGTTAGTGATGCTAGTTCAGTGAAAGAATTATTTTAGTGACTTAGGTGGTAGTAACGAGACCAGCAGGTGCAAGCAGATGATTGAGTATGTAGTCATGACCAGAAATAAGATAAAAAAGTTGTTGAAGGTCCAAAGTGTTACAAATGTTGAGAATATGGGAAGTGGCTCAAAGTCCGTTCTGTAGGAGCATAGCCTTTAGCCTTTGCAGAGAAAGTGGATAGTTAGTCCAATAAAATTTGGCCAGATTGAGGTCACCACATATTTAAAATTTAAAAGAGAGATACAATTTCATGAGTGACTCAACATAGTCATGACATTCAGAGTAGGTTACTACATCAGAGCTTAGAGCAATGTAGACCACTATCAAAATTAAGTCTAACGCAGCACCCCATATACGTACAACTACGTACTCAACGTCAATTTTTAACGGAATTTGAATAAATGGTTTGTTTTTTTCTACTGCCACTAAGTCACCAACACCACGTCTATGGATTTTTTCAACTGCATGTTTGTCCTGTCTGTAGATATTGAAGTTGGGTAGAGGTAGCTAGGAGTCAAAATTATATGGTTTTAATCAAGTTTTAGTAAAGATTATTAGGCCTGACGTTGTAGAAAGTAAAGATAAAGTGAATTCCATCGTAGAGAGCTCATTTCATAAAGATCAAACATTTTTATGGTACACAAATATTTTGCCACTGTTACCACTGTTAAGACGTTTGTGTTTGAATAAAAGGGCTTTTGATTATTAATAAAAATTGAAGTGCCACTAATCAATTTCATTCTTCTCGTAATAGCTTAGCTGTACCTCTTTACTTTATCCACCAGTTGTGAAAGAGGAGCTTGCTGTGCCCTGGTTTTATCAGAGGTGACGTTGACACGCTTAGGTAACTAAGAGAGTTAAGATTTTAAATGCATAATATCTCTCCTGCTAGACAGAGAGACTAGAATAGGCTTTTGCCTGGCTGCAGATAAAAATTTATTCAGACAAACAATCGGTTAAATATTGGTAATTTTAATATTTTCTAATAAGTTCCTAGCAACAACCTAACTTGAACTAGTTGGAGGCTGAGAAAAATTATACAGGATGGCATTTGAAGGCCTGTTTAGTTCATCCACTATCTCTGTTGCAAATCCATCTAAAGTTGCCTCATTGGAAAAGAAAGAGCAGCTTTCTACTGCATCCGATCTGTTTTGAACATCTTTGAATCTCTAAGCAGCAGAAAAAGATTGCTCCAAGGCCTCTAGCCTTCTATTTATATTTAATACAAAGGCTGGTCTCTAGAGTCTTTATGTTTTCATATAGTTTATTAATTTGAGACTTGATGAGGGTGTTATTAGCATTAACAGTTTGTTCTCCAGCTAAGTAATTTTTGGAAGTTAAGAGTTCATTAAGCTATTAATATAATTAAGCGTAATGCCTCTTACAGTATTCGTTTGATGCAACATGTGAGCAAAAGCAGATTAACTGTCAACAGTGGTTAAGATACTTTGGGGATCAGGATTTTGTTACTTTGACTGATAAAAAACTAAATGTGATCCGTGTTACCCACTGCTTGCAGTAATCGCAATCGTCAAGGCTAATGTAGTAGAAACCAGCACAAAAGGCAGACTTAGGTTAGGAAGAGACTCTGTGCAGTTAAAGCACCGGAATCTTGTTTAAAAGACAGAAGCGACACTCACCAACAGCCACCAAGAGTTTGAAGCACAACATAAACATCTTAAAATAATTTAGCAGTCCTTGGAAAAAAGCCAAGGGACAGTGGGTGCTTGGGTACCCAAGTATGAAGTTATACTTCTATGAAATTATATGGCAAACAATATAATTTTGAGTAGAACATTACCTTCTATAAAAAAATGTTGTGTACAAAGGTGGTGCAATTATCGTGGGAATGAGTATACCTATGTTCATTGGGTGTGATTTTAACTAATATGTAATTAGCTTAAAATTATTAACAATATATCACGGCACAAAACAATAAAAATAATATATAGGCTGGCCAGTCCAAAACTGTGCATTTTTATCAAATTTTCCGGTGATTTTAGAACAACATTCTACTGCCTACGCTAATTACATCTGTAACGTCACGCCCACATCTATCACATACGATCCCAAGTACGTCACGAGGGGTGGGGTGAAGGGGGAAAAGCAAAATCCACTTCCGTCACACTTTTTCTCAAGGTCGAAATCTGAAATCGTTGATTTAGCCCCCCATATAACGCGCTTATAGAAGTATAACTTCAAAAATTGTTTTAAAAACAATGGACTAGGCAGATCTTATATGTGCTGCAAACGACATGACATTCATAATATATACATATTTACAAACTTACCTTCTGGCTTGCTTGTTATCATCCCGATGGTTACTCCTCGGCTAATGTGTTTTGCGTTTTTTCAGAAAGAAAGACAATTCAATAGCCTTTTCTATTAGCAGCTTGATTTGACTCTCAAAAGGCTCTAGGCTTATTGCCAGTGAGGGTGTAGTTGAGAGTGTTGAGTATTAAGGGACCAGGACACTTGGATTCAGTGGGGTGGTCCAGATCCTTTCTGTTGGATCACCTACAGTGGTCACACCCAGGTGCCTTTGGGATCCTTCATACAAATTCTTAAGAAAACTATGTAACTACATTCCTGGCTTACAGCATTATATGCACAGTTTGGATTATTTCTGAGATGCAAGAATTTTTCTCGTAAAGAGTGGTAAATAAATCTTTTAAAAAAATTAGTCATTTATTATTGTAATAGCTTTGTTAGTAGAGTGACTGCCCCGTAATTAATTTACACTTACCACCACTGTTTATGGTACACTATATAGACGTAATCCTAGAGTTAAAAAAATTTTCATAACTGACTTATTTTGAAATGAATGTACAATTTTTTGATGACTTTTCATGAAGACATTTTTTTTTGTAGGGTAGTAAAACAAAGTTCATTTAACTATTTTTTTTCTTATTACAGTACAGGAGAACGTACTATGGTTTAGTAGTGTAGTCTACTCTTTCTTATTTGCTTTTTCTGTGATAAAATAAAACAATTGAGGTTTTTTTATTTATTTTTTTTAATGTACTTATGCTTGTATTCTGTGTTAGTTTTTAACAGTAGTGAAATTTTCTAAGCACTTTGCATAATATTTCTTACTCTTGGTCTTCAAATTAAGTATCAATATGTAAAAAGCAATATATGGCAACATCTAAGAAATCTTTAATTTTGGAATTAGTTATTGATATTATACTACAGTAATAATGAATCATTAGACTGGTTCAAATTATAGATATTAGAAAACTATACCTCGTAAATATCAAGTGAATGTTGGTTGTGCAAAGGAGGGTATAAGGTTGCGTTGTCTAGAGGATCACCGATTCGGCCCAAAATAAACCTATATGCTTCTTTTAATTTGTCTGAAATAGAATGAAAGCATTTAAATAAAATTTAATTTATTTAGATTTTGTTTCCGAAGGATGTACCTATGAACTGTCTCTCAATATTACGATGTAATATTAATCGTCGTGTTGTGGTGCACCTTTGCCCAGCTGTTCCAATACATGAAAAAGCAGTTGCTTTGATGGCCATTTCCATGTTGAGATCATCTAAAACTGATAAACAATTTTTTTTCCATTTTTAAATGGGACTTTGGAACAAAAAAAATTTTATTTATCATTTAAATTATTATTTACAAGATAACAGAAAATTGGTCCAGACAAATAAAAATCAGATTACGTTATAACCTTCATTACAAGTTGCTCTAGCTTACTAAAATTGAATTACATGGTTATTTAAGGGCTAACTTTTATTTGAATTTTATTTATATTTAAATTAAAAGTTTCAAGAGAATTATAGTAAAGAGTAACACATTGAACTCTAAAAATGTGTATTAATAATATTAAGTTGTAAGAAATATATTTGTAAACTACTATAGTAACTCACAATAGATGAATTTTTTTACTCGTCAGTTCAATATACCTGATAGAAAGCCAAAAATGCTTTACTTGCAGCATTCCAATATTGCTTGCGCAGTCAGTTCTATGTTTTCTTTTTTTATCAGTTGTAAATTATGATAATAACTGCAGATTTTTAGATTAAAAAAAAAAAGCTATTTATTTTATAAATTGTCGTAGCTATTTCATTCTTTCGGAATTTTCCACACTGGCTTGAAAAACATTCAAAGCAAGGACCAACGTGAATCTAGAAAGAAGTAAATCTTCTTGGAGCTTACTCGTATCTGCTGTACTCAGTAAAATGCACACTGGCTTATGCTGACTGGAAATTAAAAGCTTATTGAACTTGTTTTTTTAAACTAGTAAAAAAAACAAACTTCAGAAAATGATGGAGGCAGTAGTTGAAAATAAGATTCAACCTTAGAATAGTTGAAAGTGGAAATGTAAAGTATGAGATAAAATAAAAACATAATTAAGGAGTACAAACACAAACCTCCATACTGTACTCATTAGACCCGCAAGAGGCAACAGATATATGTATAAAAAGATGACAGCTACGATACAAGTAGCAAAGCAATATCCCGTATGTGTAACCAAACGTGCAGTTGCCCTTAAGTCTACCTGTAGAAATAACATGTTGTATGCAAACAAAGAAAAGTCGTATTCCGAAGGTAAAAGCAAAAATGATTTTAAAAAATAATTTATAATGTATTTCCACGGAAACGATAAAACTGATACAACTGTAAAGATAATAATATGTTTTATAAAAAAAAGTATAACTTTTCTCAATCGCATATAACAATAAGGATTAAAATAAAACTTTTTGACTTTTTTTTAAGTTGTTTACTTTCAGAACTCAGCCAAATACGATGTAGATGATCATAATGATATAAAAAAAGTTCGTATACAACTGCAAAAAGTCAGGTCTTCACATTATTAACGTTATTCAGATCATTTTCGTCTCATTCGACTTAGAACTCCAAGCCCACAGCATTAAAAAAAAAATTCAATTTAATCCAAATAACAAAGTACAATAAAAACCATTTCCTCTTTTTTAATGATATAAAATTATCGATTTGCTCACTCTTCTATGTATACAAAGTAAATGAACTTATATAAGTGATTTTGATCTAACCTCTAAGATACGACTTGGCTTTGTTAACACACAGTAGGTTGATTCTGCAGGTAATCGTAAGGGTGTAAGGGCGGAAGTGTAGTCAGTTACGCGAAACAGATGTTAACATTTTATAAAAGCTTAAACATGTATTTTTGAAGATGCATTATAAGCAAAATTACCCCTTCATTGCCCTAGTACCTTCGTCAAACATTTGCAAGAGTACAATTTTGCAACCTTATCGATTTTAATACTTTAAAAATGTGTAAGAAAGACCAAAAAAACCAAGCCATCTATTACACATTACCCTCTTCTTAGTCTTGCGATTTAAAGAGCGCGCCCATACTGCTGCTTTCAACATAAGTCATTAACACTCAAAATCCTCTTAGCACAAAAAACCAATATTCTCTCTAACAACAAGGAGTAATAAAAAAAAAAATATATATTTATATATATCAACGAAACAATCTGGCATATTTTTGCGTTTATATTATCAAAGTAAACAATCCATAAATCAAATAATATTTTTAAAAATACGTGTGAGCTCACGAAAAGTGCATTAATGTTGTTATTTTCCAAATCTGTCTTCTCATTATCGATATTACCTTTATCATTATTGCCATATTTACTTTTGCTACTTGAATTATTAACATCAACTTCATTATCACAATCATCATGATAATCATCAACATAACCATCATCACCGCGATCATCATTGTTTTCATCATCATAAATACCATCATCATCATCGTTATCATCATCATCCACATCATCATCATCATCATCATCATCATCATCATCATCATCATCATCATCATCATCATCATCATCATCATCATCATCATGATCATCATCATCATCATCATCATAATAATGATTATGGATGTTATAATTACTATTATGATTAGTTTCATTACATCTTCATTATTATTATCACCAGCACACTTATTTACATTACTATTACTGTTGAATTTAGTATTTTCATTATAATCTTCGTTGACGTCATTATTATTACTATCATTACGATCAAACATTACTATCATTATTATTATTGTAATCATCACAATTAATATTAATATGTTCATCGGTAGAAAGGTTATATAGCGAAGTGATTTAAGGAAGTCTGCACGCGTTTAAGCACCTACGCAGGTACCTATCCCACACACCGATTCCCCCGTGGCCACGCCCCGGTGGTCCCACCACTAAAGACCCGCCACCACCTCCCCCTAAACTCCCCGAGCACCGCAGCAAAAACGCTAACCCATAACTTTACGATTTCACTAGATCCACGCGCATACCACCTTCTCTCAGTTGTCCAGGAAGCCGTCCTCCTTTTTGGCCCGGAAAACTGTATGTATGTATTGGTCTACTGCAGTCCATCTTTTTTTGTTGCGTAGCATTTTATATATGATGTTGTTGGGATTTAAAGCTATCATCCTTTCTTGCAGCACGTTTCGTTCGGCTTGCCACTTGATGCAGTCAAGAACGTATTTTAATATTAATTTTAATTTTGGACCTGAACATTAAAAAACTTAAGAAGAATAACAAGTGAATAAATAGCTTTTGATTCTGAGACCAACATTGAAAGATAAGCTTAATTATCGTCATTATAAGTAACCTAAATATAGCTCCCATGCTCTTTATTCTGCAGTTAGATAAACAAGTCATAGTTTTACAAAATCCCAATTTAGACAAGCTTTAATCTTCTTAAATATATTAAAATACATAAATATAAGCCTTCGAAGCAGCAATAAACATGGCTAGAATAAAAATACAAGCTTTATTTGATTACGGTCAATCGACAACTTTCAGTAAAAATAATGAAAAATTGCGCAACATAGTAATTTTTTTAACAGTTGATTACTCGAGTTCTTTTTATATTAAATTTATATGTTAAAAAAAAAAAAAAAACTCCGGAGCAGTTGTCTGACTACATTTTTTTCTTTGATTCCATGTAGATGCAATAACTACCATCTCGTTTTAGATAGAGTAAAACGTTAAACATTCGAAAAGGATTAATAATTTCAAGTAACTTTTATTTTAGACAGATGCCTTGCAATACATTTTGGTGCTTTTTTTCCTCATTTCTATTCCTACCTCTCTAACTTATAAATCGGGTAGTACAGCGAAGAACTAGAATAAATACAATTGTGATTGGGCAACCCTTTCCAGAAATTTATCCAAGCGTCCTTCCTTTAACTGTTAGAAGATGTAACTACAGGAGCTTGTAAAAAATATATGGTTATATACAAACACAGCAATTTAAAAAAAAGAATTTGCGGTATTTCTTAAGAGACGCATGTCTTCCTATGGATTTTGAGCCACTGATTCCGAATTTAAAGTCGAAACAGCACCTTCCTGGATAAGTTTTTAAGATAACCTCGAAAAACCTAATTTTTTAGTATGTGATGGAAATACGTCGTTTTTATTTGGATTTTACACTGCTGAATTAAAAAATAAAGTCACATTCTTATAAATACTAATAACTTAGCAACATAACTTTCAAAGAAAAGTATCAACTCTTGTTTGTAATTGCTGGAGCACTGTTTACTTGTAGATTTTTAAGGCGTGAAACCTAGAATGTTTAGACAAAAAAAAAATAAAGTATGGTTACTTGGACTTCTGTTTTTTTCATATTAGGAGTCACTGAGTTTAAAACTTTTAAAAAAATTTTATTGTCATGACCAGCTTTTGACATAACTTCAAAAAACTTTATTATCAAATGTAATGTGTGATTAATAAATATGTATTATGAGAATTTTAGCTACTTAATTAAAAATCTAACTCAGTAAAGTAATAGTGGGGAAAATGTGAAGAAAATTGTCAACAAATTTCTTGAAAGCAATTTGTAAGGTATCATCGTCATTTTATACATATTTTGTACCAAATTTTTTACTCAATGTCTAACCTGGGTCTTTTCTGAGTCCACTACGTTAAAAAAATTTTAAAATTATGCTGTAATATTAGCACCTTAAGCACTTGAACATGAGAATTTTTAAGGTTATGTCTACTGACAATTGTAATAAACGATATAATTTCTAAAATATTTAAATTCAGTGACTTTATATGTATAAAAAAAGATCGTTTTTCCAATTAGGTATACTTTTATTTAAGTGTAAGGATTTCAGATTCCATGCCTCAAAATCTACGAGTGTACAGTGCTCAAACAAATAAAAACAAGAGTTGATACTTTTTTTTAAAGGTTATGTTGCTAAGTTATCAGTATTTCTAAAAATGTGACTTTATTTTTTAAATCAGCAGTGCAAAATCCAAAAAAAACCACGTATTTCCATCACATACTCAAACATTAGGTCTTTTGAAATTATCTCTGAAACTGATCAAGGAAGGTGCTGTTTTAACTTTAAATTCAGAATCAGCGGCTTAAAAGTCATAGGATGAGATGTGTCATCAAATGATAAAAAGTACCGCAACTTTTTTTTGTGGGGCTGTCTTATCGGTGAAATTACATTATACAGTAGAAGTACGTATATGTATGTATGTAACAAGAAGAGCCTAGACCAAAAAATTATATATTTCGTAGTAAGTGGGTGCTTGAGCCCCCACGTATAAAGTTCCACTTCTGTGGCAGATAGTAGACAAATGTTAGTATATTTTATTCAGAATAATGTTATGGTGCAGCTATTGCTTGAATAAGGATATTCGGTAATCGAATGTGGTTTTGATTTGTGTTTTAACATTTAATAAATCAGTTAATAAACAATAAAAAAAAATTTATTTTGCAGATTAAAAAAGAACAAAGTCGTTTGATTATTTTAAATTAACTGAATATATACTATATAGCATATTATATAATAATAAACGCTAGTAACATCTCTAACTCTGAGCTGTTATCTGTGACATACGCTAACTTATACTTTCTTAGTGACATATATGATCCCACAATATTTATCTAAAAAAAAAGCTTAAAAAGCATCTTGTAGTATCGCTTTATCTTAAATAAAAAAGTAACATGATAGTGAACGTAGCTTATCTCAGAAATGACGAAGGACCATTACGTAGCAGTTATGGACTTCAACTACCTATTTCACTATTCAGGGGGGTGACTCTGACTGTTTTTCAAGCGAAGCTTTTTATAGGACGCTTGGGATCTGGAGTGGCTGTCATTTTTCCGATGATTCCCTTTACCGAAAACCAAAATACCGAAGATCGAAAAACCGAAAGTCATTTTGAAGAAAACAAGTTTTCCGCATATTAAATAAGCCGACGACCACATAACCGAGAGTAAAATTAGTCGAAAATCAAATGAGCGAAAATCCATTTATCCGGAAATATATTTTACAAGAAAGTTAATTTACAGAGAGCCTATTTTTACGTAGGTTCGTTTTACCGAAAGTCAGTTAAGCGAAAGGTAAGCTATCCGAAAACCATTTATCCGAAGGTTCAACTATCCGAAAATTAAAAAAACTATTTATTTACGTTTATAATAAAGTTATAGAGTATATCAAAAGATTACAATGAATAAAGAAGTTGTTTAAGTGAGGAGAATAATTGAACATGAACAAACTAGTTATTTTGGCGGAGGGAAAAATTATCTGTGTGAATAATTATTTTTTGCCTTGTTGCGCAATACACTATGGATGAAAGGTAAGCTGATTAACAACCTTGTCTGCAAAACATTTACTATCTAAAATTAGAACGTTAGTTTATTTAATAATAAGAATTATATTATCCAATCCAAGCAAAATGATTCAAACCACACTTTAACATTTAATTACATGATCACCAGTTTGAGACTCGGCCTTTACTCACTTGGCTTTCACCTCTAGGAAACTTATTTCTTAAGTGCGTATTTCTAGTCCTGATCTGATTGATCAGAAGCCATTGATGTCACAAGTACATCTGAGGCGGTTTTTTTACTATGCCAATGAATATAGCATACAGGCATAGTTCTCAGAAATGGCTGTAAAATACTTAAAAAAAAAAACTACATTCGTGTTATGACTGCTTGTCTTGAATAAACATTTCAAGTGCAACAAATAAATAAAAAATTACAATACACACGTTTGATTTACATACCGCAAAACAATTAGGAATGGTATAGACTGCAAGATAAAAAAATTTTTAGTTATTTTTCTGTATATGAATTTCCCTTTGTTTTACAACAAATTTTTTTCTGTAAGATAAAAAATGTTGTAACTTTTATTCTGATTCTGAAGAGAAAAGTTATTATCTTTTGCTGACATCATGCAATATTATACATAATCCAACAAAAATCGATTCTTAAATAGAGTTACAAAGTTGTTGTCGGTTTGAGAATTACAAATTATATATTTTTCTTAGATACTTGTGTAGAAAAGTAGTAAAATCCAAAACAATCCTTCATCAAGCGTGAATATGCTCAAATTATCGTTGTTTTAGATATGACAAAATAAATCAACATTCTGTATGAACTGCAAAGGTAATTACATTTTCAACCATTTTTAAAAGTCAATTTCTAGGCGATTTTACGCGTTTTTTGTTGAAATTTGTTGTTAATATCTACGTTTTTGCTTATAATTAATGAAAAAACAAAAAAAATTTAATTGTATTAAGTACCTGTTTAATATTTTTATTTTGATGCAATTCATACTAACTAAGTTCAATAAAACATTCTAAATTGAAGAAAAAGAGGGACGTTATTTGAAGATGCCTGAATGAGAGGCAATCATCTTATCTGTATGTGGCCATTGTGGATAACATTCTAATCACACTATTTACATCTATAGAACTTTCCTATATAAACCTTCTGGTAAGCGTAATATGTGCATTTATCTTTATTACTTACAAGTGAATCAAAAAATACAGGTGTTCCGTAATTTACTGACTGAATAATGTTTGGTAACAATCTGGTACTTCATGTACTTTTTCTTTTATTTACTCTGAACATTTTTATCTGAAGATTTTACTTCTTAGAGATTTTCCAAAAAATTTCAGAAAATACCTAAAAATTTATCAACGAAACGAGATTTAGAAAAAAAAATTATATTAACAAGATGTCATAAGACGAAATTTTTAAAATTCGAGAATACACATAAAATCTCGTGAAATTTTTTTGTCTCGCACAAAACGAAACTGACCTTCTACGTATTATATGGTTGTACGTTACTGGGGTATTTACAATATATGCATCACCGTAATACTACGCATTACAATGCCTGTTCAACAATACATTTTTTCTTACGACTGTAACATATATATTTGAAATACATCTGCCACACTATACGAGTACCACTGTCTTAAATCAAAATGACAAATCAATATTGAATCATTGGCTGCTGTATTTTACTCGGTTACAGTATACGCGGAGAAAAAAAAGGGTAATGAGACTTTTATAGGACGTCTAGTCCCTACCTGTCGGTTTTCATCTGCGACAAGAGTGCCACACCGTGTTAATACGTGAAATCAATTAATCCTGGCTAGTTAATTATCCCGCTCAGTCGCGCTGCAGCCACGCTGTATGACAACGTGCGGAAGTGTTTATGCAGAACAACGTGCAGTAGCCGTCTGTTATCTCGTATGTCGTATTGAACTGCGTGTTTTTATTCGCATTGTTTAGTTTTTATAATTGTTCAAGAAAAAAAAAACATTAGATACTTTATTGTACTTGGTTGCAGTACACACAGAGAAAAATAGGGTGATGGCACTCTCATACATCGTCTAGTCCCTACCTGTCGGTTTTCATCTGCGACAAGAGTGCCACACCGTGTTAATACGTGAAATCAATTAATCCTGGCTAGTTAATTATCCCGCTCAGTCGTGCTGCAGCCACGCTGTATGACAACGTGCGGAAGTGTTTATGCAGAACAACGTGCAGTAGCCGTCTGTTAACTCGTGTGTCGTATTGAACCGCGTGTTTCTATTAGCGTCGTGTTGTTTTTTTAATTCTTCAGAACAAAGTTACCGCATTTATTGTCGCTTCTGTGCATCAACAGTGAGATGAAGATGGCTATTGTGACGAGAAAAAGGAAAGATGCAGGCAGGAAAAAAATTTAAAAAAGAGGAAAATACTCTTCCAAATTACAACGACTTCTTGACAACAAACTGTTTCAACAGAACAAAAAAGAAAACGGGATACGGTGAGTAATTTTTTATTCCATTTCACAACATTCTTCTTATTTGCATACATTTTGGTACAAAGACAACTATGGTGTGCAAAGCGGTGCAGAGCGTGTCTCATGCTTTTTACATGCAACACCGCACACTTTTCTTTTTCTTTCTTACCTTACTCTTTTATATTATCGTGGGACGTTTTTAAGTTTCGCCTCTCGCTAGTGGGAAGCAAGTCAAAAAACGCTTTTCAAAAATACGTGTTTTCCCTCACGGATTTTTTCTTATCTTTTCTTAACAGTTAATGCATTGTACTGCGATACAGTACAGGAAAACGAGAAAGATGATGCAGAAATTGAGCACATGCATCTATTTAAGTACATGCTTGTACAGACATGGTCAACACTATAGAATCGCGCGGTATAAGACAAGCATTGCCGTGGAATACACTCTGTCTCTCTTATGCACGTTCTTCTTATTTTGAGATCGATTTACGCTTCTTTAATATATCTGCACTTAATTTCTTTGTGATGCATATACACGTTTCGTACTGTGCACGCATTGTTTACTTTTGGTAAAGTCGCGTTACCCGTAACTATAACTGACCTACATAACAGAGATGGCGGGAGAAAGAAGCAAAGAGAGAGAGAGAGAGCTAAGCGTTGGCGTGCACGGGTCAACTAGAGGCCGGTAGGGGCGGGGCGATGGTCTGGCGGAGAAGTAGGAGATGTGGAAGAAGGCGTGCATTACCAGAAAAAAGTTGGTCACGCGGTGCTACCAACAAAACATAATATAGCCACATACCCTCGCATGTCGCGTGCTTATTTTAAATGAGCAGCAAATTTACAATGCGAGTCATATTCATCGATACAAATTTTGAAGTGCGGCGGCCTCAGCTGTAGAAATACGACAGTGCGCTCAACCGCACTATTGTCCTGCTAGTATAATGAAGAGAAATTTGATTGCTGCATCTCTTTAGTTTCGTTTTATTGTTGCTTTCTTTCTTGCTTCGTTGCGCAAGAAATATCTCTCGCTGCAGTCCATACCCCCTTCCGGTGTTTATAAGCGGAATCGGATACACCTATAGCGCATCGACAAAGACAGTGACTTATATACTGCGGCAATTACATAGGACCACATCAGCCGCATCGTTCAGAAATAGGAATACGTCGAAGTTTATTTCATGGATCCTACATTATAACTGTTCTTGCTGTCAATAGCGCGACCCGGTCACAATTTTTTTAATTATACCATTTTAAAAAACATAATTAAATGAGGCTTTTTCAATAAAATCAAATGTTTTTTTGAGCCATTTTCAATAAAATTAGTCATTTTTTATACGTTGCATTACTTTTGAATTAAAAATTTCCAAATTTTTAAATATGCGTTATTGTCGATTTTCAGAGCATTTGATAACATAAAACATAACATGTTTGCAAGGTAGACCGCGTGAATAACAGCTATGAACTTTTCTCTAGAATTACCAAAACAGGAAATTTACAATAAATACATCGTGACACAGTTTTTGGCAGTTACGATTTTTTTTAGAGAATTTCAGCTATGCTTACACACAGCACTTTTTATCTATATATTTATATTTTCGGTGTGGCGCCCTTTGCCTGTATCATATATT
The DNA here is from genome assembly GCF_036245765.1 of Copidosoma floridanum. Lineage (NCBI taxonomy): Eukaryota > Metazoa > Arthropoda > Insecta > Hymenoptera > Encyrtidae > Copidosoma > Copidosoma floridanum. The sequence continues at coordinate 2,356,457 of NW_028321898.1, read as the reverse complement.
TCAATACACTACTGTGGAAAGGCAGCGAGAAAACGCCTTACACTTATGTGTGTATGTATGTGTCATAAGTATTATCTCAAGATTTCTTCGACAGAGTTTACTAAACGTGGGTTCATTTTGTGTGTTTTTGAACACCGATTACCGCTTGAAAAAAAAATTTTGATTCCGTAAATTGTTTAATCTTTTTTTTTTTTTTAATTTTATTACTTTTCGACAATAGGATTTTTCGTATCACTAGATATTCAAGAAATTTATCTTTGTTTTATCAAATTTAATGATCGAAATAAAGAAGGATCTTTCGTTAATATACCAAAAAAATACGTACTAGGATAAGATTTAAAAAATGTATTTGGGTGTAAATAGGGAACACGTATAAATAGTCATACCTCAGGATTTCTTTCCCCATTTTAAATGAATCAGTGCTTATTTTTTTTTATTTCGGATACTAATAACTATTTCAAATAAAATTTTAACGCTTTTCTGTAGGCCTTTTTTTCATTTCAATAACGATTATTGAATAAAATTAACTTTTTTAGAAAACAGTTTTTCAACACAATTTTCATGCTTTCAGAAAATTTCTACATACAAACATATAAGGATGGAATTCCTCAAAAATATAAGGATATGCGTGGTGTACCTTACTAAATAGATTTTTTTAAATTTATCGTACTTTCCGGGTGACTGACAATAAACATCTTTTAAGATAATACATTTCTTTATTGCTGTTTTAGGACCTGTTTGCGATTCACACAATGATAAATAGTTAAAATTTAAGGCCTCAAAATAAAATTTCGACAATGTGGTTGTTTCTACCATCAGCTGGCGCTAGTGTGCCCTCGTAAGATTTCCATTGGAGTATACCTATATATTAAATGGATTTCAATTTAATTCCATTAAATATATCGGTATATTCGTATAGAAATACAGCGTTAGGTAAAGAGGATTCCCGCAGTGAAAATTACGGTCAGTAACATAAGAGTTACTGTCACTAACATACCAATCTAGTGACTGTTGGAGAAGCGAATAGGCAGAGAAGGAGGGAGCATTCCAGGAGCCGTACCATATAACTTTTTTTCACTTCGCGGGCCTATGTTATAAGATAAACCGATGTACAGAAAAATAGTTACATGGTACGGCCCCAGAGGTTCTCACCAGTGCTCCCAAATGTGACTGGCAAACATGTGAAAAATAACACAAGAGCCAATCCCCACACAACCCGGTGCACTTACTAGCCGCTTTGTTTATTAATTAAATAAATAAAATACCACAAGCACCAATCCCCACACAACCCAGAGCGCTTACTGGCCCCTTTATTTTTTTTTAATAAATAAAATGATAAGACAAGCGCCCATCCCCACACAACCCGGAGCGCTTACTGGTCCCTTCATTTTTTTGAAATAAATATAATGATAAGACAAGCACCAATCCCCACACAACCCGGAGCGCTTACTGGCCGCTTTGTTTATAAATTAAATTAATAAAATACCACAAGCGCCAATCCCCACACAACCCAAAGCGCTTACTAGTCCCTTTATTTTTTTTAAATAAATATAATAATAAGACAAGCGCCAATCCCCACACAACCTGAAGCGCTTACTGATCCCTATATTTTTTTAAAATAAATTGAATAAAACAAGCGCAAATCCCCACACAACCCGGAGCGCTCACTGATCCCTTTATTTTTTTTAAATAAATTAAATAAAACAAGCGCCAATCCCCACACAACCCGGAGCGCTTACTGGTCCCTTTATTTTTTTTAAATTAATATAATGATAAGACAAGCGCCAATCCCTACACAACCTGGAGCGCTTACTGGTCCCTCCATTTTTTTTTAATAAATTGAATAAAACAAGTGCCAATCCCCACACAACCTGGAGCGCTTACTGATCCCTTTTTTTTTTTTAATAAATTGAATAATACAATCTTACTAGTCCCTATTGATTTAAAATAAAATTAATAAAACAAGCTTACTGGTCCCTTTATTTATTTAAAATAAAATAAATACCACAAGCGCCAATCCCCACACAACCCGGAGCGCTTACTGGTCCCTTTATTTTTTTTTAATAAATTGAATAGAAAAAATGTTAATCCCCACACAACCCGGAGCGCTTACTGGTCCCTTAATTTTTTTTAAATAAATATAATAATAAGACAAGCGCCAATTCCCACACAACCCGGAGCGCTTACTGGCCGCTTTGTTTATTAATTAAATAAATAAAATACCACAAGCGCCGATCCCCACACAACCCGGAGCGCCTACTGGTCCCTTTATTTTTTTTAAATTAATATAATGATAAGACAAGCGCCAATCCCCACACATTCTGGAGCGCTCACTGGTCCCTTCATTTTTTTTTAATAAATTGAATAAAACAAGCACCAATCCCCACACAACCTGGAGCGCTTACTGATCCCTTTATTTTTTTTTAATAAATTAAATAAAACAAGCTTACTAGTCCCTTTATTTATTTGAAATAAAATAAATAATACAAGCTTACTGGTCCCTTTATTTTTTTAAAATAAATTGAATAAAAAAAGCGCCAATCCCCACACAACCCGGAGCGCTTACTGGTCCCTCCATTTTTTTTAAATTAATATAATTATAAGACAAGCGCAAATCCCCACACAACCTGGAGCGCTTACTAGTCCCTTTATTTTTTTTTAATAAATCAAATAAAACAAGCGCCAATCCTGACACAACCCGAAACGCTTACTGGTCGCTTTATTTTTTTTAAATAAATTAAATAAAACAAGTGCCAATCCCCACACATTCCGGAGCGCTCACTGGTCCCTTTATTATTTTAGAATAAATATAATGATAAGACAAGCGCAAATCCCCACACAACCTGGAGCGCTTACTGATCCCTATATTTTTTAAAAATAAATTGAATAAAAAAAGCGCCAATCCCCACACAACCCGGAGCGCTTACTGGTCCCTTTATTATTTTTAAATAAATTAAATAAAACAAGCGCCAATCCCCACACAACCCGGAGCGCTTACTGGCCGCTTTGTTTATTAATTAAATAAATAAAATACCACAAGCGCCAATCCCCACACAACCCGGAGCGCTTACTGGTCTCTTTATTTTTTTCAAATTAATATAATAATAAGACAAGCGCCAATCCCCACACATTCTGGAGCGCTCACTGGTCCCTTCATTTTATTTTAATAAATTGAATGAAACAAGCGCCAATCCCCACACAACCTGGAGCGCTTACTGATCCCTTTATTTTTTTTAAATAAATAATATAATACAAGCTTACTAGTCCCTTTATTTATTTAAAATAAAATTAATAATACAAGCTTACTGGTCCCTTTATTCATTTAAAATAAAATAAATACCACAAGCGCCAATCCCCACACAACCCGGAGCGCTTACTGATCACTTTATTTTTTTTTAATAAATTGAATTAAACAAGCGCCAATACCCACACAACTTGAAGCGCTTACTGGACCCTTTTTTTTTTTTAAATTAATATAATGATAAGACAAGGGCCAATCTCCACACATTCTGAAGCGCTTACTGGTCCCTTTATTTTTTTTTCATAAATTGAATAAAACAAGCGCCAATCCCCACACAACCTGGAGCGCTTACTGATCCCTTTATTTTTTTTAAATAAATATAATGATAAGACAAGCGCCAATCCCCACACAACCCGGAGCGCTTACTAATCCCTTCATTTTTTTGAAATAAATATAATGATAAGACAATCACCAATCCCCACACAACCCGGAGCGCTTACTGGCCGCTTTGTTTATTAATTAAATTAATAAAATACCACAAGCGCCAATCCCCACATAACTTGAAGCGCTTACTAGTCCCTTTATTTTTTTTAAATAAATATAATGATAAGACAAGCGCCAATCCCCACACAACCTGAAGCGCTTACTGATCCCTATATTTTTTTGAAATAAATTGAATAAAAAAAGCGCCAATCCCCACACAACCCGGAGCGCTTACTGGTCCCTTTATTTTTTTTAAATAAATTGAATAAAACAAGCGCCAATCCCCACACAACCCGGAGCGCTTACTGGTTCCTTCATTTTTTTGAAATAAATATAATGATAAGACAATCACCAATCCCCACACAACCCGGAGCGCTTACTGGCCGCTTTGTTTATTAATTAAATTAATAAAATACCACAAGCGCCAATCCCCACACAACTTGAAGCGCTTACTAGTCCCTTAATTTTTTTTAAATAAATATAATGATAAGACAAGCGCCAATCCCCACACAACCTGAAGCGCTCACTGATCCCTTAATTTTTTTTAAATAAATTGAATAAAACAAGCGCCAATCCCCACACAACACGGAGCGCTTACTGGTCTCTTTATTTTTTTTTAATAAATTAAATAATACAAGCTTACTAGTCCCTTTATTTATTTGAAATAAAACAAATAATACAAGCTTACTGGTCCCTTTATTTTTTTAAAATAAATTGAATAAAAAAAGCGCCAATCCCCACACAACCCGGAGCGCTTACTGGTCCCTCCATTTTTTTTAAATTAATATAATTATAAGACAAGCGCAAATCCCCACACAACCTGGAGCGCTTACTAGTCCCTTTATTTTTTTTTAATAAATCAAATAAAACAAGCGCCAATCCTGACACAACCCGAAACGCTTACTGGTCCCTTTATTTTTTTTAAATAAATTGAATAAAACAAGCGCCAATCCCCACACATTCTGGAGCGCTCACTGGTCCCTTTATTATTTTAGAATAAATATAATAATAAGACAAGCGCAAATCCCCACACAACCTGGAGCGCTTACTGATCCCTTTATTTTTTTAAAATAAATTGAATAAAAAAAGCGCCAATCCCCACACAACCCGGAGCGCTTACTGGTCCCTTTATTTTTTTTAAATAAATTGAATAAAACAAGCGCCAATCCCCACACAACCCGGAGCGCTTACTGGCCGCTTTGTTTATTAATTAAATAAATAAAATACCACAAGCGCCAATCCCCACACAACCCGGAGCGCTTACTGGTCTCTTTATTTTTTTCAAATTAATATAATGATAAGACAAGCGCCAATCCCCACACATTCTGGAGCGCTCACTGGTCCCTTCATTTTTTTTTAATAAATTGAATGAAACAAGCGCCAATCCCCACACAACCTGGAGCGCTTACTGCTCCCTTTATTTTTTTTAAATAAATTATATAATACAAGCTTACTAGTCCCTTTATTTATTTAAAATAAAATTAATAATACAAGCTTACTGGTCCCTTTATTCATTTAAAATAAAATAAATACCACAAGCGCCAATCCCCACACAACCCGGAGCGCTTACTGATCCCTTCATTTTTTTTTAATAAATTGAATTAAACAAGCGCCAATACCCACACAACCCGAAGCGCTTACTGGACCCTTTTTTTTTTTTAAATTAATATAATGATAAGACAAGGGCCAATCTCCACACATTCTGGAGCGCTTACTGGTCCCTTTATTTTTTTTTCATAAATTAAATAAAACAAGCGCCAATCCCCACACAACCTGGAGCGCTTACTGGACCCTTTTTTTTTTTTAAATTAATATAATGATAAGACAAGGGCCAATCTCCACACATTCTGGAGCGCTTACTGGTCCCTTTATTTTTTTTTCATAAATTAAATAAAACAAGCGCCAATCCCCACACAACCTGGAGCGCTTACCGATCCCTTTATTTTTTTTAAATAAATTAAATAATACAAGCTTACTAGTTCCTTTATTTATTTAAAATAAAATAAATACCACAAGCGCAAATCCCCACACAACCCAGAGCGCTTACTGGTCCCTTTATTTTTTTTTTATAAATTAGATAAAACAAGTGCCAATCCCTACGCAACCCAGAGCGCTTACTGGTCCATTCATTTTTTTTTAAATAAATATAATAATAAGACAAGCGCCAATCCCCACTTAACCCAGAGCGCTTACTGGCCGCTTTGTTTATTAATTAAATAAATAAAATACCACAAGCTCTAATCCCCTTACAACCCGGAGGGCTTACTGGTCCCTTCATTTTTTTTTAATAAATTAAATAATACAAGCTTACTAGTCCCTTTATTTATTTGAAATAAAATAAATAATACAAGCTTACTGGTCCCTTTATTTTTTTTAAATAAATTGAATAAAAAAAGCGCCAATCCCCACACAACCCGGAGCGCTTACTGGTCCCTCCATTTTTTTTAAATTAATATAATTATAAGACAAGCGCAAATCCCCACACAACCTGGAGCGCTTACTAGTTCCTTTATTTTTTTTTAATAAATCAAATAAAACAAGCGCCAATCCTGACACAACCCGAAACGCTTACTGGTCCCTTTATTTTTTTTAAATAAATTGAATAAAACAAGCGCCAATCCCCACACATTCTGGAGCGCTCACTGGTCCCTTTATTATTTTAGAATAAATATAATGATAAGACAAGCGCAAATCCCCACACAACCTGGAGCGCTTACTGATCCCTTTATTTTTTTAAAATAAATTGAATAAAAAAAGCGCCAATCCCCACACAACCCGGAGCGCTTACTGGTCCCTTTATTTTTTTTAAATAAATTGAATAAAACAAGCGCCAATCCCCACACAACCCGGAGCGCTTACTGGCCGCTTTGTTTATTAATTAAATAAATAAAATACCACAAGCGCCAATCCCCACACAACCTGGAGCGCTTACTGGTCTCTTTTTTTTTTTCAAATTAATATAATGATAAGACAAGCGCCAATCCCCACACATTCTGGAGCGCTCACTGGTCCCTTTATTTTTTTTTAATAAATTGAATGAAACAAGCGCCAATCCCCACACAACCTAGAGCGCTTACTGCTCCCTTTATTTTTTTTAAATAAATTATATAATACAAGCTTACTAGTATCTTTATTTATTTAAAATAAAATTCATAATACAAGCTTACTGGTCCCTTTATTCATTTAAAATAAAATAAATACCACAAGCGCCAATCCCCACACAACCCGGAGCGCTTACTGATCCCGTTAATTTTTTTTAATAAATTGAATTAAACAAGCGCCAATACCCACACAACCCGAAGCGCTTACTGGACCCTTTTTTTTTTTTTAAATAATATAATTATAAGACAAGGGCCAATCTCCACACATTCTGGAGCGCTTACTGGTCCCTTTATTTTTTTTTAATAAATTAGATAAAACAAGTGCCAATCCCTACACAACCCAGAGCGCTTACTGGTCCATTCATTTTTTTTTAAATAAATATAATAATAAGACAAGCGCCAATCCCCACTTAACCCGGAGCGCTTACTGGCCGCTATGTTTATTAATTAAATAAATAAAATACCACAAGCTCTAATCCCCTTACAACCCGGAGGGCTTACTGGTCCCTCCATTTTTTTTTAATAAATTAAATAATACAAGCTTACTAGTCCCTTTATTTATTTGAAATAAAATAAATAATACAAGCTTACTGGTCCCTTTATTTTTTTAAAATAAATTGAATAAAAAAAGCGCCAATCCCCACACAACCCGGAGCGCTTACTGGTCCCTTCATTTTTTTTAAATTAATATAATTATAAGACAAGCGCAAATCCCCACACAACCTGGAGCGCTTACTAGTCTTTTTATTTTTTTTTAATAAATCAAATAAAACAAGCGCCAATCCTGACACAACCCGAAACGCTTACTGGTCCCTTTATTTTTTTTAAATAAATTGAATAAAACAAGCGCCAATCCCCACACATTCTGGAGCGCTCACTGGTCCCTTTATTATTTTAGAATAAATATAATGATAAGACAAGCGCAAATCCCCACACAACCTGGAGCGCTTACTGATCCCTTTATTTTTTGAAAATAAATTGAATAAAAAAAGCGCCAATCCCCACACAACCCGGAGCGCTTACTGGTCCCTTTATTTTTTTTAAATAAATTGAATAAAACAAGCGCCAATCCCCACACAACCCGGAGCGCTTACTGGCCGCTTTGTTTATTGATTAAATAAATAAAATACCACAAGCGCCAATCCCCACACAACCCGGAGCGCTTACTGGTCTCTTTATTTTTTTAAAAATAAATATAATAATAAGACAAGCGCTAATCCCCACTTAACCCGGAGCGCTTACTGGCCGCTTTGTTTATTAATTAAATAAATAAAATACCACAAGCTCTAATCCCCTTACAACCCGGAGGGCTTACTGGTCCCTTCATTTTTTTAAAATAAATATAATGATAAGACAAGCGCCAATCCCCACACAACCTGGAGCGCTTACTGGCCGCTTTGTTTATTAATTAAATAAATGAAATACCACAAGCGCCAATCCCCACACAACCCGGAGCGCTTACTGGTCCCTTTATTTTTTTTTAATAAATTGAATAGAACAAGTGCCAATCCCCACACAACACAAGGCGCTTACTGGTCCCTTCATTTTTTTAGAATAAATATAATGATAAGGCAAGCGCAGATCCCCACACAACCCGGAGCGCTTACAGGCTGCTTTGTTTATTAATTGAATAAATAAAATACCACAAGCGCCAATCCCCTTACAACCCGGAGCGCTTACTGGTTCCTTCATTTTTTTTTAATGAATTAAATAAAACAAGCGCTAATCCCCACACAACCTGGAGCGCTTACTGATTCCTTAATTTTTTTCAAATGAATTGAATAATACAAGCTTTCTATTTCCTTTATTTATTTAAATTAAAATTTATAATACAAGCTTACTGGTCCCTTTATTTATTTAAAATAACATAAATACCACAAGCGCCAATCCCCACACAACCCGAAGCGCTTACTGGTCTCTTTATTTTTTTTAAATAAATTGAATAAAACAAGCTCCAATCCCCACAAAACCCGGAGCGCTTACTGGTCCCTTTATTTTTTTTAAATAAATTGAATAGAACAAGTGCCAATCCCCACACAACCCGGAGCGCTTACTGGTCCCTTTATTTTTTTAGAATAAATATAATGATAAGACAAGCGCAAATCCCCACACAACCCGGAGCGCTTACAGGCTGCTTTGCTTATTAATTGAATAAATAAAATCCCACAAGCGCCAAACCCCTTACAACCCCGAGCGCTTACTGGTTCCTTCATTTTTTTTTAATAAATTAAATAAAACAAGCGCTAATCCCCACACAACCTGGAGCGCTTACTGATCCCTTTATTTTTTCTAACTGAATTGAATAATACAAGCTTCCTAGTCCCTTTATTTATTTAAATCAAAATTTATAATACAATCTTACTGGTCCCTTTATTTATTTAAAATAACATTAATACCACAAGCGCCAATCCCCACACAACCCGGAGCGCTTACTGGTCCCTTTATTTTTTTTAAATTAATATAATGATAAGACAAGTGCCAATCCCCACACAACCCAGAGCGCTTACTGGTCCCTTCATTTTTTTTAAATAAATATTATAATAAGACAAGCGCCAATCCCCACACAACCCGGAGCGCTTACTGGCCGCTTTGTTTATTAATTAAATAAAGAAAATACCACAAGCGCTAATCCCCACACAACCCGAAGGGCCTACTGGTCCCTTAATTTTTTTAAAATAAATATAATGATAAGACAAGAGCTAATCCCTATACAACCCAGAGCGCTTACTGGCCGCTTTGTTTATTAATTAAATAAATAAAATACCTTAAGCGCCAATCCCCACACAACCCGTAGCGCTTAAAGGTCCCTTCATTTTTTTTTAATAAATTGAATTAAACAAGCGCCAATCCCAACACAACCCGGAGCGCTTACTGGTCCCTTTATTTTTATAAAATAAATATAATAATAAGACAAGCGCCTATCCCCACACAACCTGGAGCGCTTACTGATCCCTTTATTTTTTTTTAATAAATTAGATAAAACAAGTGCCAATCCCTACACAACCCAGAGCGCTTACTGGTCCAAACATTTTTTTTTAAATAAATATAATAATAAGACAAGCGCCTATCCCCACACAACCTGTAGCGCTTACTGATCCCTTTATTTTTTCTAAATGAATTGAATAATACAAGCTTTCTAGTCCCTTTATTTATTTAAATTAAAATTTATAATACAAGCTTACTGGTCCCTTTATTTATTCAAAATAACATTAATACCACAAGCGCCAATCCCCACACAACCCGGAGCGCTTACTGGTACCTTTATTTTTTTTAAATTAATATAATAATAAGACAAGTGCCAATCCGCACACAACCCGGAGCGCTTACTGGTCCCTTCATTTTTTAAAATAAATATAATGATAAGACAAGCGCCAATCCCCACACAACCCGGAGCGCTTACTGGCCGCTTTGTTTATTAATTAAATAAATAAAATACCACAAGCGCTAAACCCCACACAACCCGAAGGGCCTACTGGTCCCTTAATTTTTTTAAAATAAATATCATGATTAGACAAGAGCCAATCCTTATACAACCCAGAGCGCTTACTGGCCGCTTTGTTTATTAATTGAATAAATGAAATACAAGAAGCGCCAATCTCCACACAACCCGGAGCGCTTACTGGTCCCTTAATTTTTTTTTTAATAAATATAATAATAAGACAAGCGCCAATCCCCACACAACCCGGAGCGCTGACTGGCCGCTTTGTTTATTAATTAAATAAATAAAATACCTTAAGCGCCAATCCCCACACAACCCGGAGCGCTTAAGGGTCCCTTCATTTTTTTTTAATAAATTGAATAAAACAAGCGTTAATCCCCACACAACCCGAAGCGCTTACTGGTCCCTTTATTTTTTTTTAATAAATTAAATAAAACAAGCGCCAATCCCCACACAACCCGGAGCGCTTACTGGTCCCTTCATTTTTTTTAAATAAATATAACGATAAGACAAGCGACAATCCCCACACAACTTGGAGCGCTTACTGGCCGCTTTGTTTAATAATTAAATAAAGTAAATACCACAAGCGCCAATCACCACACAACCCAGAGCGCTTACTGGTCCCTTTATTTTTTTTAAATAAATATAATAATAAGACAAGCGCCTATCCCAACACAACCTGGAGCACTTACTCATCCCTTTGTTTTTTTTAAATAAATAAAATCCCACAAGCGCCAATCCCCACACAACCCCGAGCGCTTACTGGTTCCTTCATTTTTTTTTAATAAATTAAATAAAACAAGCGCTAATCCCCACACAACCTGGAGCGCTTACTGATCCCTTTATTTTTTCTAAATGAATTGAATAATACAAGCTTCCTAGTCCCTTTATTTATTTAAATTAAAATTTATAATACAATCTTACTGGTCCCTTTATTTATTTAAAATAACATTAATACCACAAGCGCCAATCCCCACACAACCCGGAGCGCTTACTGGTCCCTTTATTTTTTTTAAATTAATATAATGATAAGACAAGTGCCAATCCCCACACAACCCAGAGCGCTTACTGGTCCCTTCATTTTTTTTAAATAAATATTATAATAAGACAAGCGCCAATCCCCACACAACCCGGAGCGCTTACTGGCCGCTTTGTTTATTAATTAAATAAAGAAAATACCACAAGCGCTAATCCCCACACAACCCGAAGGGCCTACTGGTCCCTTAATTTTTTTAAAATAAATATAATGATAAGACAAGAGCTAATCCCTATACAACCCAGAGCGCTTACTGGCCGCTTTGTTTATTAATTAAATAAATAAAATACCTTAAGCGCCAATCCCCACACAACCCGTAGCGCTTAAAGGTCCCTTCATTTTTTTTTAATAAATTGAATTAAACAAGCGCCAATCCCCACACAACCCGGAGCGCTTACTGGTCCCTTTATTTTTATAAAATAAATATAATAATAAGACAAGCGCCTATCCCCACACAACCTGGAGCGCTTACTGATCCCTTTATTTTTTTTTAATAAATTAGATAAAACAAGTGCCAATCCCTACACAACCCAGAGCGCTTACTGGTCCAAACATTTTTTTTTAAATAAATATAATAATAAGACAAGCGCCTATCCCCACACAACCTGTAGCGCTTACTGATCCCTTTATTTTTTCTAAATGAATTGAATAATACAAGCTTTCTAGTCCCTTTATTTATTTAAATTAAAATTTATAATACAAGCTTACTGGTCCCTTTATTTATTTAAAATAACATTAATACCACAAGCGCCAATCCCCACACAACCCGGAGCGCTTACTGGTACCTTTATTTTTTTTAAATTAATATAATAATAAGACAAGTGCCAATCCCCACACAACCCGGAGCGCTTACTGGTCCCTTCATTTTTTAAAATAAATATAATGATAAGACAAGCGCCAATCCCCACACAACCCGGAGCGCTTACTGGCCGCTTTGTTTATTAATTAAATAAATAAAATACCACAAGCGCTAAACCCCACACAACCCGAAGGGCCTACTGGTCCCTTAATTTTTTTAAAATAAATATCATGATTAGACAAGAGCCAATCCTTATACAACCCAGAGCGCTTACTGGCCGCTTTGTTTATTAATTGAATAAATGAAATACAAGAAGCGCCAATCTCCACACAACCCGGAGCGCTTACTGGTCCCTTAATTTTTTTTTTAATAAATATAATAATAAGACAAGCGCCAATCCCCACACAACCCGGAGCGCTGACTGGCCGCTTTGTTTATTAATTAAATAAATAAAATACCTTAAGCGCCAATCCCCACACAACCCGGAGCGCTTAAGGGTCCCTTCATTTTTTTTTAATAAATTGAATAAAACAAGCGTTAATCCCCACACAACCCGAAGCGCTTACTGGTCCCTTTATTTTTTTTTAATAAATTAAATAAAACAAGCGCCAATCCCCACACAACCCGGAGCGCTTACTGGTCCCTTTATTTTTTTTAAATAAATATAACGATAAGACAAGCGACAATCCCCACACAACTTGGAGCGCTTACTGGCCGCTTTGTTTAATAATTAAATAAAGTAAATACCACAAGCGCCAATCACCACACAACCCAGAGCGCTTACTGGTCCCTTTATTTTTTTTAAATAAATATAATAATAAGACAAGCGCCTATCCCAACACAACCTGGAGCGCTTACTCATCCCTTTGTTTTTTTTAAATAAATTAAATAAAACAAGCGCCAATCCCCACACAACCCGGAGCGCTTACTGGTATTTTTATTTTTTTTAAATTAATATAATGATAAGACAAGCGCCAATCCTCACACAACCTGAAGCACTTACTGGTCCCTTAATTTTTTTTTATTAAATTAAATAAAACAAGCGCCAATACCCACACAACCCGAAGCGCTTACTGAACCCTTTTTTTTTTTTAAATTAATATAATGATAAGACAAGGGCCAATCTCCACACATTCTGGAGCGCTTACTGGTCCCTTCATTTTATTTTAATAAATTGAATGAAACAAGCGCCAATCCCCACACAACCTGGAGCGCTTACTGATCCCTTTATTTTTTTTAAATAAATAATATAATACAAGCTTACTAGTCCCTTTATTTATTTAAAATAAAATTAATAATACAAGCTTACTGGTCCCTTTATTCATTTAAAATAAAATAAATACCACAAGCGCCAATCCCCACACAACCCGGAGCGCTTACTGATCACTTTATTTTTTTTTAATAAATTGAATTAAACAAGCGCCAATACCCACACAACTTGAAGCGCTTACTGGACCCTTTTTTTTTTTTAAATTAATATAATGATAAGACAAGGGCCAATCTCCACACATTCTGAAGCGCTTACTGGTCCCTTTATTTTTTTTTCATAAATTGAATAAAACAAGCGCCAATCCCCACACAACCTGGAGCGCTTACTGATCCCTTTATTTTTTTTAAATAAATATAATGATAAGACAAGCGCCAATCCCCACACAACCCGGAGCGCTTACTAATCCCTTCATTTTTTTGAAATAAATATAATGATAAGACAATCACCAATCCCCACACAACCCGGAGCGCTTACTGGCCGCTTTGTTTATTAATTAAATTAATAAAATACCACAAGCGCCAATCCCCACATAACTTGAAGCGCTTACTAGTCCCTTTATTTTTTTTAAATAAATATAATGATAAGACAAGCGCCAATCCCCACACAACCTGAAGCGCTTACTGATCCCTATATTTTTTTAAAATAAATTGAATAAAAAAAGCGCCAATCCCCACACAACCCGGAGCGCTTACTGGTCCCTTTATTTTTTTTAAATAAATTGAATAAAACAAGCGCCAATCCCCACACAACCCGGAGCGCTTACTGGTTCCTTCATTTTTTTGAAATAAATATAATGATAAGACAATCACCAATCCCCACACAACCCGGAGCGCTTACTGGCCGCTTTGTTTATTAATTAAATTAATAAAATACCACAAGCGCCAATCCCCACACAACTTGAAGCGCTTACTAGTCCCTTAATTTTTTTTAAATAAATATAATGATAAGACAAGCGCCAATCCCCACACAACCTGAAGCGCTCACTGATCCCTTAATTTTTTTTAAATAAATTGAATAAAACAAGCGCCAATCCCCACACAACACGGAGCGCTTACTGGTCTCTTTATTTTTTTTTAATAAATTAAATAATACAAGCTTACTAGTCCCTTTATTTATTTGAAATAAAACAAATAATACAAGCTTACTGGTCCCTTTATTTTTTTAAAATAAATTGAATAAAAAAAGCGCCAATCCCCACACAACCCGGAGCGCTTACTGGTCCCTCCATTTTTTTTAAATTAATATAATTATAAGACAAGCGCAAATCCCCACACAACCTGGAGCGCTTACTAGTCCCTTTATTTTTTTTTAATAAATCAAATAAAACAAGCGCCAATCCTGACACAACCCGAAACGCTTACTGGTCCCTTTATTTTTTTTAAATAAATTGAATAAAACAAGCGCCAATCCCCACACATTCTGGAGCGCTCACTGGTCCCTTTATTATTTTAGAATAAATATAATAATAAGACAAGCGCAAATCCCCACACAACCTGGAGCGCTTACTGATCCCTTTATTTTTTTAAAATAAATTGAATAAAAAAAGCGCCAATCCCCACACAACCCGGAGCGCTTACTGGTCCCTTTATTTTTTTTAAATAAATTGAATAAAACAAGCGCCAATCCCCACACAACCCGGAGCGCTTACTGGCCGCTTTGTTTATTAATTAAATAAATAAAATACCACAAGCGCCAATCCCCACACAACCCGGAGCGCTTACTGGTCTCTTTATTTTTTTCAAATTAATATAATTATAAGACAAGCGCCAATCCCCACACATTCTGGAGCGCTCACTGGTCCCTTCATTTTTTTTTAATAAATTGAATGAAACAAGCGCCAATCCCCACACAACCTGGAGCGCTTACTGCTCCCTTTATTTTTTTTAAATAAATTATATAATACAAGCTTACTAGTCCCTTTATTTATTTAAAATAAAATTAATAATACATGCTTACTGGTCCCTTTATTCATTTAAAATAAAATAAATACCACAAGCGCCAATCCCCACACAACCCGGAGCGCTTACTGATCCCTTCATTTTTTTTTAATAAATTGAATTAAACAAGCGCCAATACCCACACAACCCGAAGCGCTTACTGGACCCTTTTTTTTTTTTAAATTAATATAATGATAAGACAAGGGCCAATCTCCACACATTCTGGAGCGCTTACTGGTCCCTTTATTTTTTTTTCATAAATTAAATAAAACAAGCGCCAATCCCCACACAACCTGGAGCGCTTACTGGACCCTTTTTTTTTTTTAAATTAATATAATGATAAGACAAGGGCCAATCTCCACACATTCTGGAGCGCTTACTGGTCCCTTTATTTTTTTTTCATAAATTAAATAAAACAAGCGCCAATCCCCACACAACCTGGAGCGCTTACCGATCCCTTTATTTTTTTTAAATAAATTAAATAATACAAGCTTACTAGTTCCTTTATTTATTTAAAATAAAATAAATACCACAAGCGCAAATCCCCACACAACCCAGAGCGCTTACTGGTCCCTTTATTTTTTTTTTATAAATTAGATAAAACAAGTGCCAATCCCTACGCAACCCAGAGCGCTTACTGGTCCATTCATTTTTTTTTAAATAAATATAATAATAAGACAAGCGCCAATCCCCACTTAACCCAGAGCGCTTACTGGCCGCTTTGTTTATTAATTAAATAAATAAAATACCACAAGCTCTAATCCCCTTACAACCCGGAGGGCTTACTGGTCCCTTCATTTTTTTTTAATAAATTAAATAATACAAGCTTACTAGTCCCTTTATTTATTTGAAATAAAATAAATAATACAAGCTTACTGGTCCCTTTATTTTTTTTAAATAAATTGAATAAAAAAAGCGCCAATCCCCACACAACCCGGAGCGCTTACTGGTCCCTCCATTTTTTTTAAATTAATATAATTATAAGACAAGCGCAAATCCCCACACAACCTGGAGCGCTTACTAGTTCCTTTATTTTTTTTTAATAAATCAAATAAAACAAGCGCCAATCCTGACACAACCCGAAACGCTTACTGGTCCCTTTATTTTTTTTAAATAAATTGAATAAAACAAGCGCCAATCCCCACACATTCTGGAGCGCTCACTGGTCCCTTTATTATTTTAGAATAAATATAATGATAAGACAAGCGCAAATCCCCACACAACCTGGAGCGCTTACTGATCCCTTTATTTTTTTAAAATAAATTGAATAAAAAAAGCGCCAATCCCCACACAACCCGGAGCGCTTACTGGTCCCTTTATTTTTTTTAAATAAATTGAATAAAACAAGCGCCAATCCCCACACAACCCGGAGCGCTTACTGGCCGCTTTGTTTATTAATTAAATAAATAAAATACCACAAGCGCCAATCCCCACACAACCTGGAGCGCTTACTGGTCTCTTTTTTTTTTTCAAATTAATATAATGATAAGACAAGCGCCAATCCCCACACATTCTGGAGCGCTCACTGGTCCCTTTATTTTTTTTTAATAAATTGAATGAAACAAGCGCCAATCCCCACACAACCTAGAGCGCTTACTGCTCCCTTTATTTTTTTTAAATAAATTATATAATACAAGCTTACTAGTATCTTTATTTATTTAAAATAAAATTCATAATACAAGCTTACTGGTCCCTTTATTCATTTAAAATAAAATAAATACCACAAGCGCCAATCCCCACACAACCCGGAGCGCTTACTGATCCCGTTATTTTTTTTTAATAAATTGAATTAAACAAGCGCCAATACTCACACAACCCGAAGCGCTTACTGGACCCTTTTTTTTTTTTTAAATAATATAATTATAAGACAAGGGCCAATCTCCACACATTCTGGAGCGCTTACTGGTCCCTTTATTTTTTTTTAATAAATTAGATAAAACAAGTGCCAATCCCTACACAACCCAGAGCGCTTACTGGTCCATTCATTTTTTTTTAAATAAATATAATAATAAGACAAGCGCCAATCCCCACTTAACCCGGAGCGCTTACTGGCCGCTATGTTTATTAATTAAATAAATAAAATACCACAAGCTCTAATCCCCTTACAACCCGGAGGGCTTACTGGTCCCTCCATTTTTTTTTAATAAATTAAATAATACAAGCTTACTAGTCCCTTTATTTATTTGAAATAAAATAAATAATACAAGCTTACTGGTCCCTTTATTTTTTTAAAATAAATTGAATAAAAAAAGCGCCAATCCCCACACAACCCGGAGCGCTTACTGGTCCCTTCATTTTTTTTAAATTAATATAATTATAAGACAAGCGCAAATCCCCACACAACCTGGAGCGCTTACTAGTCTTTTTATTTTTTTTTAATAAATCAAATAAAACAAGCGCCAATCCTGACACAACCCGAAACGCTTACTGGTCCCTTTATTTTTTTTAAATAAATTGAATAAAACAAGCGCCAATCCCCACACATTCTGGAGCGCTCACTGGTCCCTTTATTATTTTAGAATAAATATAATGATAAGACAAGCGCAAATCCCCACACAACCTGGAGCGCTTACTGATCCCTTTTTTTTTTGAAAATAAATTGAATAAAAAAAGCGCCAATCCCCACACAACCCGGAGCGCTTACTGGTCCCTTTATTTTTTTTAAATAAATTGAATAAAACAAGCGCCAATCCCCACACAACCCGGAGCGCTTACTGGCCGCTTTGTTTATTGATTAAATAAATAAAATACCACAAGCGCCAATCCCCACACAACCCGGAGCGCTTACTGGTCTCTTTATTTTTTTAAAAATAAATATAATAATAAGACAAGCGCCAATCCCCACTTAACCCGGAGCGCTTACTGGCCGCTTTGTTTATTAATTAAATAAATAAAATACCACAAGCTCTAATCCCCTTACAACCCGGAGGGCTTACTGGTCCCTTCATTTTTTTAAAATAAATATAATGATAAGACAAGCGCCAATCCCCACACAACCTGGAGCGCTTACTGGCCGCTTTGTTTATTAATTAAATAAATGAAATACCACAAGCGCCAATCCCCACACAACCCGGAGCGCTTACTGGTCCCTTTATTTTTTTTTAATAAATTAAATAGAACAAGTGCCAATCCCCACACAACACAAGGCGCTTACTGGTCCCTTCATTTTTTTAGAATAAATATAATGATAAGGCAAGCGCAGATCCCCACACAACCCGGAGCGCTTACAGGCTGCTTTGTTTATTAATTGAATAAATAAAATACCACAAGCGCCAATCCCCTTACAACCCGGAGCGCTTACTGGTTCCTTCATTTTTTTTTAATGAATTAAATAAAACAAGCGCTAATCCCCACACAACCTGGAGCGCTTACTGATTCCTTAATTTTTTTCAAATGAATTGAATAATACAAGCTTTCTATTTCCTTTATTTATTTAAATTAAAATTTATAATACAAGCTTACTGGTCCCTTTATTTATTTAAAATAACATAAATACCACAAGCGCCAATCCCCACACAACCCGAAGCGCTTACTGGTCTCTTTATTTTTTTTAAATAAATTGAATAAAACAAGCTCCAATCCCCACAAAACCCGGAGCGCTTACTGGTCCCTTTATTTTTTTTAAATAAATTGAATAGAACAAGTGCCAATCCCCACACAACCCGGAGCGCTTACTGGTCCCTTTATTTTTTTAGAATAAATATAATGATAAGACAAGCGCAAATCCCCACACAACCCGGAGCGCTTACAGGCTGCTTTGCTTATTAATTGAATAAATAAAATCCCACAAGCGCCAAACCCCTTACAACCCCGAGCGCTTACTGGTTCCTTCATTTTTTTTTAATAAATTAAATAAAACAAGCGCTAATCCCTACACAACCTGGAGCGCTTACTGATCCCTTTATTTTTTCTAAATGAATTGAATAATACAAGCTTCCTAGTCCCTTTATTTATTTAAATTAAAATTTATAATACAATCTTACTGGTCCCTTTATTTATTTAAAATAACATTAATACCACAAGCGCCAATCCCCACACAACCCGGAGCGCTTACTGGTCCCTTTATTTTTTTTAAATTAATATAATGATAAGACAAGTGCCAATCCCCACACAACCCAGAGCGCTTACTGGTCCCTTCATTTTTTTTAAATAAATATTATAATAAGACAAGCGCCAATCCCCACACAACCCGGAGCGCTTACTGGCCGCTTTGTTTATTAATTAAATAAAGAAAATACCACAAGCGCTAATCCCCACACAACCCGAAGGGCCTACTGGTCCCTTAATTTTTTTAAAATAAATATAATGATAAGACAAGAGCTAATCCCTATACAACCCAGAGCGCTTACTGGCCGCTTTGTTTATTAATTAAATAAATAAAATACCTTAAGCGCCAATCCCCACACAACCCGTAGCGCTTAAAGGTCCCTTCATTTTTTTTTAATAAATTGAATTAAACAAGCGCCAATCCCCACACAACCCGGAGCGCTTACTGGTCCCTTTATTTTTATAAAATAAATATAATAATAAGACAAGCGCCTATCCCCACACAACCTGGAGCGCTTACTGATCCCTTTATTTTTTTTTTTTAAATTAGATAAAACAAGTGCCAATCCCTACACAACCCAGAGCGCTTACTGGTCCAAACATTTTTTTTTAAATAAATATAATAATAAGACAAGCGCCTATCCCCACACAACCTGTAGCGCTTACTGATCCCTTTATTTTTTCTAAATGAATTGAATAATACAAGCTTTCTAGTCCCTTTATTTATTTAAATTAAAATTTATAATACAAGCTTACTGGTCCCTTTATTTATTCAAAATAACATTAATACCACAAGCGCCAATCCCCACACAACCCGGAGCGCTTACTGGTACCTTTATTTTTTTTAAATTAATATAATAATAAGACAAGTGCCAATCCCCACACAACCCGGAGCGCTTACTGGTCCCTTCATTTTTTAAAATAAATATAATGATAAGACAAGCGCCAATCCCCACACAACCCGGAGCGCTTACTGGCCGCTTTGTTTATTAATTAAATAAATAAAATACCACAAGCGCTAAACCCCACACAACCCGAAGGGCCTACTGGTCCCTTAATTTTTTTAAAATAAATATCATGATTAGACAAGAGCCAATCCTTATACAACCCAGAGCGCTTACTGGCCGCTTTGTTTATTAATTGAATAAATGAAATACAAGAAGCGCCAATCTCCACACAACCCGGAGCGCTTACTGGTCCCTTAATTTTTTTTTTAATAAATATAATAATAAGACAAGCGCCAATCCCCACACAACCCGGAGCGCTGACTGGCCGCTTTGTTTATTAATTAAATAAATAAAATACCTTAAGCGCCAATCCCCACACAACCCGGAGCGCTTAAGGGTCCCTTCATTTTTTTTTAATAAATTGAATAAAACAAGCGTTAATCCCCACACAACCCGAAGCGCTTACTGGTCCCTTTATTTTTTTTTAATAAATTAAATAAAACAAGCGCCAATCCCCACACAACCCGGAGCGCTTACTGGTCCCTTCATTTTTTTTAAATAAATATAACGATAAGACAAGCGACAATCCCCACACAACTTGGAGCGCTTACTGGCCGCTTTGTTTAATAATTAAATAAAGTAAATACCACAAGCGCCAATCACCACACAACCCAGAGCGCTTACTGGTCCCTTTATTTTTTTTAAATAAATATAATAATAAGACAAGCGCCTATCCCAACACAACCTGGAGCGCTTACTCATCCCTTTGTTTTTTTTAAATAAAAAAAATCCCACAAGCGCCAATCCCCACACAACCCCGAGCGCTTACTGGTTCCTTCATTTTTTTTTAATAAATTAAATAAAACAAGCGCTAATCCCCACACAACCTGGAGCGCTTACTGATCCCTTTATTTTTTCTAAATGAATTGAATAATACAAGCTTCCTAGTCCCTTTATTTATTTAAATTAAAATTTATAATACAATCTTACTGGTCCCTTTATTTATTTAAAATAACATTAATACCACAAGCGCCAATCCCCACACAACCCGGAGCGCTTACTGGTCCCTTTATTTTTTTTAAATTAATATAATGATAAGACAAGTGCCAATCCCCACACAACCCAGAGCGCTTACTGGTCCCTTCATTTTTTTTAAATAAATATTATAATAAGACAAGCGCCAATCCCCACACAACCCGGAGCGCTTACTGGCCGCTTTGTTTATTAATTAAATAAAGAAAATACCACAAGCGCTAATCCCCACACAACCCGAAGGGCCTACTGGTCCCTTAATTTTTTTAAAATAAATATAATGATAAGACAAGAGCTAATCCCTATACAACCCAGAGCGCTTACTGGCCGCTTTGTTTATTAATTAAATAAATAAAATACCTTAAGCGCCAATCCCCACACAACCCGTAGCGCTTAAAGGTCCCTTCATTTTTTTTTAATAAATTGAATTAAACAAGCGCCAATCCCCACACAACCCGGAGCGCTTACTGGTCCCTTTATTTTTATAAAATAAATATAATAATAAGACAAGCGCCTATCCCCACACAACCTGGAGCGCTTACTGATCCCTTTATTTTTTTTTAATAAATTAGATAAAACAAGTGCCAATCCCTACACAACCCAGAGCGCTTACTGGTCCAAACATTTTTTTTTAAATAAATATAATAATAAGACAAGCGCCTATCCCCACACAACCTGTAGCGCTTACTGATCCCTTTATTTTTTCTAAATGAATTGAATAATACAAGCTTTCTAGTCCCTTTATTTATTTAAATTAAAATTTATAATACAAGCTTACTGGTCCCTTTATTTATTTAAAATAACATTAATACCACAAGCGCCAATCCCCACACAACCCGGAGCGCTTACTGGTACCTTTATTTTTTTTAAATTAATATAATAATAAGACAAGTGCCAATCCCCACACAACCCGGAGCGCTTACTGGTCCCTTCATTTTTTAAAATAAATATAATGATAAGACAAGCGCCAATCCCCACACAACCCGGAGCGCTTACTGGCCGCTTTGTTTATTAATTAAATAAATAAAATACCACAAGCGCTAAACCCCACACAACCCGAAGGGCCTACTGGTCCCTTAATTTTTTTAAAATAAATATCATGATTAGACAAGAGCCAATCCTTATACAACCCAGAGCGCTTACTGGCCGCTTTGTTTATTAATTGAATAAATGAAATACAAGAAGCGCCAATCTCCACACAACCCGGAGCGCTTACTGGTCCCTTAATTTTTTTTTTAATAAATATAATAATAAGACAAGCGCCAATCCCCACACAACCCGGAGCGCTGACTGGCCGCTTTGTTTATTAATTAAATAAATAAAATACCTTAAGCGCCAATCCCCACACAACCCGGAGCGCTTAAGGGTCCCTTCATTTTTTTTTAATAAATTGAATAAAACAAGCGTTAATCCCCACACAACCCGAAGCGCTTCCTGGTCCCTTTATTTTTTTTTAATAAATTAAATAAAACAAGCGCCAATCCCCACACAACCCGGAGCGCTTACTGGTCCCTTCATTTTTTTTAAATAAATATAACGATAAGACAAGCGACAATCCCCACACAACTTGGAGCGCTTACTGGCCGCTTTGTTTAATAATTAAATAAAGTAAATACCACAAGCGCCAATCACCACACAACCCAGAGCGCTTACTGGTCCCTTTATTTTTTTTAAATAAATATAATAATAAGACAAGCGCCTATCCCAACACAACCTGGAGCGCTTACTCATCCCTTTGTTTTTTTTAAATAAATTAAATAAAACAAGCGCCAATCCCCACACAACCCGGAGCGCTTACTGGTATTTTTATTTTTTTTAAATTAATATAATGATAAGACAAGCGCCAATCCTCACACAACCTGAAGCACTTACTGGTCCCTTAATTTTTTTTTATTAAATTAAATAAAACAAGCGCCAATACCCACACAACCCGAAGCGCTTACTGAACCCTTTTTTTTTTTTAAATTAATATAATGATAAGACAAGGGCCAATCTCCACACATTCTGGAGCGCTTACTGGTCCCTTTATTTTTTTTTCATAAATTAAATAAAACAAGCGCCAATCCCCACACAACCTGGAGCGCTTACTGATCCCTTTATTTTTTTTTAATAAATTAAATATTACAAGCTTACTAGTCCCTTTATTTATTTTAAATAAAATTAATAATACAAGCTTACTGGTCCCTTTATTTATTTAAAATAAAATAAATACCACAAGCGCAAATCCCCACAAAACCCAGAGCGCTTACTGGTCCCTTTATTTTTTTTTAATAAATTAGATAAAACAAGTGCCATTCCCTACACAACCCAGAGCGCTTACTGGTCCATTCATTTTTTTTTAAATAAATATAATAATAAGACAAGCGCCAATACCCACACAACCCGGAGCGCTTACTGGCCGCTTTGTTTATTAATTAAATAAAGAAAATACCACAAGCGCTAATCCCCACACAACCCGAAGGGCCTACTGGTCCCTTAATTTTTTTAAAATAAATATAATGATAAGACAAGAGCTAATCCCTATACAACCCAGAGCGCTTACTGGCCGCTTTGTTTATTAATTAAATAAATAAAATACCTTAAGCGCCAATCCCCACACAACCCGTAGCGCTTAAAGGTCCCTTCATTTTTTTTTAATAAATTGAATTAAACAAGCGCCAATCCCCACACAACCCGGAGCGCTTACTGGTATATTTATTTTTTTTAAATTAATATAATGATAAGACAAGCGCCAATCCTCACACTACCTAAAGCACTTACTGGTCTCTTCATTTTTTTTTATTAAATTGAATAAAACGAGCGCCAATCACCACACAACCCAGAGCGCTTACTGGTCCCTTTATTTTTTTAAAATAAATATAATAATAAGACAAGCGCCTATCCCCACACAACCTGGAGCGCTTACTGATCCCTTTATTTTTTTTTAATAAATTAGATAAAACAAGTGCCAATCCCTACACAACCCAGAGCGCTTACTGGTCCAAACATTTTTTTTTAAATAAATATAATAATAAGACAAGCGCCTATCCCCACACAACCTGTAGCGCTTACTGATCCCTTTATTTTTTCTAAATGAATTGAATAATACAAGCTTTCTAGTCCCTTTATTTATTTAAAATAACATTAATACCACAAGCGCCAATCCCCACACAACCCGGAGCGCTTACTGGTCCCTTTATTTTTTTTAAATTAATATAATAATAAGACAAGTGCCAATCCCCACACAACCCGGAGCGCTTACTGGTCCCTTCATTTTTTTTTAATAAATTGAATAAAACAAGCGTTAATCCCCACACAACCCGAAGCGCTTACTGAACCCTTTTTTTTTTTTAAATTAATATAATGATAAGACAAGGGCCAATCTCCACACATTCTGGAGCGCTTACTGGTCCCTTTATTTTTTTTTCATAAATCAAATAAAACAAGCGCCAATCCCCACACAACCTGGAGCGCTTACTGATCCCTTTGTTTTTTTTTAATAAATTAAATATTACAAGCTTACTAGTCTCTTTATTTATTTAAAATAAAATTAATAATACAAGCTTACTGGTCTTTTTATTTATTTAAAATAAAATAAATACCACAAGCGCAAATCCCCACGCAACCCAGAGCGCTTACTGGTCCCTTTATTTTTTTTTAATAAATTAGATAAAACAAGTGCCATTCCCTACACAACCCAGAGCGCTTACTGGTCCATTCATTTTTTTTAAAATAAATATAATAATAAGACAAGCGCCAATACCCACACAACCCGGAGCGCTTACTGGCCGCTTTGTTTATTAATTAAATAAATAAAAAACCACAAGCGCCAATCCCCACACAACCCGGAGCGCTTACTGGTCTCTTTATTTTTTTCAAATTAATATAATGATAAGACAAGCGCCAATCCCCACACATTCTGGAGCGCTCACTGGTCCCTTTATTTTTTTTTAATAAATTGAATGAAACAAGCGTTAATTCCCACACAACCCGAAGCGCATACTGGTCCCTTTATTTTTTTTTAATAAATTAAATAAAACAAGCGCCAATCCCCACACAACCCAGAGCGCTTACTGGTCCCTTCATTTTTTTTAAATAAATATAACGATAAGACAAGCGCCAATCCCCACACAACTTGGAGCGCTTACTGGCCGCTTTGTTTAATAATTAAATAAATAAAATACCACAAGCGCCAATCACCACACAACCCAGAGCGCTTACTGGTCCCTTTATTTTTTCAAAATAAATATAATAATAAGACAAGCGCCTATCCCCACACAACCTGGAGCGCTTACTGATCCCTTTATTGTTTTTAAATAAATTAAATAAAACAAGCGCTCATCCCCACACAACCCAGAGCGCTTACTGGTATTTTTATTTTTTTCAAATTAATATAATGATAAGACAAGAGCCAATCCTCACACAACCTGAAGCACTTACTGGTCCCTTCATTTTTTTTTATTAAATTAAATAAAACAAGCGCCAATACCAACACAACCCGAAGCGCTTACTGGACCCTTTTTTTTTTTTAAATAATTATAATGTTAAGACAAGGGCCAATCTCCACACATTCTGGAGCGCTTACTGGTCCCTTTATTTTTTTTTCATAAATTGAATAAAACAAGCGCCAATCCCCACACAACCTGGAGCGCTTACTGAACCCTTTATTTTTTTTAAATAAATTAAATAATACAAGCTTACTAGTCCCTTTATTTATTTAAAATAAAATTAATAATACAAGCTTACTGGTCCCTTTATTTATTTAAAATAAAATAAATACCACAAGCGCAAATCCCCACACAACCCAGAGCGCTTACTGGTCCCTTTATTTTTTTTTAATAAATTAGATAAAACAAGTGCCAATCCCTACACAACCCAGAGCGCTTACTGGTCCATTTATTTTTTTTTAAATAAATATAATAATAAGACAAGCGCCAATCCCCACACAACCCGGAGCGCTTACTGGCCGTTTTGTTTATTAATTAAATAAATAAAATACCACAAGCGCCAATATCCACACAACCCGGAGCGCTTACTGGTATCTTTATTTTTTTTAAATTAATATAATGATAAGACAAGCGCCAATCCCCGCACATTCTGGAGCGCTCACTGGTCCCTTCATTTTTTTCTAATAAATTGAATGAAACAAGCGTCAATCCCCACACAACCTGGAGCGCTTACTGGTCCCTTTATTTTTTTTAAATAAATTGAATAAAACAAGCGCCAATCCCCACACAACCCGGAGCGCTTACTGGCCGCTTTGTTTATTAATTAAATAAATAAAATACCACAAGCGCCAATCCCCACACAACCCGGAGCACTTACTGGTCTCTTTATTTTTTTCAAATTAATATAATGATAAGACAAGCGCCAATCCCCACACATTCTGGAGCGCTCACTGGTCCCTTCATTTTTTTTTAATAAATTGAATGAAACAAGCGCCAATCCCCACACAACCTAAAGCGCTTACTGATCCCTTTATTTTTTTTAAATAAATTATATAATACAAGCTTACTAGTCCCTTTATTTATTTCAAATAAAATTAATGATACAAGCTTACTGGTCCCTTTATTCCTTTAAAATAAATTAAATACCACAAGCGCCAATCCCCACACAACCCGAAGCGCTTACTGATCCCTTTATTTTTTTTTAATAAATTGAATTAAACAAGCGCCAATACCCACACAACCCGAAGCGCTTACTAGACCCTTTTTTTTTAAATTAATATAATGATAAGACAAGGGCCAATCTCCACACATTCTGGAGCGCTTACTGGTCCCTTTATTTTTTTTTCATAAATTGAATAAAACAAGCGCCAATGCCCACACAACCTGGAGCGCTTACTGATCCCTTTATTTTTTTTAAATAATTATAACGATAAGACAAGCGCCAATCCCCACACAACCCGGAGCGCTTACTGGTCCCTTCATTTTTTTTAAATAAATATAATGATAAGACAAGCACCAATCCCCACACAACCCGGAGCGCTTACTGGCTGCTTTGTTTATTAATTAAATTAATAAAATACCACAAGCGCCAATACCCACACAACCCGAAGCGCTTACTAGTCCCTTTATTTTTTTTAAATAAATATAATGATAAGACAAGCGCCAATCCCCACACAACCTGAAGCGCTTACTGATCCCTATATTTTTTTAAAATAAATTGAATAAAACAAGCGCAAATCCCCACACAACCCGGAGCGCTCACTAATCCCTTCATTTTTTTTAAATAAATTGAATAAAACAAGCGCCAATCCCCACACAACCCGGAGCGCTTACTGGTCCCTTTATTTTTTTTAAATAAATATAATGATAAGACAAGCGCCAATCCCTACACAACCTGGAGCGCTTACTGGTCCCTCCATTTTTTTTAATAAATTGTATAAAACAAGTGCCAATCCCCACACAACCTGGAGCACTTACTGATCCCTTTTTTTTTTTAAATAAATTGAATAATACAATCTTACTAGTCCCTATTGATTTAAAATAAAATTAATAATACAAGCTTACTGGTCCCTTTATTTATTTAAAATAAAATGAATACCACAAGCGCTAATCCCCACACAACCCGGAGCGCTTACTGGTCCCTTTATTTTTTTTTAATAAATTGAATAGAACAAATGCCAATCCCCACACAACCCGGAGCGCTTACTGGTCCCTTTATTTTTTTTAAATTAATATAATGATAAAACAAGCGCCAATCCCCACACATTCTAGAGCGCTTACTGGCCGCTTTGTTTATTAATTAAATAAATAAAATACCACAAGCTCTAATCCCCTTACAACCCGGAAGGCTTACTGGTCCCTTTATTTTTTTTAAATTAATATAATGATAAGACAAGCGCCAATTCCCACACATTCTGGAGCGCTTACTGGCCGCTCTGTTTATTAATTAAATAAATAAAATACCACAAGCTCTAATCCCCTTACAACCCGGAAGGCTTACTGATCCCTTTATTTTTTTTAAATAAATTAGATAAAACAAGTGCCAATCCCTACACAACCCAGAGCGCTTACTAGTCCAAACATTTTTTTTAAAATAAATATAATAATAAGACAAGCGCCAATCCCCACACAACCCGGAGCGCTTACTGGCCGCTTTGTTTATTAATTAAATAAATAAAATACCACAAGCTCTAATCCCCTTACAACCCGGATGGCTTACTGGTCCCTTTATTTTTTTTTAATAAATTAAATAAAACAAGCGCTAATCCCCACACAACCTGTAGCGCTTACTGATCCCTTTATTTTTTCTAAATAAATTGAATAATACAAGCTTCCTAGTCCCTTTTTTTATTTAAATTAAAATTTATAATACAAGCTTACTGGTCCCTTTATTTATTTAAAATAACATTAATACCACAAGCGCCAATCCCCACACAACCCAGAGCGCTTACTGGTCCCTTTATTTTTTTTAAATTAATATAATAATAAGACAAGTGCCAATCCTCACACAACCCGGAGCGCTTACTGGTCCCTTCATTTTTAAAAATAAATATAATGATAAGACAAGCGCCAATCCCCACACAACCCGGAGCGCTTACTGGCCGCTTTGTTTATTAATTGAATAAATAAAATACCACAAGCGCTAATCCCCACACAACCCGAAGGGCCTACTGGTCCCTTAATTTTTTTAAAATAAATATAATGATTAGACAAGAGCCAATCCCTATACAACCGAGAGCGCTTACTGGCCGCTTTGTTTATTAATTAAATAAATGAAATACAAGAAGCGCCAATCTCCACACAACCCGGAGTGCTTACTGGTCCCTTAATTTTTTTTTAATAAATATAATAATAAGACAAGCGCCAATCCCCACACAACCCGGAGCGCTTACTGGCCGCTTTGTTTATTAATTAAATAAATAAAATACCTTAAGCGCCAATCCCCACACAACCCGGAGCGCTTAAGGGTCCCTTCATTTTTTTTTAATAAATTGAATAAAACAAGCGTTAATCCCCACACAACCCGGAGCGCTTACTGGTCCTTTCATTTTTTTTAAATAAATATAACGATAAGACAAGCGCCAATCCCCACACAACTTGGAGCGCTTACTGGCCGCTTTGTTTAATAATTAAATAAATAAAATACCACAAGCGCCAATCACCACACAACCCATAGCGCTTACTGGTCCCTTTATTTTTTTAAAATAAATATAATAATAAGACAAGCGCCTATCCCCACACAACCTGGAGCGCTTACTGATCCCTTTATTTTTTTAAAATAAATTAAATAAAACAAGCGCCAATTCCAACACAACCCGGAGCGCTGACTGGTATTTTTATTTTTTTTAAATTAATATAATGATAAGACAAGCGCCAATCCTCACACAACCTGAAGCACTTACTGGTCCCTTCTTTTTTTTTTTATTAAATTAAATAAAACAAGCGCCAATACCCACACAACCCGAAGCTCTTACTGGACCCTTTTTTTTTTTTAAATTAATATAATGATAAGACAAGGGCCAATCCCCACACATTCTGGAGCGCTCACTGGTCCCTTCATTTTTTTTTAATAAATTAAATGAAACAAGCGCCAATCCCCACACAACCTGGAGCGCTTACTGGTCCCTTCATTTTTTTTAAATAAATTGAATAAAACAAGCGCCAATCCCCACACAACCCGGAGCGCTTACTGGTCGCTTTGTTTATTAATTAAATAAATAAATTACCACAAGCGCTAATCCCCACACAACCCGAAGCGCTTACTGGTCTCTTTATTTTTTTCAAATTAATATAATGATAAGACAAGCGCCAATCCCCACACATTCTGGAGCGCTCACTGGTCCCTTCATTTTTTTTTAATAAATTGAATGAAACAAGTGCCAATCCCCACACAACCTGGAGCGCTTACTGATCCCTTTTTTTTTTTAAATAAATTATATAATACAAGCTTACTAGTCTCTTTATTTATTTAAAATAAAATTAATAATACAAGCTTACTGGTCCCTTTATTCATTTAAAATAAAATAAATACCACAAGCGCCAATCCCCACACAACCCGGAGCGCTTACTGATCCCTTTATTTTTTTTTAATAAATTGAATTAAACAAGCGCCAATACCCACACAACCCGAAGCGCTTACTGGACCCTTTTTTTTTTTCAAATTAATATAATGATAAGACAAGCGCCAATCCCCACACATTCTGGAGCGCTCACTGGTCCCTTCATTTTTTTTTAATAAATTGAGTGAAACAAGTGCCAATCCCCACACAACCTGGAGCGCTTACTGATCCCTTTATTTTTTTCAAATAAATTATATAATACAAGCTTACTAGTCCCTTTATTTATTTAAAATAAAATTAATAATACAAGCTTACTGGACCCTTTATTTATTTAAAATAAAATGAATACCACAAGCGCCAATCCCCACACAACCCGGAGCGCTTACTGATCCCTTTATTTTTTTTTAATAAATTGAATTAAACAAGCGCCAATACCCACACAACCCGAAGCGCTTACTGGACCCTTTTTTTTTTTTAAATTAATATAATGATAAGACAAGGGCCAATCTCCACACATTCTGGAGCGCTTACTGGTCCCTTTATTTTTTTTTCATAAATTAAATAAAACAAGCGCCAATCCCCACACAACCTGGAGCGCTTACTGATCCCTTTATTTTATTTAAATGAATATTATGATAAGACAAGCGCCAATCCCCACACAACCCGGAGCGCGTACTGGTCCCTTCATTTTTTTGAAATAAATATAATGATAAGACAAGCACCAATCCCCACACAACCCGGAGCGCTCACTGATCCCTTTATTTTTTTTAAATGAATTGAATAAAACAAGCGCCAATCCCCACACAACCCGAAGCGCTTACTGGTCCCTTTATTTTTTTTAAATTAATATAATGATAAGACAAGCGCCAATCCCTACACAACCTGGAGCGCTTACTGGTCCCTCGATTTTTTTTTAATAAATTGAATAAAACAAGTGCCGATCCCCACACAACCTGGAGCGCTTACTGATCCCTTTTTTTTTTAAATAAATTGAATAATACAATCTTACTAGTCCCTATTGATTTAAAATAAAATTAATAATACAAGCTTACTGGTCCCTTCATTTATTTAAAATAAAATAAGTACCACAAGCGCCAATTCCCACACAACCCGGAGCGCTTACTGGTCCCTTTATTTTTTTTCAATAAATTTAATAAAACAAGCGCCAATCCCCACACAACCTGGAGCGCTTACTGATCCCTTTATTTTTTTTAAATAAATTAAATAATACAAGCTTACTAGTCCCTTTATTTATTTAAGATAAAATTAATAATACAAGCTTACTGGTCCCTTTATTTATTAAAAATAAAATAAAGATCACAAGCGCAAATCCCCACACAACCCAGAGCGCTTACTGGTCCCTTTATTTTTTTTTAATAAATTAGATAAAACAAGTGCC
Organism: Copidosoma floridanum; assembly: GCF_036245765.1. Taxonomy (NCBI): domain Eukaryota; kingdom Metazoa; phylum Arthropoda; class Insecta; order Hymenoptera; family Encyrtidae; genus Copidosoma; species Copidosoma floridanum. The sequence goes on along the minus strand of NW_028321898.1, from coordinate 2,324,740 downwards.
AATCCCTACACAACCCAGAGCGCTTACTGGTCCATTCATTTTTTTTTAAATAAATATAATAATAAGACAAGCGCCAATCCCCACACAACCCGGAGCGCTTACTGGCCGCTTTGTTTATTAATTAAATAAATAAAATACCACAAGCGCCAATCCCCACACAACCCGGAGCGCTTACTGGTCTCTTTATGTTTTTCAAATTGATATAATGATAAGACAAGCGCCAATCCCCACACATTCTGGAGCGCTCACTGGTCCCTTCATTTTTTTTTAATAAATTGAATGAAACAAGCGCCAATCCCCACACAACCTGGAGCGCTTACTGGTCCCTTTATTTTTTTTAAATAAATTTAATAAATCAAGCGCCAATCCCCACACAACCCGGAGCGCTTACTGGCCGCTTTGTTTATTAATTAAATAAATAAAATACAACAAGCGCCAATATCCACACAACCCGGAGCGCTTACTGGTCCCTTAATTTTATTTTAATGAATATAATAATAAGACAAGCGCCAATCCCCACACAACCCAGAGCGCTTACTGGCCGCTTTGTTTATTAATTAAATAAATAAAATACCTTGAGCGCCAATCCCCACACAACATGAAGCGCTTAAGGGTCCCTTCATTTTTTTTTAATAAATTGAATAAAACAAGCGTTAATCCCCACAGAACCCGAAGCGCTTACTGGTCCCTTCATTTTTTTTAAATTAATTTAATGATAAGACAAGTGCCAATCCCCACACAACCTGGAGCGCTTACTGATTTCTTTATTTTTTCTAAATAAATCGAATAATACAAGCTTACTAGTCCCTTTATTTATTTTCAATAAAATTAATCATACAAGCTTACTGGTCCCTTAATTTATTTAAAATAAAATAAATACCACAAGCGCCAATCCCCACACAATTCGAAGCGCTTACTGGCCGCTTTGTTTATTAATTAAATAAATAAATTACCACAAGCGCCAATCCCCACACAACTCGGAGCGCTTACTGGTCCCTTTATTTTTTTTAAATTAATATAATGATAAGACAAGCGCCAATCCCCACACATTCTGGAGCGCTCACTGGTCCCTTCATTTTGCTTTAATAAATTGAATGAAACAAGCGCCAATCTCCACACAACCTGGAGCGCTTACTGATCCCTTTATTTTTTTTAAATAAATTATATAATACAAGCTTACTAGTCCCTTTATTTATTTAAAATAAAATTATTAATACAAGCTCACTGGTCCCTTTATTCATTTAAAATAAAATAAATACCACAAGCGCCAATCTCCACACAACCCGGAGCGCTCACTGGTCCCTTTATTTTTTTTTAATAAATTGAATTAAACAAGCGCCAATCCCCACACAACCCGAAACGCTTACTGGACCCTTCAATTTTTTTAAATTAATATAATGATAAGACAAGGGCCAATCTCCACACATTCTGGAGCGCTTACTGGTCCCTTTATTTTTTTTTAATAAATTGAATAAAGTAAGCGCCAATCCCCACACAACCTGGAGCGCTTACTGATCGTTTTATTTTTTTTAAATAAATTAAATAATACAAGCTTACTAGTCCCTTTATTTATTTAAAATAATATTAATAATACAAGCTTACTGGTCCCTATATTTATTTAAAATAAAAAAAATACCACAAGCGCAAATCCCCACACAACCCAGAGCGCTTACTGGTCCCTTTATTTTTTTTTAATAAATTAGATAAAACAAGTGCCAATCCCTACACAACCCAGAGCGCTTACTGGTCCATTTATTTTTTTTAAAATAAATATAATAATAAGACAAGCGCCAATTCCCACACAACCCGGAGCGCTTACTGGCCGCTTTAATTATTAATTAAATAAATAAAATACCACAAGCTCTAATCCCCTTACAACCCGGAGGGCTTACTGGTTCCTCCATTTTTTTAGAATAAATATAATGATAAGACAAGCGCCAATCCCCACACAACCTGGAGCGCTTACTGGCCGCTTTGTTTATTAATTAAATAAACGAAATACCACAAGCGCCAATCCCCACACAACCCAGAGCGCTTACTGGTCACTTAATTTTTTTTAAATAAATATAATAATAAGACAAGCGCCAATCCCCACACAACCCGGAGCGCTTACTGGTCCCTTTATTTTTTTTTAATAAATTGTATAGAACAAGTGCCAATCACCACACAACCCGGAGCGCTTACTGGTCCCTTCATTTTTTTGGAATAAATATAATGATAAGTCAAGCGCAAATCCCCACAAAACCCGGAGCGCTTACAGGCTGCTTTGTATATTAATTGAATAAATAAAATACCACAAGCGCCAATCCCCTTACAACCCGGAGCGCTTACTGGTTCCTTCTTTTTTTTTTAATAAATTAAATAAAACAAGCGCAAATCCCCACACAACCTGGAGCGCTTACTGATTCCTTTATTTTTTTCAAATGAATTGAATAATACAAGCTTCCTAGTCCCTTTATTTATTTATATTAAAATTTATAATACCAGCTTACTGGTCCCTTTATTTATTTAAAATAACATAAATACCACAAGCGCCAATCCCCACACAACCCGGAGCGCTTACTGGTCCCTTTATTTTTTTAGAATTAATATAATGATAAGACAAGCGCAAATTCTTACACAACCCGGAGCGCTTACAGGCTGCTTTGTTTATTAATTAAATAAATAAAATCCCACAAGCGCCAATCCCCTTACAACCCGGAGCGCTTACTGGTTCCTTCATTTTTTTTCAATTAATTAAATAAAACAAGCGCTAATCCCCACACAACCTGGAGCGCTTACTGATCCCTTTATTTTTTCTAAATGAATTGAATAATACAAGCTTCCTAGTCCCTTTATTTATTTAAATTAAAATTTATAATACAAGCTTACTGGTCCCTTTATTTATTTATAATATCATTAATACCACAAGCGCCAATCCCCACACAACCCGGAGCGCTTACTGGTCCCTTTATTTTTTTTAAATTAATATAATGATAAGACAAGTGCCAATCCCTACACAACCCGGAGCGCTTACTGGTCCTTTTTTTTTTTTTAAATAAATATAATGATAAGACAAGCGCCAATCCCCACACAACCCGGAGCGCTTACTGGCCGCTTTGTTTATTAATTAAATAAATAAAATACCACAAGCGCTAATCCCCACACAACCCGAAGGGCCTACTGGTCCTTTAATTTTTTTAAAATAAATATAATGATTAGACAAGAGCCAATCCCTATACAACCCATAGCGCTTACTGGCCGCTTTGTTTATTAATTAAATAAATGAAATACAACAAGCGCCAATATCCACACAACCCGGAGAGCTTATTGGTCCCTTAATTTTTTTTTAATAAATATAATAATAAGACAAGCGCCAATCCCCACACAACCCGGAGCGCTTACTGGCCGCTTTGTTTATTAATTAAATAAATAAAATACCCTTGGCGCCAATCTCCACACAACCCGGAGCGCTTAAGGGTCCCTTCATTTTTTTTTAATAAATTGAATAAAACAAGCCTTAATCCCTACACAACCCGAAGCGCTTACTAATCCCTTTATTTTTTTTAAATAAATTAAATAAAACAAGCTTACTAGTCCCTTTATTTATTTAAAATAAAATTCATCATACAAGCTTACTGGTCCCTTTATTTATTTAAAATAACATTAATACCACAAGCGCCAATCTCACACAACCCGGAGCGCTTACTGGTCCCTTCATTTTTTTTAAATTAATATAATAATAAGACAAGTGCCAATCCCCACACAACCTGGAGCGCTTACTGATTCCTTCATTTTTCTAAATAAATTGAATAATACAAGCTTACTAGTCCCTTTATTTATTTAAAATAAAATCAATCATACAAGCTTACTGGTCCCTTTATTTATTTAAAATAACATTAATACCACAAGCGCCAGTCCCCACACAACCCGGAGCGCTTACTGGTCCCTTTATTTTTTTTAAATTAATATAATGATAAGACAAGTGCCAATCCCCACACAACCTGGAGCGCTTACTGTTTCCTTTATTTTTTCTAAATAAATTGAATAATACAAGCTTACTAGTCCCTTTATTTATTTAAAATAAAATTAATCATACAAGCTTACTGGTCCCTTAATTTATTTAAAATAAAATAAATACCACAAGCGCCAATCCCCACACAATTCGGAGCGCTTACTGGCCGCTTTGTTTATTAATTAAATAAATGAAATACAACAAGCGCCAATATCCACACAACCCGGAGCACTTACTGGTCCCTTAATTTTTTTTTAATAAATATAATAATAAGACAAGTGCCAATCCCCACACAACCTGGAGCGCTTACTGATTCCTTTATTTTTTCTAAATAAATTGAATAATACAAGCTTACTAGTCCCTTTATTCATTTAAAATAAAATTAATCATACAAGCTTACTGTTTCCTTTATTTATTTAAAATAACATTAATACTACAAGCGCCAATCCCCACACAACCCGGAGCGCTTACTAATCCCTTCATTTTTTTTAAATTAATGTAATGATAAGACAAGTGCCAATCCCAACACAACCTGGAGCGCTTACTGATTCCTTTATTTTTTCTAAATAAATTGAATAATACAAGCTTACTAGTCCCTTTATTCATTTAAAATAAAATTAATCATACAAGCTTACTGGTCCCTTTATTTATTTAAAATAACATTAATACCACAAGCGCCAATCCCCACACAACCCGGAGCGCTTACTGGTCCCTTCATTTTTTTTAAATTAATGTAATGATAAGACAAGTGCCAATCCCCACACAACCCGGAGCGCTTACTGGCCGCTTTGTTTATTAATTAAATAAATAAAATACCACAAGCGCTAATCCCCACACAACCCGAAGGGCCTACTGGTCCCTTAATTTTTTAAAAATAAATATAATGATTAGACAAGAGCCAATCCCTATACAACCCAGAGCGCTTACTGGCCGCTTTGTTTATTAACTAAATAAATGAAATACAACAAGCGCCAATATCCACACAACCCGGAGCGCTTACTGGTCCCTTAATTTTTTTTTAATAAATATAATAATAAGACAAGCGCCAATCCCCACACAACCCGGAGCGCTTACTGGCCGCTTTGTTTATTAATTAAATAAATAAAATACCTTAAGCGCCAATCCCCACACAACCCGGAGCGCTTAAGGGTCCCTTCATTTTTTTTTAATAAATTGAATAAAACAAGCGTTAATCCCCACATAACCCGAAGCGCTTACTGGTCCCTTTATTTTTTTTAAATAAATTAAATAAAACAAGCTCAAATCCTTACACAACCTAAAGTGCTTTCTGGTCGCTGTAATAATTATTAAAATTTTTTAAGTAACAACACGAATGCTTATCACCTGACTATTCAGGATACTCACTGGTCACCACTGGTTGCGCTTGAATGATTATTGAATGCTTTTTAATAATAATTAATGCTACTAGTAAGCGCCTCAGCTTATGTAGTGATTGTTGCTTGCCTTATTACTTTATTTATTGTAAAATAAGTATGCGACCAGTAAGCGCACCGGGTTGTGTGGGGATTGGCGCTTGTCTTATCATTATATTTATTTTAAATTAATTAAGGGACTAGTAAGCGCTCCGGGTTGTGTGGAGATTGGCGCTTGTTTCATTCAATTTATTTTAAATAAATAAAGGGACCAGTAAGCGCTCTGGGTTGTGTAGGGATTGGCGCTTGTTTTATTCAATTTATTAAAAAAAAATGAAGGGACCAGTTAGCGCTCCGGGTTGTGTAGGGATTGGCGCTTGTCTTATTATTATATTTATTTCAAAAAATAAAGGGACCAGTAAGGGCTCCGGGTTGTGTGGGCATTGGCGCTTGTGGTATTTTATTTATTTAATTAATAAACAAAGCGGCCAGTAAGTGCTCTGGGTTGTGTGGGGATTGGCGCTTGTTTTATTCAATTTATTTTAAATAAATAAAGGGACCAGTAAGCGCTCTGGGTTGTGTAGGGATTGGCGCTTGTCTTATCATTACATTTATTTAAAAAAAACAAAGGGACCATTAAGCGCTCCAGGTTGTGTGGAGATTGGCGCTTGTCTTATCATTATATTTATTTCAAAAAAATGAAGGGACCAGTAAGCGCTCCGGAATGTGTTGGGATTGGCGCTTGTTTTATTCAATTTATTTAAAAAAAATAAAGGGACCAGTAAGCGCTTTGGGTTGTGTGGGGATTGGCGCTTGTGGTATTTTATTTATTTAATTAATAAACAAAGCGGCCAGTAAGTGCACCTGGTTGTGTGGAGATTGGTGCTTGTGTTATTTCTCACATGTTTGCCAGTCACATTTGGGAGCACTGGTGATAACCTCTGGGGCCGTACCATGTTACTATTTTTCTGTACATCGGTCTATCTTATAACATAGGCCCGCGAAGTGAAAAAAAGTTATATGGTACGGCTCCTGGAATGCCCCTTCCTTTTCTGCCTATTCGCTTCTCCAACACTCTATAGATTGGTATGTTAGTGACAGTAACTTTTATGTTACTGACCGCAATTTTCACTGCGGGAATCCTTTTCACCCAACGCTGTTGAAATATTACCTGGGCACACTAGCGCCACCTGATGCTAGAAACAACCCTATTAAGGATTTTTGTTTGCATTGGCAGAAGTTTTTTAGTAATGATAATTAATTAATTTATTTTCTAATACTGACTCATTCAGTAAGAAGACAGAGTGAATTGATTTTAAAGCAAAACAAAAGAAACAGTAAGATTGGTTTAGCTGAGCATAATGCTACCCCGTCACTTCTAAACTGTATCAAATAAAAATATATAGTTTTTTTTATTATTGTAATGAGTACCGCATGCAATTACGATGCGCAGTAAGCCAAACAAATTTTTATTTTCTTATAGTACATTTTTTTTTTTTTTTAATTACAAATTACGTAAAAACCTACGTTTACACGTGTAAAAAACCGTTTTTTCTTAATAAGTTAAACAGCATATTGTACAAATAACACAGTGACACTTTATTTCGCTGACAGTATAAATGTAGTCATATTTACGTTTTAGCACCAATATATTAATAAACAACGAAAAAAATCATACAGCTAAAATACTATGATCGCAACCAATCGAAATGTACGAAAGAGAATCGTATGTTTTTTTTTTCATTTCTAATGGAGAGAATTTTATGCCCCATAACTGGAGTATAATTCGTATCTCATCTCAACTTATCCCTGGTTGCCTAATTTTTTAACCTAGTGGTGGCAAGAGACCGTTATAGCTGTGTATATAGCTGTGTTATAGCTGTGTTCAGTCATACACTGAATGTTGACTGTAAATAAATATGTTGCCCCATTATTTATTGAAAACATTTTTTTTTAATATTATAGAAGGTTAATACGTAATTTTAATGTGGTTGTGCTTTGTAAAAATGTTTTATGTTCATACCTTACCAATGCTCCAAAAATCGAAAAATCCGCATGTTGTATAAATTTGTGAATTTTCAATGCAAAAGCGACGTTGTCTATGACAAAATAACCAAGAACTAGCAGCACTAGCAGCATACAGATAGTTCTTCTGTTTGCTTTAATAAAAATGATTATACTCAAAACCTGATTGCGAAAAGATCTGTGACAGTGCGGCGAATTTCGGCCCATCGACAAATATAAATACTCAAAGTCTTTTTTGTTTCTATTTTTATTGCGCATTATTTTTACTCAAGGGTTCTTGTTATCGTCAGGCTAAATAAGGTTTCTTGTATAACAGTACAAAAACGTTACTATGCATTTTTAACTAACTTTTTTCGGCATTTTTGTGAAGGCTCACAGACAGCATACACGGGCTAGAACAAAATATGTTATTACTAATTTTATCTGATAAAACGTCATAACCACAAAAACCGTACGTCATGTCCCAGATTCTACATTACTATTCTCTCTCGGTATTTTCGCATTGTTGCTTAGGAATCATAGTTTTAAAAAATGATTTTTTACTGAAGAGACACTTACTTATTAATGCAAAAGAGACAGAAATACGACAAAGCAAATAATTATTTAAGGAGTCATGCAATCGAAGCTCATATTTCGGTATAACCCTCTCACGCCTCATCTAACTCTCACACTCAATCTCTTTCTCTCTCTCTCCCTCTTTCTCTAACTCCTTTTCTAATTTATCTAAGGGATTTAAAATTTTTTTAGATATTATAAATGTGCGACACAAAATTGTCGTGGTACAGCTTTCCGGGAGGAGCAGGGACCAATACAGCTTAGACGAAAGCACTCTGACCACTGTTTTAGTAACGAGGATCAGGAAAAAGTCGAACAAATGAAAGAGTGGTTAAAGGTACAATGCCAAACAACATGCACAAAATTGTTCAAAATCTTCCAGAATGCTGAAGAAGAGTAAGATAAAAAACTTATTACAAACGTACAACTACATAATTTAAAATATTAAAAAACCAATAGTTTATGAATAATGACTGTTTCCGTTAATGTCATAATTTAGACTATCTAATTGTTATAAAATTTTTTTTTTAGAAAAGTGCTAATCTTATATTAACATCAGTATTGAAAATTTTTTAGCTGAATATACTCAAATTTAGCGTCAGAAATTTTAACTCAGTACTTTAAGTGTGACCCGTTTAACATACGTGTTTAATATTTGTTAGTAATACGTTCATAGTTGAGTGTTAAAAATCTATGGTGGACATTCTTTCCCAATATAATACAAACACCTATTTCAATAATCAGTATGTGAAGTACATCTGTTAGAATACACGTTTAATATATTGGTAATATGTTGATAAATAAGCCACAAATGTATTTTGCAATACAAATTTTTTGATTTAGCTTTTTTATTAACAAATTTTGGGGTGTATTTGTATCACTTCGTGTCAAGTAATTATTAAGCAATGAGAATTATCTTTCTTTTTTAATTTCTCTTATACCAGTCTCTTTATTATTACTTGTTTCTCACCTTCTCTCAACCATTTAATTAGCTTAAACGTTACAATACAAGACTAGAGACATGAAGCTGAAGCTATTCGACGGACTTAGCCGACGTACTATATAGAGCGGCCTTAAAAATATTTTTTTTTCCAAACGATAAAAAGATAAGAACAAGTAGCTTTTTCTGTATCATCAATACCATATATTAAATACTATTTCATGTCAGGTACTTATAACTGTTATAAACAATAACAATCCATAAATTAACTATCAGAAACGCGCAAAAAAATCGTGTTCCATTGATAGATCCCTTACAACTTTCTTCCAGATTATAGGATTACCGTGTAAATTAGCACAGCTTATCTTCGTGAACCTACTAACACTATCTTATCAGTTTCACGTAGGCGAAAAACTTCATAATAATCTTATTAAATAAATAAATAGACAAAATCTTAGAAAGATAACAAATTTTCGTATTTTTACACCATAATAAATCCATAATATAGTGTTTGTAGGTATATAGAGATAATCTGGCTAAGTTTTTACGGTAATCCTATCATTTGACTTATAGCTATAGTCGATATTTCACGAAAATTTGGATTTTTTGAGGATTTCGTCTATTTATTTATTTTATAAGATTATTATTAACTCTTTTGCCGACGTGAAACTGATAAGATAGTGTTAGTAGGTTCACAGAGATAAGCTGTGCTAATTTACACGGTAATCCTATAATCTGTAAGGAAGTTGTTACAGATCTATCAATAGAACACAATTTTTTTTGCACGTTTCTGATTGTTTATTTATGGAATATTATTGTTTATAACTGTTAGAAGTACCTGACATGAAATAGTTATTAATATATGTATTGATGATGCAGAAAAAGCTATTTGTTCTTGATCTTTTTATCACTTGGAAAAAAAAATATTTTTAAGGCCGCTCTATATAGTACGTCGGCTAAGTCCGTCGAATAGCTTCAGCTTAATACTAGTGACATATTTCTTGAAGAATAAACGTATTAGTAATTAATTTTGAAAAAAGGGATTTACGACCTACATATTGCGATAAAACCATCCTAATAACATCCGTGCAACTATCGATTTATTTTAGATTTAGGGATGCAGCAAAATTCGTTACTTATAAAGGAATGAAATCGACAATGAGAAGATGGAGAAAAGAAGTGTATCCTGCAAATCCCCCATCGATGCGCAACTGGGTGCAGGACATCGATCAAGGATATTACGATAACTTATTCAAGGGGTCTTCAGTCGAAACAGTTTCTAATCACGTTATCGAAGATCTCGACGGAAATATTCATATTTTTTTTTACAATGACGATTTCATCAAAAAATACGGGAACTCAGCAATATTACGTCACTTGTTCCTCGATGCCACTTTCAAAATCACTCCTTGTGTTCCAGGAGCTACACAAGTTTTTAATATTGTTGGGGTGGTGTCCGGGCACGTAAGTTATTATACTTTAATCGTTTTATAACTTTCAGATTTGCTTTCTATGTGTTGAATGATTTTTTTAAATAAATGTACAGTTCTTATTTTTAAAGATAAATTTATTTATTTTAGATAAAGATAATTTTTTTTAATAATTTTTAATTTTTAACAATGAATGTTGGTCTTTTAAAATTTTTCTGAAATATCGTATGATACATCATAAATCTGTATTTTTGGTACTCGATTCAGTGTTGATCAATCTAATGTTACAAACAAAAATGCTAATTTTGAATCGTTCATATCTTTTTAATGAATACGTTTACACGAAGTATGTTGAAGAAGTATCGCGAATTTTGTATTTTTCCCAAAACTATTTATTTCTGTATATGTACCTCTGTTATCTTCCCTAAAGTAATCCCTTTCAGATTTAATATTATGCTAACATTTTTTCGAATCCACAAAGCATTTAAAAATAAGTGTGATGTCCCGTGACTTTGAAAAGCATCCCACTACGACCGAGTTCTCACGTACGTGCTTTTAAGTTTATTATGCTTTGAACCTAGTAATATAATCTTTTATTTAAGGACGTTGCCTAGTTATATTAAATAATAACTGAATTTTTTTTTAATTGAGAATAGTAATATTTATACGATTCTGAATCCACATTTTTTTTTTTTACGTGTCTTTTAATATTACATATTGAGAAATATCACGATGAAAAATCGTGTTTAACATTGACTCGTATGTTACGGCTGCTGAATGATTATAAAAAATTACGATTTAGAAGTAATACATGTCAACGAAACTTACGTAATTGATGAACAACTATTCAAGAAGTAATCGTGTAGAGTTGTAACTCGTGTGACAATAATTTTTTATAGATTTGAACATTAAAATCTGTTTAAATCCCTTCACAAATCACACATTACGTTAGTATTCTACTATGCTTATCCATTGTATTCAAGGTATCGGTAATGTAGTTAGCTACCAAAAAATATATTAACTAGGTAACGTCTTTAAGGATGGTTAGGAGGATCGTGGTAGAGGTAATTGGAGAAGGGCTCCCACCCCGTGCTGCAAAACCTCTTTTACCACGCACTTCCACCCTCATCCAACGAACTGAATACTCTGTTTGAGTTGTATACTGGTTATGTTTGAAATATGTAATAACATGCAAAAAATTTAGTGTACCAAATTTAGAAATAACAATTTAGCGATAAACATAATTCTCTTCCGTACCGCAGTATTTTTGCAAGTTTTTTGTCCATATAAACAAAAAATTGAGGTGAGCTCATATAAGGATGGATTTTAAAAAGCTTGACTTTGACGTTCATTTGTGTTAGAAAATGACGCATACTAAAACTTTAAAAAATTAAAGGCGATGCAGGGTACTCTTAAGAATATAATCCTCAATTTTTATATTGTTCTTCTGATAAGTTGATTTTTCCCACGTTTTATTAATGTCAGAAGATGTCACCCTTCTGTGATTTTCAACAAAAATATTTAAAAAATGCTATCGTAATTGTGTAATTGCCATGATATTTCGAATTTCAAGACGTACAGTACGTTTCATGCTATTACTACAAAATCTAACTTTCAGAAAAACTAAAAGCATAAGAGTTCACGCAGCGCGCTTCGAACAAACTAATGTTTTTGAGCAATATATTATGTTTAATAATTATTTATCGATATCCATATACATCTCACCATAATTATGCGGTTAAAAAATATTTATAAAAATTTGTTTCTATTTCTCAACAATTTTTTGTGAACAAACAAATTGTTAATTTAAAATGATCCCTGAAGCCTAGCATCTCGTTCTACAGGACATTTGTCAAGTACTACTGTCAAAAAATTATACTTCAATAAACAAAATCAAACTGTCATAAACGCAGCAGTTGCTCAATATACTTTTTTTTGTTAATCATCGAAAACTTTTTTTTTTATTATTAATCATCATTGTATCTTTTAGTGGCTTTAAAAAGAACTCTGCTGACAATGGCATTGCAGGTGGAGCGTTTGGACCGCGGTAAAACCATTTCCAAGTTACCCCGGTTCCAAACTATGTACAAGCAACAAGAACTGCTTCAGCGTAAATATTTTAATAACAAAAACCTACTTTTCAAATCATTATACCCATATATGGCGACGACTACTGGCGAAAGCTTTATTTGAACTTCGACCATTGTGCGTCTCCAACCGGAATACACAACAGTCAGAGGTTAATCCACATCAACTAATTTTAGTAAACTAAATTTTTAATCGATACTTATGTAAATTAACAGTACAGCCATTATAGTACAACATATACATAATTACAGGGTGATCATGCGTTAGGGACTAAATTTAGTCGGGGGTCCTGTACAAATATTACTTATATTGCTGCTAATTCGTAGCTGAACTTGACATAACAAAAATTAATATTGAAATTTGGATGTATCAATTTTTTTGTTTTAATAGTACTACAAGCAGTAAAACGGATTTTGTCACTTTAGCGATAAAAAAATTAGAAATTACTTGAACTTATTTAACGCAATTACATAAATAAAATTATTAACGCAGATAACATGGTTTTCGAGTTATTTATTTTTTAACATATTCTCGTAATTAAAGTAAATAGCATACTTTTTTTTGAAACGTTGCTGAAAACCTACTGATGTTATGAAATAGTGTCATTGCTACCAACAAACAGTCTATAGTTACCTGTATGGTACTTATTTTTAATCGTTCATAACTGTTGTATAAGTATATGAATCAGTATAATGTTTTAAGTTTATTTTTTGTAATATTAAATTTTTTTCATGGCGGCTTTCAAAGGCATAAACCTTTGATTAAGCTTCAGTAAAGCTTTGTTGGGATTACTCAATGATTACATTATTTTACTTTTAATCAGTCTAAAGCTCCCTACAGTAACGTAACTGACATCGGTGGAAAATCGACAATCAAGCTTCGCGTTTTGTATATACCATACTAGTTTTTTAAAAGATTTGTAAAAATATTTTCCGAGTTATTGGTGAAAATGTAAATGTCGCGATGACGTTCACATAAGAGCCTGTGTACAAGATCCTAAGTTTGCAATTTTTTTTTCAAAAACTGTGATGCTACGATTCCTGAAATTAGAATATGTTGTTAACATATTAAAAATAAACACAGTATATTTTTTTGAAGACTTTCGTAATAAATTTGTTTTTCGCTCTAACCCCTTTAAGAAACAGTGCATAGAAAAGAGAATTTGTCTTTTAAAACTCACGAGTACCACTCGCGTATCGATGAAAAATAGAGTTGAACCCCAGTTACTTGATGCGGAATAACCCACATATGCATATATGTACATATAACTGTTTTATTTGTTAGAATGGAGGCTTCTACAACAAGGAAATATAACGAATGAGCGTTTTATTAATGCTGTGTCTTTACTAAAAGGAAACATCAAAGAAAGAATCGAACGTGATTCTGCCACAAACGTACCACTTACAATTGGCGATGTCTCTCAGGCAGAAAAAGAACAGCTATGGCCAGAAGTACATGGACGTAAGTGAAATATGAAATAATGATTTAAGGTTGTTGTTTCCCAATTTATAGAAGTAGATATGGAAAATTTGTCTGTTTCTGTCAAATACCATATGACTATTATAATATCTATGTGCAATACTGTATGATGTAAGAAATTTATAATTCGCTATGTGCACTAATCTGAAACAGCACCAAGAGGTGATGTTGGATAACACGATGACATAGCTTGTTATGGGCTGCGAACGTTGTTGTTGTTGTTGTTTTTTTTTTGTTTTAATGCATTTTTGATACTTAAAATATCAATTTTCAGTGTCAAGATTTGTTTTTAACAGATAACAACGTTACATACAAACAAACAATAATAGAAATTCTTAACACTGAAAATCAATACTTTAAGTATACAAAATGCATTAAAAGTACAAAAAGCAATTATCAAAGCTTGCAGCGTATAAGAGGCTTTGTATTCGTGTTTTCCAGCATCGCCTTTTCTTGCCATTTAGGGGGCGCTGTTTTAGATGACTGCCCACAGAGCGAATAGGTATTTGTCAAGGTTTTCTTACGTATCCATCACTACATCGTATAAATTAAAAATCTCCACTATTTTTATCTGAAAGTATACAATTTTTATCCAAATTAAGTAAACAAAAGGGAGTTTTTGTTTTTATAGGAATAATTTTGTTAAAGAAGTACTCCAGCTTTTATTCGTTGAAATTGGAAAAACTTTCTATTTGTAAGATACTACTACCGTTCCTTTTTTTTTTTTTCAAGGACACGATATATTGTTGGGACAATAGGTAGAAAAGTTGTTTAAAAATGTACAATGCAGCTGGTATATCTGATAGTGTCACACATTAATTTTGCAATGATTAAATACTTTTTGACTGAAGGATTATACAGTTTCGTATGTACACATATATACTGGGAATCAAATACCTTGATGAAAGCATTTTGCAATAAATTCGTCAAATTTTTATGGTTTATTTTTAAATTAGCTGATCCAGATTTTAATACAGACATTATGGTTACCGTGATGGAGGACAAGATGTCAAAGGCAGTGACAAGGCTGCAGAAAAGACGAGAGAAAAAAAGGTTGGCGGAAGAGCAACTTGCTCAGGAAAACAGAGCCGACGATAATAACGAAGGTATGGATGCTTTTGAAATAACAGACATTGACGAGGAATGGGATGCTCGGCTGGAGACCATTCTTGGGAGAAATTGTGAAGATTCAGGAATGGGAGATGATGAGTCTGTATTCTCCGCCCTTGAACCGTTCGTAGAAATCCATCAAGGATCACATGAAATTCAAACAGATTACGTGACATCGCTTCCTGCTCATCAACATCCTTGTTCCAATTTTCCGCAGCCAAAGGCAAACGTCAACCAAAGTAAGTATATAAAATAGTATTTGAGGGTATTCAGTATATCCATAGAGATCTATCTTACCGACTAACTAATTTGGGTCAAATTTAATTGCTAATTGATTATACATTTACTTTTATGTAAAACAACGAGAAGGGGCACGCAGCAAATATTTCAATTCATCAATCAAGCCAAAGTATATTGTTATCGGTAAAGAGTACAAAGGGAAAAATGATTTTCCGTGTTCTCGAAAAAATCTTCGACTCCAACACTGAATCGGAAAATCATTTTTCATGACAAGTAGCGCACCAAATAAACTGAAATTTTTACAGATACTGTAAAAATCATAAGTGCATGTTAATTGAATTATAAGCTGTGTGTCCCTTCTCGTTGATTGACATAAAAGTAAATGTATGATTAATTAGTAATTAAACTTGACCCAAATTAGTTAGTCAGTAAGGTAGAGCTCCATGGATATACTGAATACCTTTAATGTAATACGTCGTATTATGATCAGTGACTGTTATAGTATATACAAACATAATGTTATAGGAAGTGAACCAAAGATTTTAAGCAATAAAGTGTTCGTACCTAACCCAAAAATATTATCGCAATTAAATAAGATACGAGCTGAAGGTAATACATCTTTGTTTGATTTTTTTTTAATTTCATACTCTACAAATATACGTTACTTCGTATTAATGCTTGTAGGAAATGGACAAATCGCGGGAAAAAAGAGAAAAAACGTTAACAAACGTCAGAGGGCTAATAATAGAAAAATGAAAATAGGTAAATACTCAATATTATAAAAATTGTATGTAGAATCGTTAATTACGATGCATGTTAGCAAAATCATAATTTGCAGATGCATAATTTATGCTGTAATTATTATTACTTCACATAAAAAATCAACACTACAGTTGTTGATTCTATCTTAAAATTATAAAAAGTAACGTACCTGTAATATTTTTCCTAGAAACTGCCAAAAATTCGAAGTCTGCATAACGTGCTTGCTGCTGTGGCCCGAAAAGGTAATGTTTGATTACTTAGTCTCTACTGCAATGTTTAATGAATTTTAAGTCGTTAAAAGTAATGTATATATTTATTTATTTTTCGTGCAAACAATTTATTTGTAACACACATGAAAAATACCTTTCATTAGGTGATTTAGTAAGTGTCGTAAAATATGAAAGATACTTAATTTGCTTCGCATTGATTTTTAACGTAAAATTTCAATATTCATTCAATGTAAAGTGTAGGTGTATTTAAATAATACGTTTTAATTTAACTTTTATTCAGATGCTATATTGTTTTGGTATTACAATTACAATTTTTTAGTGTTTTTCCATCAAATATCACTCATGTGTTTGTACGTGAGAGGCAGTACGATAGAAAGTACATAATAATCACATGTGTTTGGTCGTGTGGTAAGGTTTCGACGTAATGATTTTTTTTTTCGTCATAACGTTTAAAAATGAAAAAATCGTAACAAACTGATCAAATGTATAATATTTATCCACTACACGTTACTTTTGGGAATATATTAATTTTTTTAAACTTAGTTTCGTAATTTAACTTCATGACGTAATAAAAGTGTAGAGCAAAAACGGCTATAACATCATTGGAAGGGTCTTAATTCTTTACGTGTGCAATTAATATAGCATGAGTACATTAAACAAGCGATATAATTTGTAACTGTAAACTACAATCGTAACTGGTATTGACTATCCTTTATGAGTATTACAAGAATAAATCAGACTAGCAGACGTAGAGAGGGAAAAGGGGATGTAAGGGGAAATAGTACCGTTGCGGCACTGACTTTGTAATTATATGGTAAATGTTACTCAACAGAAACATTTCTTCACCATGTCCGCAACAACAAAAAAATTACTTAAAATACATTAGATATTAAACTATCTTAAAAAACGTTCTTGCTAAAAAAAATTCGGCTGTTACAGCGCATTAAGTAATTCTGAATTTGTAGTTAATAATTAGATTACCTAATAACTTACACTGTAAAAATAACCCAATTTATTATCCCTTCATTACGATCTGGTTTTTGCTGGTCCTGATGAATCGGTCTACAATGAACAAAGAACGGCCAGACGCCTGATTTAAAAAGGTTAAATTTATACCCGAAAAATTTTGACCAAAAAACGAAACGTTACCTTAGTTACATATTATTTATCTACATAAGTAGATTATTCCAAACTTGTAGTCTTAATAACTCACAAACGGTCCATGCAAGTACTAGAAGCACCTCCCTCACTGTGAACAATATATTTTTCTTACATCTGACTATTCCCCTGGGGGGGGGGTAGACTAACCTGCTGATATTTATCATTTTATCTTTCTCCTTACCCCATTCCGCCACTCCCCTCTACGCCGCGCCGTGTCATCATGCTATACCAGTAGTACCCTCTACACCTCTCCGCACCACGCCACTATGTCTTGCGCCAGTCCCTTCTCCTCCGTAACATATAGCACCATACATTATATATTTTCATTATTTTTTTCTTATTCTTTGACTAATTCACCTTAAACACCTAAAAAAACACTTTCCTCGCGATTTTAACCCCCCGATCTTATTAACACGAGTCGAGTACCTTACCCGCTTTGCTAAGAGCAATCCCGACATAAAAAAAAGTCTGTTTCTTCTACTTATAGTGCGGTTAATAACTTATTTTTAACGTAAATATGTATTTACTGATTATAAATTGATTTGGCTTAATTAAAAACTACATCGATTAATAAATTATGTATATAATTCACAATTTGTGTTCTTCTTATGTCATTTTATTATTTTTTTTTTTAAACTTGCAAACAATATTTTTAAGCAGCAACTGTTATATATATTTATAAATACATATATTTATTATTATCAGTATTTCGAAATTGTTAAAAATTTTTCAAGCATTTTTACATTTTCTTCATCTTTTTTCTATTAATGTTGTATTCACACAAGGTACTATGACCACATTAATTGAAGTTAATGACGCTTTATTCTTTCACAATTTTTTTATTCGTACTAAGGTGATTTAATGACTTAAGAACATTCACCACAGTTAGCGGGGACAAAGATCACAGTGGTGAGAAGAGCGCAAATATGCAGTAACGCTGACAATTATTTTGTTGATAAGAATATACCTACATGTACGCTATCACGTATACTCGATCCCTTCATTCTCATCGTATTAAAATACCAACTTGTGGATCCATTTAAAAATTCAATATGTTTATCTAGCAGTACTATATCAAACAAACAAAAAATGGGTGATTTCTAAAGATCATTTCCTAACAAATACAACTTTACGTGATTTCTCCTTAAGTTGGCATGTTCCATTGTGATATTTTTTAAATTAAACGTACAAAAACGGGACATACCAACGATCCGCATATTTTAAGGGTATTGTTGATGCTACAAAGAATATGCGAACGACGTTTCAATAATATCTATCAAAAAAACCTATGTGTCATGAAGTCCGAAGGCAACATTCACAAGCATGTAATACTACCCTATTGAAGGTATAGCGGTACTACAAGATGTTTTTTCTTAGCATTTTAGATATACATGTATTGTGGGTATTAAATACGCGACTAAGAGTGAGCATGTAAGCGTGTGTGACAGATGCGAGCGTAACGTTAGAGATGTAATCAGCGTAGGCGGTACGAAGTTTTTCAAAAATCATCGAAAGATTCGATGAAAGTGCACAGTCTTGTACTGGTCAGCCTGGCAGCGCGTAATACCATGGACTTACTTTAAACTTTCCTTATCTACGAAAAATATTCTTCATAATTCTTTATTTATTCGAATATTATGTATCAGTGTCACGTAACCGCATTAGGAAAGTAAAGTACGACAACGAAAAATGGACTCGGAGAATACGTGAAGGTCAAATAGTTATGGCTGCGTATGTGTGGATTCTCTTGATGTCTTTCATAATAAGCTTCGAGGTATTCGCCAGATGACGGAGCACTGACACTTTTCAATAAATACGTTTATCGTATCTTTTGCTAAATGTTAGAAAACTCTTTTGACCTTTACAGCTTTCAGTATTCATTCAACGTTTCGTTACTTACTATCCATTGAGATTTGTAACAATAGGACTGCGTGGACCAGGGTGTAGTATTACATAAAAAAAAAAGTTTTTGTTGATTTTTTTTTTATATTTTACTGTAAAGGGTTGGAAGTGACAACAGAACTTAATCGGTTGACGTTAAAAGTATAGGAATAAATTATTCAACAAGTTTTTATTGATAAAAATCTCTTGTATCAGTGTCACGTAACCGCATGAGGAAAGTAAAGTACGACAACGAAAAATGGACTCGGAGAATACGTGAAGGTCAAATAGTTATGGCTGCGTATGTGCGGATTCTCTTGATGTCTTTCATAATAAGCTTCGAGGTATTCGCCAGATGACGGAGCACTGACACTTTTCAATAAATACGTTTATCGTATCTTTTGCTAAATGTTAGAAAACTCTTTTGACCTTTACAGCTTTCAGTATTCATTCAACGTTTCGTTACTCACTATCCATTGAGATTTGTAACAATAGGACTGCGTGGACCAGGGTGTAGTATTACGTAAAAAAAATAATTTTTGTTTATTTTTTTTTTATATTTTACTGTGAAGGGTTGGAAGTGACAACAGAACTTAATCGGTTGTCGTTAAAAGTATAGGAATAAATTATTCAACAAGTTTTTATCGATAAAAATCTCTTGTATCAGTGTCACGTAACCGCATGAGGAAAGTAAAGTACGACAACGAAAAATGGACTCGGAGAATACGTGAAGATCAAATAGTTATGGCTGCGTATGTGCGGATTCTCTTGATGTCTTTCATAATAAGCTTCGAGGTATTCGCCAGATAACGGAGCACTGACACTTTTCAATAAATACGTTTATCGTATCTTTTGCTAAATGTTAGAAAACTCTTTTGACCTTTACAGCTCTCAGTATTCATTCACCGTTTCTTATTTTATTATTCTCTCAATTATCATGATGTTGTATATAAGTGCATATTCATTCTGTATGTGGCAAGGTATGATAGTTTTAAATGTATGAGGACATCGAATCTATTGTAAATAGTATTCAAACTCTGTTGACATTAGTTGCTTGCCGTGTGTATAGAACGTTAAGCACTGCATTTTATCATCAAGTTGGTTTTGTACATTTAAATGTATCAATGTCGTTAAATTTGCATATCGTTGTGGATTACTTCATACATATGTAATTTTTATTACAGTATATTTAAGTAATAATTTTTATAGAAATCTATAATCATTACTATTACGAGAGTTTAGGTTTATGGTAATGTAAATAACGATTGGTACTGGTCAACAACAATCATTTATGCATATAATTGTAATGACAGGACAACCTAGTGATTGGCCTTTCTTGAACAGTATGTCATAAATGTATTCTAAAAGCATATGTTGAAGATTTTTGAAAAATATTTCGTTATTCTTCAATCATGCTAAGATGTTTGTTGTTCTTTATCTCACAAATTATGTATTTTACCATATTACGGTCTTCTTTTAATACATAAAAATATTATAAATATAAAGATTGAAATTGTTAGTGTAGCGTATAGAATAGGTTATATAGCAGTTAGCTATCCCAAACAGTAGGATACAACCTTTAGTAGTATCTGGTGTACCCGAATCGAAGTAGATAATTTCATAAATTCTTTGATATTTATAATATTTTTATCAATTTTCACCTGTCTTCTTATTTGTTAATTGAAAAATTAATTATGATTGTATCAGTATGCTGTACAAAGTTATGTGCAACAAAAACCTGATTCAAGTCCATATTACATAATTTATCAATTAATGTATAGAGGTCATTTTTACAAGTATGAATTGAACATAAATTGAAAGTATGGTAACGCTTAGGTAATAGTTTCATGAAATTATCATATTTATGTTTTTTCTGGAATTATGACGTTTAGAGTACTATTTTCAATTTATTTAGTTCGGTTTATTTAGAACAATTTCGTGAAATATTTTGTAACATTACTTTTGCGACTGAACAAGGTCTTTTACTGTAAGTGTTTTGAACATTTGAGACTATGTACTGTAATCACAACGATGGCAGTACAATGGCTCAATTTTTTCTTATCGAACGCACAGCATGTTAAAAACACTGGAGACAAGAACATATTTTGTCTCACTTCTATTTTGAGAACAGTATATAGAGAAGCACATAATTAAACACGTCAGTGTTTATATGTACAAGTTACCTTTTGTTCAGCGCATTATGTCTTGTATGTAATATTTCTTGAAGCTGTGTGATTGAAATTTTATAATTCATTTTGCATTTTTAAATATATTATCAATAGCACAATAATGAAAACTATGAAAAAGATAACGTTGAAGGCATACAAGAAATTAGTTGCTTTAAGCGCGCAAAGCAATGAATTTTTTATTTGTGCTTGCAATGTTTTTTTATCATGGTATTGATTAATTGTCGTAGAAGCGAAATTATTGATTTTGTTTGTAATGATTATAGATTTTAACGAAATTTCCGCAACAATAACTTCTGACAATAGCAGTCACATTTCCGAAGCGTTAACATAACAGATGTTGAGGATACAGAAAAAAAACATCTTTGTCACACTAGACCTACTATTTCTGATGATTGTACGTTACTTTAATACTTTTAACTATAATCGGACATGTTTATAATAAAGCACCCATGTTTATAATAAATGTATCTCTTATATAATAATGGTGAATGTTTCCTTCATTACATTAATAAAGTGGATATTTTTGTATGGTGGATTCTACGATGAAAGTTGCCCCCCTCCGAGTGCTTAAAATCTTGATAACCCAATAGACTTCCCTCTGTTATCGGTTGCAATTAAAATCACAAAAATTAAGGAAATGGTCGAATGATTGCTGTTATAACAATTTATAGTATTGGGAGTGTAAATATCAATTAAAAACAATAAACTTCATGTGGATGCGAATTATTAAGTCTATGTTTTTACAACCGGCCCCCTGATGAGAGTCTCCGCATCTGCTCTTGTACTTTTGCATGGATAACTAATAGCATACGTTGTTGTACTTTCGAATGGAGCAATACTAATGTAGTAACAATTCTGAACAATAAAAACTGTAGTCGTGTCACGTATATTACACAAGTATTGTTGCGTACATTGTGAATAAATGCAGCTTAAAAAAGATTGTTTTTGTACGGCTGCCGATTACTACGAAACTATTATTATGCGATACGATCTACTCATGCTACAGAAATTGCACATATAAACTTTTTATGAAGGCTACGCTGTGATGCATTGAATGAAATATTTAAATTTTAAGTGTAACATATAAAACTTGCAAGTACTTGATGAATCATAACGTATGTGCATATCCTAAGAACATGTACATTTGTAGCTTAGAATGAACAACGTTTTGGGAAAAGATTTATTAGTAACATAGTTTTAAAATGTTTAAACGATATAATTCGTAAAATTTGTTTCGAATTAACAAGTACAGTATTACATGAAGTTTTATCTTGAACTTTTATTTATGATTAGTCGAATAAGTAGGGAAAAAATCATATTAGTTTATTCAATTTGGTGTTTTGAATGGAATAATTGATTATACGTAATTTTTCGGACTCCTTGAAAACATCAATGAAGTTCCGTAGTCGAGAAAATTAAGGAAACCCTATCCAAATGACTTCAATAATGTAATAGTTAATTTAAATACGTAACTTTTGAAATTTTTTGCCTTTTTCATAAAAGCTCAAGTATAAAAATCAGAAATGTAGATTGATTTTCTCAAAAACTGTTTTTAAGATTGGTCTGACTTTTTGGCGTCACATTTTTAATAACGCAATAAATAGTTTTCAATATTTTTGTATCACAACCTTATCGTATTCACTTCATGATTCAACCTTAATATTATCCAAGACATTTGATGATACGTTGTACAATCGCTGTAGAATGAGTCAATTACAAAAATGTGTACATGGGAATCAGTAAAGTTAAATGGACACGTTTTCATTTCACCCTACAAATGTGTCTTAAAGTAATTCATTTAAATTTTTGCATGTGGAACTAATTTTTATTTTTAGTTTTTTGTTTTAGGAAGAGACACACAGCAAAGACGTTATCAAGATCTTCAAAGAAAAATTGCTTCAAAAGCCTGACCTATAACAGTACAAAAGCGAGTTGTAAATACATGAAGTTATTCGTGATAAGAATAGTCTGTATCAATTGTCATGTAGAACCCTAGCAGATGTTACTAGAAAAGTATAAAGTAAAATAATTTAGGTATTAATAAAATGTAAGATTCATCATGTAAAATTGTGTAATGATTTTTCAGACTTATCGATTTGTTTCACAAACGTTTGTTGTTGTACCTATTCACAAATTGAAATGATCTGTAAGATCACAATATGTATATATATATATGTGGGAGCGCGCGGTGGCTTAGTCGGCTAGGTCGTGGATCGGCACGCGGGAGACCGTGGTTCGATTCCCGGCCAGTGCGACTTTTCGGGCAAGTACCTCTGTGATTTTTCACATGTGCTTTTTTACCACGCAATGCTTTTCGAGGAGGGTTTGGCGACCTTCTCGCAGCAAAATTGCCTAATTTCCTCCTACCCCCCTCCCAGTAATGGGGAGGCGTCCCATCTCTTTCCTTGTCCCTTTCCCAAATGCTAAGTGCCCATTGCAGTGCCCTCATTAAAGGAGTCGGACGTAGAGCACTATAATATATATATATATATATATATATATATATGCGATTCTGTGATACTATAGATATAGTCTATTTGGAGTAAAAAAGTTGATACATTTTCCTTCTTGTAGGAAAAAATTTGTTGTAAACAAAGGGTAATTCATGTACTGAAAAGTAACTACAAAGTTTTTTATCTTGCAGTCTATACCATTTCTTATTCCTTATAGTTTTGCGGTACGTAAGTCGAACGTATGTATTGTAATTTTTTATTTATTTGTTGCGCTTGAAATGTTTATTGAATACACATAGTCATGACACTAATAAATAGTATATTTCTTACCTAGGGTAGAAAGCACAACTTGCTCGCCCGAAGGGCGCAATTATTTTATGTTTATGACCGAGATAATAAAGATATTTTTGTATCAAGGGCGCAAAGTGCTAATTTGTGCCCGTGGGCAAATTTCCCGCATGACAACTGTTTTCCGCCCTAGGCTGGGAACAAACTTATGGCCCGGCAAGGCTCAAATGTTTCTTCCCGCCCGTGGGTGGAAAGTATTTAGTGGGCAAAAAGTGTGCTCTAGGGCGCAAAGCACTGCGTCCAAGGGACAAAGTGGTAGTTTTCGTACCTGGTGGCGCACGTTGTCAGGGCAAGCACCAGGCTTTCTGGGATGAGCACCAGGTGCGAACCCTATTTTTCCTACGGAAGGCGCGCTAAACGTCCAAAGTTTTAAAAAAACGCCCAAAGTGGAAAATGGTAGTTTTCCTACGAGTTTGAAAAGTCTCTGTTTGCGAACCGAAAGGTTTGCGGCCCGAGCCGAAGGCGAGGTTCGTAACGAGGTTCGTACAGGAGACTTTTCGAACGAGTTCCGGAAAACTGCTTTTTCGCCCGAGGAAGTACCAGCCTCCCAAAACCACCCGAGGGCGGAAAAAGTAATTTGTGAAAGAGTGTGTACTCTTGTCTTATTATTCTATCATCCATATATGCGTATTCAAAGAGAATGAGGTTAGTTTGGCAGAAGCCATTAATTCGCTGTACGTCTACCACATATACGATAGTAGAACCGTACGAAGGAGAAGTTTAGAAGGGTTAATCCCCCTCCTTCCCCCCCCGAGCTCCAAATAACCCATGTATTATGCATCTACATGTAACAGGAAAACCTTAATAATAAAACGTAATAATGCTCAAAAAACTGAAAGTAGAATAGATTAAAAAAAAAAATTCAGGGATACTCCTAAAACTGTAGACTATAGTTTTACATAAAGTTTATCCGAAGTCGGAAATGTGTTTCCGTCGGTAACAAAAAACTA
This sequence comes from Copidosoma floridanum, assembly GCF_036245765.1. Lineage (NCBI taxonomy): Eukaryota > Metazoa > Arthropoda > Insecta > Hymenoptera > Encyrtidae > Copidosoma > Copidosoma floridanum. Next base: position 2,299,532 of record NW_028321898.1, on the reverse strand, counting down.
TAATTCAAAAGTGATGTCTCAAATATGTTTTGACCAAAACAGTGTGTTGAAAATTTTCTCAAACTTACAATTTTTTGGGCATACATTTTTCTTTTACACTTTAAATGTACGAGTATGAAATTTTAAGTCTACACATATTATAGCAGGAAAATATACAACACGATTTGTTAAAAAGCTTGTTAACAATTTTATTCATATTGTTATATTAATATGGTCGAATGCAAACGTTCATTTATTTAAATTTTTGTCTTCTTTCGTTTGGAACATGTTGTACAATACGCGTATTTTCCTTATACTTCTCACGTTAAATTCTAAACTTTGAAATACCACAATTAATAAATTATGCAATCGAAAAATGTAAACAAAAATTTTGACGAACTCATGGCATCATGAGATAACTCATTGAATGTTTATATTATTGGGGAATTAAATTTTAACCGTACTAACCACCTTAAGATCGTATCATTTTATAATGTATTGGCAAGAAGAAAAAAACGTAATTCGATTCAAATCTTATGTTAAGGGGACCAAGTTATGTTAAAGTGTGGTTTGAATCATTTTGCTTGAATTGGATGATATAATTCTTATTATTAAATAAACTAACGTTCTAATTTTAGATAGTAAATGTTTTGCAGACAAGGTTGTTAATCAGCTTACCTTTCATCCATAGTGTATTGCGCAACAAGGCAAAAAATAAATATTCACACAGATAATTTTTTCCTCCGCCAAAATAACTAGTTTGTTCATGTTCAATTATTCTCCTCACTTAAACAACTTCTTTATTCATTGTAATCTTTTTATATACTCTATAACTTTATTATAAACGTAAATAAATAGTTTTTTTAATTTTCGGATAGTTGAACCTTCGGATAAATGGTTTTCGGATAACTTACCTTTCGCTTAACTGACTTTCGGTAAAACGAACCTACGTAAAAATAGGCTCTCTGTAAATTAACTTTCTTGTAAAATATATATCCGGATAAATGGATTTTCGCTCATTTGATTTTCGACTAATTTTACTCTCGGTTATGTGGTCGTCGGCTTATTTAATATGCGGAAAACTTGTTTTCTTCAAAATGACTTTCAGTTTTTCGATCTTCGGTATTTTGGTTTTCGGTAAAGGGAATCATCGGAAAAATGACAGCCACTCCAGATCCCAAGCGTCCTATAAAAAGCTTCGCTTGAAAAACAGTCAGAGTCACCCCCCTGAATAGTGAAATAGGTAGTTGAAGTCCATAACTGCTACGTAATGGTCCTTCGTCATTTCTGAGATAAGCTACGTTCACTATCATGTTACTTTTTTATTTAAGATAAAGCGATACTACAAGATGCTTTTTAAGCTTTTTTTTAGATAAATATTGTGGGATCATATACGTCACTAAGAAAGTATAAGTTAGCGTATGTCACAGATAACAGCTCAGAGTTAGAGATGTTACTAGCGTTTATTATTATATAATATGCTATATAGTATATATTCAGTTATTTTAAAATAATCAAACGACTTTGTTCTTTTTTAATCTGCAAAATAAATTTTTTTTATATTGTTTATTAACTGATTTATTTAATGTTAAAACACAAATCAAAACCACATTCGATTACCGAATATCCTTATTCAAGCAATAGCTGCACCATAACATTATTCTGTATAAAATATACTTACATTTGTCTACTATCTGCCACAGAAGAGGAACTTTATACGTGGGGGCTCAAGCACCCACTTACTACGAAATATATAATATTTTGGTCTAGGCTCTTCTTGTTACATACATACATATACGTACTTCTACTGTATAATGTAATTTCACCGATAACACAGCCCCACAAAAAAAAGTTGCGGTACTTTTTATCATTTGATGACACATGTCATCCTATGACTTTTAAGCCGCTGATTCTGAATTTAAAGTTAAAACAGCACCTTCCTTGATCAGTTTCAGAGATAATTTCAAAAGACCTAATGTTTGAGTATGTGATGGAAATACGTGGTTTTTTTTGGATTTTGCACTGCTGATTTAAAAAATAAAGTCACATTTTTAGAAATACTGATAACTTAGCAACATAACCTTTAAAAAAAAGTATCAACTCTTGTTTTTATTTGTTTGAGCACTGTACACTCGTAGATTTTGAGGCATGGAATCTGAAATCCTTACACTTAAATAAAAGTATACCTAATTGGAAAAACGATCTTTTTTTATACATATAAAGTCACTGAATTTAAATATTTTAGAAATTATATCGTTTATTACAATTGTCAGTAGACATAACCTTAAAAATTCTCATATTCAAGTGCTTAAGGTGCTAATATTACAGCATAATTTTAAAATTTTTTTAACGTAGTGGACTCAGAAAAGAGCCAGGTTAGACATTGAGTAAAAAATTTGGTACAAAATATGTATAAAATGACGATGATACCTTACGAATTGCTTTCAAGAAATTTGTTGACAATTTTCTTCACATTTTCACCACTATTACTTTACTGAGTTAGATTTTTAATTAAGTAGCTAAAATTCTCATAATACATATCTATTAATCACACATTACATTTGATAATAAAGTTTTTTGAAGTTATGTCAAAAGCTGGTCATGACAATAAAATTTTTTTAAAAGTTTTAAACTCAGTGACTCTTAATATGAAAAAAACAGAAGTCCAAGTAACCATACTTTATTTCTTTTTTGTCTAAACATTCTAGGTTTCACGCCTTAAAAATCTACAATTGAACAGTGCTCCAGCAATTACAAACAAGAGTTGATACTTTTCTTTGAAAGTTATGTTGCTAAGTTATCAGTATTTCTAAGAATGTGACTTTATTTTTTAATTCAGCAGTGTAAAATCCAAATAAAAACGACGTATTTCCATCACATACTAAAAAATAAGGTTTTTCGAGGTTATCTTAAAAACTTATCCAGGAAGGTGCTGTTTCGACTTTAAATTTGGAATCAGTGGCTCAAAATCCATAGGAAGACATGCGTCTCTTAAGAAATACCGCAAATTCTTTTTTTTAAATTGCTGTGTTTGTATATAACCGTATATTTTTTACAAGCTCCTGTAGTTACATCTTCTAACAGTTTAAGAAAGGACGCTTGGATAAATTTCTGGAAAGGGTTGCCCAATCACAGTTGTATTTATTCTAGTTCACCGCTATACTACCCGATTTATAAGTTAGAGAGGTAGGAATAGAAATGAGGAAAAAAAGCACCAAAATGTATTGCAAGGCATCTGTCTAAAATAAAAGTTACTTGAAATTATTAATCCTATTCGGATGTTAAATGTTTTACACTATCTGAAACGAGTTGGTAGTCATTGCATATACAAGGAAACAAAGAAAAAAATGTGGTCAGACAACTGCTCCGGACTTTTTTGTATTTTTTTTTAACATATTAATTTAATATGAAAACCTTATTATCATGGTGTAATGGACATTTATTGAGAATATTGAGAAACTTGAAACAATACTGAGTTCTAAAAAATTTTTCATCATGTCCATTTATTTTTGTGTTTACCATACTTTGACGTTGTCACGCCTTAAGTAACAAAAAATTACTGCAATGTAAAACACGTTTTCGAGTAGGGCTATTTTTATGATGCCGAACGTACTGAAAAAGAGGTAAACGATTAATAAAAATGAACTGTCTTGATGTATATTGGTTCTACCAAATATTTTTCCTGCTTTTAACGCTTATTTCTTGATTAATTTCTAGGAAAGTTAGATGGTCATGTTTTTGTAACATTATGTAAAGAAATATACAGCAAAATTTGTGAGGGTTTTTGTTAGAACTTTTTTTCCTTTCCATCATATCACCTACGCGTAAACTCCTAGGTTATTTTGGACGGTATTTATATTGAGAATTGTAATACATGAATTTGATACAAACTTTATAGCTTTGCCTAATAGTGGCTGTAGGTGACTTGATCCAGATTATTTTTACATTTTTCTCCCGTCCTTTGTTTCCGCCTCCATTACTACCACCATACTAATGTATTTGATGGTAATTTTTTAAGTTTTCTTTGTAAATTAACAAAAAAAAATTTCCTTCCAGTGAGTCATCGTACCACACGCTGACTTACAACTAATGAAAATTAACAATAATTTTGAGTTAATGGTTATCTGAAATTTACTGTACGTATATTTAAAATGATAATATTTTTCATGTATCTTATTATTGTAGATTCGTGTTTTCTTTGTACTCATTACATACAAATAAGTTTATATCAGGTTTCCGAACAAAAATAATTTTGCCATAGTATATCATACAGCTGGGAGAAGGCACTGTTGTAAAGTCAGAGGACCACTAATTTGCGTAAGGTTTAAGCATGTATCAGACTACGACTGGGTGCCTGCGAAGACAAATCTGTTTTATACAATAAATACTTAATAAACATAAGCACTTCTATCAATAAGAGGACTCCAAGAACAGTGAAAATGATACGAAGAATTAATAAACTCCAAGGGCTTACTGTTCAGTCTTTTACTAAGTTGACAACGTTTCGACTGCACGTAAGGCAGTCCTTTTTAAGTCTCTGAGTTTAAATAATTGTAATGAAAATAAATATTACAACAACTACCATAAACTACAAGTGTAAGCAATTAAATAGAATAAATGAACTTACAAATTATGTAGAGCAACGTCCACTTAATATTAAATAATATCTATATCTGCTCTAATATAACCGACTGAATTTTAAACTGTCTGAATATAATATTATGTAGGACTAGGTACATGTAAGTAACGACACACATGAATATCGAAAGATTGTATACATGTATAAAACAGTGCGAATTCAAACACACGATAAAACTCTAATTTGTATTTTTAATTATTTTACACAATGTTTGATATAATATTCAAGTACTGTACTGAAATTATTAGTGTCAGTTATCGTATTTACAGTATTTAACTTAGTGATATATACCATTTCTGATATTAAACGTCTGTAATAACAAAATTCTTGGTCGAGTACTTGTACTGAATTGAAGTTGAAAGTGGGGCCATAATCTCTCATATGTGTATACACTACAGACGAATCTTTCTCGTTTTTACAATCGCGTTTATGTTCTTTCGTTCGAGTATCAACAGTTCTACTAGTTTGTCTCACATAATGTTTATCACAATTTTTACACTTGAAACCATAAGCGGAACACACTTTGTCGATGGTGTCAACGCTATCTTTTCCTAAATTATTTAAGAAATTAAATTTACAAACAGATTTAAAAATTACTTTTATATTTAACTTATTAAAACCTTTTCTAAAAATTTTATCACAGTCTTTTATGTATGGTAACACTACAAAATCGTTAGGTAAGAAATTCACATTATCACATATGGTCTCGCCCGTTGATTGGAATTTAATTTTTTTCAAACGAACTTTTGTGTATTTAGTAACAAATTCTATCAGATAGTTGTTAACCTATAAAATAATATAAACTTTTTCTAAATTTTGTTTGTGAAAAGATTCATCAGATAATTTAATGGTACGGTCAACCAAGAAAAAGACAACACCTATTTTTTGAGATACAGGTGAATGTGAAAAACTTTACATTGGAATAACTCAGGTAACATTGAAACGAATTGATTTCAAAAAGATACACACGCAAACTCATATTTAAATTATTTTTCACATTTAAATTTTTATTACTCTCAAAAAACTAATATACTGTCACCTTGATCTTTTCATCAAAACTTGATTATTAGATCTTCCTATTATCCAACTTAAATCTGGACTAAGCTGTATTTAATTTCTGTCTACAGCCAATTTACATTTTTTTATTTTTAATCTCAAATTGCCTTAACCACACAGAAATTGTATTTTTTTGTAGTAAAGTACAGAAAGGTGTCAACAAAATCGGTGTGAAACAAAAGCTGTGAAAGAATTTTCCATAATAATTTGCCATGCTAGTTAAAAGTCTAGCTTAATTAATAGTTTTATGTGTCTTATCTGTAATTTCTAGTTACATATGCGCAAATCACAATCAAGTAAAGTGAATTTATGACCCACTAGTAAATTGGAATATATTTCTGAGATCCTAAATATGGAGTGATTAAAATCCTTCTGATGTTTATCTATAGTTAGCGTACAGTTTGTGCAAGCCCCGATTTTGTCGTTTAATTTCAACGCAGGTAATAAAGATGGGCTCCGTACATTTGTAGCCACCTGATCTACCATTCAAAACTCTACCCACCCATCCATAGCAGCCATAGCCTGGTTTACCCCATCTTGGAAAGCAAAAGGTATACGTACGGGCTTAATGAAGATAGATTATGCATCATTTTTTAGTTCTAAATCTGTCTTGCCTCCACAAAAAAAAAGAAATTTTTTATCACATGGATCTTTAATTTCTGATTTAAGTTTTGTAACCTTAACTATGAGACTGTTTTTGTAAAAATTTTTATTTTATTTTTTTTAAGACGTAGTGTTTTTATTACATCTCTACCCATGCGAAAAATTTCATCCTCCCTTCCTAAAATTAACACCTCTGTACTTGATGTATCTTCGTGGCTCACCTTAACTCTAATTTGGCCTAACGGTGCAATTTTATTACTGTCGTATGTTTTTAATACTAATGTCATTTTTTTTCACTGTAAATGAGAAAAGTTATTTAGATAAGTAAAATGAGAATAAATAGAAGCACCTGCACCTGAGTCGATTTTAATTCCAATTTTACGATCTTCTAAATTGATGGTAACTAAAATAAGTAATTTAGAGCTGTTACTGTCAATAATCAATACACCTTAAAATTCCCCTGATTGAACAAAATGTATAGGATTATTTTTTGATTTACTTCTATACGACTCTGCAACATTCTGTAGACTTTTATTTTTACACACTTGCAATAAGTGACCAACCTTTTTACACTTATTAGAGACATAAGATCTCAACTTACCTGTTGCAAAATCACGATTCACACCACCACAACGTTTATACACCGCCTTTGCCTTTACCTTATTTTTTTACCACCACAAACGTCATCTTTCTTTGTGCGAGGACCACTCTGCACAAAATCACTTGTGTTCACCGATTAACCACTGTCAGCTATCAATTTGTTGGTATCTGTATGGGGCCAAATTGTAAAAGTTTTTATTACTGATTAGATTGAAACTGCAATTTTTTTATGGTAGCCCGTAGCATAATTGTACGTTTCTTCTTACACAACCATTCTAGAATTTATCCTGGTATTAATCCAATGACAAAATTATCTCTTACACCTTAATTCAACAGTAGATTGAGTTTACGATCAGCTGCTATACTTTTCATTCTAACAAACTAGTTCTTCACTGCCTCACCATCTTTTCGTTTTATTTCTTAAGAATTCTTTTTTTTTTTAGGTACAGAAGCTTAAGGAAAATACTAAGCACTAAACATTATGGACTACTCTTCCAACATCTTTTCCTTTTTTGAATTCACTTAAGAAACTCAATACCGTATTCACATTTGCTCTGCATTCGGGTGTTGGGAGGCCCTAGTTGAATTCAAACTGTCGCTGCCACTCTAAAACGAACATTTTTTTCTTCCTTGTTCTTACGTTGCCAAGTTTGTTGCTGCTCTCTTTCTGTTCACTTTTATGGTGTTTCTTGACTGCTCATTTAGACTCAGTTTACACTTTTCACCTAAACAGCTTACGTTTTTGCCTCATCGCCGAATGTAGTGTATTAAGATGATCACAAATAATAAAATAGAAGTGCTTATGTTTATTAAGTATTTATTGTATAAAACAGATTTGTCTTAGCAGGCACCCAGTCGTAGTCTGATACATGCTTAAACCTTACGAAAATTAGTGGTCCTCTGACTTTACAACAGTGCCTTCTCCCAGCTGTATGATATACTATGGCAAAATTATTTTTGTTCGGAAACCTGATATAAACTTATTTGTATGTAATGAGTACAAATAAAACACCAATCTACAATAATAAGATACATGAAAAATATTATCATTTGAAATGTACGTTCAGTAAATTTCAGATAACCATTAACTCAAAATTATTGTTAATTTTTATAAGTTGTAAGTCAGCGTGTGGTACGATGACTCACTGAAAGGAAATTTTTTTTTGTTGATTTACAAAGAAAACTTCAAAGATTACCATCAAATACATTAGGAACTCATAACGATTTATTATTTCAAATCATAACTAATGAATGTAGATTCTCTATTTGATTTTTAACAGTCAAAGTCTGCATGCGCATTACAAATGGTTAACTGATGAAGTTATTTTGAAACTTAATATTCTTTGAAATCAAAAAAGAATGAGCCACAATTTATTAACATAGTAATAATACAACAAATATTGTTTCTTTGTGTATGGATAAGAATACTCTTCAAATATAACAGATGGTTTACAGTAAATCTTAAATTGGTAATTTATGTGTTATTTAATATACTTCACCTACTCCATTGACATGTATAATAGTTTCCTAATATACACACACATACATGTGGCAGCGTCCAGTCGAAAGCGGACCACCAGAAGTGGCGCGCGCGGCATTTTTTGGCCAAATTTTCTTATTTTTAACTTGCCAAAAAACCAATAACTTATTTTTAAAAAATTAATACAACATATGAAATCAAAGTATTTTTTTCTCCTCTTTCCAATTTTTACTTTTTTCAAAAATACCAGTTTTGAGGTTAGAATCCAGTTTAGGTTTTATGAAAAAGACACTTTTCCGACCTTAAAGGCAACTTAAATCGAGAAAATAAGTACACCAATCGAAAGAGCAAGTCAAAATTTATCGATAATGACTTTAGGTAACTTGGGGAATTGAAAATTGGGCTCCCTGAAAAATTCCGAGAGAAGTGTGGGTTTGGCCGAAATCGGCACAAGAAGCACTGCAATGGTATTACACACAGATCATAATCGCTTATTTTGCATTAAAAAAAGACTTAATTTATAAGCAATAAATCAGTGTATTTTTTATCATCAGCTTACACAAAATAAATTAGTAATACAGTATAGATAAGATTTGGTCCCGATCAAAAAAATTCAAATTGTGGCGCTAATAAGTTACGTTTCGATTTTTACTTTACACTTTTTTCAAGTTTTTTTTCTTATGGCACACTAAGCTAGCTTTTTTCTTTTTAGCTTAACTTTTATTTCTTTATTTTCTGACTTTTCTTTGGTCCTGCTCTTTGGTTTCAAAGCAGCATTTGCTTTTTTTTCACATGCTTTATTGGCAGATGAATGTAAGCTTCACCTAAGGCAGAAAACTGATGAATCGCTAGACGACTGTCACCATTCTTATTCAATACAGTTATCTTGTGGAAAGGTAAGATACCATTAAGGTATCAGGCTAAAACACAATTTTTAGGGCGCAATGAGGCAAACGTACTAAAGCCATTTTTTTCGTTCAGATTTTCTTCCTTAAATTTGAGGTACAGCTCTCTTGAAGTATACAACACAAGCCTCTTTCGGAGATATCCTTTGGTTTCATCTTCTTTCTTGATACATTTTGTATCCTTCAACCTGGGCATTGGCTGACTGTTATCATCAAGTTAAAAAAAAGTTCTTACTCTTTCATGAAGCTCCACGATGATGATTTGCGTTCTTGGCTTGTCGCTTGAGTTGTTGATGCATCATCAATATTTTTAGATGTTCTTGACAATTGACGAGAAGAAAAGGTAAGTGCAGTACTTTCAAGTTTACTTCATAAGTTGGAAAGTAGTTTAGCGAGAAATGATTTTTCACTGTTCAACAATGTTTCATCTTGAAAACGACGTTTTAATTTACTTACGATCAAAGAGTAATTATTTAAAGTAACTTGATTGTTAAAAGTCACTGCCTCAGTTATTTTTTTCCGGCAAGTTTCACAAATTTTCGCATCGTCTCTCAAATTCGGGAAAAATAATTTCACGACCGCAGGTATAACACGAACTGTTAATGAATGTTTTACTTTTTCCCTCAAGCGATTACAGCAACTCTGTCGAACTTTTGTTCTAGGTTAACATTATACTTTGGAGACAAGACGACTATTACTTGTTCGTTGGTAACTTGTCAGCAGTATAACCTATTTTCACCATTAAAAAAGAGAAGCAGAAGAAAAAATATTTACAGTGAAGTATAGATTAACTAGCGCCACAATTTGAATTTTTTTGTCAGCGCCAAATCTTATCTATACGGTTGGACTAATATCTTTTGTGTAAATCGATTATAAAAAAAATAAATTCATTTGTTGTTTGTAAATTAAATATTGTTTTTATGCAAAATAAACGATTATGATCTATGTGTAATACCATCACGGTGCATTTTGTACCAATTTCGGTCGAACCTACTCTTATCTTGGATTTTTCAGGAAGCTCAATTTTCAATTCCCCAAGTTACCTAAAGTCATTATCGATAAATTCTGACTTCCTCTTTCGATTGGTGTACTTATTTTCTTGATTTGAGTTGCCTTTTAGGTCAAAAAAGTGTCTTTTTCATAAAACCTTAACTGGATTCTAACCTCAAAACTGGTATTTTTGAAAAAAATAAATACTACCATCTGAAAGAGGAGGAAAAATTACGTCAATTTCATATACTGTATGAATTTTTTTAAGATAAGTTCTTGGGTTTTCTGCAAGTTAGAAATAAGAGGTTTCGGCCAAAAAATGCCACGCGTGCCACTTCTAATGGGCCGCTTTTGGCTGGACATTCCTATAAATATTCCTATAAATTAGACTGTTTAGCAAATTAATGAGTTCTATCAACCATCACTAAAGTACACTGTTAGAGGTGCTGCATTACTTACTAAGAATTATCATACAGTTTTTATTATTTTTGGTAGAAATTCAAACATAAGTTTTGCATCAACCGATTCCTTGCTATAAATTCATTTTCTACAAGACAAGTTAGAATTCAGCCCGGTTAATGATCGTTATTAAGCAACAACTAGAAACGAAACCCCTATGGATGCTGTTTTTTCCAATGTATTAAAAAAACATAATCACAGTTGAGTCATAGTAAGCACTTGCTAGTGCGCTTCCACTTACCGTACAAGCTGGTCAAGCCGTTTGCCACTTTTCCGCGTTTGCGCCTTATAACTGTTTAATGAGATACAGACTAAAACATAAAATTTCTTTTTTTTCAAGCAATTTTCTTTATTTTTATATTAGTACACAATTAGAAACTCTAGTTTTGTTTTTTGTTTGTATATAATAAAAAAGGCTGATCCAAAGTCAATGCAATCGAAAGTGAACTCTTACCGTTTTTTGTGTTATATGCAGTCGATCCCTCAAGTAGTTTATGCCTTGCCTTAAAATTCCCTACTGTAGCTGACAACCTCTCCCAAGCTCATTATCCCTATGGATATTAAAACATGGAAAAAACATGGTGGTTTGAACATGTGGAAGGAAGTCACACGAGTTAATTACTTTCTCTGCATGCCTCTGTGAACGCGTCGTGTGATTTTCGATTTTTTCGTGTTGTGTAGCTGCTGTTGCCGTACAGTCATACACTAACACATGCATTCCCCGATCTCACACACTTACATAATCTACTGTTTACGCATCGTTTGTATGGAAGATATAACACACACTCATATAGTCGCGTTGCCTTTTACTGTTCTCCGTGTAGTAGGTACGTATAAAAGCATACTTATGTGTTTTTGCACACATCAATACTAATTTGAGTATGACGTTGGGTGAACCTTTCTAAGCAGTGCATGGGCACTGCTAATACACTATTCTGTTGTCTTTGAGAAGCAAAGCTGCTCAATTATATTTTTCTTAGTAGTGCTATTGTTATTATTGTGCTCTTGCACAGACACGATATTACTTAATGTTATACCTTTAAACACAACGTATGTCTTCAACCTGATCTCTTTTTGTCTCCATCTCTCTTGTTCCAACATTAGATAGAACCATTATACTGTACAAAAAAAGCTTGTTAGTGTTGGGGAGTCGCCACTTATTAACGTTCAACACAAAAAAGTGTTAGCGTTGTAAAATAAAATATCATGCAAAGAGAAATTAAGTATCAACGTGCTTACGTAGAAGACACTGAGCTACCATTGCTGTTGCATAAGTGTATTTATTTTTGAATCTTTGTGAATTCTGCTTATTTAACTAATGAATTTTAGTTATTGCTTGAGTATCACTATAGTAATTGTACTTAAGATTTTTTCAAATTACTCAATAATAAGCTACTTTTATTGTTTTTATTGACAGTGCTAAGTCCTCTGTGACTCATATCACTTTATTGGTAAAAAAAAATGAAAATTTAGTTAAAATAACGTAGAGCTATCAAATTTAGATTAAGTTGCTCTTATATTATATTGTAAGTCGAGAAGGTTAATTGGCAAATAAGACGCTTAATCACTAGGCCTATTATTTGAAGGGTGTAAGGTATGTAAAGAAACATTTTATCTATGTAAATAACACTTAAAAATTAAGGTTATGATGTCATTCGTAAAAAGCTGAGTTCATTTTGTAGAATTTAACACTAACGTAAAAATTATATGATTGCTGAGTATATGCATAGCTACTGATAGTCTCTCACTTGGTTAGAATACTAACTAAGGTTTGTATTCTCCAATCTGGAATAGTTTAATTTAACGTTTGTCCTTAAACTTTTGGGTATCCTGTTAACCAGTTTTGCCAAAGTCAAAATTTTTTCAGAGATAGTTCTTATTTTATTGAATCCTTAATTAAGAAATAATACTTTAAAAATAAAAGGCAATTACTTTAGTCAACTTAAGTTCTCCAACAAAATAGGTAATTATTTTATCAATTTTAAAAATGTAGGTCACACAGAAGTGACTCATGGCCCAGCACTCACTGGGCAAAATCAACTCAATGCTGCTTTTGAGCAATTTAAGCAGGTTGGTATGCGCATCGACAATTTCACGCCTCTTATTTTAAATCATATTTATATAAAAAATGACACTTTTACTCACGGAAAGAATCACTACTACTCAAACTATGGTGAGTTTATTGATCATCTTAACAAACTTTAACAGTCATAGGTTCTGAGATGGATCATTTCTCGTAAAGCTGGCAACACAAACCTTACATCTACACATGTGGCAGATAGCTATGTTTAAGCTTAGAATACTCAGTGGGAATACCACGACAATAAACTTCGTCTAGCTAGTAACTACATAAATTCGATCCTGAGTGCCATGCGCCAGTCCTATAAAAAATGGGTCGGTAAACGAACTTAAAAATCTGACTAGCGATACTGTCAGGCCGATTGTTTCCTTAGGCCCGATCACCTCTAAATCTGCGTTAGGCTAACTTCTTTCAAGGTCTTGATACGATCAGTCATACGCTAACGTAAATCATCAAACGACTTTTTACATCAGTAATGAGGAATCCTCTACATTTAATTTACTGCAAAGATTTTGAAAAGTTTAAGAATCATCACCTAAGTCTACTTTGTTCATAGCTAATGAAGCAAAGCGTGAGAAATTCTTCAAAAGGACTTATACTCAAGACCTATCAGGGCGATTTTTCCTCAAACTTCTTTTTCAAAAATCTCGTAAGACTTTCTATGCCTCTCAAGCTGAATCTTTAAAAAAAGATAAATTATGTTCTTCAAGATTGAGTTGCACTTTAAGTTTCATGATCAGCTTCGTAAGTCAAACAGTTAATTTATGCGGAAATATATAAATCTCATATACATGGTTCCAGTTAATGCTTACGATAGTTTAGTGTGGTACCTTCATTATCTCGGATTGCGGCGTGAGTTGAGTACCATAACCAAATTACGGGTTCTGTCGCTGCAAGTGATGGCTCTACCTCTAATTTTAGTCTCTATAGCAAAGAGAAATTCTTATAGAGCTTATTTAATCACATTATAAAATGGCTTAAGAATAGAGTAGTTATTTTGGCTAATACAACAAAAACATTTCGAAAAATTTTTTGTCAAGAATAAAAAATGTTAATCAAAGTCACTTATAATATAGTCTACTTATCTTTTTTGGCTTCTAAGGTAGTCAAAAAACTTGCGTTCTTATTCAGTGACGAGTTGTGTTTCGAAGTTTGAATACTAAGGAAAGAAGCTTACGTTAATAATAACTTTTTGTCTGGCATTTATTATGTACCAGAAACACTAAATAAGATAGATGAAATAACAAAAATCACAGTTTAAGGTTGTTTCTAGATAAGAATATAATAAAGCAATTTAGCCCAACTTCTTGAAAATGTACTGCCCAAACTTCAATCTATTAGGGCTCTGGATTTATCCAAGAGTGATGTAACTACTTTTGTTCTAGGTCTGAAAGGGAAACCTAGCACTGTCAAATTTTATTTTTGAAACAAGCTTATTAAAAATGACATCGTTTGAACTAAACGTACTTTCTTGGCTTTAATAGCTTGGTATTTTGATCCACATAGTAAGATGTCTTCTGTCATCATTAAACCTAAAATAACTATGCAGGAGATTATAGTGCAAAAAACTTCTTAGGATGAGAAATTACCTCCTGAGTTTCACAAGGAATAGAGCAATTAAACTTTGAAAGCACCGTCTTTAAGCCTAATTAAAATTCCTCGTTGAAATAATTTCAAGCCAGACTCTAAATGTATCGAAATACACGAACTTATAGATGTACTAATGTGAGAATATGCTGCAGTCTTGTATACTCACATTGTTATCAAAGACGGTACTTTTGTGATACTGAAAATGATCCAAACCAAGGTGGTACACATAAAAACTTAGTGAAGTAGACGTTCATCTTTGGACCAATTCAAAGAATGTCTTATATTAGCTTAATTCTGTGCCCTCTCCTTGGCCAACTTTTATAGACAATCGGTGTTCTGATACCATGACTTGAGTGCTCAAAGCCCACTGACACCATGGTGCCACTTAACTAAATGTAATAATAATAATAATAATAATAATAATAATAATAATAACAATAATAAAATTAAAATAATAACAATAAAAATAGTAAGAATAACAATAATAATAATAATAACAACATTAATAATAATAAAGTAAAAACTAACGGAGCCGTAAGAAATAATGCCTTTTCCTTATTATTAAATGAAAATCAATGGTGCAACGGGACAGAAATTTTGCGTTTCCAAAAATCGTAGACCCTCAGCAAAAGCTGGCCAGTAAGACATTGGTTGAACGCCACCTTCAAGTTTGTTAGCAAGCATTTAGAAAACATTTTGTTATGGAAAATCGTTTTCCTAACAACTGTAATCATGACGGCGTGACTACACATAAAGTAAATGAATTACGAAAATACGATTTCCATAAGACCAAATTTAATAACTTATTAGTTGGAAGTTTCACTTCTGCTAGGGGGTCCCACCACCCATATCTGGTTTGTAGAGGCAGAAAAAACTAAGATCTTTTTCATTTACATCTAACTTTTATAGGCAACATATCCAAAATACATGAATAGGCGTTCATACCAACGCGTGACGCGACGTTAGAAGAGGTCTAGTCGTGTTATGGAGTAAAAGCACGAACTTTTTTTACCACATAAGGATTCAAAGCACTAACATGCTGAATTTTCCCGCCCACATAATTATCACTAACGGTCAAGTAAGAGAACGACACTGATGTAGTATACGGCATAGAAACTAATCTTAGAGCGTTTCGCTGCTTTCGAATCCGTAGTGCTCTCTCACCTGCTCACTAGTGGTAGTTGTAAGAACGCATAAATTCAGCATTCTGGCTCTTCTGCTTGATATCTACCTGTGAATATGTGAGACATATTTGTGTACGTATTGTAAAGGGGAGTTTATTTTAACCAAGAAGCTTATAATTTTTCCTTTTTATTTTAGTTTTCATCCTCTTATTTGCTTTGCTTTTTTTAAAATAGTTAATAAAAATAAGTTGAATCTGCCAAGTTGAAATTTGAAGAGTCAGCGCGAAGCATATAATGTGCACTGTCAATTACGTGCAAAAAGATAGATAATATATGCGTAGAGATGATTTGCGCAGAGAGACAGCGAAGATTATGGTGGTGAATTATTTGCAAGTCATCTATACCAGGTGCTAATGTACAAGAAAACCTGCTCCTTTTATAGTGAGCCTTAAACGTGGAGATCTACTGCCTCCCCAGACCTGAAACTCCTCCGTATAGCGATACTCACCATGACGCACAAGAGACTAGAGAAAGAAAGACCAAGCAGTAGAGACACGAGGAATAGCCACCACGCGGACACTCGTTGGGCGTAGGACCTGGGTTGATTACTAAAGCCGTCGTCAAGACACCTAAGGGCCCCGAGGACGACCTAGCCCTACCTGACTTTTCAGGAAAATCATAACATCCATGACTAACTCTTCATGGCTGTGTTAATACTTTACCCTAGCTCAACCACGTATCGGTAAAAGAATTCTTATGTGCTGGAAAATTCAAAAATACTGTATTTATAGTTTCGAAAGAATTTAAACAAGAAACGTCATTTGATTTTTGTATCCAAGCGTGAAATTTCAATAGTCTCTCAGTAATTTAAATTCTCTGGAATAAAATAGAAACAAAATCAGCGTGTGAGACTCGGAGTCCCCTGGTAAGAACGAAGTTCTCGCATGTATATTCTATAAAATACAAGGTTCGTAAATAAATGTCAATTCAATATTTTTTTTTTCGTGGGTTACGGTGGTAGATGTCTCCCTGCACGTTTGTCATGTATAAAAAGCTCGGGAACCCGTCAGTATTTAAAAGCATTAATTTTTATTTTTTCAACCGAATTATAATTGTAATGGTTTATTTAAAAAAAATGATTATTGAGTATAAAATATTTTATTTTGTAAATAAAAACGAGAAATAAATTATGAGATATGCTAGTAGTAATTTGTTAAAAGTATCGTAATTTTTAATTATAAAAATACAAAATGTATTGATGCAAACGTATTAAAAAAAAAAATTGAAATTTAGTAAAAAAATTTAATATATTAATTACAAAAATTAGTAGTAGTATTTGTTTCTCTACGAGCGAGTGTCCAAAAATATATGTGCATTGCGTAATAATGTTTACGCAGGGAAGTGAAGGTGCTAACACACATACTATCTCCTTAATCACCTTTTTGTGGATTCCTCGGTATGCGCAAACACGCGTATTAAATGCTGTCTCCCTTTATTTATTTTTTAAATTTTAATATTCAAATTTTCCATCAATTTTTTATTGGTTATGTGATTGTCACATCTGGGCTTGAATAGCTATGAGAGTTGTGTGTATGTGTGTGGGATAAAAAAGTGCTCCCATTTTCTTGAAGAAGATCGGTTTGCAAAAATTCTTATTGCATTCAATTTATAATTAAACTATCTTAAATTTGGATTTGTTAGCAGTATCGGCTTATGAGCAGGCAACTTGGCAACTAAATGTACACCACTCGTGATTTATAATCAAACACAGACAAGTTTATTATCACTATCTTTAGGCTTAACTATCTTTAGTAGAGTAGCAAAAATGAACAGAAAAGTTAGGATCAAGTATAAAGGTTATACGAATACAGAGAGTACGTGTACGAACAGACTGACTGACCACGTGAGAGTGAACAAACTGTAGTTACTTGACGTTGAAATGCAGTGTCATGGCGTCTCTTCTTCTTGCTGTTGTGCATGCGTGATAATTCAGTTACGAGTGCCAACAGTATATCTAACACTCTTTCCCGTTCGTATCTGAATTTAATAAAATAAAAAGAAAAGACATATTTGAACATCAACACTGAGTATGAATGAATTATTAATCAGCTGAGAATGTGGAGCACATGGGCTTCTGGGTCACTCATTGTGGTTGATTGCGACGAGCTAAAACATACACAGAAAAATACATTAATCGGCATGTCTACTATCATTATGCATCTATTATCAATTTATTAATTTCATTTTCTCAAGTTCAAATTTAATTATCATGCAATTTACACTAATTCACATTCAAAATTTCTTTCGTTAGTCTTTTATGCAGTTCAAACGGCAGGGGTTTCGTAAAAATGAGTGCTAGTTGTTCCTTGGATGGAATCCATTTAACAATTATTCTTCCTCTGGATACACATTTCTTAACGTAGTGAGCCTTTATCTCGGTCATGTGTCTCAGTCTTTTGCCATCATCTATCTTAGCACTTGCTCCGGCGGTTTTGTTGTCATACCAAAGGTCCACAGGCCACAGAGTATATGACAATCTTAAGCTGATTGAGAGTTCCAATCCTATCAGCTCCTGACTTGCATCACACATCGCCACGTATTCTGCCTCGCAACGAGGCAGAGTAATTGCTTGAGATTGCAACGTAATTTTGTTTTCTCGTCTCCCAAGCAACTGTATCGTCATACAATCTTATGAAGTATCCATCTGTCGTAATTGAGCCCTTACAGTCTGCCAAACCCGCGTCTGAAAAGGCTTCCAGTCTATTTTTCCGGCCTCTAGAGGTTAATCCTAGAGTTCTGGTGTGTTGTAGGTATCAAAAGACTCGTTTGACCATTTTCCAGTCGTCTTCAGTTGAGCAGATTTGGTGTCTGCTTAGTACGTTCACAGAGTACGAGATGTCTGGTCTGACTGTATTAGCCAGATACAGCAGGATTCCAACTGCTTCTCTGTAGGGTACATTTTCTTGAGATTTAGTTTTGTTCTGTTTTATAGTTTCTTCCGATTTTTCTCTGTCTTTTCTTTGAAAATTCAGGACTTGGTTGGTCACCATTGGTGTTCTTTGTGGTTTTGAATCATTAAGTCCAAATCTTTCCAGAACTTTATCTATGTAATGTGTTTGTGTAAGTGATGTTGTATTGTTTTCTATCTCTTTCCACTTTGATGCCTAGAAATGTGCCAACCTCGCCAAGATCTGACATTTCAAACTCAGATTGCAGACCAGTCTCAATTTCATTTATTTTGCTCACACAATTGCTGGCTATCATAATATCATCCACGTATAAGATCAGGACTAGAACTGTTTCTCTCCATGTATAGAGACAGGGCTCGCTCGTTTGTGACTGTAGTCCTAATTTAGATGCAGTCTCGCGAAACCACTCATTCCATCTTTTTGGGCTGATCTTAAGTCCATAAAGAGCTTTCTCCAATTTGCAAACCTTAGCTTTCTTGAAACTGTCGTCATCAAGCAGGCCTTCAGGAATCTCCATGTATATCTCTTCTTTGATAAATCCATTCAAGAAAGCTGTCTTGACATCAAGTCTCCAGATTATATCTATTGATTATTGATACTACTGATCTTACAAGAGCTAGCCCAGACACTGGGGCGTAGGTTTCTTGCAGATCGTACTTGTTCCTATCTTTGAAAACACGAATTACCAATCTCGCTTTAAACTTCGTGCTTCCATCTTTGTCCATTTTTCTCTTTAAAATCCATTTAGAGTCGACGATGTTTGGCTTGCCTCCTTCAGCGTTCATGGTTGGTCTTTTTACAAGTTTCCACACTTGGTTTTTCCGCATTGATTCCAGTTCTTTGTCAATTGCTCTTAGCCATTTATCGCGATCCGGAGATGCGACAGCTTCTTTGTAGTTAGCGGGATCTTTGTTCAGTCCATCAATCAGGGCATGTGTCATTTTATCTTCAACTTCTGTGATTAAACAATTAACATCACCCTTCGATTGAAGCAGTTTATCCAACTTGTATGTGTCGATGGCTCCTGCAAAGCTTGTATCATTTATTCTTGTGGGTTGCTTAGGGTTTTCTTGACCAAGCTCTCTAACTTTCTTGGGCCGACCACGCTTTCTCTTGACAACTGGTTCTTCCTCTATTTAAAATGACTCTTTAGGGCTAGTCTTCACATTGGGCGCAAACTTTTCCGAAGGGGCTATCATATCGTTAGACCGGTGAGGTGTCCGATTGTAGGCATATACTGCACTGCCCAGGGTTATGTCCCACATGTTCACCCTGAGCCCAGAGTCATACATGTAGGCTCGCACCTTGTTTTGTAAGGTACGATTAATTCGTTCTGAGACTTCATTGTGCTGAGGGGTGTCTGGACTGGCCAACTGAAGTTTTGCTCCCTATCTCTGAAGAACTTCTAGCGTTTGGCCTCCTGTAAACTCCGTGTCTTGATCGGTTCAAAGATAGCATATTTTTGCATCAAAACTCAGCAGGTTTCGTGCGCTTGTCACAAAATTGTCCTAACAACAACGTCCTGCTTCACATTTTGTTTTCACTGGGTATGCCATAGACAATCTTGAGTAGTCATCCGTGTAGACGATTATAAATTTTTATCCTTTAGGATAAGTAGCTGGGCTGATCGGTCCCATTATATCAGTATGAACTATCTCGAGTGGTTTGGTTGCCCTATCTCTTCTAGTACTGAAAGGCAATCTCTCGATTTTAGCAACTTGGCACACATAGCATGTTGTAATGAAGCTGTCGAAGACGGCCTTATTTAAATCTTTATTGTCTGGACACTTTCTTTGCAGCGTCTTGAAATATTCTGCTAAGGCATGTCTGAATCTTACATGCCAGAGCATGGCTCTGTTATTTCTTTCAAACATTCTGTACTTCTCTGTGAACGGGCTTTGAGCTTCTGGAATCTCACCAATCATAAGGTCATCACAATTATTGATTTTTCTATCTTTAACAATTTTCTTAAACTCAATTTGATAAGAGCTCTGTAGATTAGCTCTTTTTGACTCATCGTTTGAGATTCTAGGGCAGCTCTTATTATTAGTGCTGACTTGCTAAACCTTCTCAGTCATTGCTTTCGGGAGATTTTCTACCATTAAACAGTCTATTATTTCTTTACACTTCTTATTGTTACTTGTGCTCTGGCCATCTTGCAGTAGTTCTACTATCTAGTTAGGACTCTTGTAGACACTCGAAACTATAGTCCTATTAGAACGCGGATCTAATATGTCCAGCTTTGTGTTATCGAGGTGTATACTCATGCCCCTTTCAGCAAAACAGCGAAGCGACAGCAAGTTTCTAGCGAGCGCCTTAGCGCATACAACTCTATCATGGACTATCTTGTTTTGGTTATTTTTACCCGAAACGCACCTTTCCCTCTCCGCTCTCAAGTCTGCAGAGGAATCTTTGTTCGTGCATTTGATTAATCTTTTTAACAGTCATTAAAATTTTTGAAATAGAGTTTGGCATGAGCAAAGTGTTCTGTAGCGCCTGAATCTGCTATGAACTTAATTTTATTGCAACCGTTATTTCATGTTTCCTCCGTGCGCGTAGAGTGCAAAGTTTTCGGGTTAACAGCAAACAAACCACTGCATGCATTAGACCTAGGTATTTCTATATTATTTTTACCTTCTTCGCCTTGTTTCTTGTTATCGACCTTGGATTTCTTGTTTATACGATTTGTATGCTGTTTTTCAGGATTCCGTTTATTACTATGTTTAAAATTATCATTATTTTTACTACCATCAGTGTTGCGTTTGAAATCCCATTCGTTACTTTTGTTAGAATAACCTCTGCACCTCCCTATGTGCTCTCGCAGGTGCTGCACCACCTGAGGTTCTGCCCTTTTTTCGGGCAGTCCCTCAAATAGTGCCCGTTATTATTGCACTCGTAGCATAAAGTGCTGGCGGTAGCCAAGTTAGCAGCAGTTACATTGGTAGTTGGTCGAGAGCCTGCCCCATCTCGGCTTGGCCTAGCGCTGGTCCCACCTCGACGCGGTCCAGCGTTCGCCTTACCTTGGCTTCCTCTAGCACCCGTTGTTGGTCATGGGAGTGACTCTTCTGCCTGCTGTTTCAGGATATATTGTCTTAAGTACTTAAAACATAAGCCGTCCTCGTTTTCGAACAGCCTGTTAAAATCGGCTATTTTTACGTCCAGTACTCCGTTGATAATCGCATGATAGAAACTATCTCTTTTCTCATCTTCGCGGAAACTGTTAGTTTTACTAACTAAGGTAAAGGCACTAGTTACTGGCCGCGACCAGTACCTGGCCACTAACACCATTTCATGAATAATAAGAATTAACTTTAATACTAATTCGTGCCAGGATAACATTACTGTAAGAACTTATAAATAATTCATTTTAAAGTGCAATGAAGATAGTTTTTTTAGTTCAAGACTTTACAAAATAATTTTGAAAAAGTGGTGGCCTAGTACAAGAGCACTTGTACATAAAATGTGTACATAATCTTTTTTCTGCGAGCACTAGTAGCAAACCACTTCGATTTATGTACATTTAGCATGGGGTGGCCAGTTACTGGCTCTTAAATTTGGGCCACAAAAGCAAATTTTTCTTTTCAGTGGCGATGTACTAAAGCATCTGACATACTCAGATTATTATAAATTATTATTGTCTACGGTCAGATATACTACTTCTATTTATCGTATGTTTTGAAATACATTCATAACTTTCAAATGATACCTAACAGAAGTTGAAATTTTAAAAGCTGTTTAAAATATATGATGTTCTTTTGATAACAGCTACTAAGTGGTCAGTAACTAGTACTTTTACCTTAGTTCAAAGTCACTTACCAGTCCTTAAAAAAATTCACAAAATTTAGTAGCACTTTGCTTTTTGGGGTCAAATCTAACGGAATGTATTTTGTTGCGTATTTGATATGCGCTCATTCTTATGTCACTCCTTTTCATATCTTTAATTTTTTGTATCATTATTGATAGATCAGTAATGTAATATACTCTGTTTTAGTAATCTAGGGACAACCTACCTAGTATTATGTTTACGGCCTGTTCTTTATCTTCTTCCATTTTTCTTTGAGTAATATTCATAGTGTTTTCCAGTTTGAATCAACTGTGTAAAACTGACTGTAATTGTTTTAAAAATGATTTTTGTTTAGTTGCATTAGTAAGGGAATAATTAAAGCACTCTAGGCTATCTTTATTGACGACTTCTATCTTGGGACTATCATTAGGCACAGCGCATTCAAACATCAGCGAACTATCAATGGAGTCGGAGTTTAGGTTAATCAATAGTTTACATAATTTAGGTCCCGGAGTAGATGTGATAAATTTATTTACCTCTTGTATTTGACTCTTGGCCAGTTCTCGCTCAAGAGCCTCCATTTTCCTTTGTTAAGTGGCCGAAAGCTGCTCAAACTCGGTTCAGAGTGTCTCTTGGGCCCTCCTATTTTCCTCCCTTTCTTTTTCTAAGGCCTTTTTATGTTGGGAGGAAACAGCCTCAAACCTCATGGACATCCAGGAGCTCTGCTGGTACCTCTCTTGTTCTTAAAATTTCTTGATTTCCTTGATATCTTTCTTGACCGGTTCTTTTCATTAGTTCTTTCTTATATTCATGATTTGCATTTATTTATGTAAGCTTTCTAGCTCTTTCTTTAGGTTATCTTTCCTGTTTTGCAAGTCTTCAAATTGGCTGACAAACGAACCTAAATCTTTTGCTTCTCAAATCTTTAACCTTGTCGTGAATTGAGGTATCGGTAAAATTTATCTTTGTATCTCTCAAATCTTTATTCTTATCTTTAGGAAAGGTATTAATCAATTTTATTTTTCTATCTCTCAAATCTTTGTTCTTATCTTTAGATGAGGTATCTATCAAATTTATTTTTCTATCTTTAGGGCATTTCCTTTGAGTGCGCTGTTTAGGAACGAGTCGAATTTGACCAGCACATTTTTCTATCAAATTAAACAGGTGTAACATATCTGAATTGTGATGTGCATCTCCTCCCATGTATGCAACAGTTTTATCATTTATGAAAAACATGGCCAGGTTGTTTTTGCGAGTTACGACCACCTCGTCTAGTTCCCCTAGATCGTCTTCAATCTTTTTATATGCATCATTTATCCCACTAATGGCATTTTGACCTAAAATTAACGGGGAATAAAAAGGCAAAAGTACTTTATTTTATGTTTGCGTGCGCTTAAGGCGAGTGGTTTCCTTGTAGAAGTGACACGGAGATCAAGCTTGAGTAAATCTGAGGGAAAATGGTGCTAGCATCATTTATGACAGGCATAGAGACAGAAAACTCAAATGGCCGATTAACAGCATTTATTTAACGACGCGTGCCACCAGCCGTAGCATGAGAGGACGTGCATGCTCAGTTTGGCTAAAAGCAAGCCATAACCAAGGTGCGCACCTCCTCTCCTCGCCTCGAGGCGTCCCCCTTGGTGATGACTGGCAGGTTTAGCGAGAAACGCGTCTCCTTTGTCACGATGCGGGCCCTTTCCTCACATAAACAAACGCGTGCCGGCTCTCTCGAGTTTAGCGAATCTGTAAACAAGGAAATCCTTCTAATTAAGGAAACCTCAATCATGCAATCTTAAGTAAGCTGTCTTGTTTCATCTTAAGGCAAGACACAAATGTGTTAAGGAAAAAGGTAAACAAGCATTAGTTAAAGCCAACAACGCTTCACGTTAATACCGAGTCTTCAAAACAATATATATTTTTAGTACTTACTGCTGCTTACTCTCTTTTTGATGCCGTCCTTTCTTATTGCTCCACCCAAGGCCTCGAAAGTTGGCCCATCGTTCGCATCTCAAGGTGATTTGGCTGCTGCACCTTCATCCTGACTCTGCTCTGCCACCTCCTGGGGCTGACCCTCGCCCTTTTTGGAGGAAGTTGGGGTGAGAGGACTGCCAAGCTCTTTCGTCTCACAGTGCTCGCCTCTCGACACAGAGCTCCCGGTTTCTCCTACCATTACGTTAACACGTAAAAAAAACAAAAGGAAAGCACACAGGGAACGCGCAATGAGCTCAAGCGTGGAGCGGTAAGAAGAAGGAAGAGAGAGAAAGAAGACGCGATCGAGCAAATTCTACACCCACACTACAATTAAGGGCCCATAACCTGTTAGTAGTATGGGTTTATGAGCAGGCGACTTGGCAAATAAATGTACACCACTTGTGTTTTATAATCAAACACAGACACGTTTAATATCACTATCTTTAGGCTTAATTATCTTTAGTACAGTAGGAAAAACGAACAGAAAAGTTAGGATCAAGTATAAAGGTTATACGAATACAGAGAGTGCGTGTACGAACAGACTGACTGACCACGCGAGAGTAAACGAACTGTAGTTACTTGACGCTGAAGTGTAGCATCACGTCGTCTCGTCTACTTACTGTTACGCATGCGTGATAACTCAGTTCCGAGCACCAACAATACATCCAACAGGATTTTTTTATTTCCTTTTTTATTAATTCTCTTTAGCAGCGAAAACGAAGGTGCACGCTTTTTTCTTAAGCTCTCTGGCTGATGGGACCCTGCACTGGATGGCTTTCTCTCTTCGTATGTCGCCACACCTGCCGCTTCTACTGTGTCTCCTCCCCTTCCTTTAGGTTCACTCTTTTTTCTTACACTTTCTAGCTGATAGGTAAAGTCCCTGTGCTGGCTAGCTCTTTTTGTCTCTCTCAGTTGCCACTGTTATTTTGTACTCCCCTCCTTACTCTCTTTAGGTGTACGCTTTTTTCTTATTCTTTTTGGCTAACGGATCCATCGCTAGCTGACGCTCTCTCTCTCTCTCTCTCGTTCTCTCTCTTTCTCTCTCTCTCTCTCTCTCTCTCTCTCTCTCTCTCTATTTGATGCTTCATTCTTTCTTTATGATCTCTCCACAGCTTTTTTCATCTCATCCTACTAGCCCTCTAATGCCTTCTTAATCTTTTACACAGCCCCTTTTGGTATCTTTTATGTTAGTATCACATTAGCCCTTTTATCTATATTCGCCTTTTCATTACTGTTCTTGCATTTTCAACTTTAATTGTCAGTTTTGTTTTTTCGCTTATCTTTTGTTATTTACTTTACCTTTTGTTTTGTTTTCTTTAGCATTAGATCTCAATACTTGCTTTCAACTGTAGTTTTTGAACTCTAATTTTAAGTTTGCCAGCAACTATGTAACTGAACTTTGGCCAGATGGAGATCTTCCCTAAGGCATACTAAGCTTCTAAGCACTTTAAACACGCTCTCTTTTTCCATCGCCACTGATACTCCCCGATCAGAAACTTATTGAGGATACCTACACTGAATGGGAGGTCTTCATGAGGTATGCTTCCTGAGGACCTACAGAGACGAAATAACGAGGTATTGTGGAGGTATCTTCCTCTTTAGGTATCCTCAATAGTCTAGCTTAATCTCTCGAGGTATAATATTTATAGATGTACAACACGTGTAAATGCACAAGCAAAGTATCTTTTTATCTCATTTTTAGAGTAAAAGGAACTACAGTGAGTAAATTTTGGGGGCTAAAATCGATGAGGAGATATGTGATTCCTCCAACTACAAAGAGTGCAAATATCAAGTTGAGGACTTTAGAACTGTGTGTGATGTTATTCCAAAAAACACTTACAAATTTTATGATTTAAATCTAGGAATAGAATCGAATATTGAGTATGATGAGCAGCATGACAATGATAATTGTAATTTACATAGCTCCAATGCACCTATAACAGAAAACCTTAGCATAGTTAAAGAATTGAGGCAGTGGGCTGTAATGTACAGTAAAAAATTTATCACACTAAAATAGATGTGCTATCAAAACGTTAAAAAAAAATTCATCCTCAAATTCTAACTACAGCAAAGACTTTGATGAAAAATAATTGTGATTTTTAATTAACTATGAGTCTGCATGATATGTATACGACAAAAGATGCTTCACATATAGTTAGGTATACGGCTTTTGAGGATACCTATAGAGGGCCTGCACTAAGCCCCGTTATTTTGCCTTCGTAGGTCCTGAGTGGGATATTGAGGTATCCAACAGAGGGACTCCCGATACCCTTAACAATATTTCTGATTGGATCTTTGCCCCCCCCCCCCCCCAAGTGCACACTTTTTTCTTATACTTTCTAGCGGCTGGATTCCCGTTCCCAAGCATCCTTATACACAGGAAATACATGGGAAGTATATATCCTATCGTAACCCGCAAAAAAAAAATTCGTTCTAGAAATTGTTTCCTTATTTAAATTTCGCTAATAATCTTAATCAATATAAGTGAGCGATTTAGTTGTCAAAGGCACAATTGGTCTTTAAAAATGAAATAAATTACAAGTTTTTTGAGAATCATATAATAGCTTGATTTTATCATTTAGTTTAAAATTTTATCAATTGCAAATTTTAATGTTTTTTATCAAGTGTTAAGTTTAAAATGAGCTACGAGATGGATTTATATAAAAAAAAATTAAGTTTTAATGCATAAAAATAATACCTGAAAAGATATAAATTAATTTATACAATAAAAAAGACTTACCAGAAGAAATCGTAACAAAAAAAAATATAAATAAATTATTATGATTTACTTTTCAATGAAAGAAAAAATCAATAAAGTAATTGTAAAAAGTAATCCATGTATATCTTTTAGAGATTAATGGATTATTTTACAACTCAATTGGAATTTTGATAAAAATCACTGTAAGATATTTTTCATCATAGAATTAGCAACCCAAGCAACTTTGCTCTTTGACACTGGGTTATACACCTGCCTTTTAACATATAATCACAGACATTAATTGTGTGGTAGGTCCTAATCTATGAATTTTTTCGGTTCAAATAAAATTCTTAGCTCTTGTTTGACTATCACCAAATAACAAGGGTTATACTGAAAAAAGGTCATAATATTCTTTTTTTCTACGGGTTACCGTGACAGCCTCTTGACCTACTCACCAGGGATACTCACTTATCGCCCATGTGTGGAGGTGTATTGCCGCAACAAATTCCAAACTCAATAAAATCATACTTAATTTACTTTATTGTATCATATGGGCACAGCGTAAGTATCTCCAGTGAAGCCCCTTGACAGTTAAGCTGACACTCTGCACTAATCGTGCATAGGTCCCACTTTATCACTGTGTAGCGGTTCCATGGAGAGGACTCCATATTTCAGGATATCCACCTTGTTAAAGATGGACGATAGTAAATGGACTGTATAATTTGAATTTTAATTACCGCCATATAAGTAGCAAAGGAGAGAGGGAAGATGAGGAAGTTTGTTACAATGACCCAGTCGTCTCTCACTTTATTAAAACACTGAACTCCAGGTTCAACGAAAACTAATTTATTCAATAGTCATTAACTCCTCTTTACACTTAAAAAAAAAAATATTAAATGCCTAGAATTTATAAAAAGTTATTGAAGGGAAACTAATTTAACTCGGAGCGCAAGAGCCTAGCAGTCTTACATGCACGCGCACATACATTCATACAAGCTTACACATATCATCTTATTCTCTCTTACTCGCGAGCAGTAGTCAGTGGACTACTTTACATAAGCTTACGATCGCGAATGTACTTGAATATTCAACATGCTCCCCGACTTTGCTAAACCGAAGGGGGAGCTACAAGAAAAATTGAAAGTCTTTGATTTAAGCTAACAGAAATCGATCTAACAATTTTTTAACTATTACAATAAAAGCTCTAAGGAATATGAAGTAAAATAAGCAACAATGGATCACTAGCTTCATAATTAATTAAATTAAACGCAAATCTACCGAACTTTTAAAAATAAAGGCTCACGTACTACGATAAAAGAACGCCTTCTCTTTTACATATCATTCATCATTCATACGCAAGAGAATAAGTTTAGTCACTGGTCGCTCGAGAGTCGCAAGGATTAAGCGAAGTTTAACAAAGCGGACCAAACCATCTCTGCCAGAAAACACCTCCACACATATATCAGCGAGAATCGATAGAACGAACAGATTGCCTACCTCGAATCACCCAAAACTTCTGTCTCAGTGTAGTGAGAGTGAGTTGCGTACCCCCATGAAGCGTGAGAAGATGATATTCACGTATTATAAGGTTAACAAAGTGATCACCCAGTTGCGAGATGATGGGATCCTTGCTAAGGTCGGTGAGACACGATCGACTCAATCTACCCCCTACGCGAAGTGATGAATCAATTAATACTGGTTTGAGTGGAAGGGGAGGACTATTTAGAGGTAGAGTGACGACAGTATCGCTTTCTCGGTTAGTTAAAGCCAGAGTATTCTTAAGGATCTTATATTCTGGTTTAAAATACATTTGATGATACCGAATGAGAATAAACTCAGCACTTTTCAACTTATCAGAACTGAAATCGAGGCTTTCGGTCTCAAGAAGACTACGAGTTTGCAATCGAGAAAGGCGAGAATTAAAAGCTATTGTGTTCTTTGAGGATCGTCGATAAAGCATGAGATGGTAACTTTAAAACGGAACTCTCAAATGGACTTAGGAGGGTAAAAGTTCCAATGTGGGATAGATATAGACTTTATCTCATCAATTTCTCTGAGCCAATGGACTCAGTGTCTTAAAATGTCACAAGGAATCTCTGCGTCCCAGTCTATCTGCGCTAGCCAAAGATCTTGCATGATAGTTTTAGCATAAATAGTTGTAGGAGCTAGCCAACCAAGTGAATTAAACAATTTTGCAGTAGTTGATAGTATAGAGCGTTTGGCTTAGGCTTGAATAATTAAAGGAGCATTGATATTGTAACGAAAAACATCTTCTTTAGGGTACCAAGAAAATCTTAATACAGATACCGACGCTTCAAAACCAGAAAATTGATGAGGATTAGAGCTGAGCATATGTTGTTGCAAGCCATATAATACATTAGGCTCATTAGACGCCCACTTCCGAAGAGGGAACTTGCCAGTGTCAGCAGCTACGATAAGCTCATTTACCTTTTTAGTCGCGAAGACCACGTCATGCTTTCCTGAAAGAATATCATCTATATAGACTTCTTGAATCAACACTACAGAAGCCAATGGAAATTTAGAAGCGCAGTCACTAGCTAACTGCTTAATAGTTCATCAAGCCAGGTATGGAGAGCAAGCGAGACCATACGTGATAGTATTAAGTTGGAAGCTTTTTAATTGAGCTCAAAAATCAGATCTCCAAACAGTGAGTTGAAAGCAACGATCAATCTTACGGACAAGCACCTGCCTAAACATATTTTCAACATCGGTTACGAAGGCGAATTGGTAACAATGCCATCTCAATATTAAGTCAAATAAATTGGGAAGGAGGTTGGGACCGACATGAAGGAGGTCATTAAGAAAGATACCGTCACTAGTCCAAGAGGAACCATTGAAGATAGTTCTAAGTTTAGTGGTCAAGTTAGATGGCTTGAGGACTCCATGATGAAGGAGATACCAACCTTTTGGAGAGGGACTAGCTACCATGTGACCCAACTCTTCATACTCTTCCACAAACTTGATGTAAGCGTCTTTCATAGAAGAATTCTTGGCAAATCGATTTTCTAATGAATTCTGAATCGATACGGCTTGATGATGAGTATCGACTTAATCTACCCCCTACGCGAAGTAATGAATCAATTAATACTGGTTTGAGTGGAAGGGGAGGACTATTTTAAGGTAGAGTGACGACAGTATCGCTTTCTCGGTTAGTTAAAGCCAGAGTATTCTTAAGGATCTCATATTCTGGTTTAAAATACATTTAATGAGACCGAATGAGAATAAACTTAGCACTTTCCAACTCATCACTGTTGGCTAATTCACATTCTAGAAGCAATCTGGAATTTACTTACGAACCTGCTGCAGCATCTGGGTAAATTGCCACTCAACGGCGAAAACTTAAACAATGGAAGAAACGCCACTGCACCAAACCCACCACGTTATCAGCCAATACTAGTGAAGCAACTCACTAAAACAATTTTCATAGCCTCTATTACAGCCACTGCACCTCCCAAAATCGACACACACTGATACCCTATTACACACGGACTTTGAATCTTATTTTTAGTCATCCATACTTTAAGCCAAGAAACACAAATTTAAAAACCCTTTTAACATAGAGCAAGAAATAAACAAATACCTGAACCAAGCTTAAAAATGAAATTTTCTCAATTATTTGAATGATAATAATTTCGACAAAACAACGTAGAAATAAATCAAAGACTAATTACTCTAACAAAAACGATCATGTACTACAGTTATATATCAGAGCTAGTAAAAAAGCGCAACAGAACTACCCAGAAATAATAGAAATACCCTAGGAACGTAAAAAACTAGCAATAGCTTGTTTTGTTAAAGGGTTTGAAGCCCCAGTAGATCGCTATATGTGCCCACCCGCATACTACTGAACTCTCAAAGAGTGCCAGTAACATCCTGAGCGAGTTAAAAATCACTTCAGAGATTTTAGAAACCTAAAGCTACAGCAATACTTAGATATATAACTATGAAACAAAAAAAAGGGGAGAATAATTTCCCTTTTTTTACTAAGAATATCTTCATTTCATTTTTAGATATCAGAAATATCCTTCAGTTATATTTTAATTACAATCATGACAATGACAAGTGCCGAGGTAGTACCTGAATTTTATTAACCACACTTTAACCTAGGACCACTCTTAAACAAATACAAGATATGAAGATAATAAGCAAATTTTGGTCCATAGAGACTTACATAGGCACTAAACATCTTATAGAAGCTCACTATGACCTCACCGACATTTAAAAAAATTTCAAAACCACCCTTCTGGAAAAAAACGTCTATAATGACTCTTTGTCGTACAAAATAGAAGAATTAGCAATCAAAATGCAAGAACTAGGCAACCTCAACTATATATTCTACAGATCATTAACATCGTTCGAAGCTAGCACCACAGCGACTTATCCTAAAGAAATTAGAATTTTCGAACATGTATAATCACCCGTCAGTAAACCAGCGCTAAACGCGAAAAATGCACTTATTACATAGACAATGAAATAAATTAAAGCAAGAAAGCAGCTACGAAGTGACTAATAAACTTAGAGGCAAATCATACTGAATTTAAAAAAAGAGCAAGCACACCCACTAAGACACAAGCGCAAGCAGACGTCTTGATACTTCAAACCTATCACATCTTCGTCATCTTTAAAAGTCTCATAGAAAAAATTAACCAACTCAATGCAACAAAATAAGTTTATATTTTCAGAAAAATTAATACAGTATGTTAGTTATTTTATAAGCATTGTTTTCCAACAAGAAATTCTGATCCCGGTTCGAGCAATAAATACTCAATCCTTATATAAATACAGTCAACTCCGATTTCATGTAATGAACAGCAAAATTATAATACAATTTATAATTCCGCTCATACAAGTGATTAATTGTAAGCTATTTAAGTGTATGTAACTGCCAGTATTAAAAAAAATAAATAGACGCAATAGCACGATAGCTGCTTGCACAATACCCACAGCAGATTATACAGCGCTAACGAATGGTCATCGTAAAAACTATTTCATTGATCAATTAGAACAAAGTAAATGTCTTTTTATTAACGTTCATTTCTGCAAATTACTAACGCGTGACATCAAACTCAACTCTTCTGGAATAGAAGTACTCCGTAATCCTAACAATATCGATCTCTACAAGTGTCATATACAAGTATTGAACGCTGGGCCGTCTTATATTATAAGAACATACAATCTTTTCCCTCTGCTTTTTTTGACAGAACATAAACTCAACATTTCTGTCCTTTACAGAGAAAGTAAATATCACTCGCCATCAGTTGGATATGGCATCATAAGAACAAACGATACGTAAACAGCAACATAATCATGCCACCTCTCACCCTTACGATGTATAAACTTGAAAAAATTTCAAACTATACTAGTACGTATTTGCCACAATAACAAACGTATTTTACAGCTGATTCGAAGACGCAGGCAAATATCATCATAGCCGTGACAATACTCCTGATAAGCTTAATGCTAGTCCTATCAATTCTCAGTGTATGTTACGTAATTTTCACTAAAAAGACTTTCGAAAAACTAATAGCAAAGCTATACTAAAACAACATCAGCTATACACCCATTGGTAGCATCAACCCTGACTTTCTCTGTGACTTTAAAAGCCCAATATGCACTTCAGAAAATAATGCAAACCCCACCACCAAAAGGACAGAGAAAATTTCCGATGTCCTAAACTTTCCTCCTACAAGAGTTGCACACAGCATAAGATCCATACATAGTAATGGGAAACGAGTCAAAGTCATAGAAGCAGTCATAAGAGAGGTAGTGCACTATTTAAATGTTTACAAAGACAATCTTATGACTCTATGACGATAACATTAACACCTCCCGCTGTGATGGCCACCTGAGATTCCAAAATTCACAAAAAAAGTCCCAAGAAAATGGGAGTGGCCGAAATGCACAACCAATACCCTCGTCATCTAATAAAACTTTCCAGTAGCTTAGTCATTTGTCCCAAATTTTCCTAAAGTTAAGACCATCTTTTTCCAGATCTAATTAACGTAAAGAAAGCAAAGCTTGTTACGCTCGCTTTTTTTGTATAACATGCAAACAAGGGAGTCCAAGCGGTATTGAAATGCGAGCACATCAAATTTTTCTCATTTTTTTTTTAAGTCCCTGAAACTTATCATACCTTTTATTTCTTAACTCCAATATCTGTTATCCGTAAAGATGGCTCCAATTGCGATCTTGACCGAAGATATACTGACATCTAAAATCTGCGTGACAGTCGTGCTAACAACGTTAGCATTCTGGATTTTCATACGAACGGCTACGTTGGGTTACGAGCGCAGAAGAAGAATTGAAACTAAGACAGTGAACTGGAGGAAGAAGCCGGTACCCACAAAAACCAACATTAAAAAAATACCCACAGAAATATACCAGGGCTAATAGGTCCTTTGGGCCCTCAATTACGGTTTGGGGCTACTCGACCACGAGGAAAAAAATCTACCGATGGAGCTATTTAGAGACAAAATCCATTTCGTGGTGAACGAACTCCTGAGCGAGCAGGAGTATTTCAGAAAGATAATTCAGAATACCAGGTAGAGCCTTGCGCTAAACAAGGCAATGGAACGTGGGCTTAACAGCCAGTTCATGCATCGGGATATAAACGCATTACCGGGTAATCACCGAAACGATACGTACGAGCTGCGCTGCCGATAGGCAGCCACCATCAACATGCAGGAAGTAACATACGGTGAACTATTAGAAAAAGACAATCTTAGTGGGAGTAAGGGCCTTGCCAACTGCCCCAACTATGGCGAATGCCAGGAGTGTAACGCATGTTTACCAATCTATAGATCGTGTACACAGTGTTACAACAGGTATGTTAATTATCATTTGGAGGACATCTAAGCCGCATGCCTCTTTAAATATGCTAACAAAGAGCATGCAAAAGACCTGCCCAATTGAAAATATTGCTAGGATTGCGAAGGACCTTCGAAGCTTAGCGCCATAGTCATTGTTCCACTAGAATTAAGAACTACGCATGATGAAAATGTATGAATTTTTTTCACAGCCATTGAATATAAATAGCACCGTGTATTTATGATGATGATAATAGTAATAAAAAAAATAGGAGAAAAAAGCTCATACACAAAAAAAATCAGAAAAATTGAAACACAAAATAAAGAAACAAAAAATTACAAAAACAAAAGAAAAACAATCAAATTAAGAACATGAATTTTCAAACACCAAAAACTGAGCACAAGAAACACAAAAAAAATAATAATTAAAACAAAAATTAAACAAACAAACAAATTTATGGAGACACAATGAGAAAAAAAAAAAAAAAAAAAAAACGACAACAACAACAAAAAAAGACGAAAAACGAACACATACAAAAATAGAGATACAAAGAACACAACTAACAAAAAACACTAACAAAATAATTAAACAAAGGTATGACGGAACGCTATTGTAATCCTCTGACGACAAATCCACGTATGCATATTATAAGTTGTGGCCACTAGTATAATAATATATGTAGCCCGTTCTCCAACCACTCAAACCTTTTCTCCTTCGTAATAATATGTCTGCCACTTTCAAATCTCACAATCTGCACACCAACCCCTAACTCATTTGTTTTTTTATCCACCTAGCAGCACATCAATGGATCCATTGACTATAATACTAATACTGAGCGCTGGATATTTGACGGGAAGATACGCCAAAACCATCGCTGAAAAGATACGAAAAATCGGGACGACTTTCCCAACTAGAGGAAATGACTCATTACCACTTGTTGCATACCAACCTAGACGCAACCAGCCTCACATGCATACAGGTAGGATACCGACCATTGCCCAAAAGCTAGAAGCGGAAAAAATGTTATTCAAAGCAGCTCTCTACATCTATGGTGTAAGACAAATACGTGCATTGGACAGCACTTGCAAACGGTACTTGGATAGCTTTATCGAAGATATGGTAATAAATATATTACTGGATGGTTAAAAATTAATTTCCGAAGTCACCATTAAACACCAAACAATTCGAGCATGCAAGGTAACCCTTAGAAACTTAAGCAACAGCCTTCAGCATCGTGAAGTAAGAAATGTCATAGAACACCCCAAATGGGATCAAGCTAAAACCCGTGAACGAGAGAAAGCCACGATTAGCACAGCTAGAATAACATACGGGTCTTTAAGAGCGGTTTCCATTAGGAGGTAAGGGTTACGAGCAGCATGTAACTTCTCAGCGATGCAAAATTTGTCTCCTAGACATTAAACCCTGAAAATATTTCTGTGCATGCACCATGTATCAGTTCAAGGTAATGGAGACTACACCATTGCAAGATGCCAGCTCAAGGGCCCCAACCCAGTACACCACTGAAACATACATAGTGATGTTTGCCGTTAATGAGTCCACTTTCAACAAATTTGACTTTAACATCGTGGTTCAGCGATAACCACCTTTTTTTCTCCTGCTATCCCATCTAAACATGTCATCATTACTGCCTCTTTACACTATTAACCTAATACCATCGTAATTTACTGTAAGAATATTCTTAAGAATTTGTACTGATAATAGAAATTAAGCGCATTTACGATAAATGACTATATCTATTGTGAAGATGTCAATTTTAAATGCAATTGTAGAAAGTAATTACAGAAAAAAATAATAGTTATAAGATTAATAAAAAATAAACAATAAATAACCCAATATTCATCACAACATATAAAATAATAATATCCCAAAATACCGTATCCTGTATTATAAGAAAATAAAACAATTGTTAGCTATTAACTCACATTATAATACTAACATGTTAGGACAATATTCCATCCAAATGTAACCCTAGCTATATTCAAATTATGTAAAACACATCTATGAAATACGAGCCGATCTTACCAGGCACGAACTTTCCCGGCAAGTAAAAACTGAGGGGGAACATGTCACGTCTAGTGACATCTACCCACAGTTGGTAACAAATATCATACGGTGTTTGTTGCCTAGTGGCCACACCTACAAACCGATATCAATGCACGCTCAATTGATCGCGTGCTCACCAGCCATTTTCGCTCCTTCACTCAACCCCCGCCAAATTTAACATCTGGTCTACGCCTGCAGCTGCAACTTTTTTCCAAGAATATGTTAATTAAATCTTCCTTTTGTCCTTGATTCATCCCCGGTCCTACCCCTGATCATCGATCAGATTTAGGGTTCAAGTAGAACTACGTCCTGCGGTTCGCTCTCTTTTCTTGGAGAAACTGCCGATCAACAAGCAAGTAGCGGGTATTTACTAAAGCAAGTTACATTGTTAAGCTTCCGTCTAATTGTTGGAACTATTATTATAATATTTGTGAACCAATAAAGCAAGTTTCACTAATTATTCTATTGAGTTTTTCATTTCTCATAATACATTACTGGCTTAACATATAATCTACTCCATAGTTTGTTGACAAAACTTAAGGTGAGCCATAAAAAAAATATTTTCTAAAAAAGGGAGTTGTTTACTACGTAATACAGTCTTTGAGTGTTAAAGATACTTTTATTACAAAGATTAGGTAGCTTGCCATCGAACTTACTTTTTATATAAATCGTTTGATTTCACATCTGTTCGTATACAAAAAAATCAAAAATTTTTTTTCTTAAGTTTAATGTGACATCTTGTTAACAGAATGTTAAGTTTTTTTCTAGTGCATTCTTCTTTTTCTTACAACAATGAATCAAATCTCTTATTTACAAAAAACTCTAATAACCTAAGGTAAAAACTTGTTAAACAAACAAGATGACCTCAAGGTTGGCAATAATCAGTGTAGCCTTGTTTTTATATGAGCAATCCATAGCAATATACTTTAAATGTAGTGCAAACAGTATTATGAGAAAATCTAGAAACGTAACTTGATTATTTTCAGACTGAAATTTGACAGATTTGTCCGATTGCAGGTATTTTTAAAAATTTCTTAGTCATGACCAGTATCTTCAGACTTAAAGAAATTTTAAAAAGTTTGTAACTGAGTATTTCTGTAATTTTACCTACCTTCTTATACTTTCTTAGGTGAATTTTATATATTGCTTTGACTACTGTACTCACATGAAAAGGAGCATCATTTTCGCATTGGCAGATTACCTAAGATACTTAATAACTGTCAAAACTATCTTTATATTAGTAACTACTTATATAGAGTCAATCACATTCAAAGCTATGAAAGTGTTGAATATTTTATAATAATAAATAGGTTATTTCACTAAAAAAGCGATATTCCATGAAACCTATGTTTCAAATTGAGTTGGAACTTTTTTCAAACAGTATTAATCCATTTACCTAAACGCAATTTTAAGATAGAGTTCAAAAATTTTTTCGCGTTGTAGTAAGGTTGTAAAAACAGGCTGAAATGTCATTATGTACAATCCAAAAGTATAAGATATTGAGCACCTTATCTCATAGTTTAGAACAAAAAAAATTTTGTATTCAAGTAAGGGACATCTTATTTGTAAAGCCTACTATTGATAATTTTGAATTCTGCACCATTAGCTATTTAATTGGGCCAAGTAATTAATTATCAGACACTTGGAATAAGCCGCTTTGTATACTGGAGTGTACAAGAACACTGTCGTTTTCTTGCAGCCTTAAATTTTCATTTGGCTATTTATATCTTCGTCGCTAAGTCAGAGCGTTTTTTCCGATAAAATAAGCGGTCATAACCGTAACACTCCTAGTCTCCAAGACATTCAAAATCAAAGATTAGATGGTTATAGTGTAAGAAAGGGTATAGAGTGCAGAATTGAAAAACAAAGTTTTGTTGAAAAATTTCGTCTTAGGGCTTCACGATCGCAAAAAAAGTACCGTTACGGTGATTATGCATTATACTTTAAAAATGCATTGATATTAATATGAGTTTATAATAAATGATCATAGAATTGGGCCCAAAAATTTCAAACTAGTTTGGACAGTATGTAACTTTGAAGAAAGACCTTTCAAAATTTTAATTAGGGCGTAAAACTATCGCATTTTTTTAAGAATAACCCGATTGCCATCAAAAAAAGAGTTTTTTTATTGCAAAAAATATTTTTACGTCAAATTGACATACTTACCGATAATAGCATTATTACCGCCTAATTCAAGAATAGTTTTTCCAAACCGTTGTTGCACTTCTTGAGCAACTTGTAATCCAGACGTGGTACTACCAGTAAAAGAGATGAGTGGTAAACTGTAAACAAACGGCTTATTTGTTATAAAGACCAGCAGTAAATAAATTATCTTGTGTAAGTAAAACTGCTTAATTTATAAAATAAGTATATTTCATCTTTTACAGGTAAAGTGTGTTCGAAAAACATAATTAATTATTTTCACTGTGTAAATGACTATGTTATGATTTTTATCAAAAATTGTTTTTTAGGACTAGATACTGAAAGCCAGCATATAACTACCAAACTCCTTTTTTCTTCCAGAAAATCTTTTTTTTGATTCAGATGTAATAATAGGTTTTTATCGCTAATTTTATACACAATGTAATTAGCTATTTTATTATATTTTTATTGTGAACTAATAAAACTAGTTATGCATATATAAGCAGATCCATCACACAACTATTCTACAATACTTCAAAATTTTATCCTAAGGCAGCAGCAGATATGAGAACAGCGAAAAAAAAGACGATGAATAAACAGCCAAACAGTACATAAAATAATCGTTACTGCATAGCATTTCACACAATAAATCGATATAAGCTGTCTACTTACAAGGTCTATATTGCGTACCATTACCGTGATGCCAAAGAACGAAATATTGAAATATTGAATTTAAAACTAGTACAGAGCTATTTTAGTTTAAGTACAACTTTTTTTAAAATAAAATTCTGTGACAATCTAATTTTAAAATCATGACACTGGTTTTCAGAAGTTAGCGCAATTTCAGTATATTTTCCATGTTTTTTTCTTATAATCCATCTGTCAAGACAAATATTCATAGTTCTAGAAGGTTTAAGACGGCATCAAATGGCAGCTGAATTGATATATTATGCTGGATCAATATGGCTGAGTGATAAGCTTTTTTTTTTTTGATAGTATAAGACGTCCAATGAAAGTTAGTTAATAATTAACATAACGTCCAATGGGGGTA
Source organism: Copidosoma floridanum (assembly GCF_036245765.1). Taxonomy (NCBI): domain Eukaryota; kingdom Metazoa; phylum Arthropoda; class Insecta; order Hymenoptera; family Encyrtidae; genus Copidosoma; species Copidosoma floridanum. The sequence continues at coordinate 2,260,520 of NW_028321898.1, read as the reverse complement.
CTGTCAAATTTTGTATTTATTAAAACACAAAACGATGTATCGGCCGTTCGTACAATGTCCCAGCCCTCATCAGGTACAAAAATCTATGAGTAATAAGAAAATTCTTTACAATACAAATTTTGGTAAATACAATAAACGCAAATTAAGTAAAGTATATAACATATCTCTGACTCTTACGAAGGGGATGTCAAATCTTAATGTATTTAGAATTTCAAGTTTCGTTGCTTTTATACCCTGCACATACACAGATGACACAGTATAAGCACATAATACAATCAAATAAGAATCGCAAGCAGTTTCTTGTGAAAAACGTGTAAATAGATCACGTTTTCCTAATACCATAATTGAAAGGGGCTCTCAAATCATGTACATAAAGTTAGTCTCCTTTCTCAATTGACTTAACAAGAGACTTGTAACAATTTTTTAATTTTTCTGTATCTTGTTGTCTATTAATATTATTATTAAAATAATGCATATTTAACATTTCGGAAAACAGGTGCTTCTTATAATTTTGTTCTGTGTCTAAAATTTTTATTTTATTAAAATTCAAGTTGTGTGAAAATTTAATTCTGTGTTGTGATAGTACAGGTGTTTCTTTTTTTTCCTCTATGTCTCTTTTATGCCATTTTAAATTTTGCAACTCTCGATGTTGCAATAAATATTTTTGCAAATAAACATTTTAAAATTACAAAAAATATCATTTTTTAAGTAAACTAGGTTATCATTTCATAGAAGCTTTTATTTCAATGCTCGGGGAGAAAGTCCATAGTAAGATGTCAATGTATATTGATTACTAATTAAATAGTTAATTTACCTTAATTTTACATTAAATAACAGAAGGTTGAGCCAAATTCAGAATCAATGCTCATTGCTTAGTAGCAGCTCGATAAACTTTCGCTGTTCTAGCCAAATCAATATTTTTTTATTGTGCTAAGTTATAAAACTAAGACTAGATAAGTAAAGAATCATATGTTGTTCAGCTAAAGTTAATAAGTGTTAAAAATTTATTAAGTTAGCCATACTAGTGACCAACGAAAAATAATTTTCAACTTAAAAGGCATCTTTTAAATTTAAGCACTTATGATGAAATTTCTTTGTAATTAAAATTATTAAAACCTATTTAGTACCAGCCGTATATACATAAGGTTAAAAATACTCTTAAATACGCAAGAAAACTTGTAAGCACTTTAAGTTTAAAAAAAAAACATGTTTTGATTTTAACTAAAATCAATTCTTTTTTTGATAATTGTGAAAAGAAATAGCTTATAAACTTTTCACGAACTTTTTTCTCACCCAGTGTTAAATTAACGATGAAAGTCTAAAAAAAATGCTTTTTAAAAACTAAACAAATTTAGCTTTTGTTATTGTGATGTTTGCTATGTTGACAGAACATCGAAAAATTTTCCTGAATATGGAATGATGATTTATCAGTACAGTTATTTTAATATTATTTTAGCATTACTGTGATGACTTCGTGGGTTGATAGAAAAGCATTTGAAAGGGATAATTCCAAAGAGGAAGTGGTTTAAAGACACATGATTTAGTGTAAAAAGTTTAAAAATACTAAGGGAAGAAAAGTACGTTGCTAAAAATGATGGGAAGAAACACAAAAAGTACATGTGATTGAAGATAAGTGATAAATGTGTGATAATATGCAAGTCCTATTTAGAATTCAAAACAAAGTCAGTTGATAATTAAAGTTGATGCAAAAATAATTCAACTTTCGTTGTTCTAACTACAAGGTATACCTCCCCTAACCTTGTATTAGAGCTTTTTTTCGTTTCACAGTTAAATTTAGTTCGTTCGTATGAATACAATGGTCAAACAAATTTTAAAAGCATAAGATTATCTGTTAGAAGATTGTCTCCGTGGATCCATGAAGGTAAATTATCAGTTACTTGTTTAGTAAAAGTATCTTATTTGTAAAATGAAGCTAATTACGTAAACTTTTTGATACCAACTCTACCAAAGAATCAATGTGTATAAAATTATTATCTAGAGTAATTTGAACTATCCGTCTCCTAAATTTGTCAACTAGTTAAAAGCTGTCATAAGTTTAGTTGACGACATGAATTAAGGCAAGCTTACATTTTTTCCTTGGAATTGATAGAACTAAGGAGAAATATTTCTTAAGAACAACGTTATGATGTTGACATTTGGCTTTGTATACTTTGTTGTGATACAGGCAATTAAATAAAAATTGCTTAAGCGATCTTAGTTTCATCATGAGCAAAGTATAAAATCTTTTTTGTCATTAGAAAGGTATTCTTTAAGATCTTTTCTTATATTATATTATGGAAAATTTTTAATCCTAATGTTAGATCATAGAAACAAATTGAAACTGAGAAGATTTTTTTATATTTATCTTCTAGTCATTGCCGTACATTACCTACTTAAAATAAATACAACGGATTTCTGATAGATATTATCATAACATCTCACTCATACTCACTGCAGAATAAAAAGTATATACGTGTTAGAAAAATCTCAGTGTAGTATGTAATCCAATAGAAGAATCACATAAAACTGGATTTGTAAGGAAATGGTCTGTAGAAATTTTTCAATCTTGTTTGTATGAAACATTAATATGACATTAACTAATTCATTTTCAAATGGATCAACCAGTGGTAATTTTAATAAAATTATTAAAGAGGGGGTCAAGTATGCGTAACAGCGTATATGTAGATATTTTCATTCGACAAAAGTAATTACCAGCGATATTGCGTATTTTCGCCAGTCTTACCCCTCTGAAAATCTCATTCACGCTGCTTACTGTAATAAACGTCCTTAAGTAAAAAAATTACGTTAGTCCCAAGTAACAGATTTTGACGGAGTAAAACAGAACAAAAACTAATTAATGTATTGATAGTACCTTGTATAAATAAACCACTTATAAAAAAAAATGTCAAAAAATTGTGAACTCATAAACATTTTTTTGAAAATATCAGAAAAAATAAGAAAATTGTACGGACAATAATTTATTCATTATTTCATCACATATAGAAAAGTCACTACTTATAAATATTTATTTCTGGATTTTGTGGATATTTTATTTCTCTATATAAAAAGAGTTAGTGTGCAGTACATTGCTAGTTTAATTCTTGAAAAAAGTGTTTGTTTTCATTTCCCTACGAAAATTAGGTGCAAAGTATAAAAATAAAGCGAAAATATTTTATTTCTATGCATGTTTTATGTATTATAGTAAGTTTTGTCAGATAAAGTAAAATAATTACTTCTGTTATTAATTTTCTTAACGTTATTAGCTGAGAATATTGATTTTAAAAGTTAAAAATTTTAATTTTACATGTAACTTCATAATATTAAATTAAAAAAGCCTTTTTTCAAGTATATATGTCCCTATATGACAAAGTTGTAAGAACGGAGCTTTTCACACTACCCCCGTACCCCCTGCAGCTCCACTACCCCCCATAACCCCCGAGAAATTAAGAGAAAATTTGATTACTGTCAATGATATTTTAACCCAACAAAATAAGCCAAAATAATAGCCAAAGACCCCCTGAGCCTCTTGGCTCCCCCACAGCCCTTTGCATAATTGTTAAAGCCCCCACAACCCCCTGAAGCCTCCCGTATCCCTCTCACAAAATAAGAAAAAATTCTGCTAACTTCGTAGTTATTCTGACCCATTCAAAGTCTCCCTTATTGTTTGTAAGCCCCCCCACACATACCTGCAGCTCCCCGTACATTTTTAAATTGTATTACATTAGCATCAGTTGACTAAATATTAGATAGTTGAATTATAGATCTACTGTCACTTGTCATAAGCTAGAAAGGGTCTTTGTCAGTAATACTGCGTGACAGAATAATTATTAATAAGCATGACAAAATTAGTTCAAATCTATTTGTGTAAGAAAAACTATGGCTTTTCAAAATTTGAGAACTAAGTAAGCATTTTTTAGTATAAGCTTTTAAAAAATCTAGATGCTATTTATAGATAATTTATAAACAGCATGTATACAACGTTAGTAAATTTGTTGTAACTATTTTATGACGGTACCCTACATTAAGAACATAGTAATGAAATAACGCAAAGTTTTATTTAACACCCTATACATGTTTTTTCGTTTAGTATTCAGTCTTTGCAGTATCTATGGACATGAAATTTTCCTACACACTCTAAATCTGTTTTATTTACATTTCTTACTATTGGCCTTACAATATCAGCTCTATAATGATCAATTTGCGCTTCGTATATGTTACTGTCTTTTTTTTAAATGTAATCTACGAATTTCTGCACAACAGCAGGCATCAACTCTGACGAATGACTTAATACATGTGAATAACTGATTGAGGGGCTAGTTGGGAGCATAAATCTTGATGTCTTGCAAGTTTCTGCTGTCTGTGGTAGAAAACTTTTTAATGTCTGCAAATGCCGATTTGAATGCACTCTAGTCCAAAATGTTAAAAGGATATAATTTTAATCTGACTTTTTTTTATACTAGTAAAGTTTTAAAAAACACAGGATGAAAAATGTTTAGAGTTCATAAGACACGTTTTCGTACAAAAAGTTCCATCGACAATGTTACTATGACAGTGTTAATTGAAATACTACCACCTAACACTGAACTTCTTAAATTTTTTTTGCTCCACCTTATTAAAATATGTCTGGCGTTTTAGTCATTCTTTTTTAAACAAACAGAAAATAATCAAAAAATTCTTAAAAGCCTAATCCATTACTCGTATAAAACAGAAGCATCAAACAAAACTGACTATGTACGTTTAAGGAAATGTTTTTTGTGATGTGTAGGACATTTCAACAAAGTTACTCATAATTTTAACGAAAGCAAAAAATGTATTACAGTACATATGGCTGAATGCTATAGTTATCGAAATTTTAACTATATAGTTAACTATATTTAATATATTAGAACGTGTATCAACATAAACACACTGTACGCCTGGCTTTGAATGATCATTAGAGTTAATGACAAGTGCTATCGGCTTCGCCCGCACCAGTGGGATTTGAGTGGCTTAAAATACACCGGTGGTATTCGTTGTAATGTTTGACAGGATTTGCAGTATCTGTAAACTGTTCATTACTTTTGCAGAGCCAAAATTTCTATAAATAAGGATTATTTCAAGCACATTAATATTTTTAATTATTCGTTTTCAGTGCGGGATGCATACACTACACTTGAGATAATAAACGTTCTTAAGGTATGTAGTAAATCTCATACTCCAAATTTATTACTTGCCAAATAGCTATTTTATGTTAGTCATACTAGCTTTTGAAGCCCCCGAAGTAAATTTTTTTCGCAGTTCTTCCAATATCATTTCAAAATTTTAAAAATTAATATCAAAGGTACTTCTTCCACAAAATAGCCAAGCCTATGATGATTTCTAGATACGCAATTATCATTTTACTGTGCCTCCTTAATTAACATTCATCAATAATATAATGGCAATATTACCTTATGCACGAAAAAAGTGTTGTTCGAAGCAACAATAGCTACTTTGTTTGGCACCCCTACGTCTTTTTTAGTTAAACATACCAACAGAAACTTAGCAGGTGTACTGACCTATTTGAGCAGTGACTGTGAATGTAAACACACAGTGGCGACACATATCCAATAAAGTTAACTATATTTTGAAACGACGCGTTGACTTCAGGAATATTCTGGTACTCAGCATACACCATACATTTAAAAGACGAAATTCTAGCGTCGGCAAATCAAACGTCTAATCAAACGCTACCGTGTTTCATCAGATTTCAATTAGAACATTCATTGGCTGATGTATCTGATGTTGAATTGAAACCAAAGAGGCAGTCCTCATAAAGATAAAGTTCGCGATCGATGTGATTTTCTTCATTGAAAAAGTGAATACCAGTGTTTAAAACGAGGCATTATAATTATTTATAAATGAATTATTTAATTTAAAGTTTGCTTAAAGTATTTTGAAAGCAATCGAAACGCTGTTAATAATTAAAACAAGGGAAATAACTAGTAAAGTGATGCAAATGTACAGGGGGATGGTCATTATAAGTTTTATTTTTAACAAAACCAACGATTATTCCCATAAGTAACCAGCTCATAATAAAATCATCCAAAGTTTTGCTATAAACACGATTGTGCATTATCACAGCTTTTACTTTGACACTTGTAAGTGGATATTTTTTCGCGCACTTTAGAAGAGCTTTGGCATGGGCTAGTAAAATGGTTGAGCTTATTTAACTGCATCTCACTAAAAGATTCAGATTTTCCTCTTTGATTCAAAGGGAAATCAAATTTAAGGTGTGTATGTATCAAACTGCATTGCAAGAACTTACTTATTACATTGTCTTTGCAAAGCTGTTGATTATTAAGTTCTTTTAATTGCATAAGTCGTAGTAAAGATGACTTATAAGATCAATTGAGTTCTTTTATAATAGTAATAGACGTCGCTTGACAAGCCCCCAGCATCTGACACATTGTCCTTCTGTGCCGCCAAATCGTTGCTTTACATTGCAATTGTGCAGTGAGAGGATCTTGCGGCAGAATTATGGTCCATAATATGATTTAATAAACTTTTTAAGTACGCTTTGTAATTGTATGAGTTTTTGTAGGTGATACAGATTTCTGATAATAGAACAAATTGACTTGATTCAACGAAGAATGCATGAAATTACTTATTGGTCCCACCTTAACGATTACAGATGCTGCGTTAGAATACAGATCTTCTTCATCCTCACTCACGCTCAAATGGACTCGCAGACTGAATGTAGTGTGGGCGAGATGAATGTATTCATCACTACTATTTGGTACAACTAATTTGATCGGTGAATCATCCCTGAGCGATGTTATCGGTTTGTACTAAATTCAGTGCTTTTCCTCAATAGTTTCTCAAGTCATTGGAGTACTAAACAAAAGAAGCTTAGACTTTAATTACTTACACGAGTAGCTGGGTAAGAGAGCTAATTGTACTTCTTATTTAACTTTCAAGAATCTCTGTTTTGTTGTTTTCTTCTTTTTGTCTTATTGGCACTTTCTCTCAACCTTTTTTTTAATCCTTATGATGTTCTTGCCTTAATTGCATAGTTCTATAAAACAATTTTAATTAAAAAGGCTCGTTGAGTAAGCCTACTTCATATCCCCAACCTTTTATAAGTTTGTCCAATTTTTTTCTGGCTTTACTGTTTAGCCTATTACCAAATTCTATCACACGAGTGCGCAATATCTTTTAAAAATTTATATTTCTAGTGGTTACATTATAAATAATGTTTATACCTGAATAGATAGCTTAGCTGCCAATAGCTTTGGAACCTTGTTTAATAAGTGATAATCCTCCTTCAAACACTTTGGCAAGAAACGATCTAATATCTCTGTGCTCTCACTAAAAGAGAACCCCACGTTTATGTGTCCAACACTTCCTCCACTGTTTCACTAAATTGCTAAATTGTGGTCAGACTTCCACCACCACCTTGTGTAATAAATTAGTCTTTCTAGGAATCCGTGATTTTCAATAAACTCATTTAACGTGAAACAACACCATCAGCGTTCAAAGATTGTCCCGTGCGAGAGATGCGTACAACTCTAAGCTGTTCCAAAGTTCAACTGTTTTCGTAATCTCTGATGCAGACACTTCTCGTCTTACTGATATGAACTATATATATCTAACGTATGAACTATATATCTAACGTTTTACTTGGGAATCTTATAAATAAGTCTGCCACAACGTAGCTTTATGTTTTCAGGTGTTGCACAACATCCTACAAAGTCACGTCAGCTGACGTCAGCTTAATCCACATACGTTTTGTGCCAGCATTGGCTATGATGGTCAGAAGCTTGGTGCTTTTCTTTGAGATCATTAAAGCCTTATCCTTAATTTTTCAATCTAAGTCTTTCAATTTTGTTTTTCCTGATTTTGATTCGAAAAGAGAGCTGTAATATTATCTAAATCTGAATGTAAACAAGAATTCCTGTGAGTGGTTACTTCTTCAAAAAGTAGTATTGAGGCGATACCAACTCATACCAAATTTTTTACCAAGAGAAATAAAATAATATACTATAGTTTTGTATAGGAATGTTTTTCTGAACTAATAGAATCATCAATAAAGTTAATTCTGTCTTTTTTTGCCAAATTGCTCCAGAAATTCTTGATCTGTATTTCATTTACCGTAGGTATATTTAAACATTTGTGTTTAAAGTGCAATTTCCAGATAATATTTATTTTTTTCAATAATCGATTATTATTTTCCTAAATCTTGAATTAATTATCGATATAATTCTTACTAGAATAATCTTTATATTTTTTCTCAATTTTATGACCTCGTATATTCTCTGAAATTGAGAATAAAGTAAGAAATTTCTGGAATTGATAAAGTACCGTGACAGTACTAGCTTCTTAAAATATATTTTTTATTTTTAAGTCCCGATTAATGTATTTCATAACTGAAAGATGAAATGAAAGATTAAATTCATTAGTCTTTTGTTCTTTCTAGTGGGCTGGCACGCAGTGTGCATAGATGATTGAAGCCCCACTAATATACATGTCTAACAGTTTATGGCTTAATCAGTGGTGACACTGAGCTCAACTGGGATTTACTAATACACGGCTTGAAGGTTAAGTTTAGCAACAAACTTGTGATTGCCACGCTTAATGTTGTTTTGTGCGATGGTATATCCCTATTGCCATAATCTTTCTTTCACATTTTTTATAAAACTTTTAGCTATTTCATTATAAATGTTTAGCCTTCGTTTGTGGGCTGTATGCTACTCTGTATTCAACGTTCCCTGCAGCTTTTTCTTCTTATGGCAGATCACTGCCCTACGTAGCCATGCATACAGCTTTCTAACCATGTTTGATACAAAACATTTTAGAAATGATGTTTTCAGGTGTTATTGCTACGCCAAGCCTGTACGTTAACTACTTTCATGGTGACATTTTTCACACACAAAAAAACGTGTGTTTGATGGTATTATTTAAAACTGGGCAGTAAGTGTACCTTGCGAACGCTACCATCACTTCGCGTTAGAGGTAGACTTCAAACTGACCGTACCTGTAGAGGAGCTGGGTGTGGTAGTAATTGAATTATCTGTGTCCTCTCTCTCTACCCACAGTTGCAAGAGTGGTATAAGCTGGTGCACCCACTTATTTACAATAGTCAAATTCCACTCCTATTGCCATGTTGACAGCGTTTCTTTTTATTCTATCTCTATCGCTTTCATTACTAGAGCACAAAAATTTTCTCTGCTATTTTAGCGTAAATATTGTGACAGTGATTGTTCGTGCAACGGTAATAACCATAACGGTGGCGAAAATAGTAGTGTAGTAGGTATACGCAATGTTTAGGGATTCGACTTGCTGCACCAAAGTAAGGCACTTTCAGATGTTTCGTCTTGTCAGCACTTCTTCACACTACCGTTTTGTACAACAGTATCGAGTTGGAGACTAACGCAATCAATTATCTTTCTGCAGGCCCCCAACGTTCAGCTACCTGTGTAAGTGCTCCCACCACCCTAGTCCGCTGCTTTTTTGTCAGCTGCTCTTTTGATGTGCTCCCAAAAGACAAGCCAAGCGTCGACTTAGACTCTTAAGTAGTGCATCAACGTGCTCATGCATATTGTCTCAACCGAAACTTTCCTTTTACTATCTCTGCCTGGTAAGGAGGGCTATCTTCGTCTTTTGGATTACTAGTTTAAAATTGTGATATCAGAGCTACTGCAACACTATTGCGATCACCCACCTCTAGATTAATTGTCAATAGAAATAGTGTATAGTTATTTTAGAAAACTGTTGATCTTACACTACCGCTCAACATGGCAGTGGTAGCATCTACAGCTATCGTCAATAAGAAATATTTATTCTCAAAAGAACAGTGGTGGCCCTCAGGCCTATCGAGAATTTTAAAAGTTTTTTGTATTCTTACGTTAAAATTAAGGCATATATCACTACTCAAAATGCAGTGGTTAACGTTAAACCTATTACGAATTTAAGATGATTTTTGTTTTTTCGCTTGAACTTTAGAGCATACATTGAACTTAGAACGGAGTGGTAGCCAATCAAAGATTGCATATATCCCTAACATTTTTACGTAATTTTTTGGCGTACACCAAGAAAGCATTGGTACCCTCTAGAAACATTGTGAATATAAAACACTTTTTGTTTCATTACCTTAACTCTAGGGTATACGTGACCATACAAGACGGCAGTATAAACCTCTAGATCCTACGTAAATTTAAAGTATTTCTTCGGTTTTAATGTTATTCTTAGGGCATACAAGACTAATTAGCAGGACATTTAAACATCTAGGTCCATTGTGAATATAAAATATTTTGATATCAATCTAACACTCCCAAGGATAGGAAAAAGTATTTCTCTAACACTAATAATATCGAGAGAGTGGTCAGTCAGCACGTTTGATCTAAAGAGCGAGTAGAGAATGTAACTAATAAGCCAATAATCCAGTAGTGAAATTGAATACAAAAGCTAAAATGTGAGTAAATGGCACGTGAACAAGAAAAATTATGTACAGACAAAGATACACAGTATTTTCAAAAAAAATTTTGTTATGATAACAAGAAAAGTAGTTATAATAAAAAAAATTCTAGATGACTTGAACAAAGAAAAAGACGACAAAATGGCTGAAAGAGCAAAAATCGATAGTATTGTTATTTCTGTATTCGACGAAGAAGAGTCGAGCCATTAGAAATTTATATCACTGATGCTACTAGAATTCAAAAAATATAAGCAACAAGCTCTGTGAGCGAGAAAAGTGGCAGTCACAGAAGTCACAGGAAATGAAAATGACCTTAAAGCAAAAGTAATAATCAAAAGTACAGTATTAAATAGACAACTTAAATACATAAGAGAGTACGAGACACCTTATAAAGACGAAAAAAAAGTTGCTGGAGGAAATATTAAAGAAACAGCAAAAATAAGATATTAGATAAGAGAGTTGCCAGCAAAATGTAGATGCATCAAAGACTATATTCATATAGGGCCTGAAGAGTAAAGAACACTAGAATATGAAAAAAAATAAGATAAGAAAATAAATAAAAAAAATAAAAGTTAAACAAAATATTGAAAATAAAAAACAATTTTAGCACATTTCATACAAAAACACAAGGAAATGACTATGGATGTGGTCGTGTGGGATACATAGTTAGAGCATGTACCAAGATGTCAATTTAACTAGAAGCAGTACACACAAAAGTAAGCTACACGCAGCAAGGCAGAAAAAATGAGCAATAACAACAAAGAGGCAGAGACAGAGGCCAATACGTACAAGGTGACAAAAGATGATGAAGTAGAGCCCGAGACTACAGCAACAAATCAAAGGGATGATCGTATTAACAGCAAAAAGAGGAGTGAGAGTCATTGGAAGATTTTTGCCGAATAGTGAGAAAATAAGAGCCATAAAAATAGAAAAAGTTAATATGTATTTTCATAATCATACGTACAAGTCAAATAAAGAATTGGATAATGCTCATTTTGTAAAAGGTATAGAAAGAAATATGCTTTATGTATCGCGTAAAGGTAAAGATAACAAGGTAGTAGTAACAGAAAAGTTTGTAAAAGTATATTTCCAATCCTAGGCTACAGAAGAGGACAGTTTTTATTTGATAGAGAGTTTTCTAAGCAAAAAAGAGAATACATCGATACATAGCTCAAAAGAAAATAAAAAAAATATAAAATATAAAAAAAATATATAAAAATTAAATTACGTAAACTTGCTACATTTAAATAAATTATTAATAGAAAAATAAATAATGGAGTACTAGAAAAATAAAAAAGAATTTAAATACAATGTTTTCTTTGTATAAAAAGTGTAATGTTGAATAAACCATTTCAAAATGATACAAAAAAGGCAACAGAAATTTTAGAAGTTGTACTCAAAATTGAGTGCGCCTCATTGTAAAACCAGTTATAAGGGAGAAAAGTATTTTTTAACTTTAATTGATGAGTATAATAAATGTTCAAAACTTTTTTGTTTGAAAGAAAAATCAGAAACTATAAATTATTTCATTGATTATGGTAATTTAGTTAAAAATTGGTTAAATGAAAAGATTTAAGAATTTTAATATGATAATGTACAACAGGCAATCGTAGCTTCTAGAACCGTTGCTGATTTAAAATATTTCTAGTATTTTTACCTTCTTTCTAGAGTGGTAGCCTTTAGAACTATCGTGAAATAAAAAAAAAATTTGTATCTTCATGAGAATTTATATGCATACACGATACTCTTAGATGGTTGTGATAACCTTTAGATTCACTGTAAATTCAAAATATGTACGGGCTTACTCAAGATGCCAGTGGCAGCATCTAAATCCATCACAAACTTTTGAAATTTTTTATATTCTCACATAAAGTCTATTCAATACACTACTACTGAGGATATCAGTAATAATGTCTAGTTCTATTGCGAATTCAGAATTTTTTTTTTCTAGCATAAAGTCTAGGAAACACATGATGACTCAAAAAGGCAGGAGAAAATTCTAAGTTCATTGCAAATTAAAACAATTAATGGTTTTAACTTCAACTCTTAAATATGCCACTACTTAAAGTGGCAGTGGTAACATCTAGACCCATCGCGAATTCAAAACATTTTTTGTAATCCCACGTAAACTCTTAGTTATATGCAACCTTTTACTACAGCAGTTATAGACTCTAGATCCATCGTAAACTTAAAATAATTAATGCTTCTTAACGTGAACTTTAGAACATGCACCACTACTGGAGACAGCAAAGGTAGCCTTTAGAACTATCGCGTGCTTAAGTTTTTTTTGTATCCACACGTTATCTGAGTGTACACTAATATTTGAGATAGCAGTCAAAACTCTACTTTCACTATGAATGTAACATATTCCTTATTATTTTTGCTTAATCTCTAGGGCATATATCACTACTCAAGACAGCAGTAGAAGCTCTTAGACCTATTATAAATTTGAATTATTATTTGTTTTTACACCTAAACTTTAGCACCTACACAACTTCAGCACGTACGCACTTCTCAGGACGGCAGTAGTAGCCTCTTAAACCTTCTAAGATTTGAAATAATTTTGTGTTTTCTTACATAAACTTGAATGCGTACTCTACTTTTCAAGAGAGCAGTGATAACCTTTAGATTTGTTGCAAATGAAACAATTTTTTCGTTTTTCACGTCAATTTTAGGGCTTACAAAAATATAAACTAGGCTGTTACTTGTTATACCGGCACAATCCAAATCAAGCACACGTCCCACTCTCTGCCTACACGCAACCGTTTGCGGATAACCACGGCCTTACACGATGCTCTAGGGGTTCTGTACAGCTTCCTTCTCTCCAGTTAGCTTGTATGAAAGAGTGTTATTTCTTACGTATAGATGAAAGTCCCAACCATACTAACCATACCCTCATCGTCATGAGGTGTGACGGATAAGTGCTTACATTCTAAGGTAATATATGTACACATTCACATGCTCATCTACATACATATACTTGTGTACGATGCGCGTATATAACTATTTTCTTATTTTTTAAATCAGAGATGAGAGAATTTACGATCGAAGACCCAGCTCTTACCGATGAGATAAAGTTAATAATTTTCTTACTTCTCTAAAAGATTAAATAATATTTATTGTTAAAATCTTTTATTACTTTAACGTTTAAAATATAATAATTCATTAGTATAGAACTTTTCTGTGAGATCTTTTAATTAAGGTTTTTTTTTTCTGTCATTACTATCCTTGGTTGAGAGTTTTTGATATTGAAAACTAGTAATTAGTTTGCTAATAGTAGGCTTATAAGATATGTTTACAGATAAATATCTTTTTAGCAAGTTGATTTTTTTGTTTAAGAAGATCTCACAACATGTATCATCTTTTGATTTTTTCATAGATTCTTGTTCTTTCCATTCTTCAGCCTGTCTTTTTTGGATTTGATCCGCTCTGCTTGTCTTACATTATTCTCTTCTTCTTACCTGGTCCAACTTATCTGACCTTTCTCAGATTTGGCTAACAGATAAATAAATAAATAATGTTTGTAGTGTTATGCATCAGGTCTTGTAGCCTCACATAAGTTTTTCTGACATCCCCACTCATTTGACTGTGCCAAACAATACGATCATGTGAAAATTAGCAGTAAGCTGATGTATTATCAAGAATATTGTCTCAGGATTTAAATCCTAATTGTACATTAATGGGAGCATGCTTTAGCAACTTGTTTTATTTGGAGCAGTCAAGGACAACCATGGGTACAGCATATTAAAATTGAAATTTGATTAACAAAGGTGCTCGATCTTTACCAGATAAGAATTCTGAAAGTTTGCATACTTGTATATAACAATACAAAATAAATATTTGTTTTATTGATATTAAGATCCTTATAAAGATAACATTGTGACTTTAAATACAGTCTTACATTTCTCATATTTCAATGATCAAACTGGTAAGCATTGACACCTTTCTGATTTTCACTATTTGTCTAAAAGGCTAATATAACACAGCGCAATTTTTCCAACTGATGAGACGTCTGGAACGTCTAAATATGTTTTGATATAGTAGGAAAAAGTGGATATTAAAAAGGTTTCAAGTTTAATAGCTCATAGATAAAGATTTATAAATATTTCTGCAAATAATTAAGTAAACAAATTTTATTCTTACCTGACATTATAACGTAGGGCATAAGCCGTTCAAGTTTTAATATTTACATCTTAAAGTCTTCCAAAGTTGTCACTTCATCAGATTCAACAGCAGAAATTTAACTCTTTAAAACTGCATTCAAATCATCCTTAGATCTTGTGCGTATTAGTTCATTCATTACATTACAAACTATTTTACGAAAGTCTTCAGCAAAAACAAAGATTATACTGATTGTACGTATTAATATTTCCTCTATCATCATCACGGTAAAATCAAGCTTTTTTATTATTTTAAGTGTTTATACATATTTTGACAAAAACTTTAAGCACAGTTGTAAGAGTTAAATTATTTATATTGCTTGTAATTATACTAAACTGTATCCAACACCTCAATACAACATTTAATCAATAGGTGGCTAAGAATCCATGAAACTGTTGTAATAAACATCATGCTGGCCAGATTCTTGATGAGTTCTAGGTTTATTTTTATTGTCAAGATTTACCATAGCAGTTTCATGATGCCATTGCCCATCATTTGGTTAGTTATTTCGCTTAAATATTCCATGGAAAAAATGAATTTGTTCAATCTTAGGAAATTTTATTAAATTTATATTTGTTGAGCCTCATTAGAGTGATAATACTTTTTTAGAAAAATTTTTTTTTTATCCTTTACCTAATGGATTTAAATATACTTTGAACCTCGTTTTATGAGGTTAAAGATACAAACCTTTTTCTAATGTAATAACTTCCATAGGTGTATTATGTCTTTAATTTTTGCAAGTTGTTTTTCGCCTATTTAGACACGCTAACTGTCTTTCTAATGACTGCAATACCATTTGCCGAACCACCAGTTGCACTCAAGTCAGCAAATAAAGATATCAGAAGTAAATCTCTACTCATTCGAGCAGCAAGGTGTAAAATACAAGGAGTTTCACTACTCTTTTTACTACGACACTTTTTAACTGCATTGCAAGAACATTTTAAAGCACTACTGATCGAAAACTTTTGCTCTTAGTATTCATTTGATGTCAGGCAGCTTTAATTACTGCGTTTATAGTAGTTTTTAGTGCCTCATTTATACTGCTCTTTTTTTTGAACCTCTTTTTTTTCTGTTCCAAACCCATACGGAATTTCCTTTTGAAGCTTCATTGCACTTGTTACCAGAACGGCAACTGTTTTTTTACCAACACATAAATCTGGAGCCTTAACTCTTTGCCAAGCTCTCTCAGCTAAAATTTTATCTGCATTGTTTTTAGTTTTAAGATCGTATCCATTTCTCGTAAGAGCTGTATCATGCTTTTTGCACGCTGCACCCAGAGCATTTACTCCAAGATCATTAATGGTGAGGCATTCCACAAGTTTCGTACCTGAACCACAGCACTAGTAACCTAGCAAGTAAGTTACTATAGGTAAAGAATGGATGATTTTATTTACAAGACCATAACCTCGTTCACAATGTTTGATTTTTTTTTTGATGGTTTGGCTATGGCTGAGTATTAAAAAGAGAAAACTATTATTCTTATACTCATCAACTTAACTACGAAAAATTCAAGAGTATAAGGTGTAATATTATCTTATCTTACAGCTCAGTTGTAGTTACTACATTATACAGTACAGATACGAAATTTGAAGAACAGTCTGTAACATTACAAGTTCCAAATTTTAATGCTATAGTAAAACAAAAAGTCATGCTAATTGACATGGCAATATTATTCCACACAGTATTCGTGCTGTATTTTGAAGTCCATCTTAGTGTGGTAAAACTAATAGCTTATTAGTATTGATAATACATTCCAAAGAACTATAATTTGAAAATATGTATGCATATTCTAAATCAAAAAATCAACTAAAGTACACATTTTAAAAAGAGCTATTAGAACTTACATATGGTACAAAGTACTTACCATTCGGTGAACATGTAGGAGTAGTCTCACCAGATGATGCCTTACTTAACTGTATTATGATTATCGATGATATAACTTGTTGAAAACTTGTTGATGTAAGGGACTTTTTCTGCATAGGAAGACATAAAAATGTAGACTGTTTTTATCTTCGTCAGTCATATACTTAAGTACCAAGATATCTTGTCAGAGACGACGTGAATGTTTTACCTTTATTTCGATAAGATAAAGTTTATTTGAGACATGTGTAACATGATAGTTATAATGATCATGTTAATTCAGATGTGTCATACTATAGGTCTATGTGCCTTGGCTTTATACGAGACTCACTGAATGAAAAATGGTTTTGCGTTGACACATAATGTTAAATGTTTTTAGTTAAAAATTTTACTTTCATTCTTACCACTTCTCGAAGTAAACAACTTTTTATTAAAAACATTTTTGTTCAGAACATGCGATTTATTTGTACGATTTTTGTACATGCGATTTATTTGTACGAAATGAAAAAATGTAATGAAGCTCAAAAAAATCGTGCGTTTTTTACGCCATGAAATAATTGTTGGCTCTAACAGGTCATTGATTTTCACTATCTCACATCATAATAAATAAAAGTTGCTATTTGTTAAAACTGTAAAAATAGAAAATGGACAAGAAATATATAATCAAAAAACTATTTTTTCTAATCTCACAACTTCATCACCAGAGCAAAAAAGTGCTGGAACTTTATCTCTCCATTTTTTATCACCACAATAAATACAAATACATAATATTCTTTCCATCTAAAAATTTGGAATACTTAAGCAATACTGTCAGGGTTATAAAAAAAGCTGATCTATTACTTAATAGATTATTTCTTTGTCGATTTTGACACTGCTGTTTTAATCTTAATAAAAGTTCTGGATCAGTTTTCCGATGCTTAAAATTGTATAGATTTAATGCATTTAAAGTTTCTGTTCTCATTCAACCTCTTACAACTATAGAAATGGTTAAAACTTTTGTGCAAAATTGGCTCTAGACACCAGGTTGGTTTGAAGAACGGCCATGAAATTCCAAGTTGTTAGGGTAAATTGCGCTATAGCTGGGCATCTACTGGTATTACGCTGGAGACATTAGTGTTTAGAATGCCATTTATTAGTGGAACTCTTTAGTCTTGGTGCATCGAGATGGTATTCGACGTGAGTCACGTGTACATTGTGTACTTTTGATTGCTGTACTTTTGATGCACCGCTGGTAATCATGAAAATCGTTAACTTAATAAATAATAATTAAAATCACACCCAATTAACGTAGGTATACTCATTCCGACGATAATTGCACCATCTTTGTACACAATATTGTTTTAAAGCAGATATTTTTGTACTAAAATACTATACTATAGGTCTATGTGCCTTGGCTTTATACGAGACTCACTGAATGAAAAATGGTTTTGCGTTGACACATAATGTTAAATGTTTTTAGTTAAAAATTTTACTTTCATTCTTACCACTTCTCGAAGTAAACAACTTTTTATTAAAAACATTTTTGTTCAGAACATGCGATTTATTTGTACGATTTTTGTACATGCGATTTATTTGTACGAAATGAAAAAATGTAATGAAGCTCAAAAAAATCGTGCGTTTTTTACGCCATGAAATAATTGTTGGCTCTAACAGGTCATTGATTTTCACTATCTCACATCATAATAAATAAAAGTTGCTATTTGTTAAAACTGTAAAAATAGAAAATGGACAAGAAATATATAATCAAAAAACTATTTTTTCTAATCTCACAACTTCATCACCAGAGCAAAAAAGTGCTGGAACTTTATCTCTCCATTTTTTATCACCACAATAAATACAAATACATAATATTCTTTCCATCTAAAAATTTGGAATACTTAAGCAATACTGTCAGGGTTATAAAAAAAGCTGATCTATTACTTAATAGATTATTTCTTTGTCGATTTTGACACTGCTGTTTTAATCTTAATAAAAGTTCTGGATCAGTTTTCCGATGCTTAAAATTGTATAGATTTAATGCATTTAAAGTTTCTGTTCTCATTCAACCTCTTACAACTATAGAAATGGTTAAAACTTTTGTGCAAAATTGGCTCTAGACACCAGGTTGGTTTGAAGAACGGCCATGAAATTCCAAGTTGTTAGGGTAAATTGCGCTATAGCTGGGCATCTACTGGTATTACGCTGGAGACATTAGTGTTTAGAATGCCATTTATTAGTGGAACTCTTTAGTCTTGGTGCATCGAGATGGTATTCGACGTGAGTCACGTGTACATTGTGTACTTTTGATTGCTGTACTTTTGATGCACCGCTGGTAATCATGAAAATCGTTAACTCAATAAATAATAATTAAAATCACACCCAATTAACGTAGGTATACTCATTCCGACGATAATTGCACCATCTTTGTACACAATATTGTTTTAAAGCAGATATTTTTGTACTAAAAATTATATTGTTTGCCATATAATTTTATAGAAGTATAACTTCATACTTGGGTACCCAAGCACCCACTGTTTACTGGTTTAAACCTCTAACGATGAGATTGTGGGGTAAGTTGGTGTACAGAGACACAACATCAAAAGAAACCAGACAGAACTATTCAGGTATATCAATATTAAAAAGACTTTTTACAGAGAATTTTTGACAGTACGTTTAGGTTTTGGAATGTGCTTTGTTCTGAATTTTGAAATAAATTTATCTAGCAAATAAGTAGGTAACCCTATTAATAAGACAATAAGTTGGGCTAGCATGTTATCTTTGTGTACTTTTAGAGTTCCATATGCCCTCGACTAAAGAGTGTTGTCAACCATAGAGACAAAACTCTTTGGTCCACGTACATTCTTTCAAATATTTCACTGGTCCTACTTTTTCAACAATGTTTTAACTAAGTTTTTTTGTCACCTTCAAGGTCAACATTGTGTTTATTGTATTGTAGTTAGTCAATCCAACATGCTTTTCCTTTTTTATTACATTCAGATTTATTAATAATAACAACAGCACCATCTTTGTCAGATTTTGTTACCAAAAGGTTATGATTATTTTTAAAAAACGTTTATTAAGAAGGATATTGTTTTGTACTTGTTTGTCAATATATGTGAATCTGTTATTGTTAATACACCATTTGGTCATAATTCTATTAATTCTTTTCTTAGTTCATGACAGTAATGATCGTTAAAGTCATTTAAAGTTATACTTGATTCAAAACCTTTGATAACTTAAAACAAATGTTCCTTGTCAATGTTTATATTGATGTAGTCAAAATTTTGGCCTCAAGATAATATATAAGGAATTTTCTATGGTATGTTAATATCAGTCAAGTTGATAATTTTATCAGTATGTTGTGTATTTCTATAAATATCGAATACCTTATTTTTATTAACATTTTCAAAGTCATTTTTGTCTTAAACAATGATCAAAACTATGGTTGTTTTTAATATTAAAGAGTTTGAATGTTTTGTGTTGACAATTGTTAGTAATATTGTACTTTTTTATAAGCTTTTTTTTTTGTTTTTGGAAGAAAAAACTATTTTTTTAGTGTAAAAAATTAGTTAAATTATAAATGATTTGTTTTGGCTGAAATGGCTCTAATAAAAAAATGAGTTAATTTTTTCTCTATCTAAAAAATTTGTGTATCTGTCTGTATCGTCAATTTTAATATTTAACATTTTCTTTCAAACATTTGTTGTGTAATTGATCTAGTCTTCTATTATTTGACATTAATCGTATCACACATTGATACACAGTTCCACTAATAGCTAGATAGTCAACCTTGACCGCTAATGTAAACCTGTGCATGAAAACTGCGTACATCGTAATCTCATTGCCTGTTTGTCTGTCAGTGTAAACCATCTACCTACAGTTCACGATCAAAAAAGTTTTCTCCTTTATTTATAATATGCTTTCTGTATAAAATAAAACTGTTGGTCTATAGTGCGTGAGGTTTTTGCTTAAAAAAGTGAAAGGTACTACACATATTGTATTTTAACCCTTATTTTAAATTATATTTTATGTATAATAAGCTTATATATACGTGAATATGTTAACAGTCTTAAAAAGGTCTCTATGATGAAATATTGACTAGTATAATAATAAAAAAGTTTTTGCTCAAGAAAAACCAAGTGCTGTTTTATTATGAAAGGAAAATACTTTTTTTTAGGTTGTGATAAAAGCCTAATTCTTCCAAGAAAGCATATAGAAATTTTTTTTCTGATCAAATGTTAATTACATCAGCTCTAGTTATAGAAAATTACGGGTATTATTTTTGAGTCTTGATAATTAAGATGGTATTTCTTATGAATAGGACCACGATATCTGAATTAAAAAAAAATATTATAATCTTTGTGATATGGTATGTTAAAAAAGTATGCTAATTTGGCAGTGGGATGACAATAATCTATAACTTTTATATCATTTTAGCTCAGTGGATGGTTGCATATGTAACACAGGGAAGCTTTATTATATGGAAATTATTCTTCAAGTGTCAAATTGGGCATTTTTATGAGGATTTTGTATCATTCTTTTAGTTTTAAGGCAAAAGACAAAAAAAAACGATGAAATCATTGAGCAGGTGTTTTATTATTATTTTCGTCACCTTTCCTATAACTTCTGTGTTCTGATTTGCTATCATCGTTAAAGCAGTTGACAAAATAACTAATTCTGAATGCTCCATGACTTTAATCAGCACGATTGCTTTTCCTAGGTTCTGGCAAACACTCAAAGTCCGCATATACCAGGAAAGGTACTTCGTTTTTATATAAAATATTTTTAAATAATTATATACAATCTTTTTGATTTCTATAAGGCAGTTATAAAAATAGATATAATCTTATATTTCTATAACATATAATTTTTATGTATAATTTTTCACTTATTCAAGATTGTGCAATTAAATTCATGCTTTTCTAACTTTTGTATTGATAAAAAGTAGTAAAAGCAACAATCAAGTTTATGTACTGCATGTTAATGTTGAGATAAGTGTTTACATACCCATTGAGATACGTTTTTGATCCAAACGTAATGATAATTATATTCGTCATTTTAATGCTTATGACTTATATTTATATTATCATCTTCTTAGTAATCTACTCAGAGGCTTTCAAGAATTACAAGATTCACATGGGCTTTTTTTTAATTCATTGTCGAGGTAATGGAAAAAACATTGTGAACATTATTCTTTTTCTATAAGAAATATTAGTTCATTGATACTTCATTTCATTCTTCAAATTTTTTAATCTACTTTTAGTTAACAAGGAAAATGAATGTATGACTTATAGAGAGAGAATAGCCCATCGAAAACACTAAAAATCTCTGTTTACTACATTTTTTCCAGCATTTTTGTTTTTGTATGGTCTGGTATGTCTATAAAACTGCATAGGATTTAGTTCATTATTATTTACAACTAAATTTTATAATTTAGTGCAAAGATCAGCCTGATTTTTTGTTACTAAAAGCATCCATATGTCTTTTCTATTGGTTGTTATAAGTTCGCATAAAACCACTCATTTAGAGATATTGTCTGAAAAATAGCGTGCAATTTTGTATGAAAGTATTTTAAAAAAACATTCTCAACATCATCTTTAACTGTAAAATATTCAGCTATCAGCTCTGTAGTTACTTGTAATTCTTTATATTCACTCATAAATTGATGTATCCGTTTTACAAACTAATATTTGGCGTCTTTAAAAAACTTTTTTAGATCTAGGTATTTTAAATTAACGATCAAAGCTGTATTAACACGATTTTCAAGTGCACTATTATCGTTATTTAAGTTTACTAATTTATTATTTTCAAGAATTTGAGCTAATATTACTTTTAATATACCTGTATCTTGGACGCTAATTGCAACACCTGCTTCTGTCTTACCTTTACCTTGGACGCTTATTGCAAAGCCCGGTTTTTGTTTCTTTTCTGATGTAAATTTGCGTTTATTTTTAAATACCTCAACTGCTATTGTCACATTTTGCTCACTGTCTGACGAAAAAACTTTAGGTCCATCAATAACTTTGTTGCTGCCTATACTATTTTTAAATAGTCATAAAGAAATTATAACGTAGTTTTGAGTAGAATCACAGCTGACTGAAACTTTTTCTGTTTAGACGTTGTTTATTTGCATCTCTTACTGAAGGTCTTAGCATCTTTTAGTATTACAAGACTACAATCTAACAGTCTTTGAATTTGAGTAACATTTACTTTACATTTAAAAACTTATTGATTTAATTGCCATACGCAGGCTGCTGAGTCCTGAAAATCCTGTACAATAGCTATAATTACTTGCAGCAAAAAGCTTAGTAATTAAATGAGTTAGTTAAAATGAGCAGCTTTGTCCACATTAACTCATTCAGATATCCATAAACTTTATTGAAACATTACATTTGAATAGTAAAGGAAATAAATAAATGGGTGTACCTGCGCGTGTTGTGTGTGAGTGTTTTTATGTGTAAGTATGTGTATGTGTGAGTATTATGTGTGGATATCTGTGCATGCATTGTTATACGTGTGCGTCAAAAAGAAAAAAATAAAGCTGATCTCAGGTCTAGGGGGAGGGGGAAATCTCTTTAATATTATTCAGATGTCCAGAAAGAGAGAAACCTTGCGCGTGTCGGTGAATGTTTGTATGTGCATTTGTGTGAATATATGTATGTGTGGGTTAAATTTTTTTTTTAGCTAGAAGTAACTGGCATTTTGTCAAAATAAAAGACTCAGGGTTGAAATGAAATGGAATATATTTATAAAATTTAATAACACAGTCAAATAATTACATATCTTTCCAATATTCGGAAAAAATCATCAAAATAATGTACACTATTCAACTTTTTTCTTAACATCAATATTTTTTTCTATGTATTTAAAATTAAGTCTATTTCTTTTCTATTATTTTGCACCCATAGCTTTCTTTACGTAAGCAGTTGGACACTTTTTTTTTTGTCCAATTTTTTTAGTTGTTCAACAATTCTTAATTGTGCATTTAGTCAAATAACTTCACGGGAACTTATTCACAATTCCTGCTGTTTTAGCAGAATTCGAACTTTTGTATCCAATTTTTTAAAATCTTTTTCCGGCCATTTCTTGATCTTTTCAGGCAATGGTCGAATAAACAAAAGTGACTGCTGCATAATAGTTCATATTGTTATGCTTTTCAGTAACAATAAAAAAACACGTTACTTTACAAATGGAACCAAACTTTATTGGTAGAAGTGAACAGACGTAATTAGCTTGAGATTATGATCTCGCCTAATTTACTATTTTTCAATCAACAACAACATTTAGCAACGTATGGCAACATTTATGATTGCATGGCAACTTATACGTTCTACGAATTTTCTTAAACCGTATACCCAACATTGTCCCCTTCTCTTTTAGATTGTCGTTCTAACAATCACGAAACTTAACCCCATACAGTATTCTAAAATATTACTCTTATTTTCTTTCGTTCAAATAACAGGATATTAATACTGCTCCAGGATACAGAATAACTTTACTTGAACCCTTTTTCAAGTTTACGAAGTACATTACATTCAACTGTAAATCCAACTTCATTCGATTTTCTTTTTACAGCTGCAGAATGTTACCGTTCAGGATATCATTTTAATAACTATGAATTATTAAAATAACTACTATTTATTTATTTCAATTGTTTTACATAAATTTTATTTATGAATATTGCACACAGTTTCAATTTTAAACTTTGCGCTAACTAGTACCACCTATTGCTCACTTGGTGGCAACTACTAGTTTTTGTTAAACATTGCAAGTAAGAAAGTCAAATTATCCTCCCAGATCACCCGATCTAAGCCAATGCTAGGTTCTGACTTGCTCGACGAGACTTACGTTACGGCAGTGGCTAGAGCACTAATTGATATTAATAAAACATCAATGTTTACTACTACATAAAACTCAGTGTCCCAATGCTCTTTTAATCTACTTTCGCTAACCACTGTCTACACTCTTTGGCACCATCACTTAAAGACTCAGTGAATCAGACAAATACACTAGCAAAGGCCTCTTCTCGACTACCGCGAGTCACTGCCAAACCAGCCATCAGTGGAACCAGCCCCAGCGGTGGAATCGGAATCCAGAAGAAGCACTACCTTACCATGCATAGGGCCTCTAATCCAGCCTTATCACCGTTGATTTATCTCTACGGCCAATTCAACATCCTTGGAGAGATTTCTCTCCCACCCCAACTTCCTTTCGCTGTTTAAAGCCATCCAAACCAGCTGGCTGGTTTCAACAAGGACTTTAAATCTCTACCTCGACGTCATCATCAAGTTACCGAGCATCTTTAATCCTATTCTATCTGTTTCATTATACTATGCCTCGTTATTCAAGGTAATGTGAGAGGTAGGTTTACAGTTAAATTTTTTGTATATTAAATAAGAAATGACGTTCCATGGATACCAATTCACGTCTCTACTCTGACATTTGACCAACATCTCCAGAAAAGTAAATCATGCAAAATAAAACCAAAGTAGAGTAGTAAGAATTAATTTCTTCTGTGGAAAATCGCAATTCTGTTTGCATATATTATCTTTGTCTTGTCTTTAGGTGACTTTCTAATGGCGTACAAAACGTCATTAAATTTCTTGACAACTTTAAAACGAACCATTTTTATATCTCTGCAGTTTTGGACTTTTTCTTTTAGTTCTTTGTAGGACAGAAGACCAAACTTATTGTCCTTTCGAAAAATCAACTTTTCTTGCTCGTTTATCGTTATTGGTCTTAATCTTGCTAGATGTTACAGCTATAATCGTTCTCGTCAAGTCATAAATTTTTCTATTTTTTCCTCAGCTTTTGTACATAATTTTCTGGTGACGAAACTTCAACACAATCATACAGAGGAGGTCGTCTCATCAGATTCAGTAGAAGTCAAAAATCATTACCAGTGGACATCTTAGCTTAAGAGAACCCAGTCATCATATGTTTAGAAGATCTGTAAGCTAACAAAAATATTCAGATCCAAGAATCCCAATCTTTTCGGTGTTTGCTTACGAATTTAGATAAATAATCAAAGATCATCTGATGTTACCGTTCCACCTAATCATTTAATTGTTGGTGTAAAGATGTAGTTCTTGTTTTCTTGATTTCAAGAAGTTCTGCTGATTTTTTTACTAGACGAGAATCGAAACTTGAACCCTGATTAGTATGTTCTTTTAAAAGAACATCATGATAACCAACTCTTTTACCACCAAAAATTTGAGTTATTGTTTTGTCCTCACATTTGACTAGGAGAGAACTTCCACCCATTTGTTCAAATGATCCATCAGGATGAAGAGATATTAATAATCTAAGAAAAAATTCAAGAATGTACCTAAAATATTAATCTAAAGTCTCTCAAAAGGTACTCCCAAATTATAAGCTTTCATTTCATTAATTTATTTATCTAATAGGCCCCTCTTTATAACACAAGTCATACACGTACGTCACGAATTATCAACTACCTTTTTACAAATGGCCCAGTAAAACATTCTCCTAATCTTCTCCAGTGTCTTCTTGATTCTAAATTGTCCCCTACTGGTGAATCAGATGCTTCTTATAGAACTTTATGTATCTTTTTTTTGAAATGGCTAATTGTAAAGTTTTAATCCTCAAGTTT
The DNA here is from genome assembly GCF_036245765.1 of Copidosoma floridanum. Lineage (NCBI taxonomy): Eukaryota > Metazoa > Arthropoda > Insecta > Hymenoptera > Encyrtidae > Copidosoma > Copidosoma floridanum. The sequence goes on along the minus strand of NW_028321898.1, from coordinate 2,234,472 downwards.
GTTGAAATCTATTCTTTACATAAAATTCTATCCTAAATAATGAATAAGTCCCATTGACTACAGTGTACTTTTGTGGATTCGTCTTTAGATGCAAGTTGCTGCCAATCTGGTTGAGTGTTAGTTCTCTTATTGTCAGTAATTATTTGTAGTGCCTCATCTTCCATTTGATGTTTTCGCCAATCTCATCTTATTTTTTAAATGAAAACGATTTGACCAATTGTTTTAGCCTCTACTTTGAACTTTTCTGCAACTTGATGGCAGTACTTGCAGGATTCATCTGAACATGGTTATCTAGATAATCTATCTGCATCATCTGCATTACCGTGAATTGATTCTCTCCTATGAAAAAATCTCGAACTTGTACTGACCTAACAATTCAACCCATCTAGCTAGCTGGCCATTCAGCTCTTTAAAAAATAACAGCGAAGTTAAGGAGAAATGATCCGTTCTTATTACTTATTTCTCTCCGTACAAGCAACAATCAAAATCATTCACTGACTCAACAATCGCTGATAACTTCCTACAAGTTACACGATAATTCTTTTTCAACGGACTGTACACTCGACTATAATGAGCTACAATCCTTTCCTTATCGTCTTAACTCTGGGATAAAACTGAACCAATGCCACAATCTACTGCATCGGTATCTAAGATAAATGTACAATCTAACCTAGAAGAAGCAAAAATGGGAGGAGATGTAATAACGCCTTTTAATTTAAGAAATACTTTCTAACTTATTAAAGATCATTGAAACTGCGCGTTTTCTAATGCCAAACTATGTAGAGGTCTAGCAATACTTGAAACGTTTTTGACGTATTGTATTTAAAAGAAGCAAAATCCTAAGAACTAACGTAAGTTTATTTTTGTTTCTGAAATCAGCCATTCCAAGACAGTCCTAATTTTTTCTGGATCTGTCTTCTTTCCTTCTTTTAATACCATTAGACCAAAAAATTCAGTTGCTCTTTTAAAAAAAATCGCTTTTTTAAATTTATTTAAAGGTTACCTTTTTGAAATTGAATAAGCACGCTCTCTAAATTCACTGATATTTTTTCAAATGAGTCTGCTAATACTACGATTTCATCTTAATAAATTTGGCACTTTGTGTACAACAGTCCTGTAAGTACTTCTTCCATAAGTCATTCAAAAGCTGCTGGTGCATTACATAATCCAAATGTCATAAGTTTGGAATGCCACAACCCTTGTCCAACAGAGAGAGTTCTTGATTCTAACTTGCCAGTAGCCACTCTTTAAATCCATTAGAAAGACCTACGATTTTCCTGATAATATATCCAATGTATTTTTAGATCGTAGTCAAGGGTATGAATTTTTTATCGTTGTTGCACTGACATTTTGGAAGAAAACACTAAATTTTGTACAACCATCTTTCTTTTTCTTGAAAATGACTGGAGAATACCACGAACTTGATGATTTTTCAACAACTTCTTGTTTCTCCATTTCTGTTATAAGAGTGTCAATTTCTTTGCGCTTATAGATAGGGGCTTCTCTTAGTGCCTGTCTAATTTGCCTTGTTCCTTTCTCCAAGTGTATCTCATACGCGACCTGATCTCATATTTATACGTAATTATTATCTTCGAAAACATCTGCATATTTAATTAGCAAGTCTGCAAACTTTGACTCCTGGTGATAATTCAACTCTTCAGAACTTCGATAAGAAATACCCTAAAAATTAACTAAAACGATTTCTTGCAGATTTATAATCCGTCAATCAGGGGCATTATGTTTATCTTGCAAATCTATTTTCTCAAAATCAAACTATAAATTTTTAAACCTATCTTATCTCCTGTTGAACTTATTTTATCAAATAAATTATTTTCAAGAGTACAATCATCAACTATATCGACAACATACACAAATATAGCAACCTCGTGTTCTCCTAGAACCATAAACGCCTTAACCCTAAACTTCACAAGAACATCTTCACCTGTTTGAATTCTTAGTGTTACAGAATAATTTCAAATTTCAATACCTACTGAATTTACAATGTTTGAACTCAAAATAGTTACATCAGAACCAGAATCTAATACAAAATTTTAAATTTTGTTATTTGATGTACCTTTGAACATAAATTTACTGAAATTTTTATTAATTCTTCTGTTATTTAGAATCAAATGTAAAGAAGCTCATTTGCTCACTGTTAAACTCGCTCGTGGTAGTTCAAGAAAAGTTAGTTTTCCTGTTGATTAAGCGCATACAGTTTAGAACAATTGTACCTCACGTGGCCTTCTTCACGCAATTTCAGTACTGAACGTAGGTAACATTCCAGGGTTTCCTTTCCTGACTTATTCCTGGATTGAAATTCTATTGCACTGTTCTTTATATTCCTGCAACCACATTAGTCCCATGAAGTCTCATATTTTCTTCAAAAATTGCTTTAACCTCAACTGTCCGTTGAGAAGCAACTCTTAATGGTTAAATTTTCTTTAATTCAAGTACTTCCATAACAGAACTATCAGGAATTCTAATGATGGACAGTGACAAGCAATTTTATTTTAAGTAACGAACAGACACTCAGGGTGAACTACTAAAACTAGCTTTTGTGAGTCAACAGCTAAACTTGAAAAATCTTCATCGGGTTTTTGCTTCCTATTCTGTAAATAAAAATAACAGATTACTGCTACATTCTAGATTCAAAACAAACCTCAAGTTTTGAAATCAAACTTAACAGTCCCTTCGACCCTGAAAAATTATTAAGCACCCATCTCGCTTTTCTATGTAAACAGAAAATAATAGCAACTATTTTCCTATCACCATCCCAACCATTTAACTTGCTGATCAGACCAAACTGATTGAAGAAATCTCTTAACAGATAACTGCTGTTATAACTGCCAATCTAAACGTTAAAAGGTTGAAATGAGCCTGTCACTAAGCCGTTTAAAAGGGATTGCCCAAAAAATGTACGTTGAGTCGGTAGACTATGATGTTGGAGGTGCTTGTGACAATAGTGATGGTAGACTGGCAAAAGATTTTTAGAAATACGTATCTGGCTTATGTTACAGATTTGTTCGCCTTAACATGTCGTGTTTTCCCTCTGTCGTAACAATTATTTGTTCAAGAGAATGTCCCATTCAGCTAAAAGGTGTTCTGCTCGGTTTGTAGACCCACGATCATCTCCCTATCATCTGTAAGAGTTGACCTGAACTGCTGGAGTGTCCTTTTATAAACTTCGTGTTGTTTGCGCAGCGTGTCTCAATTTTTTACTGTATATTTCAAGTTGAACCAGCAAATCGTCACGATTTCTCTGCAGTTCGACCAGTTTACCTTAAAATTTTCCTATCGATTGATTCTGGTTTTTTACAACTCATCTTGTGTTTTACTGTTGCTTCGGTCTCTTCCATTGGTGTGTATCTGACGCAGGATTCTTGAAACTCAAAATTTTTTAAATTCGTATCCTTGATGAGCCCTTGAAATGTTACGCTTATCAATAATAATTAAAACACGTTACTTTGCAAAATGAAACCAAGTTTTATTGACAGAAGTAATCAGCTTGAGATTACAATCTTGGCTTAACTACTATTTTTTGAATTATCAACAACACCTAGCAACGCATAGGTTTTTGATCACGTGGCAACTAATACGTTCCATGGCTTTTTAGAACCATGTACCCAAAAATATTATTTTAATGATGATGGCACTATCGAAGCTGATGGTAATAATAGTGGTGTTCATGACGGACGAGCTGGAGGTGGTTGCTTGCATAGCTCCATGCACTCGCTGCATGACATAGGAGATGACTTCTATTGGTGCAGGGACTACCTCAGTTTATTTTTTCTCTGATTAAACTGGATTCTGACGAGTTGGTTCGTCTTTTTCTTTTATTCCTTTTCATCAAAGATCCACCGTAAAGGGCCATCTGTTTAGAACGGTGAGATTGGTGGCAGTAGAAAATAAAATTCTTGCAGACTTAGTCGAAAACATCCTTAAATAAACTTAGCATCTGCGTTATAAGAGCGAAACAATTTTGTGAATTTGAAAATGGGTTTACATCACTGAGTCAATTAAATTGAAAAAACTCAAAATTTTTTTTTCTAATTTTTTTTTCTTTTACTGTTGTATCTTCTGTTGATGGATTTGGTGGTCTGAATGTTTTTTGAATGTTTTGAATGTAAATTTTTTTTTTGGCAGCTCAGATTTTTTTTGATGATTCTTCAATAATTTTTTAACTATTGTAAAGCTGCAAAAAAAAATCAGGTGTGGGTCTTGGGACCCCCAGCAGAAGTGAAACTTCCAACTCAAATATTAGTAAACTTGGTGTAACAGAAACTAAGAACATTTGATCACACCTAATTTTAATAGGTCTTTACGAATCCCAATACGTATTCGAGCACGCACGGGCATAAAATATATATACTTATGTTACATGTAAATCGTGAATTCTAAGTACTTCCATGTTTGCTATGATATACGTATTAATTTATGTACAAATTGTTGGTCATGTAACGCAGAACGAAACAGACATTTGTCCCATGACGCCCTGAAAAAAAGAACTTTAGTCCAGTTATGGGGTAAAAAAATCCGTTTATTTAAAATTACTGTTCGTGCATTTGATATAACAGTATATATGAAGAACTTATTCTTATTTAAATCATTGTATCTGACCAATAGAACTTTTTTAAAATTTTGGCTATCTTAAAAGAAAAATAATTCACTCTACCTGATTGAGATTAAGGAAAACAATGTACACATAGCTACTTTTTTGTTTTCAAAGGTGAGATTCTCGTATTATATATATTTAATACCTTATGCACGTTTTCTTGCATACATGTATACGTATAAACATGTATGTAATGACCGAAACGTGCAACACGTACAATATATGTATACGAAATACATACGCATGCTTTGCCTCTGGTAAAGGTACAGTTGTCGTTTTTCTCTTCTTTTCTGTTTTCTCTATACCTATACCTCAGCTTGAGCAAGCACAACGGCTTAGTGTTAGCTTAAAAACATACATACTAACATAGCTATAATAAATGTATACATATACAGGTATGGTACCAGCGCGAGGGGAAGGGGGCAAGCGGCGTACATACGAGAAAAAGAGAGACGGAACGGTAGACAATAGAGTGACATGCGCTTCGAATGAGAGGGACAGAGTGGAAGGAAGTGTATAAGAGAGAGGAGATTGAGGAGAGGGCTTGGACCACAGGTTGGGTGGCTACGTTTTTTCGTAATGCATTTCCCCTCTTGTGCCCGTACATAGCCCAACATAAGAAGTTTCACTTCAAAAAAATTAGAAGACGTTAGCAAGTACTATGTCAGCAATGCAAACTAAGTACACTATAAAATTAAAAAAAAATACCATTCTCTATCTGAGAAAATGATAAAATGTACACTCAAAAAACTGTTACGATGGAAGAAAGTTAAAACATTCTTTTATCATACATTGTAGTAAGAGAAGATTAAAGCAATCATTGTAAGACAGATAACTTACCATTGCTGCTGTATATGTCTCGTGGAATACTCTAGTCCTTTTTGCAACTGTATGGTGCACTATGTGCTACTGCTAACAGTCATGGCTATTTATCTCAATAACCCAAGTAATTTTTTTCCTAAATGCTGATGCAGGTATAATAGTTTGTGTCAAGCTAAAATGAAAACAAATTATCCAAGCTCACAACAGAAACAAAAAATTTTAAAAGGCATTGTAAATGAAATATATGTAGTAGATGTAATGAATTCTTAGAAGGAAAAGTAACTCTAAGTTTAGAAATAAAAATAAGGGAACGGTAAATGTTCTAAGAAAAAATATTTTAAAAATATCATCACTGGTGAAATTTTTGAAAAAAATAGTCTTAGTCAAGCACGTATAAGAAAAAGTTGAAGTAATTTACAAAAGGCAGTTTTTATCAAACGTATCCACATAGATATAATAAGCTATGAGAAAAAAAATTTTTAGTTTGAAAAAAGAATTGAAGCAGGTAAAGTAAAATGTGTCAGGGAAAACATAAAAAAATTTTTTTACTACGAAAAGTTCTTGAGAATAATAGTTTTAGTTGACCAAGTATGAAAAAAGGTAAAAATAACTTTAGAAGTAGCGATTTATTCAACTAAGTAAGAAAAAAATAGGAAGAGATCTTACATTTTCAGATGGAGGCAATCTTACCTTTGGTGCGCTAAATGTATGTACCTCTTGAAAACTGCTTCCACTTCTGCTGCTTTTGATTTGGCTGTCATTGACATTTTTTTTTCTTCAAAAAATAAGCTCCTAATTTAATATTTTCCTTCTTCATACTTGTTGGTTTCTTAAACGCTATTGTAGTAGTGGGCAAATTTATTTTTCCACAAAAAGAAAATCAAGTGCATGCCTTACTTGCATACGTACACATGCCTGTATTAGGTGGGAATATTTGAGAAGTAACGTACAATGTCCCCTACTCACGAATTTTCGTACAAGGATGGTTCAATGGATGAAAAATGCAGTCCTCCCTTCTCATTAATTTTTACATGTGTAATGCTGTTTGCATTGAAAGAAGAGGGATAGTAGCAGTCATAATTTTATCTGCTTATGATACTCCTAATTGTTTAGCGTAGCTGTTGGACTCCCTATCTATACAGGGTACCAGTTCCTCAAAAATTAGTTTCTTCATTCATTGTCATGTATTTACGCCAAGTACCTCTTACGCTCATTTAGCGTTTGGAGATGGAAACCTGTAAGCAGTTGTTTAGAGTCTTTACAAACTACCAACGTTCAGAATGCACGACCATTCGTCTCTGACCATCTATTGCCCATGTCACAAGATAACTCTCAGGATGTAAGACTGCTCATATTTGACTGCCATTAACCATTGTCACCAATCGTAGAAGAGCAGAATAAATTCGTAAAATATTTACAAGGCTATGACAGCAATGGCAATGATTTATTTTGGGAGGAATAAGCCTTTTAACCTGTATCACCGTTATTACTCGGTGGTCCTTTCGCAGCGATAATACAGGTAAGTCCTATTTCGCCGTTCACGGAAGAATTAAACAAGCAGCATGAAAGAGCTAGACGACGGCTATCACTACCACCCACTGCATTGCCACCCACAGTTGATCTCACATGGTCACCACAATTTACAAATTTCTGTACTTTAGCTGAGTAACTTCCTCATGTATCAATAAATACGTATTTATTTGTTATTAATTTTTTTACTCTGACAATTTTTTTATTTATAATGTAGGTGATTTTTCTACTCAAACACGCTCATTACAGTTAGCAAAAAAAAAGTCAGGTGAGCTAAGAGAAGTGCAGGTATATCTTATTAAAGTGAGAAAAAAGTGCTAGACATCTACATATCATATTAATAAATACAATTTTACGTGACTGTTCCATATGGTTACAATATGTGTAAAGTTGTGATTTTTATAAACAGAACATATAGATATACGTGATAGATATACGTGATAGTTAAGCGATCTGCAATAACTTGTTAATATTTTGAATAAATGTTTGATGTTTACATAATATTCATTAAAAAAACTTATGTGTAATGAGCGCCTAAAGACACATTAACTGGCATGTAATTCTACCAAGGCCATCTTTTATTGTTTGGAGGCCCTAGACCTACTTAGAATGGAGGCCCATTCAAAAAGACGCAAAATCTTAAAATTTTTCAAAAAATACTCCAACTTTAATCATTATGATTTTTCTTTAAAATAAGAATTAACTAAATTACCATTATTTTGTATATCTTAAATTTTTTTTCTGTTAACTATGCTGCACAGTAATTATATTTAGTTATACATATACTAGTAGGGCTATGCTCCCGTCTTCACGCTTATCTTCTTGTTTTTGGATATCAGTTGAATTCTCATTTCTTAAAGTTTGTCTCTTAAAACTAGAAAAGTACATAAATCTTTTTTAAGAAGTTTAAAAATCAAGACAGAGATTGTGAGAATATGATAAATACTTTTTTATAAGTTTTTAAGGCAACTTCTTAGCTGGTTTATAACCTCAGAAATTATTGAAGCATTTGTAGAAACATTGTATCACATCACCATACTATGAGATACTGTCTTCCATTATTTAAACCATCAATTAGTAAAACTTAGAACTAATATTCGTTCAGTTGCCAAATTATTATTAAAATTATTATTAAATATCGCAAAAGAAAAAATTGAAATATTGTAAGTGTGAAATAAACATGAATCAACTGGTTTTTGAGCCAATATTTTTGGTAAAGACATTAACTTTTTCAATAAACTAAGTTAAACTTACTTATTGGAAAGAATACAATAACTGTTAAAAGAATAAAATTTAAGGTCATGTAAAAAGAGAAATAAGAACGAATTATGGTATAGATTATTCTACTACCAAGGGTGTTAGCAAATACTGTAGTGACATTTATATAAATTACCCACTTGAGTTTCTAAATAAAATTTAGAAAGGCTTATCTTCACATAAGCCTGATTTAAAAAGTGAAACATTTGTTATTTTGATACGAAATTTAAGGACAGTAAATGACTTACGTAACGGTACAAGACTACAGAATACAAAATGGCTCAAATAAAATATTAAAGCCACAATTATAACTGAAAAAAAAATTTTAAAACAAGTTTTTATATCAAAAATAACTCTGAATACCTGAAATTCATCATCATCACCTTTTATTTTATAGAGAATACAACTTTCCTTAGTTTAAGCGTTTTATATAACTGTAAATGTATCTTGAGGTAAAATTTTTTATAATATTAGATTATGTTCAGGGAAGCCACTGTTTCGTATACTCAATTATACGGCATGCTATCTAAATACAAAAATAAAAATAAAACTTGTCTCCAAATAGAACGTTGTTACGTAGGAAAGATATTAGTAAGCAGGTGCTTCGCGGGAATGATTAACACTTATTACTTTAAGGACCTTTATTTAAAATACTGTAATCATAGGCAAGCTAGCGCCAATATTTTCTTCGAAGGATCGTCGTGTACTTTCCTAATAGACTCTCTCTTTGCTCGCGCTTCCCTTCCCTTGGCCCTAGGGCCCCTCGTTACGAGGTTTGAGGAGAGGGAGCGTAGAGTCTCACCTATACTATCGTACGTTACATTGTAAATTAAAAAAAACGAACCTTAAAATTGAGACGTAAACTAATCTAAAGTAGATAAGAAAGCCAAATTGAATTGTATTGTTAAATGTTGAGATCATTTTTACGATGGTTATTAAGTTTTAACAAATGTCTCTAATTTTAAAAGAACTTTTTTTAAATCCTTATTTATTAAAAAATTGAAATTTTAATGATAAAACATTAAATAATAACATATATACATTTATCAATTTATGAATAATCTGTAGGTAAAGTTTTAAAATAATAAGATTTTGTTGCATATAAATTTCTATCCATCGTATATTGCGTATTATCTAGGTTGGAGACAATAAGGTAAACTATATTGAAATGTTTAACATTTTCTAATAAAGAGGCAAAAATGATTTAAACCTGTTTGTGGGTAAAGTTTCGTGAGCCAGGTCCGCAGTTTATTCTTTTTTCTTCTACGTTGTATTTCAATGATTAAGTAATCCCTAATAAATGACCATAACATAAGCCGTCTGATTTATGTAAATTTCTAAATAGCATTACTTTTTTACTTATTTTGGAACTAAGTTTATGTTGTGTTAAAACCTTACACACACTATTTAACACTTTCATTGCAAAATTAGTATAAATATTACTTCTTATTTAGCAGCCTCTTTATACGATGGGTTATCTCTGCTATACTAGGTTTGAGTTTCCTCAGTTAACTTTTTACGAATTCTTGTATTTAATAAACTGGTATACTTATAATGTTATAGAAGTATACCTTTACCTAACATTATTTGAGTCAACAAATATTTTAAAACATACGTTAATTAATTTCCATTCCTCATAATATAAGTGAATACTGATTTCGAAATTGAAAATTACAAATATGTACAATAAAAAAAATTTATTAGCTTTCTTAATACAATGATTTGATCACTGCTTTTTCTAAATAAAAAAATTGGACCAAAATAGTTTTCTAAAATTTATTTTCGAATAGTGGGGAGTCCACAACGAGCCTTGAAAAGGAACACACGTACGACTTTTCCTTATAAGTGCAGTATTTCTAATGAACTTCTTTAACTTAATAAATGCTGATTGTTCTTGTAACGCACTTTCTGAACAGTCACTTTTCCACGTCACAGTATGTTTATTTTATTTAAAATAAGTGTTCGATCATTTCTTTGAGATATTTTGCTAACGGTACCTTTTCCAATGATTTTCATTATAGTTCTTCTTGTTTTTCCCATAGTTGTAGCTTTGTTGTTGAAGGAAAAATATTCAGCTATGTTCTTCTACTCAATAGATTTTACAAAAAAATCATTTTTCTTTAATGACATCTTTGCTGTTTGTGGCGTTTCATAGTTTTATACTATTTTCAAAATTATTGTTATCAATTATTAGTTTTTGTTTTCTTTTCAAAGTAAACTAATAAATTGATAACAGTTTAACTTCTAGCACAAGTTATAAATGATTGTACTCCACAAGCTTCTTTTATTAGACTAACGTTTTTAACATCAATACAACTCCCCATTTGATTGAATTTTTCAGTTTTTTCGTCTTTTTATTTTTAAATTCCAATGCATTCTCTGTCAGTAACTCTATAATTGAAGTCATAAATATATCTTACGCTTTCAATTGATGCACAATACTCAACGTTAGTGTAGTTTTAGCATATCATTAATAGAAATTTATTATAAGTAACAACTATTTTATCATCTACTGACATTTTAACCTCCGTAGAAGTTTTGTTAATTTGTTGATTAGATGTGTAATTTGTTTTTTCGTATTGTAGGTAACCATTTTTTTGTATTGTATTTTAGAATGTTGTTTGTTTGTAAAAGGTTTTGAGAAATTTTTTTTTATACTTCTGATTAGGATAAGCCGTACGAGGTCTTCATTTTGTATGAGGACGATAAAGCATGTATATTGAATAATTTCGTAGGTTCCACAGTACGCAAAAAAATTTATGCAGAAACGAGTGTATCAATTTGTTAAGGCGTGATAATTTTTTAACAGTACGTGGAAATATGAAAATAAGTGCATAAGGTAGACTACGTTTCTAAAATTTGATTACATAGATGCATGGCAACAATTGAAAATATTATTTTCAATACTACCTTAAACCGGTAGCTATTTAAAATAAAATAATTTAACTATATTGTTTAGAATATGATTTTGTGTAATACTTTTTAAAATTTCGATAGAATTTATTTGAATTTTTTTGATTTATAATAATATACTACTGCTATAAATAATTCTGGTCTAACACATTTTCTTTTGATAGCTATTCTATGCTGATATTTCCTGCTTTTGCATATTTTTTGGACTTGCTTTGGATTTAGATAGCAGTATAAAATAATTTACAATTTTTTTCATTTGTTTCAAAATTCTCAAAAGCATTAAATGCTCTATCACTTATTGTATCTTATAATTCTAATTGAGACTCAGTTAAAAAATTTTCGATCATATCTCAAGTAATTAAAACGGATATATTTTATTGTGATATGAAAATTCATAAATAATTGTTGAGTTAATCTTCTTCCAAATTATTATTGACTGAATGTCTTAAATAACGTTGAAATAAAAGAAGTATTCTATTTATTATTAAGTTATTTTAAATGTAACCAGTACCATATTTAAAATATTCTAGAGAAAAAATAATAAATTTACCATTTAATTAATAGAATGAAAACGCTTTTTAAAAAATATTTTCTTAGAACAGTTCTCTGATATTTTTTTAGGGTACAAACATAAAATAAAATTTTCAGAAAGTCAGAGTTAAAATTCATGATAGCAACACATCCAGGTGTTAATTATTTACTGTATTGATATTTTGTGAGCATATTTTCATTAAAAAAATTATTTTGTTTTATTGACACATGTGATTTAATATTAATTTTTTTACTTTTTGTCTTTTTAATTTTTTCGAGTCCTTTGTCAGAGTTTAAATACTCTCTTTGTTAAGGTTCTATTTTTTTCAAGAGAAAATTCTTTTGATTTATCTTACAATGGAGCTGTGTTTTATTTCACGGGGTTCATATAGAATTTTTTACACAAACAGCTGTATAATATTAGTTTATATATATATATATATATATACACATATATATACATAATTGTAATTCCGCTGTAACTGAATCAAATCGTGTCTAGAGCTTGTGCGACAATTTTAAAATAAAATTAATTATAATTGCAGTACCAAAACATGTTAAGTGTTATAAATTCTTGATAAGTTACACATGTATCTAATTTTTGTTTCTCTCACAAACAAAAATTGCTTAAATAACCTCATAATGTCAGTTCCAATCCTGTCCAAAAGTCATCTTTTTAAACAAAAGATTCTCGTTTACTAAAATAAAGTTTTTTTTCAGAATTTTTTCACCTACATTTAAACTTTAGTCATCATGAATTATATTTATACTAAAATTACAACTATTTTCTGTTAAATATATGCACTAGGAGGTAGTGAATTAGCTTCTTAACACTTTAAGTAATATATTTAACAACAGAAATAGTGATTATTCAAGATTACAGGATATCCTTTCTCATTGTACCAAGAAACTCTACAGAAGCGTGCGTGCGTGAAAACGGCCAAGTTCTGCCTTCCTACCCTGTATTACTGTACAAAATATATGTACACATACATCATCTAGCACTTATAGTGTCTAAATCTTAATTTCAGTATCTTAAACAACTTTACATTCAACATATATCTAACTCTTATCAACATATCTGCTGTTTTTTCTTCTGACTCAACTTTTACAATGTTATATTCGTGTTTTGCATACCTTTAATTTACGAAGTGATAATAAGTTTCAACGTATTTCGACTTTTTAGTAAAACTTTCAAGCCTAGCTATACTTATCATACCAAAATTGTCACCATACATTGTAACTGGATTGAAAACTTCAATATTCAAGTCAAGTAATAAATCTTTAATAACTTTTAATTTACTCACACCCAGACAACGCTACAAACTCAGCTTCTATTGATGATTTTATAACATTTTTCTGTTTTCTAGATTTCCAATACATAACATTTCGATACTTTCTTATTACGCAGCCTATCGCTGATTTTCAATGAATTATATTATCAGCTTAATCAGTATCAACAAAGCAATGAAAAATATTGTTATTACTTTTTTCTTATACTAATTGTGAATCAACTGTTAAAAATAGATATTTTAAAATCTTTAAAGCATATTTAAATCACACTTCTTTCCTAATTTTCCAATATAGTACTTCTGGTCAAGCGTCATTTTTTTTATTTTTTTAGTCATAATTAATGCTAATACCAAAATTAGTGCTCATTTTACCTAAATCTTTCACTTAAAACTTCTTACACGAAAATCTTTTTAACAATAATAAATTCAAACGTTCACTTTTTTTACAACTAAAACTAATTAAATAAGTATGAAAACACTAGTACTAAGCTTTTGGGCTTTCTCTTTGTCCATACAACGCTTTATCTAATTTTAAAACCTTATAAGAGCCATCATTATAGCATTGTGGCTGTTAAACATATACTTAAGGTTTGACTTGACCATTCAAAAATGCTGTTTTGACATCTATTTGTTTAATAATTAAATTATTTTAACAACAATAGAAAAGTAAAATTTTTAAAGTTTACTTTCTTGCAACTGGTGAATAAACATAAATTAAATCATTTTGCTAGCATACTCTTACTACTAACCTAGCTTTAAAAGCGTTGTTATCATTTACAGTAAAAACCTATTCTAAATCTAATTTTTTTTAATTTGGCTTATTTCCAAAAATCAAAGTCCTATTTTTGTTTTAATAAGGTACTTTTCTATCTATTGTCTTTCTCCGATTTTCAGACTCATAACTACTCATCGCATCATTATAAGAAACAGGTGTTTCAAGATTTGTATAATTCACATAAACAATATTACTATACACAAAAATTTTATCTCTATATCTATCAGGCTTTTTTTTTTCTTAGTTGACCGTCTTAAATAAGAATTCTTATTTTATCATTGCCGTTTGTATTTAAACTGCCATTTGTGTTTTTTCATTTATTGTTATTCAAAAAAATTTTTCTATATCGTTTTCTTATTTTAAACCAGTGCTATTTATGCCATACTCGTTAATATGAACGCGTTTTGCAACTACTATTTAAACATTCATCAGAACGCTATAACTAACATTTTCTTAACTGAAAAAAATTCCAAAGTCTGCTTTTTTGTTCCATTTTAAATTTTTTTGTTCCTTTATTATTTTTACAAAAACTCTACTTCCATAAATTCTTAAATTGTTTATACTAGACTTTTCCCCAAATACAATTTCAAAGGATGTTTTATTATTTTTGACAGTATTAGTGATAATTCTATTTCTTAGATAAGTTGCTGATCTAACTATTTCTAGTCGAAATATATTATAAACCCTCACTTTTTTTAATAAACATGTAGACATATCCATTATATCTCTGTTATATTTTTTGGCCGTTCCATTCAATTCATGTACGTAAGGTGGATAGGGTTCAATAGATAAGCCTTTCTCTCTTACAAAATTACTTATATCCTTATTTTCATATTCCTTTCCATTATTACATATTAGTGTTTTTTTTTCTGTCTTACTTTCAATTAAATTTACATATTTAACAAAACAATTGTACACTTGATCTTTTAATTTAATACAATACACTGTAGCTACTTTACTGTAATCATCGATGAAACTCAGAAAATACTACTTGCCATTCAAACCAGTAGTAACATGAGGTCCATTCAATCAGGATGTATAATTCCTAAAATATCTTCGGCTTTTGGCCTGTTATTATTGAATGTTAAATTATGCATTTCGTATTCCACACAAATCACACATTTTAAATAATCAGTATCTAATTTCCTAAGTAAACCGCCAATCATTTGCTTATCTCCCATTGTTTCTAAATAATTAATACTAACGTGGCCTAGTGTTCCATAAAGTTCTTCCTTTTCTGTTATCCTATTCTCTGTCATTGAGTTTGACTCACTATACATACATTCATTTGCCGTATGATAAATTATATTATTTTTAATAGCTAACGCAATAAAATTTCTACTTCAATAAAAAATCTTTCATATATTTTTTATTGATACAACTTGATTTCCTCTTCTCTTTCAACTGTTACTTACTAAATTTCTATCCTTATTTTTCAACATTTTTTATCATATTTATTTTACTTTGTCCATAAACATTAAGGTTGTGACTAATATTACCAACTTTTTTGCTTTGAAAGAACGACCATCACCTACCTTTACATTTATAGGCTCTTTCAATTTATCAGATGCGTGAAAATATTGATCATCATTTATAACATGCTCTGAACGACTGCTTTAAAGTAATCATTCAATCTTACTAGTACAGCTGTTTTCTTTAATACGCAACTCATTTGGTCTTTTCTCCAATTCTGCATTACAACTACTCACGTTACCGACTTCGTTTTAATGTCCTAGATTATTTTGCTGCCTCGTTGACGATGTTAACTAGAGCCTTTTTACCAGCTCCACTTGAACCTGCAGAAGTTATTTATCACAAGACACCAAAGCAACACGTGAAAATTAAAAAATTCTAACCACGGACTCAATCAAGATTACAAGATCTCCTCTCTCATAGTACTCTTCAAGAGCATGGTTGCGCGGCAATAGCCATGTTCAGTCTGCCTTTCCTGTACCACTGTACAAAGTATATATTCATATCCTCTTGCACTCATAGTGTTCATGCTACATAATAGATGCCACTAAAAA
This sequence comes from Copidosoma floridanum, assembly GCF_036245765.1. Taxonomy (NCBI): domain Eukaryota; kingdom Metazoa; phylum Arthropoda; class Insecta; order Hymenoptera; family Encyrtidae; genus Copidosoma; species Copidosoma floridanum. Next base: position 2,218,713 of record NW_028321898.1, on the reverse strand, counting down.
TTGAAATCACTGGGACTAGTAAGTGAATTATTTCTCGCTTTTCGTGTGTACAAATACTTTGGTTAGTTCTGACCCTTCTCTGGAGCAGCCACTAGATTTTCTTGAACAGGTACGCAAACTGTACTTTCTTATACTATTAAGCGATAAGTGGTACTGTATAAGTGAAAAAGTCAGCGCGTTTTGTTCGCGTACAATCTGAGAGCTCTAAAACTCGAAATGTCAGTTTTGCCGCCATGAAATTGATAATCAATCGTATTTAAGTTTCTTTACATTTTCAGGTCTTGGGTCACTGAAAATGCAATTTCTCATCATTGCATATTTATTCATAACATAGTTTTGAGACTTTTGTCGTAAATGTAATGTAGACGATAATGGCAAAAAACAAAAGAAGAGAAAACTAATAGCCAGCAGTAATTGGTCAACGACTATCGAAACGATAGTTCGCGTCAGCTTTGGAGCTCTGGCACTGAATAGGTATGTACGTACATCATATATTCGGTTTGGTTACCAGCTTGGTGTACACCAAATTTCAACACTCTTATCGGTTATGTGATGTCAGTGACGTCCTTGTATGTATATTATATTACGGAGCGAATGAATGTTAACGATACGTACTCTCGATGTACACGGAGAAAAATATTTCTGTAATTTTTGTTCGTCCATGTTTTACCAGTAAAAATAATAGTGGTATGTTTCTCCATTTACGAGTGTATACTACTGTGTACTGAACAAAAATGTGTCATTGATTTGAAGTAAATAAAGTACATGAAGACACTGTATACTAAGTAGATTCAGAATCGAGGATGTAAAATGTGCACACGCATGATTGTAATTCCATATCATCATTTTGGTATTGGCACTTACTTTATCACTCACATTTCATTAAATGACAGAGAAGCCCAAAGACAATGGTTCCAAAAACGAGAAATTGCATTATTGCGAAAAAAAAGGATGAGGCTGCGAAAAAAATTAAAATGCAACTGTGGTCACAAAAAGCTAAGAAGGGAACAAATTCATGTGAGCAGCAAAAGTCATTAAGAATTCAGACCATTAAACAGGTAGAGAAAAGGTGTCTTAAAAAAAGCGTAGAAACTAAAAGGCAAACGTGCAAGGATAAGGAATAATCTACAGGCATATAAAAAATACTGCCTGAATGAGAGGGAAAGAAAAAGAAAAGCAATAGCAGTAGGTAAAATAAAAACTATTTCAGATTTAAAAGAGATCAACAAGCAAAAAAAAACAACAAGAATAAAAAAGAGTTTCTCAAGCAAAAAAACAGGAGGAACAACAGGCTGTAAAAAACTGTTTTAAAATCATCGATTTGCCTAATAAAAATCGAAGCCAAAAATAAATGCTGACAAAAAAAGTAATTGCCAAGAACGTAGCTGTTACATAAAAAAAATTAAATCAAACTTTAAGATTGTTACTCTAGAAAAGAATTATGCTCTCCACCAAAAATGTGCTTGATTACAAGATTAATAATCTTTGAGTAATTCATTAAAATCAACTGTTAGGTTATTTTTAATATCAAAAAAGTTCAAGTAAGAAAATCGAACAATAATTGATATTCGACAAAGTCTCTCGGTGGAAACTGAAAAATTCATATGCTTTTTTTTAAAAAAAAAAAAAAAAATAATTTTATAAAGCAGCAGGAAAAATCGTAAAAAAATATTGATGTCTGCGAAATTTTTGTACCACAGCAAAAAAAAATTTAGCCAATATTCAAGTACTTTAAAAAAAACGAAAAATCAAGGGTGGATTTTACAAAACAAAAAAAAAATTGAATTTTTTTTTTGAGAAAATAGTTGCATTGATCTAAGTAAAAAAAATTTTAAACTGTCGATGATAAACAAGTTAAATAAGAATATATCAATGCTAGCTTGAAAAATTCTTACCTTCAAGTTTTTCAATGAAACATTTGTCAAATTAAGCTACTGTAACTTTTGTAAATATCAACCGATAAATATTATGGCTCTGAAACTGGATGCTAGAGATACATGTGCTTGTATCATTTATTTGAACTTTCAATTTCTTATTGATTGTCTCTATTCTAATTAAGTAATAATAGAAAAGATCACATACCAAACAGTTAAAGCACTAGTTTGTTCAGACATTACAGACCTTACAGAAATTCAACGAGGAAGTAAAATACTAAAAATGGGTTACTTAAAAAAGGAATCTGAGTAAGTGCAAAAACAGATAAAGACAAAGTAGTTAATGTGTCAAAAAAGAATCAAACTAACGAAGACTTCGAAAAAAGTGGTAAATTTATTGCAAAGTATATTATCTAAACTTTTTATCCATGAACATCGAATTTTTCATCAAGAGAACAGCTTTGAAACTTTGTGTAACTCTCTGAAAGAAAAAAGAAAAAAGTCAAGTACAGAAATACAATCAGTACACTTTGGAGCCTGCTGACAGCAAATTACAATACACACAGTTATATTTTGCCACAAAACAAGTGTCAGAGGTTTCGCCACAGTTTCTAATAGTTTTTAATATGATGCTCCAGATCTATTAGCACATATCTGTAAGACTTTAGATCGATTCTTGATTAAATTACCTACGATTACGACAATTTAAAATAAAGCTATTTCGTTAATATAAACATGTTGAAATGTATCCATACAAATTGAAACAAATCCAATTTTTAAAGTTGCCAAAGACAACTAATTTTATTCATGTTAAAAGTTTTAAAAAATCAGGTAAACCTAGTAAGTAAAAGTTTTAATAAAATCAATTTATAAAATGATTGTCAGAATTTCCTAAGATACTAATGCAATCGTATCTAATGAGCATGGGCCAATTAACGAGACAAAATTTTCGGAACCCAATGATGTAATATTGTTTCCTTAGCCGAAAACTCAGAAATTTTAAATAATAAGTTAGCAAGGTTTTTTTTGTTTTAAACATCACTTATATGAACTCTGTAAGTAGTAGAGTAAAAAATCCACTTATTTACAAAAATTAAAAAAAAAGTTACAAGAGTGTGGAATCAGGACAACTCAACCATTGTTTATAATTGCTTCAGTGTTTATAATAAATGTGCAAGCAATGTGCAAGTGTGTAAATTAAAAAAAAAAGAGGTTCGAGCCTCAGACTATGTTCACACTCACATGCGTTCAAATAGACTGTTGTGCAAACTGAATGTACTAAATTATCAAAACATAAAAATAAAGATAAAGAAAGGTGTCTTGAACTTGTCCCTTTTATTCTTATATGCCCAGTGAGGATCGTATTTTAAACATTAATTAAAATTAATACAAAAAAAACCAGTGGACAGTGGGTGCTTGGGTACCCAAGTATGTGCCTATACTTCTTTAAAATGACATGGCAAACAATATAATTATTTGTATAAAAATACCTTCTATGAAACAGTATTGTGTGCGAAGGTGGTGAAGTTATTATGGGAATGAGAGAACTTGCGTTAATTGAAAATGGTTCTAATTAATATTTTGATATTTAATAAACTAACAATTATAAACGATATATCATGGCATAATACAATACAAATCTTGACTGGCTCATACAAGATCCTGTCATACACGCTCACACATTTACTCCTAGTCCATATTAAATAGAATTGGTTGACAGAAAAAAAAATGAAATTCATAAAAATAGGAATGTGAGTTTTCATGTGGTAGCGTTGTGTGGTTTGGAGAAGACCGGAAGTAACCCTTGATTAAGCATATTCACATTGAATGCATTGATTAACTTAGAAAATCCTAGGGCTTTTTTTAATTATCACTAAAAGTTTAAGAAATAATTAGAGGTCTTGAAATTTTTTTCAATAATTTTAATAATTTCTGAAAATATTTAGAGACTACCGGGAGTCTCAAAGGTCTAAAGCTTTATTCCGAGACCTCCGAGAGTCTTGGCAATCTTGACATTTTTTAAGACTCCAAGAGACTTTTGGAAATTTTTTGATACGAGACTTTTTAAGAGGAGACCTGGAAAATGTCAAGACGAGACAAGAAGTATAGTTGAAAAGCTTGGTCTCACACTTTCCTAGTAGATCATATTTTTATTTTTATTTAAGATTTCATTTAAATTCATAATATTATTAAAATTTTATATTTCATACTAACAGATGGGTCTGAGGAGCGTAGAACAGTTACAGAATATTTGACAGACTTTGGACCCTTGAAAGATATTAAGGTAGGTTAACGAAACTATTGCTTGCAAAAAGATACATCTTTTTTCCATGATAAGAATGTTAAATATACAAAATTAGCTTGAATTTATAATTAAATCAAGACACCGAAAATAAGATTTTTTCATTTATCTCTCTTTCATCGCAATTTGTACAATGGAAAAAGGGTAAGACGAGATTGGCTTTCTTATTCTTCATCGAATATTAATGTTTATTGTTTTATTTGTCATTTATTTTTAAATGAACAAAATAAGTTGACAGTTTATGGATTTAATGCTCGATTTTTGTCTTATACTGTCAACAATCAAGAAAATCGAAACATTACTCGATTTGTGTCGATTCTACGCCCGATGATTCGCACACAGATCAGTTAGTTTTCGTAGTTTACTATTGTTCGAAATTGAACTCAGTAAGACAGTGGACTGTATAATTTTTATATTGCACGCCGGATTTGGGGGAGCGTGAAAAAGGATGTCATAAAAGGACACAATAATAAATGCACACCACACTTTTCAACACTTTAGCCGTTTATTGTAAAAAAACAATCCCCCTATTCAATTTTACTTTAACAAGTCATACTACTTGCTTACTTGCAAGATAAAAAAAGGAAGAACTAATTTATGATTCAGACAGAGAAATTACGTGTCAATCGAAAATGTGAATCGTTTTAGTTACAGAAATCTTACATAAAAACGATACACGTAAAAATTATAAACACGAGCGCAAAGCGACTTATCGAAAAGGGCGTTTGAGACTGACAGACGATAACCGCAGTAGCAGCAAGCTGCTGGACAAAGGTAAGTATAAACAGAGTCTATTGGTGTATTAATAGACGCGCACGCACTTATGATTGGCCCTTATAGGTAAGAGAAAATCCTAAAGCGCGAGATTTCAAATCTTATGAACTAAATTTTCTATTTACATCAGTACAATGGTACTGATGTTGCACATAGTCCCAAGGTTGATAGATAGAAGTGTAACGAATGTATATCAACAACAAGTCTTAGAAGGACAAAAGGGTGGATCGCATTACACTTACAAAAATTCGAAATAATGAAAGATTTTTTTTTTAAATATAATGACATTCAGCCGGTAACAATCAGTACTACTGATGTTTTACATAGTCCCAAGGTTGATGGACAGGAGGATGGAATAATATACAATTAAGTACCGTGTGAATAAAGCAGTGAAACGCTTTCCACGTACAATAGCAAATAATTCAAATAATAAAATAAAAAAAAACATAATAAACCAATTACTGATAATTTTATAATCGCAAGGTTTGTGACTTTTAGATATGAGATTTAATAATCATAATAGTAAATGAAAGAAAACAAATTGATCTAAATAAGACTAATTATTATTGTTTCCTGACTCAAGCTCAGATACGGTACGCAATAATATTAGTTTGTGTATTGGCATTACAAAACTAGATGAAACAGTTCTACTCTTGGCGACTCTGACAAGAGACTTGGCATCCTTATAGACTTCAACAACCATGCCTAAAGGCCATTTACCAGGTGGAGAAGACTCGTTTTTTATGAGCACGAGATCACCAGGCTTAACCGAGCGTTGAGGATTCAACCACTTGCAACGACTTTGTAAAGTGGAAAGGTATCCAAGTGACCACCTTTTCCAGAAGACTTGGAGAGATTGTGTCACTAGCTTCCAGCGTTTAAGTGGCGATACCTTTTCAGAAGAAATATCGGCCTCTGGCACAAGAAATGAAGACCTCATTATCAAAAAATGAGCAGGGGTAAGAGGATCAAGCTCAGAGGAATCATCATTAAGGCGAGCCAAGGGCCGAGAGTTGACGCATGCCTCTATTTTACACAATAAAGTAGAAAATTCAACTACTGTCAAAATCTGATCGCCGACTACACGCTTCAAATGATGTTTAGCGGATCTGACTGCTGATTCCCATAAACCTCCAAAATGTGGAGCAGAAGTAGGAATAAAGTGCCACTGTGTACCTGATTTACCTAATTCATAGGCAAAATTAGGGTCACGACTACGTTCTACCAACATTCTTTTTAACTCAGTATCAGCACCGATGAAATTCGTGCCATGATCACTGAATAAATCAGTGCAGTGGCCATGTCTAGAAATAAATCCGTGAAAGGCAGCTATAAAGGCCTCCTTTGTATAATCCTCTACAACTTCAAGATGTACTGCACAAGTTGAGATGCAGATGAAATCTGCAATGTAACCCTTGAAAGTTCCTTTACCCTTGTGTTTTGACAAGCGTATTGGAAAGGGGCCAGCATAATCGATCCCTGATTTTTGAAAAGGAGAACTCTGAGTAACACGAGAACAAGGCAAGTCTCCCATTAACTGAGTTTGTGATTTAGACTTATATCTTTTACAAGTAATGCAACGAGTAAGCTCAGCTCTTACAGTCCATCTACCACTTACAATCCAGTACGTTTGACGAAGTGTAATAATCGTCAACTGCACTCCACCATGTAAAGATAATCGGTGATAATAGTCAATAAGCATAAATGTCAACTGATCTCTATCTGTTAGTATCAAGGCATGTTTGGCATCATCATCAAGAAGGGCTCTACTCAATCTACCCCCAACTCTTATCAATCCGCAGTTTGTAAACGGCGTAAGATTGAGCAAACGGCTAGATCGAAGTAGTGGTAAGCTATTTTCTAAACTACGATCTTGATTTTGAGTTAGTACCTTGAACTCAGCGGAAAAGTGACATTGTTGATGCAGATAAACTAGACACAGTCTAGCACAATCAATTTCTGATGTTGAAAGGTGAATCGAGTCAACTTCAATTAAAGAATACAAGTCTATAAACTGCAAACTAGCCTGTAAAGGGGGCTTAAGATCTCCAGCTATAGGGAAATATAAATTCTTTTGTTTAACTTTATGTAAACAACGGTATGTAAAACGAAGGCAATATGCTGTTACTCTTAGCAACCGTTCCCACTTGGAACAACGAGTTAATAGAGTCATATAAAAGGACTCAGAACTATTTACAAAACTATTCACAGAAGGCGTTGAACTAATTACATTTATAGAGGTTGGGGCAATCATTTCTACTCCAAACTCTGGATAGTTAGGGTGCAATTCATGGAGAATCTTAGGGCACTGAAACCAACATATTTGATTCAGCAATTGGCCCAGAAAAAAGCTACATCAGCTGGATTTTGCTTTGATGTGATATAATGCCACTTAGCATATGGAGTCAATTCATGAATCTTTGAACCCCTATTAGCTATGAAAACTGGCCATTTAGAAGGAAGTCTATTAAGCCAATATAGTACATTCCTAGAATCAGACCATATGTAAACTGGTACTTCTTTCAATGAATTAACATCAACGAAATGACTAACTACTGTGGATAACAATTCTGCAGCACATAGCTCTAGTCTTGGAATACTTAGCGCTTTAATCGGAGCTACTTTCGTTTTGGCTAATTAAAGATGTACAAAAATCTCACCCTCACGTATAACGCGTAAATAAACAGCCGCTGCATAGGCGTTCTTAGAAGCGTCGGCAAAACCATGAAGTTCGAGAGATTCACAATCTAGCGAAAAATGATTCTATCTAGGTATCCGAACTTTGTTCAACAAAGGTGTTTTATTTAACCAATGAGTTCAGGTTTTAACCAAATCAGGTGACAGAGAATCATCCCAAGACACTTGCAACAACCAAAGAGATTGAAATAGTATTTTAGCAAAAATTATGGTTGGAGCCAACCATTCTAAAGGATCAAAAAATTTTAACAACTGCGCTAGTAAAGTACGTTTGGTCCAGCGAACGGGTGTGTCAACGTTTACTGTAACGCAAAATCGAAACTCGTCACTACTAGGATTCCAATGTAAGCCTAAAACAAAAGCAATTGGTTCATCATCACTTAGGATCTTTGGCTTACTTGATAAGTGGCTTACTGGTAACTCAGCTATCAACTCAGATGAATTGGCTGACCATTTTCTCAGTGGAAATTGACCTAATTCACACAATTCAATTAGTTGCTGACATTTAATCTTAGCATCTTCTAACGTATGGCTACCAGACAAACAATCATCCACATAGAAGTCTTTACAAAGAACTTGAGCAGCTATAGGATAAGATTCAGTGCAATCCTTGACAAGTTGCCTTAAAACACGTTTGGCCAAGTAAGATGAACTTGTCAAACCATATGTAACAGTGTTTAAGACGTAAGATCGAATAGGTACAGATGCATTAGGTTTCCGTGAAATGGCCTGAAACTCATGATCTTCAGGAGCTACCAAAACTTGTCGGAACATTTTCTCAATGTCAGTAGTAAAGACGAAGTGGTAAAATCTTTATCTGATAATAATATCAAATAAGCTAAGCAACAAATTCTCTCCAGAGTGTAAAATGGAATTGAGTGAGGAACTAGAATTACAAGAAGCTGATCCATTAAAAACTACTCGCAACTTGTTGTTTATAAAAACTTCATGATGAGGTAGATAACAAGCTGCTAATTTGTCAACTGGTAATTCCTTTATATGTCCCAAAGATATATAATCAGACATGAATGCTGAATGAGTATCATGTAGAGACTTATCTCTCACAAACCTCCGTTCTAAATGGTGAAAAACTGCCAACGCTGATTGGTACGATTGTCTTTGTAGTTCAGGAAGAGTTTTAGGATTAACTTTGAAAGGAAGCCGTACATCATACTGCCGGTTGAATCTTGAGAGTGTGAATTGATGAAAATCTCATCACAGGCTATCTCGTCTTTACTCAAAATGTTTCGAGGATTGAGAGGTTTCTTAATAATCCAAAACCGCTGAACTAACTCATCAAGCTGAGTTTTCTCAACATTAACCATAACTAATGATTTTTGTGACAAGTTGGATCCTGAACCAATGGGCATCTGACCCGATAACAACCAACCAATTTGTGAAACAGAGGAAATTGGGTAGTCAGGGGCTAATTTGCGAACTTCCTGACCGATAATAATTGCATGGATAGATGCATCTAACAAAATATCAATTTTATCTAAACTGTAACATTCTGGTTTTGCTAGAATTACATCCTTCCCATAATCTTAATTTGCCAAACGACTACCTAGAGGTGGTTCGTAGGAAGAAATTTTTGGCACGACTAACGCATCAACAAAGTGCTCAAAACCAGACTCAAAATGAGGCCTAAATTTGAAAGCAACTGATTTACTAGCGTCCATGGAAATTAGTCCACCCACTCCTGACAGAGTCGTACTAACTGATCCCGGTTTTAAATGCAGCATATCACAGAGAGATTTAGTAATAAGACAACTCTGTAAGCACTGATCAATGAAAGCTCGTACCAATATGCGAGATCCATCAGTGGCATACACGAAAACACGAGCAGTAGCTAAAAGCACCTTGGGTGAGACGATTTTATTACTACTACATGACTGTACATTCACACTAGACTCTGAAGAAATCTGAGCTTGGTTTTTTACAGTAAATGAGTTCGTCAAGTTATTTACAGATTTTGATTGCTTATTTTTAGCAGAGACAGATGTAGAGCTGGACTTATCCCCTCTGTGCATAATGGTGTGATGCTTTTAGTTGCAGTGTAAACACTTACTATTACCAGAGTACTCCCGATTAAGGTGAGGACCAAAACAATTGACACAGAGACGATGGGACTTCAGAAATTTCCATTTATTGCTCCACTTCTGTGATTTAAATGAATCACAAGAGACAAGATGATGTTTTTGATTACAAAATTGGCAAACAATGGAATCTGAAACAACTGTCTGATGTGCAGTAACACCAGATATAGGCTTACCACAAGGAAATCCTATATTTTTAAACGGAGTTGTTGAGCGAATATTTACAATCTTATTTACAGGTTTACAAGGAAACGATTCCATTGTAATGATTTGTGCCGAAATGAAGTCTCGTAGTTGACCTAAAGTAGGAGGATCACTGCTACTACCTAACATTTTTTGCCAATCCTTGTTCGTTTGAAAATCAAATCTACTAACTACAAGAGCGATAAATATGTCAGCATCTCCTACTGCTCTCTCTAATGATATCAAGGAATCAACAGAACTTATCATCTCCTTAGATATGCGCTTCATTTCAGAGCAAGAACTGCCTTTCATAGCTTGACAACTGAGTATAGTAGTTGTATACGTATTAATGAGACGACGTTTATTATCATAATACCGGGTTATGGTATCCCAGGCCTGTATATAACTTTCTTTAGACAATGGTATATTTTTAATAAGGTCTAAAGCTTCACCCTTTAGATGCGCTCTAAGATGTTGATATTTAATAAAAGCTGGTAATTCTTGCTTTCTATGGACTATAGCCCTATAAACATCGCGAAAATTCTCCCAACTAGCAAAATCACCATCAAAGGATGGCAAGTCTATTGGAGGTAAAGAAGAGAAACTAACATTAAAACGAACTTACATTGGCATTAGCAGGAGGTAAGGTGCCTGTTGGATTCGAATGATCATTAAGTGAATAGAAAAAATCGTTAAAATCACCCTGAACTGAATAAAAAGTATTCTCCACTACTTCATAGCACTCATTTTTAAAATAATCATGAGTTGTTGGTAAAGGTTTTATATACATAATATCATCATGAGGAGATTTAAACTGTTCAAAAGTATCTCTGAGTTGTTGAAGCCTAGAGTCAGCCTGACCCATGGTCATTTTTACCTGGCCAAGTTTCTTAAAGTTTGTAAAGGAACCTTTAATTTTGTTAAACAGTTTAACTTGTACCTCATAAAGGTTATCCCTTTTGATAAGATAAATTTCAATTCAAGTGGTAAATATTCAATAAATAAATACAAATTGCGCACCGTAGCCAAACTTGAGTCCGACAAAAGCTTACTGATTCAACAATAACGCTAAACGACGGTAGTGTTCTTAATTTTTACAAGTGCTTACATAAAGTTAAGTTCGCAAAAATATATTCAAGTCAATTGGTAAACAAAAAAACAAATAAACTGTAAGGAACTAATATTACAAACCACAAAATATACAATTTTACAAACTGTGTAAACAGGACCAAGTATTCGTAGTTATGTTAAGTTCAAAAGACATGCTGGACTTGACAGCAGCGGTGCTAACTCAATAGCCTGTATAAGTTGGCAGCAGCACACGCTGAAGATAAAAGGACCCGTGAAGCCAGCAGCAGCAACAGTGTTGTCACAATAGCCTGCAGAGGCAGGCAGCAGCACACGCTAAAGACGACCAAAGCACGAGCAGCAGCAGCAGTGTTGTCACAATAGCCTGCAGAGACTTGCAGCAGCACACGCTGACGACGAAAGGACCTGTGGAGCCAGCAGCAGCAGCGGTGTTGTCACAATAGCCTGAAGAGGCAGGCAGCAGCACACGCTGACGACGACCAAAGCACGAGCAACAGCAGCAGTGTTGTCACAATAGCCTGCAGAGGCAGGCAGCAGCACACGCTGACGACGACCAAAGCACGAGCAGTAGCAGCGGTGTTGTCACAATAGCCTGCAGAGACAGGCAGCAGCACACGCTGGTGACGAAAGGAACCGTAAAGCCAGCAGCAGCAACGGTGTTGTCACAATAGCCTGCAGAGGCAGGCAGCAGCACACGCTGACGACGACCAAAGCACGAGCAGTAGCAGCGGTGTTGTCACAATAGCCTGCAGAGGCAGGCAGCAGCACACGCTGATGACGAAAGCACCCGTGAAGCCAGCAGCAGCAACAGTGTTGTCACAATAGCCTGCAGAGGCAGGCAGCAGCACACGCTGAAGACGACCAAAGCACGAGCAGCAGTAGCAGTGTTGTCACAATAGCCTGCAGAGACAGGCAGCAGCACACGCTGATGATGAAAGGACCCGTGAAGCCAGCAGCAGCAGCGGTGTTGTCACAATAGCCTGCAGAGGCAGGCAGCAGCACGCGCTGAAGACGACCAAAGCACGAGCAGCAGCAGCGGTGTTGTCACAAAAGCCTGCAGAGACAGGCAGCAGCACACGCTGACGACGAAAGGACCCGTTGAGCCAGCAGCAGCAGCGGTGTTGTCACAATAGCCTGCAGAGGCAGACAGCAGCACACGCTGACGACGACCAAAGCACGAGCAGCAGCAGCGGTGTTGTCACAATAGCCTGCAGAGGCAGACAGCAGCACACGCTGACGACGACCAAAGCACGAGCAGTAGCAGCGGTGTTGTCACAAAAGCCTGCAGAGACAGGCAGCAGCACACGCTGACGACGAAAGGACCCGTTGAGCCAGCAGCAGCAGCGGTGTTGTCACAATAGCCTGCAGAGGCAGGCAGCAGCACACGCTGACGACGACCAAAGCACGAGTAGCAGTGAGACCCCTTAGTAAACAATGGACTCGCTCGCACCCAACGACAAACGAATAAAGAAAAGAGAGAAATAGATATGGCTTTGTGTGTGTGTGTGTGCGTACGGACTACGCGCGAGCGCGTTGACCGCGTCAGCCTCGTCGCCCGAGAAGAACGCAAAAAGAAGCCAAGATGGCCGATAAAACGACCACGTGTCTTACACAAAAGAAAAATGTCCTACACCTATGCTTCACCTCCCCACATCTAGCTCAAAGGACCATGTTCGAAATTGAACTCAGTAAGATAGTGGACTGTATAATTTTTATATCGCACGCCGGATTTGGGGGAGCGTGAAAAAGGATGTAAGAAAAGGACACAGTAATAAATGCTCAACACACTTTTAAACACTTTAGCCGTTTATTGTAAAAAAACAATCCCCCTATTCAATTTTACTTTAACAAGTCATACTACTTGCTTACTTGCAAGATAAAAAAAGGAAGAACTAATTTATGATTCAGACAGAGAAATTACGTGTCAATCGAAAATGTGAATCGTTTTAGTTACAGAAATCTTACATAAAAACGATACACGTAAAAATTATAAACACGAGCGCAAAGCGACTTATCGAAAAGGGCGTTTGAGACTGACAGACGATAACCGCAGTAGCAGCAAGCTGCTGGACAAAGGTAAGTATAAACAGAGTCTATTGGTGTATTAATAGACGCGCACACGCTTATGATTGGCCCTTATAGGTAAGAGAGTATCCTAAAGCGCGAGATTTCAAATCTCATAAACTAAATTTTCTATTTACATCAGTACAATGTTACTAATGTTGCACAACTATAAAACTGATGAAGGCCCTATTAGGCGCTTTTGATTATTTATTCTTATTTAGCAACCCAAGTCTGGGTAATGGAATTCAGTTTTTCGTATTTTTCCACATAAAAATAACATTTTTATTCAAGACAACAGAGAAAAGTCATATGATAATGCCTCGAATATATCCGGAAAATGTTTAGACTTGCAATCCAGAATCAGAGAAATTATCAAACATGCTACTCATATTTCTTACGTTGGCCATTCTGTAAATTTAGTTGGTACTCAATCAGCTAAGTGTGTTCCGAAAGTCGTAGCTTATTTTTATTGAGTGCAAACACTATACACATTTTTTTTAATTATTAACCAATAGATGTCAACAACTTTTGTCTAATGTATGACCAGAAAACAAAACCCTAAAATTTCTTATAACAACTTGATCGTCACCTCGTTGCGATGCCGTAAGTGCTTTGCTAAATGGTTGTGATGAAATATGTATAGTTCTTGAAAAAGTTACATTAGAACAAAACACAGCTTAAGAAATGAAACACAAAGCGCAGTCATTGTTTAAAAATTAAAAAAAAAATTTTTAAATACACTTTCAACTACAGCGTGGATTGATCTTTCCAGTCGTATAAACGATAATAATGTAACTTAAGAAAAAAAAAAAATAAATAAATTTACAATTTGCTACTTCCTTATGAGCATCTTCAAATTTGTATTAATATGATATAAGAGATAAGTTTAATTATTTCTTAGTAGATAAAAATTAACGGTTAAGTACAGATATTATATTAAGTACTGATTCGTGCAGTCAAAAAAAAAAAACTAAGTACCAGACTAACTTATTTCAATGGACGTTCCGAAGCAAAACCTTTTAGTTCCAATAATAAATTAAGAATCAAAATTGTTTTTCTTACTATTGACTTGATTTGCACTGATTTAAGGAAAAGACAACAAGTTTAAAATGAATTGAATGAATTTTATATTTTTTACGTCGCTTCCAAAAACCAGTACCAAACAGATTGAGTAAGCTCGTGAAAACTTGGCAAACGTCTATAATAAAGATGTTTCAGAAAAAAACTCAGTTTCTAAATGTTTACATTTTAAACATTATTAGAACGAAACTTGTAGCGATACTAACGTATTAATAATTTCTGATTCGTTTGATAAAATTAAAAAAGATTTCATATAATATAAGTTCTACTTTCATATAATATATAAGTTCTACTTTTCCTCATATTGAAATTTGTTTACATATATATTTAAGTTTCGTGACAACTGATTGTACTGGCAAGTGCTCATTCTCTTATTTAAAATTTTTAAGAAACGATATAAAAATTTTTATGACTGAGTCAAGGCTAAAAAATTCATCTATTACGTGCATCGAATCAGATTTATTAAAAGAAATAGATTCTTATTAGTTGATTAATGACTTTTGGCTAAAAATTTTGTTAATTCCTATTACGACTGACTCAAAACAACTATTCAGTTAACTATGAGAGAAACTATTGAAAGAAAAACAAGAAATACACAAAGAACAAAGCCTGGAAAAAGTAGCCATAGAATTTACGATTCAACAATTTGATTAAAAAAATTTGAATGCTGTTCAGTCGATAACTTCCTTTGAAAAATAATGAAAACGACTTCAAATCATTTTAAGTAAGGCAAAAATACGAATTTTAAGATCATTTATAAACAGTAGTGCCATAGATTGGTACATCTGTACATTGCTTAGGCTTACATTTGAATCAGAATAGAAAAATTGGAAAGATAGTTTTTGTAATACGTTTGCTGGTAAAGGCTGGCTCCTTATAATATACTCAATGCAGTTTGGATAGCAAACAGGCTCATTACTTGGATACTCTATATAAAAAAAAAAAAATTTCTACTACAGGTACACAAAACCTTCACAACAAAGTGGAAAAGTTGGAACATTTAGTAAGAAATATTTTAAAACAAATCAAACCAAACCATACACGAAAAAAAAAGTTAAGAGAATAATCTGTCAAGTTTCTAGGAATAATGGAAAAGAAGTGCGATAGTACCCGAAGTCTGAATGCCGGTTTAAAGACCAAGACAACAAAGGTATTAATATTAAGCATGTACATAATCTAGGATTACAGATAAAACTAAGCAATAACGATCTAAAAAACTAATAGTTCCACTATCACCTTATGAAAGTAATCAATTAACGTTAAATTTTCTACTTCGCAGTTTTAAGACAAATTTTATTATATATTTTCAAATTTCGCTTAGTTCATACGGTTATTAAATTCTTTTTTTATAAGCTAAATTATGATGTAGGGCAAGGAAGCTACATGAAATTGTAAAGGTGGTGAGGGAGAGTAGGAGAGAAAAAAAACATTGAAAAACTTTTAACATTAATAAATAAAGACATGAGATTTGAATTAACTTTTTACACGGACATTAGGAGCGCATACAAGGACTTTTTTAACTATAGAATGGTCTAAGACAGTCACTTTAAACATCTTCCCTTTTTTGTTAGCCCCTTCCCAATCTTCAGCCCTCCTTAAACTACCCTCAGTCCACCCTTTAAAAATCCCTGTCTAAACCTCTGAGCATACCCTCTAATAAACACTTTATTGGTTTTCAGTTTATTTTCATTAGGTAATATTTTCATTTTTCCCCTTCAGCCCCCTCTTACATTTCTAAACAACCCCTCTTTAGCACCCTTTTTTATGTAACGAAAAGTTAAAAGTATTTTAAATGGTAAATAAGTCAATAAATTTTCAAATAACTTCATGACATGAATGATACATAATGGACTAAAGTTAAATTTTTTTTGTGAGACAATAATCTGTATATGTTAGTATTATTCTAATTTTTTACCGAGTATATCTATTGAGAATCTATTTCTTAATTAAAATTCGAATACTGTTTGATGATTTATAGAGATAGACATCTATTTGTAATTTATAGAAAAATTTAAAGTTATTAATATTTTCAACGTGACGCATGCCAGATGCATGTAAATTATAAGAATCGTTATATTCGACACGAAAAAAAAACCATCAGAACTTTATAATAAGAAATACAATATGTGTTAGGAAACATTTAAAAGACAAGCACATTTTAGTCATCTACGGGTTTTCTATTAACAACATCCAAACCTTATTTGAAAACCTAAAAAATAATTTTTCAGAAAACATAATTCAGAGAGTTAAACAAATTTGTAGTAATAATAGTAAAAGGATCTAACTTTATTTTGTTCAATCAAAATAAACTAAGCATTGTTTAAGTATTTCTAAAATCTATTAACTATTTCTCATCCTTTTTTTAGCACTATAGGAGCCTTGTCCTAAATAGTCACTTTTACTTCACGTAACTATTGTTTATCTGATTCAAACTGTAAAAAAAAAACATTTCTTTTTTGTACAAGTCCAAAGAAAATCTGAAAGTTTTGATAGTCGTTATTTTCTTAGGAACTAGCCCACGCTACGGAAAAAATTTTTTTACTACGACGAATACAATTGTAAATGGATGTTTTTGTGGAACTATGAGTATCCAATACCTGTCTACGCCATAGACAATTTCTTACTACGAAAAATGAAATTCCTTATTCACGATCTATATAAACCATGTTTGTCCTGAACCTTTTGGGCCATCAAAAAAGAAAAATTCATTTTTTTATTTACATACAATTTCAAAAATTTTAGTTTAATCTTTACTTAATTTAACATACATAAAATTAAACATTTAAGTAAAAGAACAAATTTTGTCAAGTAATCATTCACTTTTACAAAAATTTTTGTTAGTATGGATGAATTCAAAACTCTTCATTGTTTTTTTTTAATTTCAGTATTTTTCTTTTTTTAATGGTTAAGGTACAATAATATAGCAAATTATTTTTAGAGATTGAAATAAAAATTTTGTGTATAAATTTTTATTAAAGAAGCTTTTATTTAATTTAATTATTAAATTAACACTACCACTGTTTTGCTTTAATTTAGATTACAGAGATAGTGAAAGAACAGAGTGGGAGATGGCATGCAGAGCACACAGGAGGCAGAGTGTATATACTAAAAGTTTACCTTCTCTCCCTTCACGCTTCGCTCACAAACCCCTGACGTAAAGTGTTGAAAACTCTTTAACACTTTGTATTTCGTGAGTTCTTAAATAATAAGAATTTGTTTGTACTACTTTTTATGCATTGTTTCGGAATGTTAAAGAAACATTAATTACAAAATTTCATTCATTTAAGTATTCGTTACCAAGTAGGAAAATAAATCTAAATAATACTTCCAAACATTTCCTTGCTTGGTTTTTTATTTTAGAAAACATTTAAGGTTATAACTAAATATAAAGAATACTGCTTGAAGGATTTTTCTGTAGCACAAAAGAGATAAGTCGAAGTAAGAAAAAAAACGACCGAATTTTACTTTATTCTGTGTTAAGAGTAGTGAGCCAACGTGGAGTGTATCGGGGGTGTTGGGCGATCGTGGAAGGTTTATGTGTAATTTTCTTCATAAATAGTTATACAATGTAGATAAATATAAAAAAGCTAATAGTGTACATAAAAAAGTATAGAAATTCTTAATCATTTTCCTAATTTAGAGTTAAGAACAGGGAGTTCTGTCTCTGTGAGGTTATGATACAGATAAATTTGACAAACGATTTACTTTATCTTTTAAAAACAAATTATCTTTTAAATACAGTAGAAAGTATAGTATTAAAAATATAAATAATAAATTTTGTGATGGTAGTTGATAATACAAGTCAATAGTTTTTGGTGGCAAACGTTTTGGTGGTTGTTTGCGTCCTTCATTAGGTGTCTGAAATAATTTATTGAGTATAAAATACATACTTAACAAAGCTTACAACATTGTCCCAATTATGAAACAGTCGGAATAAACACTAACTTGTTGGTTAAAATTACTGTATAAATCGCACGTAGTGTCTGTCAATATTCATAAAACACTTTAGGGTGTCAAGTCTAGTATGTAAACAATGCAAACATAACATATTTTCGGTTAGTTATAACGTATATTGAAAGTAGAATTTCTGAATCAAGTAGTGAAATGCAGTACCTTGCTCTCATTGCATAAGCAGTAAGAATATGTTTCATGATAATAACCCTATTAATCTAGTATATTAATCTAATTATAACATATAAATGTCGTGTACAAGATCAATTGTCTTGATTGAGATACCTCTAATGTTGGTGAGACTAAACACAAAATCTTTATAAGTGTTGATGAACACAAAAAAAAAAAAAAAGACGAAAAAAAATTTTGTCAATGAGATATATTTTGCAATTTGGTCATCATTTTGATTTTGAACAGCTAAATATTTTAGATAAAGGAAGTAATTGAAACAAAAAAAGAATTTCTGAAATGGTATATATTAATTTACAGAAAAAGTCCATTAATGAAAAAAAGACACAAAAGATTTACATAATATAGAGTCCTCTTTTACATAAGCTAAAAAAATTGTAATAATTATTAATCAAGCAATAATCCTCTACAGCTTTTGTATTATGAATCAATAGTCCATCACTAAAACATAAGCATATTTATATTCACGGATCTCACAGCACTATGTATACTACTGCTTTTAAGTATATACTCTACACACATTTACGCTGTACAGTATCTTACCTTTATGATTCTATGTCATTCGAATCTAGTCATAGAAAGTCTTTAAGAATTACTGTAATATTTGAGTATATTTTTACAAATTTTGTAACGATAAATGTAGTAGCTACACACAATTCAATTAATTATTGCCATAGCACATGTTGTTTTGACTGCTTATGCGATAGGAACAAGGTACTGCGTTTCACTACTTGATTCGGACATTCTACTTTTAATGTACGTTATTGCTAACACAATATTTATTATATGTTTGTATGGTTTACATACTAGACTTGACACCCTCAAGTGTTTCATGAATGTCAACGAACACTATGTGCAATTTTTACAGTAATTTTAACCAGCAAGGTAATGTTTATACCGACTGTTTTATAACAGAGACAATTTTCTAAATTTTTTTGTGTATATATTTTATACTTAATAATTTATTTCAGACGCCGGAAAAAGGTGGCAAACAGCCATCGAAACGTTGTGTATAGTTAATTATCAAAAACAATTGATTTGTGTTATTGACTGCCATTACAAAGTTATACATACACAAGTGATTAAAACAAGATTATATAAATTATTAATGTTTAGTATGTTGGGAGATGGCCATCAGAGCGGGATTTTAGAAAAAAAAAAAATGTTAAGCTATCGGGAGAAACGGTCAAATTGTACTTTATATGTGAAGTGATTGTTACTGAAACTCCTGCAGAGACCTCGGTTGACCCCAACCCTACCCCCCACAAAATTAAATAAAATTTAGTCTTTTTCTCCCTGGTTAGCTTACTTTTTGTCTGGAGATCCCACTACACCCCCCAACCCCTTTAATGCCTTTCAACATACCTCTGTATGCCTTTTGCAGAATTTTTTTTCTACTCCTAACTTTTCTCCACAGATCTCCATATAATTTTCAGCACCTATTTACCTACATTTATTAATATTATTTTACTGTTAAATTCATTGCATTATCGAAGTACGATGAGCCATAAAAGCTCTTAATGGACTTAAAGAAGCATATCTATATGCTGCTGGATACTATTTGCTGGTAAGATATATGTGAATAACAAATTTAACGTACACGCATGATGTTTTTTTCACTATGATTCATATTCTGTATTATTCAGACATCCCACTGCTTTTAACTGACCTCACACATACTTGTTCATTGACTTTCAAATAAATATTTTAATATATTTTCTTACTCTACCTGGAACGCATATAAATGGATTCTATACATAAAAAAATTGTTAATTTATATGACAATGAAGGTTATTAACTAATTTATGTTAATTTTTCAATTCATATACAAGTATACAGCTCTTTAGGGGCTTAATTTTTTTTTAGTTTTAATGGTGACAAACTATGTAAAACAATTTTACTTTCTACTTTTTTTATATGACATGAAACCACGAAGGTATTGCGCTATTAGTATGGCTAATATAATTTTACTCACACAACTAGTAAGTAATTTGGTTAATATTTATTGGGCTGTTTGAAGCAAAAAATTTGTAACGAAGTTTTGCAATAATTTTTGTTTAAAAAAAAGTATAAATTAATTTCAACTATCTTTTTTTTTAAATGATACAAATTTAAGAACCTGCATTTAAAGCCTAAATTAGTAGGTTTATTTGGAAACTTTTTACTAATCCGCATCGAAATTTTATCATGGGGAAGAGAGTACCTGGTATCGAGTCAATCATTATAAGTGGAAGAAGAATCGGATCGAAGAGGGCTTCTTTCACTATCACAGAAGGACTGCCAGGATCTGGAAAAGTTCTTAAAATAGAAGATACATACAGATAGTTCCTTATTATTGCAAGGATTCCAAGCAAGTTTGTCTTGTAGATGTATCTGTTATGACCTGGAAAAGGATCATGAAACAAGAAAGAATTGTTGGGATTGGTGCATAGAGCTCCACTAGTATATATAAGTATTATCTTACTAATACAGATCTCACATGCTTTAGAGGTATGAGCTTACAACATTGAAAACTTACGCCAGTCAGCATTAGTTATTAAAAGCCTGCATAATTAAACTTTTTACTTCTAGAGAATCAGCATAAGTCAGAATTCTTATACGTTCAGACGTATATATAAATATTATTCATCTTATATTTAAATTTCATTAATAATACATGTGCATTAATGAATATGTACGTAGGTATACGTATGCATTAAAAAGATATATGTGTATCAACATCTATACTACCCCCAAGTAACTGCCACACACCATTACTTGACCTTAGTTTTCATCACCACCCCCCAAAAAATAAAATACAATTTCTATTTTTATATGTATATATAATGACAGAAAATAGTATATTATGCATCTAGGCAGTACAGTAGGCTGTGTAAGCCCAGCAAGTAGCTTGCACCTGAATGGAGCGAGGTGCATATACGATTTTTTAACGTACCTGCTGAAAAGCTCGTTTAGTGGAAGCAGTGAGAAGGGCAGTTGGCAGTGGAAGGGGGGGAGTTGACTAAAAAAAATTGATCGATTAATTGAGCGAGGTAATCGTGGCGTGGCAGCAGAGCAGAGGTGTGCAAGTGGCGTTGCCGCAGGTGGGCTATTGAAGCCTGAGCGAACGAATGAACGAAGCGAACGATAGAGGTTATAAGTGTATCTGTATAAATTATTCTAACCTTTCGTTTGTTCGTTTGCTCGTGCTTCAATAGCCTTTCAGGGCTTGGCGTACGACGCTCAAGATTGCATGCAGCTGATGCAGTGCACCTATCGAAGTCCGAAGCGCAGTAAAGTGCAGTGCCAGCACAGAGCAGAGTTGGCTTTGCTTTGCTTTTTTGCGGATCTTGCGTTGTGCGCGACACAACCGGCTACAGAGGCTAATATTCTTATATACATATGTGCTACTGAAGGAAAATAACGCCTAGGACTTACATGAGCCACTTTATCACCAGTAGACTGTGCTAAAATAGTGAACTTTACGACAGGGTAAATTAGGAATATTTTTCAAAATCTCCACTGTCCTCGCATGATCCCGCAGACTCTAACTAAAACACCACAGATCTCTTACTGCTCTCATACATTTTTTTTTTCCTTTACAACGTCCACAAACCCTACACTATGGTTGGAGAACTTTACTAAGACCCTACTAGCTTTTACGAACTCTGACATATACACCAACATACACACACACCTGCACACACACAAAAACCTTTTTTTATGTTCTTTATTTTAAACAACAATGAGGCATAACTTTTCTGTTACTTTTTTAATTGAATTTACTATGTATAATGTATGTACAAATTTTGTACGTAATTAAATTACAAAGAACAATTTTATGTATTTAAAACATACTTTTGTACCGTTTATATGTATTTATTTGTAAAAAATGCTCTAAGTAATAATAACATGTTTCTTTTTTTAGGAGGCTTATGCGAAGTTGCCATACTTAGTTAGGGTACTATTTTAGATTCTTACAGATTTGTGATTTATAATATGTACAATAATAAGTATGCAGTAAGTTTACATAATACTAACTTTTAATAACTTAGCCTCATGTTTTTCTGTACACTGTCTAGATGGCAAATAGATGGGCCTCATACATATGCATGAATAACAATTACTACATTTATACTGTTAATATATTGAGGGGCTTATATTCCGTGGATCAGGAAATAAGCAAACACACCTTATAATCGTTAATAAGATTAAATAGAGAAAGAATATAATTATAAGAATGATACACATTACAGCCAACGACAAAGGGCTGCTTGCATGCGTGACCGCATACTTCGACGGACAGACGAGATATCTCTTGCATCCGTGTTCGAGCGAACACAATTGCAACTTGCCAGAGATGGCGCCCCTGGTCGATCTTTTATACTTACACATATATATCTGTTAGTATAAATGTTCAATATATGTATATACTCAACACGTCTTCTTACATTTATACCAACAGAACTTATTCATTGAACCAAATTTAACATACTCCTAAAATTTTTAAATTTCAACCTTCCAAGAGATTTCGTAAAAGTATTTGCTGTATTACTTTCTGATTCTACTTTTACTATATCAATAATTCCTTTTAAGTATTTTTGATGAATTTAATGATAATGCACCTCGATATATTTCAAATTTTTTGTAAGATTTCTAAATTTCGCGATGATTAAGGCTCCTGAATAGTCTTCATAAATTTTAAACGGTTTATTCAACCTTGACTTAAAAATTTCTACCAAATCTTTTATCATTTTGAATTCTCTTACAGCCTCTAACAAAGCAACATACTCAGCTGAAGTCAAAGACTTAAATACACTGTTTTGTTTTCACGTTTATCAATACCCCACATTTCCTAAGAATCTTATTATACAGCCCGATGTATAGTTTCTCTGAAGACTGGCACCTGCCCAGTCTGAATCGGTAAAGCAATCTTCTATATCTGCATTATCATTTTTTTTGTACATTAGTCTCAAATCTCTTGTAAAGTACACCTATTTCAAAATCTTCATCGAGTACTTACAATGTGTTTCATTATAACAGTTTCTAAAATTGACTTAAATAATTAGCGATATAATTTACATCAGTTCTCGTACCAGAACTAACGTACAAAAGTTCGCCAATAAAATTTCGAAACTTCAAATCATTTCTAACTCCTTTTGCTTATTCTAGCTTTAAATTTATTTCCGTCGGTGCATTATATAATTTAGCATTTTCTAGTTCAAACTTAGTTGCCAAAGATTCAATGTAACTTGTATGACTCAAAAACATTACATTTTTCTTTACATTTTTATAAACATTTATTCTCAAATAATTTTTTAATTTTCCCAAATCCATTATCCAAAATCTTTTTGATAATTTTTCCGTAATCACATCCACAGTCTTTTGACTTTTACAACAAAGTAATAGATCATCAACAAATAAAATAATGTAAGCTTTATCTTCTCCATTGTTTAAAAAATATAAAGAATTGTCTTTTTTACTATTTTCAAATCTAAAATTTTTTTTTAATTCATCAAAACATTCAAACCAAGCTCTAGGACTTTCTCTCAAACCATACAATGCTTTAAGCAATTCACGTACTTTATTAGAATTGATGACAAAAACTTGCGGTTATTTGACATATACCTCTGATTTAACTTTCCCATTTAAAAACGCTGTTTCAACATCTATCTCATCAATAACTAAACCTTCTTAGCAACAATATGATAACTCAATTTTTAAAGTTTGCATCTTAGCTACAGGAGAATGAATATCTTCGATAATTTCCTTTTGTTGAAACCCTTTTAAAACTAACCTAGCCTTAAGTTTGTTTTTATCTTATTTTGAACAAAATTATTTTGCATCTAAAACTCTCTTATCTTTTGGCTTATCTAGCAATATTTAAGTCTTGTTTTCATTTAAACAATCAATTTGTCTTTTGATTGCATTTTTCCAATTATCAGATTCAAAATTTTCCATCAATTTATTAAAACTTTTCAGATTTTCTGCACTACAATAATTCACAAATATCGTATTATATACATAGTTATCATCACATCTTTCTGGACGCTTGATACTTTTTTTCGGTCTACTATTAACATTGTTTTCTTTTTGACTTTGACATTCATTTTCTCTTTCAGTAATATCACTGTCATTTTCGTACTCATCATCTTTAAATTCGTCGCTAGACTCAGATTTGTCATCTACAATTTCATTTTTATTTTTTCATTTATCATCATCTTCATTTCTTAATCCAACACAATATTGATCTTTTTTAATGACATCCACATGTCTTGCTACGATAACTCCATTATTAATTAAAATTCGGTATCCTACATTTTTATAACCTACAACAAGTCCTATATATGCTTTTCTATCTCATTTTGACCACCTTTTCAGGAACACGTACATATACTCTGCTTTAATACACTTTTAAATGTTGAACATTAGGTTTCATACCAAAGAACAACTTGAAAGGAGTTTTTAAATCAGCAATATTTGCAAGTGTCCTGTTCGTTCAATATGCTGCTGTGCAGATAACTTTAAGCCAAAATGTTCTGTTTATTCTAGCTTCAGATAACAAACATCTAGCAATTTCCATAATACGTCTATTGTATCTCTCAGCAGTACCATTCAATTCATGTACATTCGGTGGATAAGCATCTTTAATAATATATTTTTTTTTTTACTAATTCAAAAATTTTTTCATTCACGTATTCCTTTCCGTTGTCACACCTCAATCGTTTTATTTTTTTCTTGGTAATATTGTCAATTTTTTTTTATATGACACAAAACAATCATAGACTCGATCATCTAATTAAATTAGATATACTATAGCTACTTTGCTATAGTCAGTACTAAAAGTTGAAAGATATTTTTTCCCGTTTCATCCAGTAGTATTATGAGGCCTATTTAGATCAGTATGTACTATTAATAAAATTTCCTTGGTCTTTTGTCTATTACTATTAAATGGTAAATTGTGCACTTTATTTTTCATACAAATAACGCATATTATATAATCACTCTCAAGTTCTTTTGGCAGACCTTCCGCTAGTTTATTTTTTTATAAAACAATTCAAACATAACAACAACATAGATCAAAAATTTACATGTCCCAAAATACGATGCCATCTTTCCTCTAAAGTAATTTTATCATTATTTTTGGTTCTCATGGTATTAACGGTAATCTTATTTTTATTTCGAATTTAACTTTGCATTCTGTACAATTTATCTGTTTTATACGTGATATCTAAAAGCACACCCTGACTGTTATAAATTTTTGCCGTATTATTTTGAGCAACTACTTTATTTTTATCGGTAACTTTTAATAAACTTAATAAATTTTCTCTTGTTGCTTTAACATAGTACACATTAAACATTTTTATTCTCACTGATTTATCGTACACTTTAAAATGACTTAAAATTTTTCCTATTTTAGTCGCTTTTAAACTTCTACCATCTTCTATATTTACGTCAACCAGATTTTTTAATTTAATAATATTTACGAAAAACATCATCTTAATTTACCACATGATCAGTGCAACTGCTATCTAAAAGCCAGCCAATACGTTTACCTTGCGTTTTGCTATGCATTACAGTAGACTCGACGATCTTCACAGAAAAGGAGCCAAATTAATTGTTGCCTTGCTGCCACATTTTTTGTCGCGATGCGTAGCCTCTGCTTTGATGCTCCTTGTTGCGTGTTGTTTCCACGAAATTGTTGGCATCCACCCTTCTGTGCTCAACCTCTATAGCCAGAATTGTTTACATTCTGGCAATCTTTCTTGTCCAATTGCACCACAGCCGTCACAGGCTCTTTCTTAGCTTTTTTTTTGTTTCTCGAGATTTTTTGATTTTGACACGAATACATTCGATTTTACGCTTACACCAGCACTTTCACTTCTATTTTTAATTTCCAAAATTTTCATTTCATCGATCACATAACTAACTGCTTGATCCTACAGTTTTAACATATCTAGTAAATTGACAATGTAACTACACGATTCTCGTAACGTTTTTAATAGATGATTCAACTTTTTTCTTCATTTACAGCAGCACCAGCTGCTTTCGACTTATTTACTGATTCTTCAAATTCACCAGTAAAAACTGATGATTCTTGAAAATCCTTTAACCTGAGTTTCTCCAGCTTATTCCAGTATGTAATCTGCAAGGCCATCAATTGCTTTAAATACATGGCATCAAACTTTTACATTATCATGAATGCCGTATCCAAATCATCAACAAATTCCAGCTGCTTATTTAAAATAGCACTGTCAATATAATTCATGGCCTTCAAGTCGTTCTCGGCCCATTCATCTTCTTTGTCCGTCGATACTTTTTCTCTTTATATTACCGTTGCATACTTCGTTAACCTTAAAATTTTAGTTATCCTTTTGTTCCAGTGTGCATAATCATGCCCATCAAACATAGGTATTGAAAGTTCCGCCATTATAGAAATGCTCGCTTTCTCTCTTGGATCTTCTAGATTTTTTGATTCTTGTCTCTCCTTGAAAATGTACTTTTTCAACAACATCATGTCTTCAATCACATTCACCAAAATTTTTCTTAAACTTCTCAGTGTTGGATTGACACTTTTTTTTATCTGTGACTAGTTGCATATAATCTCTTTAATGTTTTAAGCTTTAATGGAACACGTGAATAAAAACGGTACACTTTAACATGAACTTTTTATTTTAGTGTTGGATTTACACTTTTATCACATGTAATAACCGAGCTGCTACCATGTTAATATATTCAGGAATTTATTCCATGGATCAGGAAATGAGCAAACACACCTTGTTATAGTTAATAAGATTTAATAGAGAAAGAAAAAATTATAAGAACGATACACATTACAGCCAACGACAAACGGCTCCTTGCGTGCGTGACCGCATACTTCGATGGACAGACGAGATATCTCTTGTACCCACGTTTGAATGCTAAGCATCCACATATATCACATTATTGCAGCTTGCCAGAGATGACGTCCCTAGTTGATCTTTAATACTTACACATATATATCCGTTCGTATAAATGTACAATATATATACGTAACATATACAACTGAGAGTAAGATCATCAATCGATTGCATTTTAATTTATTTTTAAGTATGAAGTTTTTTATGAGGCAAGTTTTATTGTTGATATTTGTGATAAACTGTAAATAAAATTTTTTACACTACCTGAAAGGTGGACTATACACACGAACAACTAGCAGTTACTATATGTAAGCTAATAGTAGGATCACAATTCAAGGTGTATCAACTTCATTTTAATTGATATTTGAGCTTAAACTTCTTGATACGCTAAGTTTTTATTTGCTAATGTTAATTATTAACTATGTAAAAAGTTGTTGAATAGAGTATGTAATTTTATGACATGATACTAATACATACTTCATTTCAATTTCACTTGGTTATACGGTAATATATATAGTGGAAGTATCGTCCGGTCTAATCTGTTTATTATTGTAAGTTAACTAGTGACCCCCCTGTCTTGGCTTTGCACAAGACTGCCCTTCGTATCTATTTAAAAATCTGGATAACATTTGTGATTAGTCATCAGGGTTGTAACGGAAAACTTATTTCTCACGTAATGGATTCATTTTTTGTAGATTTTGAAGCTGCTGTTTCAATCTTAATAAATGTTTTGCGTGCATTTTCAGACGCCTACAATTATAAACATTTGAAGCTTTTCTTTCAATTCGCTCTCTTGCAACTACAGGCATGGTTGAAACTTTTGTGAGCCTTAAGGCTACTTTTTGTCAACTGTCCATTGCCCTTAATAGGACCAGTGAGCTAAACTGTTTCTTGACTGAAGTTTCCAGCAAATGTGACTACCTAGATACTTCAGTGTGATCTTTTCTGGCCTGCTGTTGTATCACTAATTAGAAGGACAATTACAAAGTCTGAAGCGTTGGAACTAAATGTAGAGCTTTTTGCCAACGTCTCCTAGTGTGACTCCAAAAACTTTTATGTTCAAACCAACTTTTTTTTGCAGAGCTCAGTTGTTTTGGTGATCTAAGGTAGGGAGATTGGTTTATGAATCTTGCCTCTTGAAAACTGTCCCATTTGCTCAAGTTTATTTTTCCTTCATAGCTTTACTGTTGGGTTCATCCAACGCAGACATCGAAGAGGATTCGTGATTCCTCGTTGAATGCTTAGAGTTGAGAGGATAATGCAGGATTGTTAATAGTCAGGGTATCCAACTTCGTGGCTAAAAATTCTGCTCGTGACGTCTACCAGTGAATGACTGACATGCGTTAATAGTGGTTGGCTGTATATAGTCTTTGAGTCAACGAATCATTGCTAAAAATGTAATAAATGTAATAAAGATGTATGTAAAAACAACGTCCAATGGTAGTACTATCAAATTTTGTATTTATTGAAAGACAAAACGACTTTTCGGCCGTTTGGACAATGTCCCGGCCCTCATCAGGTACAAAAATCTATTACTAACAAAACTTCTTTACAATACAATTTTTGGTAAGATACAATAAACGCAAATTAAGTTGAGTGCATAACATACGTCTGACTCCTACAAAAGGGATGTAAAATCGTTATGTCGTCAGAGTTTCAAGTTTAGTTTCTTTTATACCCTGCACATACACAAATGACATAGTACACGCTCATAACACAATCAAAAAAAAAAAAAGCAGTTCCTTGTGAGACACACATAAACAGTTCATGTTTTTTTAATACTCTTAAAAAAAAGGGATCCTAAAATCATGTACATCAAGTTAGACCCCTTTCTTAATTCACTTAATGAGAGACTTACAACAACTTCTTAATTACTCTGTATCTTGTTGTCTATTAATATTGTTATTTAAGTTATAGTATTATTACAATAATTAAAGTAATGAAATGTATATTTAACATTTCAGAAAAAAGGTCCTTTCTGTAATTTAGTTCAATGTCAAAAATTTTTATTTTATCAAAATTGAGGTTATGTGTCAATTCAATGCTATTTTGTGATAGAACAGATGTATCTTTTTTTCTTTATGTCTCTTTTGTGTTCTGCCAGTAAATGACATTATTTTAATCGAGTGACTCAGTTACATCTTTTCCAAGTAAAAAGAAAGTATTTGTTGGTAAGGTAGTTGAACGTTAGATGGCTCTTAAAAGAGTTAATAAGATAGATGGTTAATTAAGAATTATAAATTCTTATGATAGTACTAAAAAAAGCCAGTGTTATAACTTTAAGTCATTCGTTCTTATTATTATTTTTGATGATAGAGAGTCGGCTGTGGGTAGACTTTTACTCTCAGAGACTATGCGTATGGAGACCGTACTGCAGGGTGGTATGCTGCTGGCCGAAGAATATCTCATCTTCGGGTTGTTCTCCGGATAAATAACAATTCACCGTTGGTTGGAAAAGTGGGCCTAGATATTACCACCTCTGTGGGTATGCTGCCGTTAGAACAAGCCACTGAGGAAATGTCCGATGAAACTTCCAGTTGATGTAGCTGCTCGAACTTCTTTAAGGTGTTTTCCCTGGCGTGCTGTTGTGAAAAAATCTGCTCTGGTAGCACTAGGTTAGTTGGAAGACCAGCCTCAAAACCCTGAAGTGTTAGAGCAGACTGATTGGGACCAGAAACGTTGACACTCAGAATACCTTTTATTTCTATCACTTATTAAGGTGGTTCTTTCGTGACTTTCGAGTCAAAGGTGTAACCATCAAGTTGATATTTATTAGTGCTGCTTTAATTTCATACGATAATTTGTTAATACTATTTATTTAGGCAAATAAAGTGCTCATTCAGAATTTTAGATTACAATAAATGGATATAAAAGTTCGTAGAAATAATTATCTAAAATTCGCGATTATCCTCAAAATACGAGTAGTGGAGGCTTTCCTATGCTTTCAACATAGGGAACGAAAATGTATGCCTGTGTTTCTTTCAATATCTTTTGATTTAGTCCGTAAACACATGTATTTCAAGATAGCAGTATATTTGGAGTTGCGTAAGCTGTATTGTGTCAGTTTTTTACTTTATTACGTTTAGTAAATAAATAACTAGGCAAAAACTTACAGTAAAAAATAATTGGTTGCTATAAGAGAACATGTTTGGAATTTAATTTTCATTTATGATTTTCTTGCATTTATTTTCGTCAGCCTACTCTGAAATTTAGATAGGTACTATATTGTAACTCAATAAATGATTTCTCAAGATTGCATGCCATTCTGTTCATAATCATTTCATAAAAGAACCACTTTAATCATAGTGATATGAGATGGAATTTGACGTAAGTCACTTGCCAAGTGAAGAAGAGCGTTCTCAGTAACCACGATACGCAGCTGCAGAGTTCACAAGCTTTTCTCTTGATGCACTGCCAGTGAGCGACTATGGTATTCGAAAATTTGCTCAGGGATATTATAACTAGACTTGCTTACTCTTATCGCAGGTAGCTTTGATTTTGTTTGTACACCACGTGAAAAAGCTAACGTATTTTTGGAAAACTTTCAGCTTATTTTTTCCATTTGTTATTGATTCTTCTAAAATAGTAGCTATATTAAGACCATCAGTGTAAAGAATCAGTGTAAAAAATATAAGCCAGATCAGTTGAGTAGGTTTCGCTGTTAGCGATTACAACGGTTTTTGCGACTTTGTTTCATACGTTAGTATGAGTAACAGAGAAAGTAATTTATTTCACGAGGCAAATCATAGAATTTTAGAGGTTATCAAATTATAACGTATTATTTAATATATCATTATATTTGTAAATACCATAAGATTAAAAAAAAAATTGAAAACGATTGTATAAATACATCTTCTATGGAAACATCATTTTATTACACGAAAAAGTATGGCAAATTAAATAACTGTGTAAATTGGCGTGAGAAGCACGCAGGGGGTAAGGTCTTGATAGGACATACATCGATATAAATTGAGAGAAAAGATCTAATACATACTCTACGTACTTCTAACACATGTTTTCATAATAGTGGAAGTTTTCAATCCATACTATTAACCTACATTATCGCATTTAAAAAAGGGAGTTTTATGTAAAATATCGCACACATGAAGCATGGTCTATATTTATGTACGATATGTATTGTTAACGGATCTCTAGGAGGAGACCAAGAGAAAGTCATTATATGACAGAAACCTTCTTGATATAACTAGTACAAGTGCTTTAACGTGATCAGTTTTAGTGAGGATCTTAGATGACTACGATAATAGGTACCTATTATTTACAACGGTGACTTAGTTTTACAAGTAGTTTTTGCCTTGACTGTCGTGTTCTTAAAGAACTACGTATATCAATACCTTTATTTGTGGTGAGGTAGCATTTTGTCAGATTTTGAAAGGAAGAGTTCTTAAATATATGTGGGAAAAATCAAGTTTTAAGGTACGATCCTAAAAACTATCCTTACTACATTAATATATGTATTCAAAATGAGAAAGGGATACAAATGCTCCAAGATTTAAGTTAAATTAATTGTTTCTTTAAATTTATTCATTCTAAGATAGTGCAACAAAAGTTTATGTCTCATGAAAATGAAAAAAATAGTATAATTCGCAGTAACCGTACTCTTTTGTTTTTGGTAGAGCCATAGTAGAAGGGCAGTGAGATGTAAAGCTTGAACCTACTACTCACTGATAATTTCTCATTTAGACTGTTCACTGACTCTTGATTGCTTATTATTACCTTAGCTTTCTTTTTCTTAGTATAGTGTTTCTCCTTCTTGTATCAAGTAGAGAAATATTTAATTCTAATTTTGGACTAGACGAATAATTTTTTCCGTCACATTATTAATATACAGGCTATTCAAATGAATGAAAATTTGATATATGCTTATGCTTTTTTTCATTCCACCATAATAAACAGAAATCGTTACTTTTCTAAAGTACAGGAAAAAGTTGTATTAATATTTACATTTTAGTTTTAAGACTTTTTTCCTAAGTTTTAAAAAGTTTTATAGATATACTTATTTTTTCTGCCTTAAGATAACCCTTACGTTTGCTTCATTGCTAAGTGTGACGTTATAATCATCCAATCATCACCACACATTTTGACATGATATTTACTTTATATTTAATTGATTTCTTACAAGATTCTGACTTGGTTTTTGTTTGATTGTGCCCTGGTGCTAACTTATTTACTTACACCTAGTAATGAATATTACCTGATTCTGCAATAAAAATCTAGTTAAAATGAACTAAGAATTATGTGCAAATCTGATATCCATTCAGTTTATACCATATCTGAGCATGAGGTGAGTAAAAGCTGAATGTTATTGACCGTTATAAAAAAACTTATCTCTGTGTACATTCAATACTTCATATAAGCTGGCTACAGTTCTACACTTATTAGTATTTTCTTAGATGTAGCAGCTACTCACATAGTTATTTTTCAATAACTAAATATTTTTACTTATGCTCATTAGGTATTTGTTTCCAAGGATGATAAGCTTTACTATGTACGATTGTCGGCAATGTTGTTGCCTTGGCTTACAAGTTAGTGTAGAGTTATTTAAAAGAAACCAAAGTCTAGCCAAAGTAAAAATATTATTTATACTTTACCTTTTGTTAAAAGCCAGAGCTTTTCCTATATCTGAGCCTCCAGTCACAAGAGTTGCAATTGATCCAGAAATGTTATGACGATTTAGTATTCTGGATATGATTTTAGTCACAGCTATAGATGATAGTGAAGTTGTTGGTGAGCTTTTCCAAACTGTGGTGTTTCCACATACCAAAGCAATTGCATTATTCCATCCAAATACCTAAAATAATTCACCAATAACGTTCATTTAAAATTTTCAACAAAAAATATACATGCAATAAAGAAGTATTTGAAAATGTAGAAAAAAAAAAGATTAAGGAAGTATTGACTAGACGTTACTTTTACGCGTCATACTTCAAAGAAAACTAATTTAATCAAATAAAACCTTTTTAAATATATTTCGTCATTTTTTTTCACTATTTAACTGTAAATTAAATAGTAATTAATCATAATGTATCCTTATATTCTTTCAAATAATGTTCCATACGACAGAACTTGACACCAAGGTTTATTGATTTATATGTCAATTTAATTTTCTTGACTATTTTTACTATTTTAAATATAACTTGAGATAAAATCTAACAAAAAATGTATTCAATATGACTAAAAAAGAAAATTTAATCCATTTACTGACACTTTTAACTAAAAAATCATACAGCTATAGAATACTGCCCACAAAAGTAAATACTTACGAACGATTTTGACGTTGCCTAAAAATATGGAAATATAGTTTTTAATAAGATTTCGAAATAATTTATAAATTTCTTAAAACAAAAATCTTATTATTTAAAAAAAAATGACTTTCCCAAATATGACATAGTCTCCTAAAACTTTTTACTTTACAAAATAAGTTGCTTGAGTATATTTTAACATAAAATATTTATTTTCCGGCAAGCTTGACTTCTTTAACATAGAATTACTTCAGCAGTTAATGTTACGAACTTAAATTTATAAAAATATGTATAAAAAAATTAAGGCGATGTTTTATATCCTTACTTACTTATGAGTATTTTACTTTACGAATTCAGTATAACTAGTTATTTTGAGCTCATCTTTCTTTTCGGTTGAGATACAAGCCCTTTCGTATATCTTTTTTCCAAACAGTTGTTTTCATTAAATATGTGCCATCGTCATTTGTTTCTAAAGCTATTTTGTAGCTTAAAAGACCTAAGGTATCCACGGAGCAATAGCACTTATGTGGAAAATTCAATTTTTTTTACATGGGCTCACCAGCATTTTTAAAACCTTTGAGGTAGGAAATGTTATTGTTCTTATCAGGGGTACAAAGTTTAACTGCCGCTTTGTGCCCTCAGGTATCACTTTTTGCCCTTGTTATCACTGTCAGCTCACGGGCAGACTTTTTTTTAGCTCTCTTTGGGCCCAAAGAATTTTTTTGCATCAGGGCCCAAAGTAATTTACTGGGTACAAAGTATCTACGGGTACAAAGTCGCACTATGTGCCCTCGGTAGAAAATCAATATACCTGACTTGGGCACCATCATACAATACTGCCCTCTTTAAGTGCTCGTATTTCTACTTTGCTTCCAAGTGACGTAATGTACTGTTAAAATTGTGTAAAAATGTTAGTTTGAGAATAACATTTTTATCAGAATCAGGCAATAATAAAAAAAAAGTTTCACGTGAGTCTTATCTCTTTTTAATATAGGTATAACAAAAATTATTTTAAACCTACGTTTATTCCTTCATATGAATAACTTTCAATCGTTTATTGTGTTTTAATACTTAGGTCAATTATTCGTATAATTTTTAGTTTTTGGTATTTTTTTTACAGATGAAAAGCAACGCTTTATCTACTTAATAAGCTTATGTTACTATTTAATTTATACTTTAAATCTTATGCAAGCTAATAAAATATATTGACAGTGCAATACACTAAAAAAATATATTTAATCCACTTAACGTATCTCATTATAAGGCTGTGTTAAGGTTTGGAAGGTTTGTGTAGAATGCGTTACAGAAACAACTGTATAGTGTCAGTAAACACACAAACACACACACACACACACACACGTACGTGCGCGTGTGTATATATATATGTATATATTTCTATATAATATAGTTGTTTTAGGGTATTCAGCCTCTAACCCCCGTTCACCCCCTTCCACCCCCATCTATCCCCCATCCATCCCACTCAAATTAACTTGTTAATAATTTATTTTCTTGCCGTTTTGATAATTCATTACATCTCCTTCTATCTCCCTCAATCTTCCCTTATGATTACGAATAACTACAAAATGTAAGTTGATTGTAGATAGATGAAATTTTTTTTGAATTATTGAAATATTTTGGACCAAGCAATACGACATTTTTTCAATTATATTACTAAAAGGGATAACAAGTCATAGAACATTTTTAATTACCATTAGATTTAAATAACATTGACGGTTTTTTTAAATACGAAACTAATCAAAAAAAATCCCGAGAAGTAAATGTAATTATTGAACACGAAGCTTCAATGATCTCTAGAAAAGCCTCGGAAATAGTGAATAAAACTGTGAAAGATTTATGTAATAATGATTTTCCATTCAGTGAAAAATAATTCATTTTAGGAAGCAATTTTAGACAAATACTTGCAGTTATAAAGCATGGGTATAAAAGTTCTACCATTTTATTTTATAGTTTTTACATAATTACTCAAACAATAAAGTATTTATTTCTATGAAAACACTTGCAAAGGGATGGAAAACTGATAATATTTGTAACCAAATGTATGGGGATGGTACAAGCAGCTGTTTAAAAAGAGTCATTTTGACCCCCCATAAGGAACGCTCGTTTATTTTAAATAATCAAATTTTGAGTTTTATTAAGGGTCAGTACATACTTATTACAGTATAGATTATGCACAATATGAAGGTAGTGATTACTGTAAAGATACTGTAAAAAAATTTTCGAAAATAAACTCTGAATTATATACATGAAGGATAACCCCTTCATGTTTTAAATGAAAAAATACACGCTATTGTTACGTTAATAAGAAATTTGAGTTTATTTGATGGTTCGCGCAATGGCACTAGACTACGTATAACAAAAATATTAAAATATAGTTTAAAGGCAGAAAAAATAACTTGTCAAGAATATAGTAAGAGAGATGTCAAACCGAGAATCACTTTAAATATCAGTAAAAATATTTTTACCGTCAATTATAGATAGAAAACAGTTTCTATTAGTTCTAGCTTTTCCCATAAAAATAAGTTAATTACAAGGTCAAAGCTTCGACAAATTAGTATTTTTTTTTATAATAAATCTTTGTTTTCTCTTGGACAACTGTACGTATTAGTATCAACATCTAAAAATCCTTAGAATATATTTATATAAAGTGATCCAGAAAATCAATCAAATATTAAAAATTTCGTATGGCCAGAGGTTTTTAATCATTAAGGAATCAATTAATTTTTTGTCAAAGTTTGTTCTTTATAATTTTTTTTTTCTGTAAAAAATTTAGTTTTGAAATAAATTTTAATTTATTTTGAAAATTAAAGTTTAA
Organism: Copidosoma floridanum; assembly: GCF_036245765.1. Taxonomy (NCBI): domain Eukaryota; kingdom Metazoa; phylum Arthropoda; class Insecta; order Hymenoptera; family Encyrtidae; genus Copidosoma; species Copidosoma floridanum. Next base: position 2,182,442 of record NW_028321898.1, on the reverse strand, counting down.
GCAAGTAGAAACAAAAAGAATTACTTATTTATAACGATACTATATTTTTAAGTTCTTACTTAAAAAAAAAAAACAGAAATACTGACACTACAAAAATTTTTATGTATGTTATAACTTCGACCTATATTCTGAAAAATCTTAAAGCTTAGTTAAAAATTAATCTTACGAAATTCAAGAATAGGACATCCTTTAATTTTGGATTCAAAGTTTTACTATTACAAAAATCGTCCTAAACTTTAAACGCAAAATTTAGAATATTATAAATTTTGTAATTCCATTTTCAAAAACAAACACTACATTACTACTGTAAAATTGTTTTTATTTTTGTATAAATAACTTGAGACTTAGTCAATTGTGTAGACTGTATAATTCTCAGTATATAAATATTGCGAGTCTTATTTTGAACTAATTTTTGTAATCTCATTTACAAAAAGATTGTTGAAATTATAATTTTTAATATTGATTAAAGAACATTTTTAATTAATATTTTCATACACACATGTACATTCTGCTATTACAAAAAAATCTTTATAATAAAATTTCCATCTCTGAATACCTTAACTTTAAGTCTATGTTGTATCGACCATATGATAAAATATAGTCATACGAACCTGTATGTTGTATGTATATTATAATAAATTAAAAGATTCGCAACATCATCAAGAAAAGTAGAACAAACTAAATAAAATAATGTTACAGAGATAAAGAGATAACTTGCTCGTTGTACTCAATTATATAACAAGCTCATCATTCCGTAGATTAAGTTAATGCTTGGGAAGATGGCGCGCTGGGGGCACATCCCCACTAGTGTATATATATATATATATCTTCCTATATTATATAGTCATAAGAGTTAGAGCGATGTTTTGAAATTAATTATGATCAATATACATTTATTACATCTATAAATTTTAAGTAACAATTAATATAATTCGGGTATTTTTCCCTACTTCGTAAATCTAATTTGCAATTACGGGGGTTGGTGCGCAAAGCGCGCAGGGGGCATATATGGTTATAAGAGCTTAGAAATATCTATTGACACATACAGCATAGACAGCTCATTTAAAAAAGGGAGCCACTATAAGAAATAATAAAGCTCACCAGCAAAAATTCAAGGGCACATCTCTCTGTCTATATTAACTTTACCACTTTTATTTAAAATTAGCAGCTTGTTCTTTATATTTCTTTAAAAACATACCAGTTATCATACCCCAGCGTAAAAAATTTATTCCCGAGTATTTTCAAAAAATGCCATAGTCTTCCGAATTCTATAAAATATACTTCAGCATATTATTTTCATACTAACAATTAATTTTATTATATTTTAAAGCCTTGAAAAATATTAATACAAACCTTATTTTGAAAAAATTACACTTATAACACAATGAAAGGGGGGGTTGGCGCGCGGAGCGCGCAGGGGGGCGGAGCCCCACTAGTATATTTATATATATACAAGTAGGTCTTCGCATCCCTGTAAAGCAAAAACGTAATGTCACAAAAAAAAATTTGTTAAAATTTACAAAATTAACGTAGAAGCATTTTTAAATAAAAAAAAAAACTTTTGTTGATCTAAAAATTTTGAATATTGTGGCTCTGTACAAAGTATGAAGTACATTTATGACCACATTCACACAGGTTAAGTGAATAATGAATCATTCGTGGAAGTCCAAGATGTTGATAATGAGAAAAAAAAATGATAGCTGAAATTATATTAAGAGTCAATACTTAGGTTTAATGAAAGCTGCGTAAGGATTACAAGAACTTTCGATTTGTTGTTCAAGTCATTACATAATTATTTTAATAATTTATTAAAAAAACAAATAAAAATTTTTTTAGATAAAAAAAAGGATCTTAAACATGATAGAAAAAAGGCAAACACCACAAACAGCATATATCAAATTGAAAAAAAAATTGTAAATTTTGTACAATTAATAAGATATGTTAACATTTCTAAGTATAGTACTTTAAGTAACCAACTCACAATTTATAAGAAACGAGAGCATATAAATTTGAAAACACTAGTAAAAAGATCATACATAGTTTTTTCTAAAGATTATACAAGATTTATTTCTAAATCCATACTAAATAAAGTAAGTGGAGCAACATTATTTAACAGCTTACAAATATTTAAAGAGATAATATATCTATCACTTAAAAAAAGTGCAAAAGCTATAGATTTAATCAATCGTGACAGCGTAATAGGTGACATTTTTACAAGAGCTTGTACAGTTATGTTATAATATTAATAACGACAATTGTTTGCCTAGTTTCTTATTGCAGAAAACATCCAAGAAAATAAGATTTGGAAAACATACAAACATTATTTAAGAGAAGATTTCACAGACAGAAATTCAAACCATGGACTTTTACGTATAAATAAAATTTTACAATTAAAAGACAAGTCACGTGAGATTTTCAATTACAAAAGTCGATATGGAATAAGCTAGTATCACAGAAAAATTATCTTTTGCACTCAAATATTTCCCTAATTTAATTTATAATAAATCAAACGACAGTCAAATCACGATTTTCAAAATAAGATATAAACAAAAATGAGATTATTGCAAGTGAAAAAGAAGTACTATTTGTTCTAACATTTTTTGTATGCTTACTTTTTAAAAACTGTCATTTTACGTCCCTCTCGTAATAAATACACTTACTTTCTTAATAATATATCCTGAATCTTGTAAAAGAGGAGTTAAAAACATATTAATCCAAACATATAAATTCAAAATTGGAGAAATTCTTAAATTCATGTAGAATTCAAGTATAGTTAATGGCTTATGTAACCACACAGACTAACAAATCACAGAATAACTTAGATACAATATTTAAGCAGAGATTATAACTAGGGAAACGATTCAACAACGAGTTTTTATACAAAAAATTAATATAAAAACTACATTTTAGTCTATACAGAAAAATTTGGTAGTTTTTAATACAGAATGAGGTAAATTCTTATTTTTACCTTATACCGTTTACTTCAATAAAAACTAAATTATGCTGTATTGTTGCACTCAAATATTATTTTAACGTATATTATTAAGTTCGATTTAATATCTTTAATTCAACAAAAAACTTCTTCTAATGATTGATTTAAAAAAAAAAATCATAATTCTAGTAGTAGAATATTAATTTCGAATATAACCACGTATGTATTTAAATTATATGTCTTATATTTTCTTACATAATATGAAGTTTTTTTTTTTCATAAGAATTTTTTTTTATTAAACATTTCACACTATTCAGGTTAAAAATAAAAGGGTAACGTTTATTAATGTTTTTGAGACACTCCAATAAACAAGAAAATATGATTTCCATCGTTTCATGGTAAATAAAGCCACATGCAACGTCTCCAGTTTAAGTATTCTATAAGATTATTTAGTGTCTTTTGATTAATTGCAAGGTTTTAAGACCATGTTTTTATACAAGTTCAATAATGCAATAACTGAGGTTATTTAAAATTAAAGAAGAAAAACCTGCTTTGTATGGATCTACTTCAAAAATGGCGTGTAAATATATGCTGAAAAATTGTATGGATAAAACAATTATTAAGGAAGTGTAAAGAACTGGCTAAAGATGGCTAGAAAAAATGTTAAATTGCTAAAAAAATCTGTTTTAATATTGGAAGGGGCTAAGAAGTATTTCTTAAGACGTGTAAGGATAGTGTAATGGGAGTTGAAAGCAGTTGTATGTCCAAGAAAGACATTACCGATATAATTTTTTCTCATTTGCACATGCTGCTATATGATGAGTGAGAAAAGTTCTCTAAAACTGTGAGGGGGGGCTTATTAAGTTATCCAGTTGTTAAGTTATATTATTGTAAAAAAAAAAGGGCTAAAGAGGGGCTAATCGAACATTTTACCTAATAAAATTAAGGTTACAACAGATTCAATTTCACTCGAATTAGAAGATGGGCTAAAAATAAGTAAAAAAGGACTATGGGGAAGAGGGGGGCCTTTAAAATGGAGTCATGAATTTGGAAGGGTGCAAAAAATTAGAGAGAGGCTAAATTACAATATAATTTTATAAAAATACCGCAATAACTGAAATAATTAAACCTTATTAGACGTGACGAATGAGAGAAATAGAGGATAGACGTGTCGATTAAGTCTCTCAAATCATGGTATAATATAACAAAATATATATTTGCTTTTTATGTAGTAAAATGTGAAAGATATTTTACATAACACTCTATCCTTATCCCCCAAAGTATCTACCACGAATAAGGAAAAACTTCATTTTATGTGTAAAATACTATAGCCCTATAAATATTGTGTCAACTGCCATCATTGCTCTCGAGTACCCAACCTACACAATTTTCCATGTCTCGTACTCCTCTTCACTGCACCACCATGTACATTTTCTCGTTCTTCACTGCACTCTATCTGTCTTCATGAATTTTTTCTGTAAAATAATTATTAAATATAATATTCCACTCTATCCATTTAAGAAAACACTTGTACATTTTCAAGAAAAAATGATTTCTACCAAAAATCAATTTTATTATACAAGAATGAGTATTTTCAGAATTTGAAGTTTGCTCATCTATTTTTTCACTTCTCTACGGAGGTAAAAATATAGACTTTATGATAGTGTTATGTAGGATTAAGGAGCTGGTAAGGAGGTGCGTCACGAAAAGAACTTAACTCGTTGGTCAATTATTTATTAGCTTCTTGAAGGCAGAAGTGTGTGTGTGTTTCGCGCGGTGTTTTCTACTTATCGTTCGGTCTCTTGCCTAAAAGACGCTCGAGTGCCCCGATTCGTGTATCACAGGGCCTTATATGAGCTCGTTTCCCCTATTAGTATCCTTTACTAGCGTCGCGTCGGCTTGTAGTTACTAGGGTGAGTAAGTATGATATGCCCAGCATATCGTATGTAACAATAGCAAATAAAATATACAATTTTAATTATTGATTTATTCTTAACATACACATATCTATGCATGCATACATGTATATGGGCATTTACAAAAACCGAGAAATTCTTACGTTTTACTTAAATTTACGTTCTACGAAATTTTTCTATTATCCTTTTCAAGTTATGTAATGTCCAAACCAGTAAAAAACTTATAGCCCTAACTCTACAATCGTTTAATAACGACTAAATGAATTTTAAGAGAGTGTTACAGTACTTTTTTAGCAATGATGAAGGTCTAAGATGAATTTTCTTAACGAAATCTTGTTTGTCACATCAGCAATGATTTCAAAATAACTACTTGGCCAAATTAAACCATATGAGCTGCGCAAGTTCAAAGTGTCAATTATAGGCTTTACAGATAAAGCGTTTCATAGTTAAGAAAAAGTTTTTTTCTGTTCTTATCTATCAGATAAAGTGCTCAACAACTCAAACTTTGAGAAAGTGCACATAAAAAGAATTAAAAAATCAACGTCTAGGCACCAGGAGCCACAAAATTTTCCTAATGCTTTGCGTTATAGTAATGACAATGTAGCCTGTTTTATAAGCCTTACGACCACGTACAAAACTTTTCTAACTCAGTCTTTTAATGCATTTAGAGTGAGTTGGCTTACATCCCTTAAAAAAAGTTCCAATTCTCGATAATTTGATCTGCTATTTTAAAACATAGGCTTCGTGTAGTGTTGCATTTTTTTGTAAAATGACCCGTGTACTAGTAGGGCTTTGCCTTTCTGCCTGTACGATAACGTGACACATTGTGAATTGCATGCAAATTATAAATTTAATCTTATTTTAATAATTATAATTCTATGTAATAGATCAACCTTTTTATAAGGAACTCTTACATGATATCAACACAATAATGGTTTTCAATATTTAATTTAAATATCTATGATATGCAAAGACGTCTCGAATAACGAAGAGCATAAATCATAGGTTTCAACGATACTCCATATGATAAGACTTAAGTTGCTCTTAGTTTCGTGCAAAGCATCTACAAACTACAAAACTAAAAGTCTTCCGAAAGATGGTAATGTGAAGGGATTGACAAGAAAAAATTCAATTGCAAAATCTCAAAACGCCGGTTAGTAGTATATAACTAATTTGTCGTCCTTGAGGCAGAGCACAAATATTCGTGTAGTCCATCACCATAATGAGCTACGTAGTTACAACAATAAATTTAAATTTTGTAGTCAATTTGTTTGTTTTATAGACAAAAAAAAGTGCATGCATATTATCTACTAAATATTATGTACAAAAATTAGAAGCTGACCTTAACAGCCCTTTTATTAGGTCCCTTTACAGTATTTTTGGATAACAAAGTGAAATCAAAGAACTAAGAAAAACTAAATACTTAAAAAAAAACTACCCATTTTCGGTTTGCAATAGTTTGTCTCCTTAAAACCCTTAAAAGTAGCCAAACAGAGATGTGCCAATGTTGTAAGAATCATTCTTTTTACGGACTTACATGGGTAAAGAATACGTGAATACTTGTGTAATTAGTGGGAGGACAATTAATATCGTGATAGAGTTTTGCGGGTGGTGTGTGGAGGGTTTTTAAGAAATTTTACAAGAAAACTAAACAGGTGAAGTTAACAGTGCACCCAAGCAAATTTCACATTTTTATATGTGGGGTCTGTGATTGATCTGACGAGTGTTATGTGAAATGACTTACACAAATAACTTTAAAACTATAAAACACACAGACATCCTCACAAATATAAGTGTATATGTATGTTGTAAGCCTTACAAAACAATTTTAATAACATTAATAAGTACATATGTTTACATAGTTTTTGGTGCATTAATTTTTTTTGTTGATGACATCATACAACTACGTACCTCATTATTATAGTTTTAAAATAGTAAAAACCGTAAATATACTGCATTTCTTAAATATATTATTTTAGCAAACTCCGATACTTAGATTTACCAAGCCACAAATAAATATGTTTTGACTACTTTTCATTCAATTATAAAAACAATGTGATAAATTAGGAAAGGTTTTTGGATGTTTTTGTTTTGCTAAAGTTTTTGTACTAGAGTATATTTTTTTTTTAAAATCACTCCTTAAACAATATTTTCTTGAACAAACTTTTTTTGTTTTTCTATTTAAATTTATACATTAGTTTTACTTTGGCCTCTTAATAAAATTATGTAGAGTGGAGCCATAAAAATCTTTTTTTAAGTACAGACCAACATTGTCCAAACTTTAACATTGAGATTTAACAATAGTCATATTAAAAAGTTCAACTAAAGAAAATTTTGTACTATATAATACAAACAGCAGTGAAAAAATATTGTTTATATTAGTAAATATTATTATAATGAAAATTTTTTTAAAATTATTTCTTCAGTTATTGTTTCACCTTCTATTACATCCTTCCATATTTAATTTTTCTTATCAGTGTGCTAGTCAACAAACCACGTGATAAACTTTCAGTTCAAATTTACATTACTTTCATAGGATTTCTACAAGAAATTTTGTATGAATCCTAATATCTGATTTTTCAGCACTTTTAAATATGCTTAATGAGTGCTTTGATGTAATAAGGATGCATTGTCAAAAGTTTAAAATTCTTTGTGTGAAGTTAAAATAACATTATTTTATGATTAGTTATTGCTCTTAAGTATTGATAAACAGACATACTTATTATTCCATGTTTTCAAAATGATAATCGTTTTATTTTTACCCTTCTTTAATTTTTGAAAATAATTTCGATTATGTGAACGAATCTTTTCGAAGTTGTACTTTTATAGGCGCGTTCTGCCCAACAGAGTAAATTAATGATTTTAGATTGTGACAAATGATTTTGAGAAAAAATGTAACGAAAATTGACTTAGCTTGATTCACCCCCTTTGCCTCGCTTCTTTTACGTACTTCCGGTACCCTTGAACCACCAAAATTATCGCACCACCCTACACAACATCATTTCACCACACAACCTCACATAACATTGATGTACCACACACTTAGAACTTTACTTGTTTTATCTTTTTACAAATTGATTAAAAAAAAAAAAAAGAAATAAAAAAAATAATGAAAAAAAGAAAAATAAAAAAAAATAAAAAAGTTTCCAATAAAATTTAAACCTTCAAAATCTTGCATGCTGGCTAAGACCCTTATCAATTCTGCTATGGGCGTGTCTGGTATAAGAAATTTGAATACTCTATCTTATTGTTCAGTTCGTTGCTTATTTTTAATGTAAATTGTTATTTACTATGTATTAGTTTATTTGGTTTAATTATAAATTGAATAAATAGATATTTTATTTAATAAAATATATTTTTTAAGTACATGTTTCGAAAATTTCAAAATAAATATATATTAGCAGAGCAGCTTTCATATAATGGAATAATAATTAGTTATTCATTCATCATTAGTTTGTTACTTTAAAAATAAATATATAAATTTGATTCTATAACTTTTTTCGATATTACTAAATTCGTCCTTAAAGTTATAAGTATGGTCGAATTCGTCCCCAGATCATTAAGTATTTCCTTATCAGTTGCCAAATTCGTCTCTGAGTCGATAAAATGTTACTTATCTGTTACCGAATTCGTCCTGGAGTCGTTAAAACTTTATCATAACTCGAGAGATTCAGAACAGTATTGAAAGCTTACTATGTGGTTTGCGATATTGTCTGAGTTTTCGTCTGAAGGGTCTTGTGACTGGAGAGAAAGCTTGAGAATCTTGCCTGGCTGGGTCCGATCAGGTGGCTGTGTGAGTTGGCGAGAGGACAGAAGCTGGAGCCGACATCCAGGACCAGGAGTCCATTAACATCGAAGGTCAAGAGTAAGCTAGTGAGTATGTTTTGGCTGTTTTTTTGAGTTGTGGCTGTATAGGGTGCGCAAGAGGCGTGACACCGTAAAGAAGACATTACAGATTCTTTACGCATATGGTGAGTGGCTGTGGGGGGAAAAAAGACTGGTGGCTATACGCAACACATGATTAGGGGAAACATGGGTTGCGAGATGCACTTCGTGCCCTCCTCGAATATAGTGGGTATTGATTCTGGGTTGCGAGTAGTGGCTTCGTGGGGAAATAACAGTGGCTCCTTGGGGGCATCGTTAGTGGCTCATTGGCAGGAATCTAGTGGCTCGTCAAGTATTAGCTACTTGATCAGCGAATAAGTTTTTCTAATAACTGCTGTGCAGGGCACTTTGGATTTTGGCGTCAGGGTACGACGGTTGCTTCAAAGAGGCCGAAGCCACACAGCTGAACCCGTTGTATTGTTTTCAGGCTAGTAGTGTGCGTGGGCTAAACTGGCTGGGTACAATGTTACAAAATGGCACTCAACGAAAATCCCATGTGTTAAGGATACGTGAGAGGTGAAGTTTCACTATGGAAGTGAAAATTAAATTTGGATACATGAGAGGTGAAGTGTCACTACGAAAGTAAAAATTAAATTTGGCTACGTGAGAGGTGAAGTTCCACTACGAAAGTAAAAACTGATTTTGGCTGCTTGAGAGGTAAAATTTTGCTAATAAGAAAATTGTTTTCCGCTTCTTTAAACTATTATATCTTGCGCACACTTGGTAAGATTAGGTTTAGTAATGAATTACAAACTGTTGAAGTGGCTGCTATAGTTATAAAATTTGGAATTACGTTCAGTTTAGGGGGAGGGAAATCTGCAGGCTATGCTACAGTGTTAGTGGTAGTAACTTGTACAATATGTAATGGGGGAAAAGAAAAGTGAAAGAGTACGGAAATGTGTAGTAAATGTAGCAGCCAGGGCAGCTGTTCTCTCTGATGAATTAGTAAGGGCCCGGGAAATCGATGAGAGCTTCAGCACAGAAATTTTGAAGCCTAGTCAGCAGTTTGGACGAATGCGGGACGGTAAAGCTGAAGATTTTTTTTCCAGGTTTTTGTGAAGATAAGAGCTTGAGCACAGAAATTCTGAGCCTTAGTCAGCAGTTCAGACAAATGTGGGGTGGTAAAGCTGAAGAGTCTGTATTTGGGTTTTGTGAGAGTGGAAAGGTGAACGTAGAAATCCCATGATCTAATAAGCAGTTCAGACGAAGGCGGGATGGTAAAGCTAAGAAATTGTGTTTAAGGCTGGGTAAAGGTAGAAAAGGGTTGGTGGTCAGTTACCAGTGGGGAAGAGGGACTGCTGAGTTTGTAGATAAAAGACATTCTTCCACAAGCATTAACAAATTTAAGGTATAAGTTGCTAAATTGGTATGTATTCCAGGTATGGATCCAGTATCCTATGGTTCTGGGATAATGCCATCGTACCTGGACAATTTTGAAAACTGGCTGTCTACGTGAGAGGAGACACCGTAGATGCTGCTTTGGTTTTGGTAGAGGGGGCAGCTCTTCTAGGTTGGCAAAGGCCGGTTCCCCCTTCGATAGTATTGAATGTAAAGGAGATGGAACTCAAGCAAAAACGGCTTGCCAACCTCTGGGATTTGACGGAAGTGGCATGTTTGGTTGAGGTTCAATTGTCAGAGTTACCTCTGCCGACAGGAGATTGGCTGAAAAAAAAAATTGAAAGCGTGGTTATAATTCCCCAGGAAGAACCAAGCGAATGTCCTGTATGCTCTCCAGTGCCGGTGGATCTGCTTGATACTGGCATAGAAGGGCCTCCCAGGGACCTGGTGGTCACGACAGTTGATGAGGAGAGGATCTCATTATCTGCTCCTTATTCGGGACTACCAGTTCTTGGGGATCGATGGGAAGAAGGGTGGGAGCCATAGCACGAAGACCAAGCTGTCTTTACAATTGACCTGACTCCAGGGCCAAGCCGAGGTTCTTGCCGAAGAGCTCGGAAAAGGGCAGGATGCCAGGGGTTCAACTGGGCTGAGGCCAGTATAGAAATATAGCGGGATGAGGGATTTGCTGAAGTGGGTCTGCCCATTCGTCATCCAGAAGTCACGCATCCACTGGCCCAAAATTGTTGAGTGCAAGATTATTCCGCGGAAACGCAATTCTTAGAGCCTGGGAGATGATAGAGTGGAGGTCACGGAGGCGTCAAAACTTAAAAATTTTATTCTTTTGCACATGCACTTAGGTGGTTCACGAAACATAAAACTATACATGCTATTTTACAACTAAAATCACAAAAAAATTATTTTTAAGTAATTAATAGTAATTAAGTAATTAATTTTAAACTGAAAAGGCTCGATTATTACATTCAATTCGAAGTAAAATAAGTTTCTCTGTATAATGGTTTTTAAAATAGGGACATAATCAAACATAACCTTACTTATTTAGTTGTCCGTATTATGAAACGAACTTTAAAAATGAAATTCAATTCCATTACAATCAACAAGTTGGCATGAATTGTAATTGTATCAAAAGAAAATGTGTCATTTGAGCAACGTACTCAAGTAACTTCAAATTAATACCCACGAATTACTTTATAAAGGAAGTTCCATGATCAGGAAATGAATTATGAATATTGGGACAAGCCTTTTGGTGTTTTTTCATAATAGAGACATACTAGATGTTTTAATTTTATTAGAAAAAAACATTCTATTTTGCATGAAAATAATATATAAAAATTACAATAAAATACTTAAGTTAGAGCGATTGAAGAAAAATTAAAATCACTAGCTTTAAAGCATGCCCGCTTTTTTAAAGACAATAATACAGAAAAAAATATATATTGATTTTTTTTCTTAAAACTTATTTATGTACATGTATGACTTAAATATCGTTTTATGTTTGTAATTTTAAAATCTAGAGGTTTGAAAATGTAATATTTGGGCAACAAAATTACTAATTTGTCGTACGAATAACTGTTCTGTTAGTATTTTTGCAACACAAAATGGCTCAACAATTTTCGAAAAGACAGGTAGGCTCCTAATCTTAGTTACATGCATATAGATAATAGTGAGGCCTTACACTCTAGGGCACTTTGCATATTAACCACTTGTGAATAAGATCCCCTTGTTTTACATAACCATAGGCCTCGAAATAAAAGGCAAAAGGTTTAAAACTGAGAAATTTTTTCTCAATTAGATAACTTGAATTATAAGAATTATTGCAAAAAGTACACATAAAATAATAAATACCTGCTACAATGAGGTATCAATAGTTGTTATGAGAAAAACTTCCTATATCATACTGCAGTAAGAAATGAAGTTAAGTTAATAATAAAGATATATTTAGAAGGTCATACATTTATTTCGTATAATTTATTTTGATTTTCATTATACAGAATAATGTTTTAAATATAATCAATGATATTTTTATGTTTAAATGTTTAATCAGTTTATGCCAATTAATAAGCAAATAAACCACCGAGTAAAACAATGTCATAGTGTTATATATGTTGAAACTTTTTCTCTTAATATTTATTTATGCACATATATTCTCAAGTATGATTTTATGTTTAAAATTTAAAAATTTTTTTGTTTAAAAGTGTAAATTTAGGAGTGAGAAAATTACCAATTCGTTTTACGAAGAACTATTGTAATAGTGTTTTTGCAACACAAAATTACTCAATGATTTTCTAAAAGACAGCTAGGCTTCGAATATTAATTATATTTATATAGATACTAGTGAGGCTCATACTCTTCGTTCATACTCCTGCGCACTTTGCGTACTATCTTTTTGATAATGACGTGTGATACTTTACGTAACCATGGGCCTTGAGATAAAAGGCGGAAGATTTAGAACTTAAAACTTTTTTTAGTAAGATACCACAAATTTTATAAGTAATTGCAAGAAGTACACAAAAAAAAAAATACCTGTTACAATAAGGTAAAAACAGTTGCTCTAAAAAAAAGCTTAAATCGCACTGTGGTAAGAAATAAAGCAAAATTAATGATAAACGTTAATGAAAAATGATTATTTAAGTAAATAACACAGAAATACAGTTTTTGTAATGTGTTTACGATTTATTTTTCTAGTAAATTTTGTTACTTATCAGACTCATTTTTTAGTTATATCCGGCTCAGTTAACAAAAATATTTTAATACCTTATTAAGTTTACATTAGGATCAATATGAAGTAAATGTTATAATGAAATTAAATATTAAACACTTACAAATACTGAGATATCGATAGGACTAACTAACCACGATTCCCGAATTAATCATTTTTTCGGGAAGAATTTATCGTCCTGATTTCTTGTTAAGTAACTAAGACAATTGCTTTTTTGTTTTTTTAATGTCAAAAAACATCTAAGGTGACAATCTGCAATAAATATAGAAAATTCTTAACATACAGTCTTAATAGCATTTAATGTCATTTTTCTTTCTCACATATAACAAAAATTAAAGGGTTAGGAGACTAATCAAGTAAATACACAAATGATTTAAAGTTTGTTAACCTTTCAGGGCGAAATAAAAAACTTATGTCAAGTAAGAACGAGACAAATATCCTCCCCAAGTATGGATCAAACTCACAACCTCCTGTTTACTAGACAGTTATTCTACCACTTAAGCTTTCGATAAGCCGTACATCCACTTGCACCGTATATTTGGACAAGTTTTCGTTCCTATCGTGAGCTGCTTTTACCTCCAGCTCGATTTTTAAGAAATAGATGAGAGAATGATTCTTATACTTGTAGGTAAGTAAGAAATTAAATTTTGATTAAATGTATGGCTCCTCAGTAGCTTAAGTGGTAGATCAACTGTCTAGTAAACAGGAGGCTGTGTGTTCAATTGGCACTGAGATGGAATATTTTTTTTGTTTTTACTTAACATCAAGCTTTTTTTGGCTCTGTTAGATCAATAAAGTTCAAAAAATTTATCTATTAAAAATTTGGGACGAAAAAAATATACTATTATCATTATAAATCAAGTTAATCTTTTAACTTCCTTGTCTTAGAGAAAAAAAGGTTTAAAATTATAGCACTGATAAAGTATTATTTATTAAAACAATGTTTGTTTTTATAAATAGAACTAAAATAACAACCAAATATTTAACTTTGTTAGTAGATTAAGAAAATTGTAAAATTTATTTAATAAATGTTTCGGTTGCTAAAGAGAAACCTAATTATTCAACACATTGATTTATTGTTTTGTTTTTGAAGGTTAAAAAAATTTATCAATAAACTAGACTATTATTGCTTTAATAGTACAACCCGAAGTCACATAACTTTCTTAATATCTTTTGTTTTGACCAATATTAAAAGTATATTGTTATGAAATTGAATAGAAAAATAAGCAAAAGGCGAAATAAATTGTTTGGAAAAAATTGTTAATGACTTTAAAAAAAGTAAGCAAATGATCTGTATTACAAGCATATCTAAAAAAAAGTATTTTGTATTAAAGAAAACCATAAAAAAATATTAAAATTATAACAGAAACTTTCAAGTTATTATTTGAATAAAAAAACTTGCAAATTTACTTACGAAAAAAAGATATTCGTCTGCGTAATCGAAATTATTTTAAAAAATTGAAGAAACGAAAAGAGAAAACGATAATCGTTTGTAAAACAAAATAACATAATCTGTTAATTCACATTTAAGAGCTACAATAATTAAAAAAAAAATAAAATTTCATCTTCACGCAAAGAATTTTTTTTAAAAATATTTTTTAGATATTTAACAAAGAGTCCTAATTGTATAAAAGCATACATTAACCGTCTTCTAAGATGTTAAAAAATTAGATACTAAAATTCATACAAAATTTCTTGGAAAATTCCTGTAGGAATTCTAAGAATGCTTTACATCTTAGAAACTAGTTATAAAAATAAAAAGTAAAGTAATCTTACGGTGAAAACGAACTTTTTTTTTTGGGCACCCTCGCAAATAGGCTAAAAGGGAAAGCAGTGGAACATTTTGCCCCGAGACTGACGCAGTTTACTATAGTTGAAGAGTTCATCAAAGAGCTCTCAAACAGATACTGCAGTATGAATAATGCAGACTCGCTCATGGCAAAATTGAAAATAATAACCCAGCAAGATAGTGAAGCAACGAATGACTACGGGGGATGAGTACAACAATTATACAATAGATGAACAATGTTATACGATTCAAACCCATACTTTTCCCCAATTTCAAAACAGGCGATGAAGGCAAACCTAGAATCTGAGTCGGTAAAACAGTTTATTTACGGATAACTTCCATCTTTTAGTTGGAGAATGGCAAGATCTAACCCGAAAACTCTAGGGGAAGCAATAATACAGGCGTTAAAAATTGAAAGTGGCCTTAGTTTACGGCATGCAATACCAGTAAGCACACTGCCCACATGCAATAAGACAACAACAGAGTGGGGACCACTCGTAAACCTAGCAAGAAAATAAGAAAAAACAGCAGAAAACACTAAGGGAGTACAAGGAACAGCAGCAGTAAAAGAAAAACGCTGTATATACTGTGATGGCCGAATTGGGCATTCAGTTGAGGAATGCCGAAAGCTACTAGCGGTGATAAGTTATAGAAAAGCTTCGAAAGAAAACGGAAGGGAACTGAGGGGAAATTGTAATTATTGTCAAAAACCGGGACACTATGCGAGAGACTGCCGCTTGCGCAAGCAAGACAGGGAGGAAGAGGAGAGACAGCGTAACGAGAGGCGTAACCAACCCATAAATAATACTCCTACTGACAGGAATGCCTATAGCTACAGGGGTAGGAATGATAACTATAATAATAATAATTATATTAATTACGACAGGGGTTATAACAATGGCCCAATGGAGCCAAACAATAGTAACAACAATCACAATTACAAATATAATGATAACAACTCCAGAGGTTATAATTATTACGACAACCGTGGCAACGGTGACGCATACAATAATTATAGCAGGTGCACATTCAACCGCTATGGTAACGGCTACAGAAATCAGGATAGCAGGGATGGCTATAATAGGGATCTAGTTAGGTACGGGCTGCCACAGGAGAGGGGCCCACAACAGTGAAAAAGTGACGCATACACTCCGGATAACAGAAGAAACCCTACCGTAGCTTTAAAGTCGCAAGATGTTCGGCGAGGTCCCCAAGCGTCGAGCATCAACTAGAGAAAGAGATAGAAAAAAAGTGTGTCCGGTGAGGAAGAATGTGTGAGAGAGAGGCCGAAAAAGGCGGAGAAAGAGATAGTAAAGAAGAAGATGCACAACAGCAGTCCGAGTACTTACACAGTGCAAGAAAAAATAGAAAGTAATACGGCAGAGCAAGATGACACTCCGATACAACGGAGCGGTAAACGCACAAGAAAAGGCAGGAGAACCCGCAAGAAGAGTAATCGGACAAAGCCGTCGGACACACATGTAGAAACCATGATGATGATGAACCCAAGCTCTCAGAGCGCAACGAAAAAATAGAGCAGCTTCCCAAGATAACTATAAAACTTGCGAGAACAGGGCATATGCCACCAACGGTTCAGTTATAGGGACCACAGTTAAAGAATGGAAAGGCGTTTTTTATGCGGATACAGGCACAGAGATTTCGATTGTAAAGGTTAATTTTCTAAGCACAGACATGCTAATAGACAGTAGGTATCGAGTACCTATTATCGGCGTGACTCACGGAGCACGCAAAACGTTGGGCACAGTACAGGCATAGTTACACGGATTAGAGTGCCCATTACATGTAGTCCCCCATGACTTCCCAATTGACGTGGAAGGAATCATAGGGTGGAATATTTTTAAGCAATACTGGGGCCAGATAAGCTCTGCCGAGAATACGATTAAATTGGATAGCGTAGCCACTGGTAAGGCTGAAGTGTTTTAAAATACCTGCAAGATCGAGTCAAATAGTTTATGCACGAATAAGAAAAAGCAAAAATAATTTAGAAAATGGCTGGATATCCCTCCAAGAAATGGAGGAAGGAATATTGTTCGGGAACCTTATAGCCAGGAACGTTAATGGTAAAATAGTCACAGAGTGCATTAATACGATTAACGAAATAAAATACGTACCTGTTCTGGGAGTAGAGCTGCTAAGTTACGAAGAAGTTTATCGGAAGCACTTAGACATTGATGGGGACAATGTGGAAAGCTTGGGGGAAGCGGTTATAAGGTCATTTAACGAAGAATTGGGAAGTGATGAAGAAAAAACAGAAAATTTTACAGAAGACGAAGAGGAGTTAGAGAAACGAGAACGGGTAGATAAGATAATGCAACTCGTAGATGCAGCCGGTCGTAACCATGAAGAAAAAGAATATGTAAGGAATCTAATTGAGTCAAATAAACAAGGAGAGCCGAACATACATGATTTATTAGAGGGAAGGTCTGATGAATTACGGGCTCTAGTAATGATTAGCATGAAAATGCAAGATGTAGAGGGAAGGCCGGGAATGAGGATTGACTTGTAGGAGTTCAATGAAAAGCACATAAGGCCCCCACCTGAATCACCACCCTCACCGGATCCTTAAAGCATTGGTAAGCTATTGACTGAAGAGAACATTTAGTAGCAATGAAGATATTTTTGTAGCATTGTTGTCAGCTCTTGTATCTAGGATAAAAGTGTCTTCACTTTCATTCAATTGTGAAATTGTAAGTCTTACGGTCGGTGCATTGCCAATGTTCTTTGCAAGGGACACTCGGGCGATTGCACACATTGGTTCGTCAGTTGACGCTGATTCAGAAGAATGGCCTGGTTTAGGAGAGCTGAGTCTGAAATTTTGCTGATTATTGAAGGAGTGCGACCTTGAGCAAAAGCTTGTGTCATTTCGCAATTCAAGTGATATCTGAACGTTTTTGCAAGTGCAGGTGTAATTTCCCATTGAAGAAGTAGACGAGTTAACAAATACATACTGCAGTAAGCTTGTGTAAAAGGAGAAATTAAAATACGTTAATAATTCGTTTTGGTGTTGTAGCGGTTGTATCGGGCCAAAATTTTGATGATTTTTCCACGAATCGCTTAAAGGCTGATAAAACTGCGTTTCATTCGATTTTTGCAACAATTTTACAGTTTGATTAGTGGAGTCATTTTTTCGATATTGAAAAACTGAGTGTGATACTATTCTTCCGTCTGAATTAATCGTAGTTGGAAAAATTTTTGTGTCGTGAGGCTTGTAATAATAAGCTCTATGATATTGTTCGAGTAACTGTACCCTTGTAGCTACATCTGCTACCTTGCTTATATCGTAAAGTGTTTATTCCATTATATAAAAATAATTCTAAAAAGAGATAAACAAAGACAATTAAGAAATTTAGAGAAACTTTAGAGTTACTTATTGAAATGTTCCTTGATATACAATTTATTCATCAAAGTAAGAATTACGTGTCAATTAACTAGAGTTTTTAATCTTAGAATTATTAAAATAGTTTAGTAATTGGAATGTATTTGAATTCAGAAAGTAAATTTAATCAACAACCAAGTACTGTCTTATCTGATGATTTAACAAATTTAGAATAACTGGAACTACTTGATTTAACAAATAATATAAATTAAAAAGTTTGAGATTTGAATTTACAATGTTTATACAATTTATAATTTTCTTAATTCAACTTACTTCTATGATCGTTAATTAGCTACTGCTTGCAAGCACGCAGTCACTAGATCTTACAAGGTTGACCGCAACGATGATCCAAATCCTACATGAGAGTACTCGTGGCGATGACACTAATTAGGCAACTGATTTTAACGTCAGAACTCAAGTCGACGGTCCTTTCTTTCTTGCTTCTTCTTTATTCACTTTTTAGGCAAGTTTACAGTGGCCTTATTTGCTCGAGCTTTTCTCACACAGCTTAGTCACCAAACTAAGTTTTAAGTCCGTTTAAAGGACGCAATAAAACTCACTCTCTAACTTCTATAGTTACTTTGGAGCACTTGATGAAAGAAAAAAGGCGAATTTTGTTTAGTGCGAGGAGTTTTTATACTCTTGCATTTAAGAAGAACACATTAAGTTGGGGATCCAGACGACCAATTAGAGCCTAATCTAGGAACCCTCGACTGACACGAACACAGTTGTGGTGCAATAATTTACAGTATTCGATGGTTAAAACTGCTGATCTCTCGGATTTGATTTTAAGTACAAGTTGCTGTTGAAGTTGTGTATGATATTTCTTGTGTACATCTGCAGTAAAGAATGTTAAAGTTGTTGATTAATCACATTACTTAGTGTATTTGTGCAACTTGATTTTGTAAGATGCGCGTTTTTTATGATTGTTCGAGGTTGCATTCGTTGGTCAAGTTGTGCGACGGTAGCTTGTTTCAAAAAAAGTAAGTTATATGTCATGCGATTGCAGGATCAGGTATACCGATCGATGGTTTGAGTCCACTCAGCTTTTTCTTTTTATAATTAAAAAACGGAACGTCGTGCTCTGAAGCAATAAATGTAAAGTACAAGACATGTCACAATAGCTTAGAAATTCATTTATCATGAATATTAAGCTGCGAAAGTAAGCGATAAATAGATGAAGTATTTTTAATCAGTTATGGCAAACTGTTTATTGCTTATTCATCATAGACTATGTTTCAAAGAGACCCTTATGTTTGTCTATTACAATGCTATTATAGCATACTCCCAAATCAGATATCTGAAACGTCTGAAATGGTTCAGACCGTACGAATCCGATACTCAACATTTGAATGCAAAGCTGGAGTGGAGTAGGCTCAGGTGGCAACTATTCAGTTTCCCAAAATTTTTGCAATTATTATAATAAAGTAGATTTTCTACTACTGAAGTTAAAAGACTGTGGATGACTTACTTCCACGTACGATTTATTGTATGAAGAACTGAACAGAAGCCAACTGAATTGTCAAGTTAAAATTTAGGATCCGCAAGCTGTGAGTCCTTAAGATGCTAAAAATTTGAAGCTTAATAAGATGATGACGGTCAATAAGATGAAACCTTGTCAACCAAAATATCATTAACCTTATGTTGAAAATCATAGCAGGAGTGGGGCTTTATCTGGTCGCTTACTTATCTCTTAGCTACAGCAAACACTTTAGTACTTGAAATTTTAACGTTAACTCTATACGGTAAATTCAATAATTGAGAGAGTGGTTTACAAGCTAATGACGATTGGGTACACGAATTTACAATTGCTCTAACAAAAATTTTTCGTCCTGACTCATGACGGAGCCACTATATATATTCTTGTGGTTGCTAATAGTACTGACTTTATTAATTATAAAAACTAAATAGTCAAAACAACTTGAAAAGTGAGTGTATCCTTCGCTAGGAGTATGATTATCAACTAACTTATCCTTTTGACCGTGGTGTAGCAGTATATGATGCTTCTAGTGGCATACATTGCAAGTGCTTGTACCTTTACAGATTTGAGTGGCATGAAAACCTAAATAGTTAAGGCAGAGGTAGTTTTTAACTAAAAATGTATTTTATTTTGCTTTATAGTTGACTTAAATGTTAAACAAGTACGAATACTTACATTAGAATTACAACAAGGGCATGGAACTTTAGATTTAAGAATATTTGTTTGATAAGTCACTTTCGTGGACGAACTCCTTTACTTTTTGCCTTGCTTATGATTTCGAGCGGTTGTGACTTATTAAGATATCAGGCTATAAGACCCTAAAGTCATTAGTTGGTAATTTAAAAATTGTGTTTTTAAGTGTCACTTGCAATATGACGTTACAGAAAAACCTAATGTGAATTAAGTTACCCTACATACTTTGTTAACACATTTTTACTTCATTTTTTCAAAAATTGTATTTCATTGAGAATGCAGTATTAGTCATAAAGAGCAAGAAAAGCAGTTAATTAATAAATAAATAAGTATTTGGCTTATGAGAATCGTAGTAATATTGTAATGAGTTATTAATAGCATCTTATTTTTTTCTACAAAAATCTTTTTAGCTAAGATTTTTTGTAAGTAAATTTTTTTGCCATTGCTGTTGTTTTTTTGTAACCCGTCCCAGTTTAAAAGTTTATTTACGGGTGTTACTTTTAAACCAAATTTTTATAAATACATTTTTTTAGGCATTCATTGTATTGTTGTATTTTTGTAATCTAGGAGAAGATTGCTCTAACAAGCAGATCCAGAATTAAGAATGCCTACTATTAAAGATTGACTAAGCTAACAAATCACTTTGATATGCAGATCCAAGGTAGGAGTCGATAGACAGCTTACATTAGCAGATCTAATGTTAAGGTGTATGTCTGTACGTTAAGTATAAGAGATTACTAGTTTTCATTTTATTACTATTATTTATTGTATGATTTTATTTCATCTTTTTTCTCTATTTGGATGACAGTTAAACTGTTTTCTTGGTTATTTTATTGTTAATTTATTAATATAATACATTTTTTATTCTTTAAATTTTCACAAAATACAACACATACTATGATCATCCGCAAATGCACAGCATTTACGCGTCTGCGCGTAACACGCTACAAGAGGAATTCCACGTCATTTATTTATATGTTCTATTTAATGGTCCTAATTGTTTTTTGAGGAACAAAGAATAAACAAACGAAGAGCTAGAGACCGCAACGATGCTCTGCTATCAAATTATGTTGAATAATTATTACCAATCATTTAACTATGCATTTTATTTAAATTAAAGGTTGTTGACTGCAGTCTTACACTTTTTACAGACTGTTGGATCAGTAGACAGTCCAACTATTCATTTGTAGATATAATAGAAAAGAGGAAGAATTTTGGGTCTTACGATATGCATGTATTTACGCACCATTTCTCCTTCAACTTGTTTTTTTCAGTTTGCACCATTTTATGCTCTATACATGTTTTTGCTTTTTACTATGCAATGAGATTATCAAATGTGTTTAACATGTAGTAAGAAATCACTTTTAATGAGCAGTGGAAGGCTACTGACTAGACAATGCACAAATAAATGGACGTAACGTGAAGCTTAAGTCAAAACTTCTTTGTCTCACATACTACCATACCTGTTAATTTGTTGACTTGAAGTAAAAAAGAAGAGAAAGGATAGCAGGAGAGAAATCTAGGAGCAGACAGCAAAATAACCTAATGCACAGCTATATGTACAGCTGAGTTATTTAGTGTAGGGTTATCAATTAGCTTACTAAATAATTTTTAGTACGGCAAAAACTTACTTAGTTTGTAAAAAGCTCTGGATATCTTAACATAAAAAAAATAGGTTTTCCAGTAACAGAAAAACAAAATAACTGTGGTTGAGCACAATCGGTGTGTCATTAGGGCTTAAAACAGCTACAAAATGCAGTGATTATTTTGATCTGATTCTTTTACTGAAACGGATGGATACACCAGAGTAAAATGTTTGTTATTCAATCTAGTTTTTTTGATGGAGTTAAATAAATAACAGTCTAACCAATCATCTATTGTTGAAAGCTGAGATATTGGGAACTTCAGTTACAAAAAAATATTAAAAAACAAAGAAATTTCAGTGAAAAGACTCGTTTGTAAAGTTGAATAATGGATCCTGTTAAGTTTATGATAACATTTTGCAGTCTAGAAGCAATATGAGTGAAAATTAATTACTTAAAAAACACAATCATGCTGCTGTTGCTACTGTAGTTGTGGAAAATTTGTATTATGCTTTAAGTATAAAAGCATAAGACATTGTGAGGCCAGCAACCAAAGACTTTTGTCTTTCATCATCTGCTTAATTTGATGGTAGGCTCAACAAAAAATCAATAAACCTAGATGATTGGTACAAGAATACAAAATCAGATTTTTCAGACGTAAGCTCATTAGTATTACATAATGGAAGTACAAGTATTTATAATAATAAACTAAAAAAACCTTAGAATCTGTAAAATTAATTTTTTATTTTGTGATACAATGTAAAATATTATGTTATGTAAAACTTGATACAATGTGTATGTATTTGCCTTATAAGTGTGTCAGAATTTGTAGGAGTCAGTAAAGAGTCAGTAAAATTTACGAGAAGTCATCTGGGGGGGGGGACAGGAATCTATGAGACGTCATGTATGATCTAGATAAATCGTGTAGTAGTTGGAGGTAGTCTGTGCATAGGGCTCGTGGGGGGGATGTGGAATGCACTACACAAGTAATTATATAATACAAAGATGTAGACGTATATTTTTGTCCTTCATAGTTGTATAGATAAAAATGAATTGGAAGTTTACCCGTACTACCTATTTTTTTTCTCAGCCACCCTTAACTGCCCCACAATATATGCTTGACGTAATTTTGAGCCTAATTTTATTTAGGCTAGTGTCCCTTTACTTCTCACACTTTACCTTAGCTTCCCTCACACACTCTTATTCTACTTGTTAGCTTTACTGTTGTCCCATTGGGTATCCATTCATTGATTTTTAAATAATATACCTTCAATCAATTTAAGTAATTTTTCTGTCATCCATCTTTACCTTTTTCAAGATGAATCATTTTCAATAAAATTAAAATATTCTGGAATTCCCTCACTTATCTCTAAACTAACTCTACATGTTTTTCTTTAAGCATTACAATAAAAAATGTTTTTCAATTTAAACTTTATAACACACTATAGGAGATGCTTCATCGATGAGAATTACGTCCTTTCCATAAGAAACAAAAACTCATCGAACAGGTACAAAGTTGTTTGTATGTAGAGTGATTTTGTTAATACGAGCAAACAACCAAGCATCTTAAATTAGTAATCAACTAAAAAAGATGTCAATTTTTTACTTTCAACCTAAATAAATAAGCATTGACATTCATATGCTTTTTTAAATGTAAATTATTTGTAATTTGAGCTCTCAGTGCATCTAATAAATAAAACGTATAAAGAAAAACAGACATGAGAAAGTATCGATAAAAGAAAGGATACAAAGAAGTGTGATAGAGAAAGGTAAAAATAATAGAATGATAAGAATAAAAATGGTTGTGTAAAACTAAGAGTCAGAATCTACAAAACATTATCAGATCAACATAATTAGCCATCAATAGATGGCAGTTGTTGAGGATGCATTCACAAATATAGGAGAGAACTAAGAGTGAGAAGTGGTGGTTATCAACAATGGAGAATTAAAAAGAGAGCAGTAACTTAAAGGTAAACAAGACAATGGCAGGAAAGAAGAAGCGCTAAGAATATCTAATAAGAATAAGTAAATAAGAAACTTGTTCGAAGAAAAAGTATCAAGTCAGAGAGGCTCTGAACAAGGAGCTGAGAATAGCTAGGACGATTCTAAGTAAAGTTCTAAGCCAAGAGATAAACTAGGTTTACTTAATTTACCAGAAAGAGAACTGACAAGAGTAAATAATTTACAGAAAGTAGAAAAACTCATAATTGCCAAATTAGGATTAAAACTAGTTGTATGAAGAGATTTAAATACAGGAACCGTTTAGAATAAGCAGATATCAAGGAAGGAAGGGCTGTTAAAAAGAATTGAAGTAAGATGTAACATTTAGCAGTAATAGATGTTATTATTTTAATAAGCAAGAAATATCGATTGATAATACAAGAAGTTATTTAGTGCAATTTTTAGATGAAGGAAAAAAGTGCAATATTTAAGCGATGGATAGTTATGATGTCTCTCACCCTCTACATAATGTAATTGACAAATTTTTTAGTTGATCTTATGGAGAAAACTTTGAAATAAAAAACAGACACAAGACGTTTTAACTAAAAGATCAAATAAGAAGTTATTAAATTACTTTAAGTGATAAAGGTGAAAAAGTAGGGAAAAAACGAAAAAATCAAGAAATATTAACATACATAAGGGATTCAAAATTTAAGTATACGATAACTATGCAAAAAAATAACAGGAGACAAAAATAACATTAGCTTAATTAAAAAGTAGAAATACATACAAACACAAAGTACGTTACTTATTATTAAAAATGCAGAGTGTCTGGTACAAGTAAAACGAGGAAAAGAAGGGCTCGAACAACAACAAAACATATAAATATAAATATTATAGGGATAAAAACAGGAAGAAGGAATTCACATGAAATTGACTAGTATAATGAAATATGAGGGGTATAGTAAGGAATGAGTAAAACAAAAACTCTTCATACGACAAGAAACTTGGGTAAAGACAACTTAGATAAGAAAGTAGTAGAGATAACAATAAAAAAAACTCAAAGGCATGACAGAAGTAAAATTAAATGGAAAAGAAGGATTTAAAGAAAAGATTTTGGGAGGAATTAAAAAAAACACAGTCAAATTCATATAAGATGTATTGTAAATATGAAGCAAGCTCATATGACAAGTGGAGCCCGTATGTCATTTATATCCGTGTGTGTAATAGCTTGAAGGTAAACGTTTAATAATATGCTGACATACGGTACAGCCAGCCTCTTTGGAAGAATGCACGTATGTATTAAAATCGTTTTATATGCATGAATGAATAAATCGTATTGTATGTATTAATGAATAAATAACTTGCGTATTAATTGTTCAATTCTTCTAACACTGATTATAAAATTTGTAATTAACACTAGTGTGCTATTTCATCATATTCAGAATTAATTGTAATATTTCCAGAAGTATCAATTTCAAAATTTGTAAACCTACTGTCACAATTCAACTTGTATTTGGCGTTCTTACATTGCTGATGCGAGTTTTCGTCATCACTGACCAAAAAAACTCAATCGCACTTGACAGAAAAATGCGATTGGTACTGTTGTATTGTT
This sequence comes from Copidosoma floridanum, assembly GCF_036245765.1. Taxonomy (NCBI): domain Eukaryota; kingdom Metazoa; phylum Arthropoda; class Insecta; order Hymenoptera; family Encyrtidae; genus Copidosoma; species Copidosoma floridanum. Next base: position 2,157,133 of record NW_028321898.1, on the reverse strand, counting down.
ATTTTTTAATATATGAAATCATAACATGTAACATCATCGTGCAAGCCTACTATTTTGCTGTCAACGCAGTCCGTAAGAACATCGCTCATTGGTTGACCTAATTTAAGCAAAGGCCTCTTTCACTCACTCTGACGCTATAAAAACTTACCATCAAGAGGAAAAATCGCTCTTTTTACGTCATTCACCTGTCCTCTAAAGTTATAGTTAACTCTTGACTCTCGTGACTTGTGAGTACCTTATACACGTAAGGCATAACGTGTTGGCTGAGGCAACTCAAGTGCGTATCGGGAACATAAAATGTATCGGACTACGCTAAGGAGCGAGGTACAGCAAAGGAGGCCCGCCGAAAGTAATTCTGGCGATAGTAGAGGAAGCGGAAATCGCAACATCCTACTGGCCACGAACTCATTCGTGTAAGTTAAGGAAACACTGATGGTTACAGCACGAAGCATTAGGAAACTCTGAAGCAGCAGTAAAAATAGTCAGTGATAGATGTAAGTAAAATTTTAGTAATAAAATTTACGTCAAACTTTGTTAAAGTAACCCAAGTTAATTCTATTTAAAAGAAAAAATTATTATTCAATCACTTTAATAAGGAAATATATTAATTAAAATTACCCATATTATTGAAATAAAGATTATTATTTAATTAAAAAGAACAAATAAAGCTCACGAGCTGAGTCCTAAGAGACTTACGAATGACACTTAAATAAAACGCTTAAGACCATACCCTAAACAAGTCTAGTCAAAATATGAGAATAGATTTTGTCAAAAAGAAAAAAAAATAGATTACCAAAGATGCAATTAGAAAAAATAGCAGATAATTATAGTGATGGATTTGAGTGCGTAGGTAAATAAATAGAAAATTAATTCAGATGGAGTGATTAAGTCTAGATTGTGATGTTATAAATTATTAAACAGGAAAGTGATTAGATTTTTGGTACTGTGCAAAAAGTAAAATAGAACTGTAAGAACTAGAGACACCAAAGGAGATTAAGAAGAAGAAATAATGTTGATACGGTAAAGGGATAGCTAGGTGCTTGACCTGATTTTTAAATTTATAAGGCACTTGATACAAACGTTAAGTATAAAATAAAAGACTTATTTACATCACCTTTTAACAGAAATCAATCATTTTAATTGGACAGTCTTGGAAGATAGACAGACAAGCAGTGCTCTATTAGGACTATAATAGATAGCTAGGAAAAAGATTGATTTATCCAAATTAAAAAAAAGCAACTATTTAAAACAGAGAGGAAATATGTACAAAAACTAATGTAAGTACTGGTGAATAATGTACGTAAGCTCTGCACATAATTAGAAACATTTCAGAAGATATAGAAAGGCTTTAAGGAATTAAAAAAAAAAGAAAAGTGGTGTAGGCAGCTTTAGGAAAACTAACAAAGTCTAATGATGCTTTAAATAGACAAAAACTGAATTATAAAAAAGCGAGAGTCACAGTAATAAAAGCAAGAAAAGTTGGGGATGAATAGCAGAGGAGATTAAAGCTGGGAAAGTATTTTGAAATCAATAGCTTTAATCAGACCCAGAAAAACTTAAAAAGATACCACAGACAGTAAAAAAATAAAATACGCATTTTAACAATATACACAGTAAAACAGTAAATTTACAAGAGAATATAAAGGGAGGCATGATAAAGTAATCTAACGAAACGAGGACAGAGGACAGAAAAAAGTCAAATAAGAAAATAAGTAGTAATAAGGTTTTAATATACAGAAAAAGTAAGATTTACGAACACAGTAAAAAAAGCAGACTTTCATAACAGCTTTGTTGTCAACTAAAAAGAGATTAATAATTTCGGAAAATTATAAAAGCTTCACAATGTTTCTGGAAGCTGTATTTTTCATATTTAATCGAAAAGTTCTGAAAAAATTTTAAACTGTAAGAGAAATACAGCATGAAGATCATTAAATAACTTACCTTAAAGTTATTATAAGAAACTTGTTTTTAATAAATATTACAGAAAACCATATAGTCGTCATGACGGGACTTATTTACTGTATGGTCTTAATCATTTTGATTTAGTCTATAGCTGGTTTTAGTTAATGTATTATTTTATTTGAACAATTGAAAATAACTTTTCTTATTCTAATTAAATTTTCTTGATTACAATCAGTTCGGGTTACTCTAACAAGGTTCAGTATTAATTATATTACTGATAAATAACTTACATATATCACTGATTGTTGTTTATTCTACTTGAGAGTTCCCCAATGCTTCGTGCAGTATTTTTTAGTATTCCCTTTAACTACACAAATGAGTTTGGAGCTGAAAAGAAGCTCCATTTTCTGCTTTCTCCACTAATGCTGGAACTACTTACGGAGGGCCTTCTTTCTTATCCCTTGCTCCTTAACGTAGTCCGATACTAAAAATGTTTTTAAAATGCACCCGAGTTGCCTCAGGCAATACGTTATGCCTTACATGTATAAGGTACTTGTGAATCGTTGGAGTCTGAATATCACTAAAACCTCAGAAGATGGGTGATAAACGTAATGAGAGCACTTTTTTCTCTTAATGGTGCATTTTTATAGCGTCAGAGTGAGTAAAAAAGGCCCGTGCTTACAAGTCAACTAATGAGCAATATATTTGCGGACTACGTTGACAGCGAAGTAGTAGACTTGCACGATAATTTTTTATGTTATGATTTCATGCATAATGTAATGAAAATGCAACTGAACCAATTACCTTCTCCTGAGAAGTGCGATTAGGATTTCTGGATCAGTGATGATGAAAGCTTACATCAGCAATAATAAAAACACCAAGTACAAGTTGACGTGTGACGAATAAGTTAACGAATTTCGCAATGGATTCTTTTAAGAATTGTACAATCAATTTTTATTATAAATGAAAAAGTTTGTATGTATATGAAATAATTTGTTCATTACAATTTCTAAATAAGTATACCTTATTCAAAATGGACAATCAATGCGCAAGTGCACTATTCATTCGTACATACAATATTATTTGTGAATTTACACGTGTAAGGTATAATTTTAATACATGCATGCACTTTTGCAACGTGGCTGAACGTATTAAATATTAGAATATTATAAAATATTCACCTTACAGCTATACGCACACATGCATGTAAGTGACGTATAAGCTTTTTTTATCATATGAGCTTTTGTATATACACAGTATATCTTGTATAAATTTGACGAATAAATTGCGTTTCTACTTATAATATGATTTGTCTGTATCCATTAAGGATGTAACACATCACTTCGTAGATTGTTGCCCCCTTAGCAACTGCACATTAATCAACGACTCACATGAATTAATCGGACAAGTTATTTTATATAATATTGATTAAGATGTTAATACGTTTTATTCTTTTTTCTCTCTTTTTTATTGTTGGAAATATTATTGATCTATTATTTTCTACTCCTGCTTTCTTTATAAAGCAGTATGGGTATCAAATGGTTAGGAATACATAAGTGCGCTAGGTAATAATAACATTGCATGCTTTTTTCTCTTCCTATATATATGGACGTGATTCTGCAGTAAGAGACCAATTATGCGTCCAGAGCTTATGCCACTACAAGAAACTAAATTTAAATGTTTAAATTGCGTTAAGTTATGTTACAAGTGTTAAATGTTGTTGAAAAAACTTTTAAGTTGATATATTTTCTTTACGAAAAGATAATTAAGAAAATTCAGTCAAAATATCACTTCCATATCCTACCCTAATCTCATTTTTGCACCTATAAGCTCTTACTTTGAAAGAAAATAAGCTTTTCTGCCATGTCCTCGCATGTAAATTGTTAAGTACAAGTGTTATATACTTTATTTATAGCATAATTACATTTAATTTAGATGCATACGCTAGAGTTATTATCAAGTTCTAAATGTCCCACGGTTCTAACAAAAACGTCGGTTATAGTGAAAATCACTTGAAAACCACACTGTTGCATTTTGTAACAACTTCTAATTGTCACATTTCTAGTATCATATTATAACAAGACAAATAAAAAAGCCATAGCTGTCAACAGTTCCAATCTCTTTAAGTATTAAACATTTTAGTTTTCCATTTTTATGTGTACAAAAATTTGGTCACTTCCGTCCCCCCCTGGCTCCAGCACTCTGTAACTCATACAAGTAAGAAAAACTTATTTTCTTGTATCATTCATTGGAATCAGCTGATTTGTAAAAAGAAAGCTGTTTACGTTAGGTTTTCGAGACAATGGTACTCAAAAGCTCGAAATGTCACTACCGTACCCCTTAAGAGTAAAAGTGACTCTTTTTCTAGTTTTCGTGCATTGGAACTGGACGAGATTGTTTTTCCAGTGCTGTCAGGATAAGTCATGGGACATGTGTCATGGGAAATGTGTCTGAAGTATACATTTTTTAGTGGTGTAAAATGGGCTAAAAAGACCATTAAAATGACAAACCAGTAGACAAAAGGTGCTTGGGTACCCAAGTGTGAGGTTACTTTTTTATAAAATTAAGTGGCAAATAATATAATTATGAGTATAAAAGTACTTTCTATGAAACAATATTGTTAACAAAGGTGGTCCAATTATAGCGAAAATGAGTGTACCTTCGTTGATTGGGTATGTTTTCAACTAATATTTATTTAGCTTATGTTCACAAGCACTATTAAACGGCAAAATATGACAAAAATTTTATGTAGGCTGGCCAGTACAAGACTGCGCATCCATTGAATCTTCCAATGTTTTCAGAACAACCTTCTACTGCCTACGCTGATTACATCTGTAACGTCACGTTCAAATCTATGACATACACTTTCACATTTATTCCTAGTCCATATTTGATACCCAAAATACAATTTAAAAAACCTATGGAGGTATATGACAATTTATCAAGAACTGATAACAGCTCGAGTCTTTATCTCATTTGCTTCATGTGGAATTTATTGGAGAGGTGAACAGCCTTGAAGAATAAAGGGGACAGAAAAGTTGCGGGAATGTTTGAGCATTATTATTAGAGTACACAAAGATACTTATGCAATAAAATAGTAAACCTTTTTTAATTGTCACATTTATTGTAACGACGCCAAATGTATTGACATGCATGTGTACCGTAAACTGCGCTGCATACAAGTGTGCATGTGTGTGTGAACAGGTACATTATTGTTGAGCGAAGATGCATGAGAGTGCACTAATTGGTAGGCCTCACGGATCATTCAAGCTTGACTCCAAGTGCAGTACAGATCAGAGAAGAGTTTAGCATTTTCGTAAAGCAAACAAGGTCGAGACGAAAGGTAAACGAGAAGAGAAGAGTTAACGAGAGATTAAGAGAAAGGCCACCAGAGTTTTATTCAGCCAGCCAGCTCTGCCCTCGTATTTTAACTGTACCCCAGACCACCTCCTGGACAACTTGGACCAGATCTGCTGTGGGATAAGAACTCCCTTAAGGATAACCGTATGTGAGCGAACACCGAGATCTGGAGACCATGCCCAGCGTCGAAGGCTGTCCCAGAGATATAATAGCAGCGAAGTGTCGTTGTAAGAATCAAGTGTGTAAAATTTCGTGGGTGTTGCGGGTGTAAGTTGACAGAAAGCCAGGCGGGACGCGGATAAAGGAAATCGGATAAAGCTTGTGAGAAAGAGAGAGTGTGTGAGTATGCTTGTGCTTGTCGTGTAGATAGCGTCAGGTCACATTGAGAACTCCGGGCCTGGACGCTCGCGTATCTGTTTGTGCCGAATGAAGTAATTTTTTGTAATTCAAGAGTTTCATCTTTCGTATTATTGTTTGCATGCTGCTTTTTGGACAGCAGAATTTATAGGTAGTGCCTACCGTTCTTCCCTAGGAGAGCAGCCTGCTTCTTAACAGGACCAACCCTGGCAGGACTTTCTCTGGGAACATAGAGTTAAAGAGCCAAGTAGTGATCGTCGTAACCAGGGGGAATATGTTTTGTGCTTCAGGATCGTGTGGATATTGAAGAGTGGAGATAAATTTCTTTGGGCGTTGTTTTGGTATCGCTCTGGCCGTGACACTAAAGTGTCTCAGAGCATGGAAATACGTCACAAACCATTCTGTACTAACGTTTTCTCTAATAGCGTAGTATAAACATGCCAGTGAATGTCCCTCCAAGACATTTATAACACGTATGTTCTTTTGATAGATATTATTAAAGTGAATCATCTTATGTTAGGCTGAGAACAGCCGCGTGAGGGACGATTCGTTACAACAAAACTTAGTCACTTATCCTGCAGCCCAAGCCCTCTCCTTAATTTCCTCCGTTATACAATCTGTTCCGACTTTCTCTTTTGTAGCGCATGACCCTTTACTGTTTGCCACTCCATTTCTCTTTTCCTCGCATGTACTTCACTTGCTTTTTGACCCTCACACTGGTATTTTATTTATACATGGGCAAAATTTTATCAACTGCCCCAGTGCCATCGCAGACAGGCCGCGTGAGCAAAAAAGACGACTTTCTCATCGCGTTGTTTAAGCCTGAGAAAATGTTTTAAAAATTACAAAAGCATTAATTCGTAGGCACTTTTTCTCAGTTTTCTGATAATGCTATCAGTTTTCACGAATTTTTACTCTATAACCTATAAAAATGCTAATGTTGGTAAAAATGCGTTAAAAATCATGATGTACAATTTTTATAATTTTTTTAACCATCTAGATTATAAGATAAGACAATTTTAGTAAAGTAAAGTCAATAAAAAAAATGGGTTTTTTTAAATATTTTATGTATTGGACCAATGAATTTATAGGTGCAAGTCACCGCGTGTCACGGGTGGATGCTACGTGCCCGCCACCGCTCCTAACGCTGCCACACACCGCAAGAAACTTTTATTAATTCATTTTTTAATGATATAAATATCAGCTAATAAATATAGACAAAAATTTTGTAATAAGTTAATATGTAAGTAACAGAATAATATTTAAATATTAACAGTCAAGAAGTAATAAGTTAACATCAATAAAGATAAAATTTAACTATATTTCTCTGTACTCTTCAGCGTATTTACTTTAGTTTTCTTTTCTTTTGGTCAACAGAAGTCGTTTTCGGAGCCATCTTGCGCCCTTTTAACTTAAGAAATATTGTATATTTATTACTTGCATAAGTATTTTTTAGCATAAATTTATTATCACCAGTAGGTAAAAAAGCGTGATAATTCAAAGTCCCTGGAATAATTCTTGCGTTTAAAATTCGACGTTTTAATATTTTGGCAGTTTCTTTGTAGTCAGTCTTACTACTGACAAAAATTGTCATATCCTTGCAATATTTTTCAGGCCAATAAAATAAATCTCCTTGCGTCAAAATATTGTTCTCTGCCGAGAGCTACAAACTCGATCGTCGAGCACCACGTTTTAGATTTTTTACTATTCCCGCACATGCTCGTTTTCCATGGGCTGTGACGTAAAAATGCTACGCTGCTAAAATGCTAAAATTATTTTTATGATTTCAAAACAGATAAAAATTTGTTTTGTTTCATAAGTGTTGTGCTACGCCACGCCGTCATTTAAGTAGTGAATTTTCTTTGGATGAAAGGGGTTTAAATATAACACAGGCCCACAAAATAAAAGATGTCAGTACCTTTGACCAAATATACTCTTTATAATTTTATTCAACTGAAAAAAATACGTAAAAAATCGTGTTATAGTTTTTTTTTTTTTTTTTTTTTTATTAAATTTGAATCCACTATTCAGCGTCGAAACGACTAAAAAACCGCGATAAGTCACAATTTGCTTCAAATTTGGTTAAAATGACATTAAAATCTAGTTTTACGCTTTTGAATGAGTTTATACACATATTAAAAATACTATACCAGAGGTTTTTGTGGTCAGTAATCATGAATTTTAAGTCAGATTTTTTGTAATGTACGTTAAAGAGTGTAAAATGTGGAATATATATAGTGATTTTCTTGAAAATTGCTGTTTTAAATACCGTTTTGAAGTTTTTTCACGACTTGGTATATAAAAATAATATTAACTTGGAATGTTAAGTATAAATTGAGCTTGAAATTAATCATGAGTGACTCGAACAAGCACGCGTTAACGTATTTTCGTTATTTTCAAGATATTGTCGTATTAAATTGGTTTTCGCTTACATTCACATTTTTCATTGAAGCTTCGAAATAAAGGGCTTCTGCCACGTTTTCGTCTCCTTCTTGGAGTGACATTACTTTTTATGATCCAGCAGTGACCTGATAACATGTTTATTCTCCACTTTACTTGAATTCAAATTTTTGTAAGTCTTGCTGAAACCTTTTACCTTTCTCTCCACTGAGGTCACCGTTATTTTCAGGAAATTTATCAATATGTAAATCAAGAAAATAAAGTTTTAAGTTCATTCGGCAGCCTCATCTCTGGAAGTAACGTATTATTTTTTTTACAATATTTATGTAATTCTCATCTTTTGTGTTACCTAAGCATTTTATTGACACCTCTTTAAAGCTTGACCATGCCGCTTTTTTGACATCATTCATAGTTGGGTCAAAGTTTTTATCCCTGAATAAAGTACAAATTTTAGGACCGTCAAAAATTTCTTCCTTTAATTTAGCATCAGGTTTTTGATGAAATACTTTTTCTACGTATTTGAAACATTGACCATCCTTATCCAATGCCTTGACTAATTGTTTCATCAAACCAAATTTTATATGGAGAGGAGGTATCAAAATTTTGGATGGATCCACGTTATCATGTTTACCAGATTCTGTTTTTTTAATTGGATTTAACAAATTAACAAATATGCGTCTATTCTATATAGTTCGATTTTTTTAAGCTTCTCATAAACTTATTGTTTAAATAAACTTTATTACAAACTTTATTAAACATGATTATGCAACAGATGAGAAAGATTTTTATAAATCCTCCTCAAGTGAAAAAAATCTTTTTTCAAACAGCGATGAAGAATATGTTCCTGTTAGTTAAGAGCGAAGTATTGAAAAATTTGATCAAAAAAGTCTCTATGATTTAATTAGAAAGATGGGTTTAACCATAGAACAGTCAGAATTACTAGCATCAGAATGAAAGAGAAGAAATTTGTTGACAAAGGGTACAAAAGTAAGCATTTACCGTAATCGAGAGAAAAACTTCCGTAAATATTTTGAGGAATATTCAAATCCAGTATACTGCACTGATGTAAAAGGACTTATAGATAAGTTGAAACCAAACGTTCACAAATTCGACAATTGGCGACAATTTATTAATTCATTAAAGCGCAGCCTTAAAGCTGTTCTTCTTCACATCACAAACAAGTATGCCCCTATACCGTTAGCACATTCAAATGTACTGAAAGAGAAGAATTGTGATCTTGAATTGCTCTTGACGAAAATAAAGTACGAGAACCACAACTGGAAAATATGTGGGGACTTAAAAATTCTATCTATGATACTGAGACAACAATCTGGATTCACAAACTACCCATGTTAGTAGTGTATGTTCAATAGTAGAGATAAAAAAAAATCACCATAGAAAAAAAATGTGGCCACCAAGAGAATCATAGAAGCCCGGAAGACAGAAAATTTTTAAAGAACCCCTCGTGGATCTGTCCAAAATTTTGATACCTCCTCTCCATATAAAACTTGGTTTGATAAAATAATTAGTCAAGGCATTAGATAAAGATGGTCAATGTTTCAAATACGTAGAAAAAGTGTTTCATCAAAAACCTGATGCTAAATTAAGGAAAAAAATTTTCGACGGTCCTGAAATTCGTACTTTATTTAGAGATGAAAACTTTGACCCAACTATGAATGATGTCGAGTAAGCGGCATGGTCAAGCTTTAAATAGGTGTCAATAAAATTTTTAGGTAACACAAAAGACGAGGATTACATAAATATTGTGAAAAAAATGGTACGTAATTTCCAGATATGAGGCTGTCTAATGAACTTAAAACTTCATTTTATTGATTCACATATTAATAAATTTCCTGAAAATAACGGTGACCTTAGTGAAGAGCAAGGTGAAAGGTTTCACCTAGACTTACAAAAATTTGAACGCAGATTTCAAGGCAAGTGGGGAATAAACATGTTAGCAGATTACTGCTGGATCATGAAAAGAAATGTCACGCCAAGAAGGGGACAAAAACGTGGCAAAAGCCCTTTATTTCGAAGCTTCGATGAAAAATGTGTACATAAGCGAGAATCAATTTGATACGACAACATCTTGAGAATAACCAAAATAGGTTAACACGGGCTTGTTCGAGTCACTCATGATTAATTTCAAGCCTAATTTATACTTAACATTCCAAGTTAATATTATTTTTATATACCAAGTCGTGAAAAAACTTCAAAACGGTATTTAAAACAGCAATTTTCAAGAAAATCACTATATATATTCCACATTTTACACTCTTTAACGTACATTACAAAAAATCTGACTTAAAATTCATGATTACTGACCACAAAAACCTCTGGTATAGTATTTTTAATATGTGTATAAACTCATTCAAAAGCGTAAAACTGGATTTTAATGTCATTTTAACCAAATTTGAAGCAAATTGTGACTTATCGCGGTTTTTTAGTCGTTTCGACGCTGAATAGTGAATTGAAATTTGATTTAAAAAAAAACTATAACATGATTTTCTTTGTATTTTTTCCTGTGGAATTGAATTACAAAATTAAAATTACTTTATTTTTACTCTCTTTATTGTGTTTTGAAAAATTCTCAAAAAACCTCAAAAAAAAAGGTTTTTTTCTCATAAATCTCAAAATATCTTGCGGCAGGCTATTTTTTCATAGCAAATTCAGCATCCAAAAATACACTAGAAAGAGTATATCTGGTCAAAAGTACTGATATCTTTTAGTTTGTGGGCCTGTGTTATTGTAAAATCCCTTTCATCCAAAAAAATTCACTAAGTGAATGACGGCGTGGCGTAGCCCAACACTTAAAGAACAAAACAAATTTTCATCTTCTTCTAAATCGTGAAAATGATTTGAGCATTTTAGCAGAAGTTCGCAAAAGCAAGCATTTTAGTAGACTATCGAGTTCGTAGCTCTTGGCCGAGAACCATATTTTGACGCCAGAAGATTTATTTCATTGAGCTGAAAAATATTGCAAAGAAATAACAATTTTTTTCAGTAGTAAAACTGACTACTCAGAAACTGCCAAAACATTAAAACGTCAAATTTCAAACGCAAGAATGATTCCGGGGACTTTGAATTATCACGCTTTTATATTTATATTTAAACCCACTGGTGACAATAAATTTATGCTAAAAAATACTTACTTAAGTAATAAATATACAATATTCCTTAAGTTAGAAGAGCTTCAGATGGCTCCAAAAACGACTACTGTTGATCAAAAGAAAAGAAAAATAAAGTAAATATGCTGAAGAATACAGAAAATATAGTTAAATCTTTTTTTTAATAATGTAAACTTATTACTCCTTGACTGTTAATATTTAAATATTATGTTGTTACTTACATATTTACTAATTACTAAATTTTCATCTATATTTATTAACTGATATTTATATTATCAAAAAATAAATAAATGAATGTGTCTTGCGGTGTGTGGCAGCGTTAGGAGTGGTGGCGAGCACGTAGCAGCCACCCGTGCCACGTGGTGACTTGCACATATAAATTCATCGGTCCATCACATAAAATATGAAAAAACTTTTTTTTTATTGACTATACTTTAGTAAAATTGTCTTGTCATTCACAATAAAGTTTAAAGTATGTTTAATACGACAACCTTACCTTTAAAAACAAGAAAGCGCTGTATCTCTAAAGGGAACCAAATTTGCTAAAAATAATAATTTTTACGGGTAACGTATAGGAGTACCACATGATGGAGGTGCACAAACATAGACGGGTTGGACTATGCACAAGCATAACCCTGATTAACTCATTTTTAGACTGCATCTTAAAAAGAATGGGTAATAAAAAATTATCTTTTGCATGCCGTATTCGGATAATGCACGAATAGAAAATTTTAAATAAATGAAATTTTTGTCTCGCATGACTGGACAAGAGCACCTTTTTTGAGAGCACTATGGTAAAAATTTTTGTTTCATTCTGTAACAATTCGTACGTATATTAATACATATAACATTGCAAACATAGCAGTACTTAGCATACGCAAGTCACATGTAACATGAGTATATGTATTTGATGCTTGCGCGTGCTGGAATACGTAATAATAATAAAGTTTTTACTATTTTAATATAAGATTCTTGAAGAGGTATTGAAATTAGGAGTAATCTAATTTTCTTAGTTTCTGTTATACCAAACTTAATAATATTTGAGTTGGAAGTTTCACTTCTGTCGGGGGTCCCGAGACCTACACCTGGTTTTTGAAATGTCAAACACATATTTGAAAGAGCATAAAAAGTACTCTTAAAAGTTGTAGCTTGTTTGACTGTATTATCATTTCGTATATGTTTAATTTAAAAAAATTTCAAACCTTTTAAAATAATCACGTAAAACGGCATTTATATAACCTGTCGGAATCTCCCAATTTTTTGCGTAGAAAAAAATACTTTTATATAAACCTATCACATTTCCAAACAGATTCTTTGGTTGGTTATAATATGAATTTAGAAAAAAGGGAGCACGTATGCGTAAAAGCATGTGTGTGAGTATGTGAGTACATCCGCATGAGAAAAGCAATTGCTAGTTTTACTGCACATATTAGTGTTCCTCTCACTTCTCTGAATTTTTCCTTCGCTCATTATATGAAGAACGTCCTTAAGTCAAAAAAATCACTTTAATTGTGGATAAAAAAATTGTTGAAGAATGAAACACAATAAAAATTAATGATTGTATTTGTACAGTACAAGAAATTTTTTTTTGAATTTTCGAAAGTTTTGAAAAAGTATCAAAAATTGTATAAGCAATTATTTATTTATTGCTAGGGTAAAAAATTTATTATATAAAAATAAATATTTATCATCATGTGGAAAAACTATGATACTAATGTATACTTTTTTTTAAGTTCTTGAAAAAAACATTTAACTAAAGAAGTTAGTTTGTGATATATATATATATTATATGACTTTGTTTATTTATAAATTTACTCAATATTTAAATCAAATAAATAAATACACAGTAACCACGAATCTTTCGACAAGATGCAGGAATTATATTCATGCGTTGGGATTGCTCATGGCAGAGTGGATAAGATCCACGACTAGTAAGCACAAGATCGGGGGCTCAAATCTCTTTAGAAACGGGTTTTTTTTTGTTGAATTAGTGATAAGAAAATGAAATAATATCTATAAAATTTGTCGTGTGGTGGCGTTATGTGGTCTAGAAGAGACCAGAAGAATGTCACGGTGGACGAGGCGAAGGGCGGCGAGTCAAGCAAAATCTACTTTCGTCCCACTTTTTTTTAAGGCTACCAATCTGAAATCGTTGATTTACCCTAATGCATAACGCGATTATAGAAGTATAATTTAAAGAAATTGTTCAATTTGGTACCACCAATTAAAAATTATAAGGATTGTTTTAAAAGTAATAAATTTCTGACAAAAATCAACGGAAACTTATTTTTAGTGATTCTTATCGATCCTTTTTTAATAGCTGTAATACTTAAATGAAAGAAATAAATAGAATAACATTTTTTTTAATTGATAGAGTTTGATCCTAGCTTTTCTTTCATTTTCGTTAAAACACTATAACCATGTAAGCAGCTCAGTCACACGTATCACTAGCAGAGTTTTTTTCCTAAAATTGACTCAAATTGACTGATACAAAATACCGTGTATCTTTTGACCCAAAGGTTTGTAGTAGAATTACTTTAGACATTCGTTGTTAATAGTATTTGAGGTACAACTACTATAAAATGTAATTTTTTTAAGCAATTTCTTTTGTGACATTTGTTTAAGGCATTTGTAGCCATTTGCAACAGAATCACTCAAATATACATAAATATTGTATATATATATATATATATATATATATATATATATATATATATATCGGTAATATAAAAATACGTGATTCTGCCGAAAGTGGCTTAAAATTCCTTAAACAAATATACTTCTATGTTAGTTGAAGGATTGAAGTTTTAAATTAATGGTGTAGTGAGAATATTTTTTAGTGACATGCAGTGAATAACCCGGTAATAACTTTTGCTAGTACTGGAGAATTATCGTTCATGCAGTATGAAAGAGAAGTTTAAGGAAGAGAAAAGGATTGATGTGTTGAAGTTTTCGTTGGTGATTTCCATGTTGACTTTTCTGGCTTGAAATCAAACATTTAAAGCATTTCTAAAAACTACGTGTAATATTAATAATATATCGACACCTTGTGCAAAAACCAGCCTAGTTCAGATTTTTCGATGTTACTTTAAAAGGGAAAATCTGAAATGGGCTAGTTTTCGTCCGAGGCATCGATTTATATGTAAATAATTACTATGTGTGGGAGTAAATTTTCTTTTTAAGATTTAGTAACAGTAAGTACGTTCAAATAAGGTAAATTTTTCTGGAAAACGTTCTAGTACATCTTGATACACTCGCAATGGACTTGTCGATGAGCACTTAATGACAAGGGTGTTTATTTACTGTTTTTGGTCAGACATTTGATGAATTTATAGTGACCTAGCACTGTCAAGTAGTCATCAGTTTTTTAGTTGGCAATTATTGGTGCTGAATTTTCACAATTTTTCATACTTTTTGTGGTGTAGTATGCTGCATTATAAAAATTTAAGGCTCATTTGATCTATTTGATTTAGTTCTGCATACGCATCATGGTAACTCAGCTTACTTCTATTTTGATTTCTTAAAGAATGTTAATAAAGTTGAAGTAATGACTATTGCAATAGTTGGGTTTACTATTAGGCTTCCAAAAATTACCACTATATTTTAATGAATTACTTGTATTTTTATTGCGATATCTTCTAAGATTTTCTCTATTCTAGTTAACGCTGTTGCATCATTTGATTCTGCCCATTTATTTATTTCGTATTTTTTTCCTCTTGTAGCTCAAGTTAAGTTATAACTGCTAATTTTCATTGTTTTGACATCAGAAAGGTTCAATAAATTTGCGGAGCTGTAGAAAAGCTCTAAAATATAGCAGTAAGTTTCTGTCAATACCAGTGTTGTTACTCCGTGCATGGTGTAGCCAGGAGCATAAGCAATACAACTACTGTTGATTGTTAGTATTCCCGTACTTTGTAATTTCATTTCAGTTGATAGTGTAGTTGATGGATAATTTTCAGACCAAACTTGTATTGTAGTAGTATTTTGTGCAGAGTACAACCATTGTTTGGTGAATTCTAGTCTTATAAAATACATAATTAATGATTTACATAATGCTATCTGACATGTTCTTGATGCTACTGTTGACGGGTTTGAAGATGAAAAGAATTTACAAAGATTATCTGTATTATCTTAAAAAGAGTCATATCTGGTCGGCAATATAAAATTTTTTTATCTTTAATGTATTTATTCTAAAAATTTTCGTTGGTAAGGAAATAGTTTTAGAGGTTATTGCTAACGATCAGATTACTATATCAGAGCTCAATGCTAACATATCCTTTTAAATGTGAGTGTACATTTTTTTAAACTGGAATCGAGTGGATGGTATAACTATTGATTTGTTCTTTACATATCAGTGAGAAACTAAGTTTAACTGCTCATTCACCTTTCATAACATCTGCGTTTGTTTTGGACAGTGTGTGCAGGCATTTGATTGTTACAGTGGAATTGTCACAACGCAGCGTATACTTTCTTTGTACAAATTGATTTTTAAAAATTTTTGATGGTTGTTTATTTTGTATCTCTAGAGGATGTAGGTACCCTTGTCAGGGGCTTTTCACTACGCTGATGAGTGTTTCATTAGAATTTAGTTTCAAAAAATAGGGATTTTTCAAAAGAGTTAGTTTGTTTTAATACTTCTACTTTATACTTAAATTTTCTGTTATCATTATCTAATTGACATGCTTCCTTCGTCATAAACTTTTCATTTTTTTAAAAAGTTTTTTATCATGTCTTTCTTTTATTCTGAATTCTACATGTATTTTTTCGAAATTTAAATATACAATAAGACCCTTTCTTGCTTTTAGATATTTAGTTGTTTGTAAAGAGCTGTAAAAATTATTTATATCTGTAATTATTTTATCTTGATCATCAGCATTCATCGATTAAAATATTTTTTTTTTAAATCACCCCACGAATTGTAGGGGTGCTCGTTTGATTATCATGTGGCTAGAATTAACTTCTACTAAATTTTTCCATTTTTTTCTTGACTATGTATGTATTGTATTTTAGATGCAAAAAAAGTTTTCAATCTTTGTATGTTAAATTTGTTGAACAAATCATATTGGTTAACGTGTATCTTAGTATTAAATTTTTTAATTCTCAAATCTTATGTACTCTAGTACATTGTTTGAACCCAGTATTTAGTTGTTTATGGTAATGTTATGAGTTTTTATTAGATAGTTATTATTTAGTTCATTTTGGTCTGCAACACTACGGAAATCTATCGTGATAGTGATGCGCCATCCTGTATGACTAAGTCTGACGTCGTTAGCGTACTCATAATACATACCTAGACTATTAACTAAAAGCATGTTGACCAAATTTTTTGCAGGTGTATCTTCCTCACCTGTTATAAAACTAGACCTTAGCGTTAGCAGAAGCAAAAGAGCAATGTTTGTAAATAACATAGTGATCAGATCAATCTGCATCAACAAAGTAGTTATCAATTTTCTTTTTTTACTGGAAGCAGTGTTTCACTGTTTAAAAATGTTTTAAATACTTCTCTATTTTTTTATTGTAATATAAAATAATTATTGCTATTTATTTATGTAGTTTTGAAAACTTCCTTATAAAATCTATCTCATTTTTCTTTCCGAAATTTTTTGAGCTCATAGACTGTAATTCCAACTTTCGAGTTATGTGGCTATGATTTATTATCAAAACGTAATTTTGAGTTTTGTTTTTTATATTTAAAGTCTATCACGAGTAACTTCTTGGAGTGTACATGTACAGCACGCAAGATCACTGCTATATTAGCTGTATGTTGCCAGTTAGAATTCGTCTGAAAATGGATTTAGAGAACGTGCCTGTCTATTAAAGACAAGTTTAAAAGGTTTAAGGCCTGTTGCTGAATAAACTGAAGTGTTTTTCTCATGCATTTCAAAGGGAACCATTTCATTCCAGTCATTTTTATTTTTAGCGTTAATTTTTAAGAAATCGTTAACATAGCGTGGCTGAAAAAAACGAGCCATTAATTTGTAGGTGGTGTGCTTCAGTGAGAGATGAACGGAATCCAAATATTTTTAATGCTTCTGATAATACTAGATTCATTAGATTTTTCAATTAGTTGCTGAGAATAACTCTAGGAATCTCGGAAGTTAAAATAACATATCTTGACAATACATTGTCAATAGTTAAGCCTGTGTAGTAGGAATAAAAGATTTTAAAAGGAACTGCAATAAAAGGTTCCAAGTAGCAAATTATAATTTATTCAGTAGTAAGAAATATTTGGATTAACTATCTGCAGCTGTCACTTACCTGAAAAATAATTTTGTTAACTATACAAATGTCATGAAACAGTGGAGCTGCTCATCGTTGGCATGTTCTCGAGTAGTAATTAATTATATTATTACAAAAAATTAAAAAACAGTTGGTCTTGTTATTGCCTGCATTTACTTACTTTACTATTAATAAGCTTATTATAAACAATATGAAAAATGTTTGATAATCCATCACCAGCACTCGCCTGCTAAAGAATTTATTCAACTATTATAAAAATTTTAAAAACCAGTGGATTATTACTTGCTCTCCTACAAATATAATATACATTTTTTTGCAGTTTCTGGTAATAATTTAATGAACAAAAGAGTGATCAGACATTAATAACGGGGACTGATCTATTCCTGATTAAAAAAACAAGATGTCATAATTTTATTTTTTCTCGGGATACTTCTACACTAAAGTGTAAAATTTTTTCTATTGATAATCTGGCAACACTGTAGCACAAAATTATTTTTTTTTTGCTTTTAAATGAGACTTTTAGTTTACGTATTGTATTATAACCTCTTTACATTCAATAACAAATGTAATAGAATAATGCTGTATCACAGTTAAGCGTTATTTTTAAGAAATTTATATAATGATGAAGAAAATACAAATAATTAGCAAATATTATGCAAAGTCAGAAAAATATATATTAAACTCTATGACAAATAGACAAAGATCTATTTGATACGCAAAGTCTCCTGCGTTCATACTCAGTCCTTTACTAACTTTGCTATAAGCGGTCCTACTATGAGAAGCAAGATTTCTTCTTGAAATGGTATACTTTATGTATCATTCTTTATATTTCACAAATAGATTCATTGATTTTGACAGCATTTGTTCTTTTATCATTTTTCCATTAGTTAATTCTCTGATTATTTAAGTTAAGGACGTTTATCACAGTTAACAGGGAAAAAAATCAGAGAGGTAAGAAGAGCACAAATACATGCAGTAACGCTAGCAATCATTTTCCTCATACAAATGTACTTACATACACGCCTTAACGCATACTAGACCTTTTTTTTTTTAATTATGTATTAAAAAACATGTAGATCTATTTGGATATTCAATAGGATTATCTTAAAGTAGTTTCGTATACGAAAATAGATTAAGAGATTTCTACAGTGCATATAAATGCTTATTTTTCTGATTCTATGTTAAGGTTACCCGTTAAGTTACCAATCTTTCAAATGGAACGTCCTGAAGGGACATTAAGTGGTATGTAATACTACCCTATTTAAGAAAGCAGTGTTACAGGGTGGTTTTTGTTAACCTCCGCAATTTTATTGAATGTTGGGCATTGAATGTGGATTAGAATAAAGTATGTGAGCATACATGATAGATGTGAGCGAGACATTAAAGTTTGTAGATAAGATTGTAGTCTTGTACTAGACTTATACGTAATGTAGGTACACTCATTATTATCATGATCGCACCATTACTATATTTAAAAAAAAAAAAATATTTCTACTAATAATAATATTGACTGCCACATAGTTTCATAAAAGTATAATTTTATACTTGGGTGCCCAAGCATCCACTGCCAACTCGTTCTTTAATTTAGAGAATACTTAAAGAATTCTATAAAAACTCTATTATTAGGAGATGAGTTGTTAAGTTCACATATTATAACGAATTCCTAGTCTATGTATGAATTTATCAAATTTACCTCAGCACAAACTCAATTTATTACCACTGAGGTTGAGCATTTAATTTTAAGTTATGCAGGAATCGCAATTAACGAATAAAACGTGTATCAAATGGCGTTGACTTGCTCGTAATTTTAAAGGCTTGGATGATCTTATTCTTGCTGTACCAGTCAGTGTGGATTGGCTACAACGACAGCACATAAGTTGTGTCAAGTAAGCGGAAGAGAGTCGTGTGCAATGATTTATGGCCTTGCAGGCCCGTGGAGTAACGCTATTAGTTGCACAATTTTACATTCGTTTCTAGCACGCGAGCATGCAATATGTATACAAATGTGTAAAAACTATTTCTTGAGATGTATGTTTTAATTTTATAAGGATAAATAACACATTTAAGCAGTGCTTATACGAGAATATTAAGCCCTAGTACATAAAAAAATGATGACTAATCATACCTACCCGACTCTTACTGTGTTACCAAATCCCCTATATAGTTAGAGTAGCAAAGAGATATTTTTGAGCTTGTTGCAGTGTGAAATAAAATGCTGCAATATGGCCCTTATTCTCACTTATTTAGTAGAAAGTGGAAGAAGAGCTTGGCCATTGAGATGAAGAAATGAGCAGAGGTTTCATCTTGCAGCGTTTTCTCTTGCACTACCATACACAGGAGAGCCAAGCTTTATGTTGAATTCGTTAGGTTTATACAACCTTATCCTTAGAACTCTAGTATAACAATTTCTTGAGCAATAATTACTTTATACATTGTTTGGGTGGGCTAGTGAGTATGGATCAGTTAAGTGGGATGACACGTTGTGCGAGTGTTATATACAACTACTGTGTGAATACAGAAGCTGTGAGTTACTCTTGAATGTTCGTAGCGATTTGTTATGTGAAAAACACAAAATGCGTATGATGCTTGTGTGAATTCTAAATTTAAATCTTTATTTCTACTTGCTATATTTTCTGCAAAAAACTATTTTGCACTTCATCTTAATATCCTGTTTGTTAAAACTGTTTGAAAATTTTCTGAGTTGAAAGTTTTGAAGCACAAAGATTTTCATAAGCAAATGTATTCTACTAAACGAAGAAATCGAAAAAACAGTATCTTAAAAGAAATTTTCAGTGCAATTTTTTAAATCTCAGTATGGCATTTTATTACTACAACTGAAAACTTACACCTAAGGACTAATTATGGTTTGAATAAAATACAAGAAACTCTATGTTTAGCATGTAAAAAACAGTAAACTAAATGTACTACAAAATCTTACTGCTATTGGAAAATTAAATGCTGTTATTATTCCAATGACTCCTAGAGGATTCCAGTTTTCTATAAGTATATGTTGGCTCCTCTCTGACGGAATAATTTTTCCTGGTAACATCCTTGATAGACCAACAGCATAATCACAGATATCTATATACTCTTGAACTTCTCCATAACTCTCAGAAAGTATTTTACCTACAACAAAATTAAGTTTCATGTAAAATACGTTCAGTAAAGCTGTATAAAGAAAGATCTTTTATTTATACAAATAAGTACATAACACTTAACATGTTAAACTATACAATGTATAATATGACATAGATAATACATAATTCATTTTTAGGATTAGATACATCTGGATATGCTTTTCGCTTTTCCATGAAAGTGTGATTAACATATTAGTGTTTTCGATCCATTGAACTTTTCTTGTATTAAGTAGCAAAAAATATTGTTGAGGTCTGATAGACACAGAAGTTTTTTTGAACACTATGCCATTATTATTCTTTTATTTGTGCTTAAGGGTGAGTTTATTATCATCACATCTTTCCTATGATTCCCCAGGTCCCTTACAGTATAATAATATGTGTTTTTTTACAAGCCCCCACAGCATCCTCTTGTTATATATTTTTTACCTCCCTTAAAGAGATTCAGGGCCCTAAAAAAATTTATAAATAACATTACTGTTAATAAGCGTATGATACTACACTTAAATTTATTATTACTTATCCTAGAAAGACGGAAACAGAAAATTTTAATTTCGTGCAAATTGCTTAGCATTATTAAAAATGATTAATTATTTATCATATTACATTATTTTAGGTGCATACAATTTTTAGTTCTTCTATCAATACTCCTTCATGCAAGTATGTTATTTTTAAAAAATATATCAAGTAGTGGTGTACATTGATTGTACACTGTACGTCTTGACTTATAAAATTCATTGTACTAGCCAGTAAAAAAAGTAACAAGTTATTTTCTGAACATTTAAAAAAAAAGTACAAACATTTACATTTCTTGAGAAGACAACTATCTGAAACATTGTCTGGAATTCAACTGAAAATTATGACCAAAGAGAATTGACTCAATGGCATCAACACTTTTTCAATACCTTCCTATGACTCTTACTCCTTCTAAATAAAAATTAAAAAAAAACAAAAGAAAAGCATCTCCACACTGCTTATTTGTTATTAAAATTTAATCTTATATGAGTAAAAGAATAAACTAGCAATGATTTGGAGTGCTTAGAGCTTAATAAGGCTATTATTAAAGATAAGACGTTGATATTAAAGTAGTTATAAAAACAAATTCAAAAAAGAAACAGTCAATGCATTCTTAGCCTTATCATTTGTTTTTCAAGATCCACAATCTCGTTGTTGAGATGAATATTTCATAGGGAAAATAAAACAGTACGTTTCTCTTCGCTTGTTGATACTTATATTGTTTTTTTTCTTAATACTAGTAATCGTGACATATTAAGGCCACAATTACACGGAGTGGGAGAAGCCATCAAAATGCAACAGCATCATAAAAAATAGTTTATCCACTTTAACTTTAATGTATAATGCCACTTTTTCCTCTTTAAAGAAAGAGTGCATTGTGCACATAAAATGAATCGAAGTAAATTGTAACGAGAACTTCACCAAAACAACGATTTAATTTTTTTCTCAACTAATCATAGTAAGGGATTTACTAGATAATACGCTTATTGCTATTGCAATTATATTAACATTTTAAAAATTAAAAAAAAAACAATTTATCATTTATAATAAATGTACAACATAATATATTTTTTGGTGCAAGGTTTTTTTTGTTAGTAGCCACCACGAGGCTCCCTTTCTGGTCGGTGTCAAATAAACAATGTGCACTATCTCTGACAGGAACACAACGCATAGTAATGTAAGGTATAAATACAATTAAATCTTTTCATTATAAAATTAGCCTTATTTTTTTATGATAAAAAGTTTATTTTTTTAAAAGTAAGTGTTACCGTTTGGAATGCACCAAGAGTGCTTGAGTTATTTTAAATAATACAACTATAGAGATCTTATTATCAAAATACATCGTAAGTCTTTTCTTTTGTAGAAAACAAGTTTACAAAACTTTACTTATGTTGTTATGGTAGCTAAAAATTTTCAATAAAGCTTAAGATAAAAGCGAGGGATCCTTGTTGGTCAAAAAATTTTCATATATCATCAGAGAAATTTACAAGGACATAGTGACAGTTTAATTAAAGTAAACAGAGAGAATGATTAAGGATTATTTTAAAAACTTAACAATGAAGTTTTTCAAAAACTTCTTGATCTTATGGGGCCGCAACTATCTTATAAGTAGCATATCAAAATTCAATATTACTCGCTAATCACTTCCAAATCTGTTTAAAATATATTTTCCACTGTTATAAGTCAGTTATGAAGTATAGAGGAAGCTTACAAAAACTATTTTAAATAGGCCAACAAATAAGTGGTATAGAGAAGCTGCGCTGTAATTTCGTAAGCATTTGAATTACTCACTTTACATAGAAGTCATAAGCGACATGCACGATATAGTTAAAGTATTAATCACGTATGATGTAGGTGTATACTTTTATTATAAATGAAAAGTATTTTTTAATCAGTTACCAAATACATGTTAATTTTTATTATTTAAGTGTTCTGCAATGTTCACCCTAGATCTTTTCACAACAATAATAGATGCAGTATAAGTTTAATGGCAATGGCAAAGGGCCATCACAGATTTCCGATTATTGATGTTAAAACTAAATGACGCTGCAAAAATGAAGGTTGTTTCAGGGCTTGTGCTAGTCACAGCAAAGAGGCACTAAAGTGCAAAAAGTTAGGTGTATGAGATAAAATTTAGTGTAGTTTTATGCGATCGATTCATTGGAACGCCAGTAAACTATATCGTATTAAATTACTAATGAACATTGAGAGGTATGCATTTTAAATAAATGATATCCATTTTATAATTCAATTTGAAATGAATCGTAAAAACTGAATTCATACTTTTTCTAATAGTAGTTAAATAAGTCTATACCCATGATCCAGGGGTTTTGAGGTTGACTAAGCGAAAATATCACGACACAAACGGTCTGAGAGGTACCTCGTGCCCAGAGTTAATAGTATTCTTGTTACCCCTACTGATTACTATCGTTATTTGTACGGATTTCCACTGTTTAAACACATAAAATCGTAGAAAAAAAAAGTTTACTGAATTCAAATGTGCTAGAAAGACGAGCTAAAGACACAACTGTAGTAACTAAAAGTGATTCATCATCATATTGCTTTTGTAACAAGATTTTGACATTACTTTTTTTAAATGAAATGTGTTAGACTTAAAACTAATATAGTATCAATTTTAAAATAAACTATCAAATATACTGTTTAAAAATACTCTTTTATTATAATATAAGGAATAAGAATTATAATAATAATAAGATCTAAAATAATAATAATAACAACAATAATACTAATAATAATAATTATTTTAATAACAATATAAATTAAAATAACAATAACAGAAATAATTATACTACTAATAACAATAAATCATGTAAATAGTTTCTTTACAAGAAACCCATTTATAACGTTAATTTGAGGATATATCACCTACTCTCTAAATCAGGTACGATAAAAGTCGTTACTGTCGTTTTAATCGTAACAAAGAGCTAAGAAACTCTTAAATAAGTTTGTTTATCAAATATTACCTTGGAAAAATAAGCATAGGTATTTAGCAAGCCAACTGCTTACAAGTATTATTCATCAATGTAATAGGCGCTTGGGCAAGCAAGCATCGTCAACTAGGAACCTAACGAAAGTAACATTCTGTTTACTCACAATACTTAAAAAAATGAAGTTGCTAATTTTTTTCATAGATTTTATTCTTTGTCAATAACTTCAAGGCATTGCTCTTATTTCAGAATTGCAACAGCTTCTTCCTAATTTGTGGCATCTTTATTAAAATTAGTAATCAAGAGATATCCTATTTCTTTATTTATTACCAAAATCACGTTTCTCATGTAATATTCCATATTTAACAATTCATCCACTTCAGTTATATCGGTAACACTTGCAAAACCCATAGCATTCTTACAAGCTAGTCTATTTATATTTTTTAAGGAGACAATCCCTTCTCCATTTGTCATTTTTTCTTTCTTTTACCACATACTAAGCCTTTTTTTTTTAATTTGTTGGGACTGTGTTTGCCAAAGGTAATGAACCATTCAATGTATTAACGTCTATCTGGCAGTTATCTAAGTTTGTTACCTTATATATTTCATAGTTATCTTTAAATACCGGTATTTCGTGGAAACATTCGGGCTTTCATACAATTTTTCTGTTTTTGGTGAACTCTGTACCCTGATCAGTTCTTAAACAGTATACTTTGGCTTTAAAGCCTAAATTACGCACAATCTTTACGAAATTGTCCAGGCAACGTCTGACTATATGCAGAAATGCCTGAAGTTGTCTAAAAATAAAGTAATTTTCAACAGCAAACTCACTTTTCCTTATTATTGAGGATATTAATAGTTAAATAAAAAGAGTTTGTTCCTAGTTGTACCGTGACTTAGGGGGCAAAAAATAAGGAAACCACTAATTTATATGAAATTGAAAGTAAAGTCTATAGTAAAAAAAAAATTATATTGGTCACTCAAAACAAAATTTAAATTATTAATACATTTACAAAATCATAAAACTAATATTCAATAATGATTATGTAATAATTCAAAATAGCTTCTACAATATGGTGATAAAAATGATTAAAATTTTGGGAAAACTTCTTATGTATTTTTAATAAATTACATTTGATACTAAATATAAACGTTATTTTTCATTTTTAATAAAATTGTATTAAAATGGCTTATGTCTTTACATATTAAAAATAGCGTCTAGTGCAAAGTGATGACTGATGTATCTTTTTAAGGTCCTTGCGATGTAATTGTCAAATATCATAGCATACTAAGTAAAATAATATTTAATAGACTGCGCCGTTGTTAGTGCAGAATGTTAACAAGTATGTATGTATTTAAAAGTCTACTTATATAGTATAATCATTTTTAAGCTTTATTGTAAACGAGTACGTATAGCCTTGTTATTCAACACAATTATAAAACGTTGGTACGGTAGTAATTCCGCATAGAACCCCTAAAAAGCACAGGATCTAAGTGATAGGCCCAAATTGCTAAGAGAAGGTTGCCCATCCATTCACGAGGGGCATTGCGTGGTAAAAAAACACATTTGATGATCCACAAAGTGACTTGCTTGGGAGAGTCGAGCTGGCCAGAAATTAAACCATAGTCTCCTGCGTTTTGACCCGCAGCCTAACTGACCGAGCCACCACGTGCTCACAAGTGTTATTATATACATACATTCATGTCAATATGTACGTATGTAAAAAAATATAATAATAAGAATAATAATAATATAAGTAACTTATATCGTCTTTCATGAAAATAAAAATTTTAATGTTTCATTAGGTTAAATAATTACATTTTCGTTAAACTTATGAATACAGTTTTCAAGTAAAATTAGTTTACAATAGATAAGATTAAGCGAGTAAGCATCAGCATTGAATTAGCAAGTAAACAAAATCTTATTTCAGGTAAGCAAGCATCGATAATAAGAAGATCAATCACATTTAAGTATGGTTAACTAATGACACGTAGCTTAAAAAAAAACATAAGTGATAAGCAACACAACTGTTTTTATTACAGCAGCTAAATATAATACTTTATTGGGTAAGCCTAGAGTTGCTGAACCAAAACCATACTTAAGCAAGTAAAAATTAGTAATAACCAACCTAACCACAACTTAAACAAGTTACTTAATGAAAATTAATCTAATTAAAACAAGCGGAAGTGGCAAGAAACCCAACTATATTGAGGTATTATTCACTAATATAAAAAGACCATAAGAAAAAAGTATGAGTCGTTACCAGCACACCTGATTACAGAAAAGTGACCCAACATAATACAACCTCCAAAAAGGCAGCAATAATAAGAGGTAATTTAACTAATGTGTAGTATTGTTAAATTATAAAATGACCCTGAGATAAGCAAGCAAAGTAAAGTAAAACCTTACCGTTTTTTCAAATTATTAAACAATAAAATGTAGTTTTCAAAAAGCAAAAGTCAACTTCCGAACAGTTTCCAGTAAAATACACTTACAGATTACAGAAACAAACCAACTAGTGTTAAAAAGCAGACGAATCTAGTATAAGTTACTAGCAAATTAAATCTTTATGCAAGTGAGTATTAGGAGTACGAGAAATTACCGTAATAAAGTATTTTTTACTCATGAAATGTGCCTTAAAGCAAGACAACAAAATAAACAAGCAACATAACTGCATTAAACCCGTTAATCAACAAACTAAATACTCGGTAATAAAGTATTTGTAATAGTAATCTAACTGTACTCAAGAAAAACTTAGAAAGATAAAGCATGTAACAAAAAGTATTATCATTATCAATATCATTATTATTAGCTTCATCATAACCATTATCATTATCACAATCATGATTATCATTATCAACACTATAATTATTATAACTATTATCATAATCCTAAATATTAATTTCATTGTCATCAGTTTTAACATCCTTAGCATTATCAGTATCATCTCCGATTTTAAAATCAACAATACCATTGTTCACGAGCATATAACAATCGCAACTGTATTCATAATCAACATCATCGACATCGTTGTCATCATTATCATCATCATCAGCATCATTATAAGGTCATCATCTATTTAATTATCATAAATAATAAAATGTTTTTTCATTATTATTGAAATTATTATTTTAATCATTAACAGAACTGTTTTGATCATTGTTACTATTGTTACAATAACTATTATGAAAACTATCCTCACTGTCAATTGAACAATTATAATATTTTTATCACTATAATCATCATCCTCACTATTATAATGATTATTATAATCATTTGTTAGTATATATCAGTGCCCTCCGGTGAATTTGGAAATTCAAAGTGATCAGTGATCCGTTGGGGGCGAAATGTAAGAAAATAAATAAATACAAGTAAAGTGTATTTAAATTTTCCTGCGTTGATTTATTGATGCGCAACGTTTCGCTGACAATATGCGTCAGCCTCATCAGGCGCAGGTACGCGAAAATTCGTAAGTTTGGTTTCTATTAAATGGTAAATTCGACAGCACGACAGTTGACGAGTAAGTCAACCAAACTTACGAATTTTCGCGTACCTGCGCCTGATGAGGCTGACGCATATTGTCAGCGAAACGTTGCGCATCAATAAATCAACGCAGGAAAATTTAAATACACTTTACTTGTATTTATTTATTTTCTTACATTTCGCCCCCAACGGATCACTGATCACTTTGAATTTCCGATTATTATAATCATTATCATTATTATTATTGTACTTTTTATTGAAATAAATATAAATACTATAGTTATTAATTCAAACATAATCTTAAACATCATTATCATTACTTTTATGACTTGGATTTACAATATAATTGTTATTATTTTTATCCGTATTGTCATCATTGTCAACATTGTCAAAATTATTACAAGTATCATCATCGAGATAGTCGTAATCATAACGGCCATCATCATCACTACTATCATCATCATCATCATCATCATCATCATCATCACCATCATCATCATCATCATCATCATCATCATCATCATCATCATCATTTCCATCATCTTTATCATCATCATCATTATCATCATCATCATCATAAATATTATCACCATCATCATTATCGTCATCATCATCATAACCATCATGGTAAGAGCATAATCTTGATTTTCATCACAATTGGTGACATCTTTTTTGCTATTATTATGATAGTTATTTCAATTATTATCGGTATCACTTTAATCATTATTACTTTTGTCACAATAACAAATATAATTATTACCCTCGTTATCATTAAATCAATTAAAACATTTACTATTAATGTCAGCATCATCCTCGAACTCATAATAATCATTGTCATCATACTCAAAAATTATCATAGTCATGATTTTTATCGATATAAATATGAATCTCATAATTATTAAATCGAACATTTTTACTATCATAATTGGTTCAAATAAAACTGCAAATGATAATATAATTGTCATCATTATCTTTTGTAATATTATCATCGTCAGCATTTTTAAAATGATTAAAAGTATTCTTATTATTAGTGTCGTTCTTATTATAATCATCATCATTATTATAGTAAATATCATTATTTTCATCATCATCATTATCATCATCATCATTATCATCCTTATCATCATAATCATCAACATTATTATCATTACCATGAATATTATAAGCATAATCGTCATTATTATTATTATCATTATCACTATACATTATAAACGTCACTATCATTATCGCCATCATCATCATTATCAACACTATTTTTTTCTCTTTTTTTCCCCGAGGTCGTCTAGAATGCCTTTATGCACGATAGAAGGGTATACGAACCCTCCCCTGAGTGAAACTCGTTATGACTATACCCACTAAACTGGTAAGACCTTTCTCCTGGGATACCTAATTTGGAAACTGCTCTCGCATTTACACTTCATGCCACGGAGGCTTAGCCCCTGGTTCAGGCTTCCTTAAGTGTTTTGTTACTAACTTGTCTTGTAACTTTTGCGTCCTCTAAGGTATTTTCCGGTTCCCGTCATGCATCCAAGCTGCTCTTCTCTGTTTACTTAGAGAGATGAAGCAAAATAATAGGCAGATGCTCCCCAGCGTGAGGCCAAACACGGCTACTCCCAACAAAGGCGCAAGGGGCGCACCCACCACAGCGCTAGAGGGGCAGAGACTCAGGCCTTCGAGGTACAGCCACTCATTGGTAGGACAGTGATGTTGCGAAGCGGTTCTCAGGAGCTTTCCCGCATTTAAGCACCCACACAAGCCCCCATACCGCAAACCGACCGCCACGCGGCTACACCCCAGAAGCTTCCCCCCCCCCAAAAAAAAAAAACGTGAAAGCAAAGCACCCAAAAACATGAGCCACCAGGCCACAGCCACTCATCGGTAGGAAGGTGATAGAGCGAAGCGGTTTAAGGAAGTCTGCACGCTCTCAAGAACCCTCGCAGGCCCTTTTCCCGCACACCAAATGCCCCGCAGCCATGACCCAACGGCCCCAACTCCAAGGCCTTGCCGTTCCCCCTAAACCCCCCAGGCATTGCAGCTAAAAAAAAACCCCACGCCCCCCCTCGATGGAACCGGATCCACGCTCGCTCCACATTCACTCAGTCGTCCAGACAACCATCCTCTTATTTAGCCCGGAGAACTGTATGTGTGTATTAGGCTTCTGCAGTCCGACTTTTTTCGTTAAGTAGCATATTATCTATGATATTGTCTGGATTAAAGGTTCCGATCCTTTCCTGCAGTACGTTTTGTTTGGCTTGCCACTTGATGCAGTCAAAGAACAAATGTTCTGCGTCATCTTTGTCGTAGCCACAGTATCTGCAAGCAGCCGTCTGTGTTTTCCGCATCTTGTTGAGGTACGAGCAGAAATACTTACGATTTGAGAGGTATTGGGAAAGATAGTAATCTACTTTTTCATATTTCCGCTCTGTCTATTCATTGTTATTTTGTATCAGGCATGCTATTTATCTGCCTCTAGATTTCTCTTGCCATCTATGTTGCCAGCGCTCTCAGGTTACTTCTCAGGCGTTTTTCTTGGCCTCGATTTTTCCTAGGTCCTGCTTTGTAAGGTGCTTTAATCGTCTTTTCCTCGCAAGGAGGTCGATGGAAATTACGACCGCTATCACTATTATCGCAGACTCTGAGACTGTGCGATAGGCGCACGCTATCCTCAGGGCTCACATTCTTTGAACTTGGCCGATTTTCATTTTCATTATTTCGACGTTCATCTTATCTCCCCATATTTCAGCCCCATACAAAATAACAGACTGGGCCGTAGACACAAGAAGCCTGTGTTTCGCAGATTTTGGACCTCTAACGTTCAGCATGATTCGGCTTAATGCCACTTTTCTTGCCGTCACCCTGTCCGCTGCTTGCCTACACGGAAAGAACTTTTTTCTTGAAAATCCCCTACTACATTTAGTTACGAGTTTTTAATAGCTTAGTAAGTTTTTTTCCCGTACCAGGTCCGTCTAAAACCTCACGGAAAGACCGAGTTCCTTGAAAATCCTCTACTATACTTAGTTATGAGTTTTTTATAGCTTGGTACGGTTTTTTCCCGTACCACGTCTGTCTGCAACCTACACTTAAGTATGTTAGCCATGTAAAATCTCCTTCTACTGCGTTAGGTTAGTTTATATGAACACTAAGTACGGTAGTATCTCATGTAAATAAATAAGTAATTAACTAATTTTACTTTCATGAAAAAATATTAGTGAGACATTGTGATTTTCAACTCACTAAAATATTTTTAACGAAGTCATCCATGATCCACTTTGAGGTTACTTTTGATATTTATAGTAACAACATTAACAATTCATCACTGTACTAGTATCCTAATTAACTGTCACTTACTTTTTTAACGCTGGTACATACATTTATTATGATAAAAATAATATTACAATGAATATGAATAATTTTTAATGTACCTACAGGTATATTAAAAATGCATACCACAAGAAAAAAAAACTGTTTTGCGCACTATAGTACGTCGTAAACACCTACTAAATACATCTATTTTTCATAGCTACAGTTGGTAAGGATTTGCTAGTATATATCGGTGCCCTCCGGTGAATTTGGAAATTCAAAGTGATCAGTGATCCGTTGGGGGCAAAATGTAAGAAAATAAATAAATACAAGTAAAGTGTATTTAAATTTTCTGCGTTGATTTATTGATGCGCAACGTTTCGCTGACAATATGCGTCAGCCTCATCAGGCTACAAAATTAAAATTAAAAACACACAATGAGTGATCTGGAAGGCTCAAACACAAAAATACAATAAATTTATTGTAAATTGTTACCGCAGATACGCGAGAATTCGTAAGTTTGGTTGACTTACTCGTCACCTGTCGTGCTGTCGACTGACAATCAATTACAACCACAAGCCAGCGCTTATATAGGCGGAGCCGCAAAGGTAGACGGTAAAGGGCGATGAACTCGATCGGGACATTTAAACTTTCGTAGTAAAGGAAGGTATGCTCTATTAAAGGAAAGCACATCCTCCTTTCTATTGATGTTGTGTTTATCGAGTTTTATATAGTGTTTATCCTTGACAAAGAATCCAATTATAAAAAAAGAATTATTTCCGAAATGCTTTATATAAAACTCGATAAACACAACATCAATAGAAAGGAGGATGTGCTTTCCTTTAATAGAGCATACCTTCCTTTACTACGAAAGTTTAAATGTCCCGATCGAGTTCATCGCCCTTTACCGTCTACCTTTGCGGCTCCGCCTATATAAGCGCTGGCTTGTGGTTGTAATTGATTGTCAGTCGACAGCACGACAGGTGACGAGTAAGTCAACCAAACTTACGAATTCTCGCGTATCTGCGGTAACAATTTACAATAAATTTATTGTATTTTTGTGTTTGAGCCTTCCAGATCACTCATTGTGTGTTTTTAATTTTAATTTTGTAGCCTGATGAGGCTGACGCATATTGTCAGCGAAACGTTGCGCATCAATAAATCAACGCAGAAAATTTAAATACACTTTACTTGTATTTATTTATTTTCTTACATTTCGCCCCCAACGGATCACTGATCACTTTGAATTTACAGTTGGTAAGGGAAAAAACCGTCCCACCGTCACTAAATAATTGTACTAATATCTTCATACCTATGTACTTGGCACGAAATTTAAGACCACTTAAGGTGACACTAAAAATTCTTGTGTTAGTAAGCAACAATTATAACATTGGTGTAGTATTTCTTACGATCAAATATTGTAGTAGGAGATTTTCAATGAACTCGGTCTTTCCGTGTAAGGTGGTTCCAAAACCTAAGCTTTCTATCCTGTGTCACCCTTAGGTATTATACGGCTTCCATCGTCATTACTTCTTCTTTATGAACCTTGAGGGGGATGATGGTATCTATTTCTTTTCTCGTTAATAGGACCATGACCGTCTTTCCTTCTGCAACTTTGAGTCCGTGGTTCTTTATCGATGAAGCCACTCTCCACATAACCTGGTTGAGTCGTATCTAGACAACTTCCATTGTACGTTAAACGATCACTACAGCAGCATCGTCTACGTATCCCAACAAGAACGTCCCCTTTGGTATTATCAGTCTGATGTCGATAGCACGACAGTTGACGAGTAAGTCAACCAAACTTACGAATTCTCACGTACCTGCGCTTGATGAGGCTGACGCATATTGTCAGCGAAACATTGCGCATTAATAAATCAACGCAAGAAAATTTAAATACACTTTACTTGTATTTATTGATTTTCTCACATTTTGCTCCCAACGGATCACTGATCACTTTGAATTTTCAAACTCACTGGAGGGCACTGATATATACTAACAAAAATCAAACGTTTTGTACAGCCTGTAGAAACCAGGCCTTGAGCAGCTTTTCATATAACTATTCAGGCGTATCCAGCATGCAAAAGGGTCTGAAAGATGACGTGGAGTTAGGCTCTCCCTTGCCTTTATTAATCAGTACCAGCCGTGTGTTTTCCCAAGGGATTAGAAACAACCGCTTCCGCAAACATGCATTGTATAGGTTTAAGAGCAGCTGTGGGTGTTTTGCCATCACTGTCTCAATGACTTCTGCTGGTATACCATCTGGTCCAGAAGTTTTTTCATTTTCAAGCGATTTAGCTGCTAGCTCAAGTTCCTTCTGGGTGAATTAGATTACCTTTTCTATGAGCTCCAAGTCTGCTTGATCCTCAAATTCTCGATGCGTCAGAAATAGCGTATCCACGATATGTCTCATAGCATCTGCGTTTTTATTTGCAGTTGCTGCAAGTCTTTTTAGTTTTTTCATAGCTATCTAGTATGCTCTGCCCCAGGTGTCGTTATTTACTTTCTGGCACAGAGTCTGCCAGCACTGCTTTTCGCTGTTCCTAATAGCAGCTCGCATTGTCTTTTTTGGAAGCTGGTATTTAGAGTACCTTTGCTGGCCTCTGGTCTGTTTCTGGCTCTTTAATAGAGGTGTCAGTGTTTGAGACATTGGTGCCTCAATGTCGCAATTTTCTTGTTCCACCAGTAAGTGAGCACTTGCCGTTCCACCTTTTTTTCCTGAGCATGGAGGCCTCGCATGCGGTTTTTAGGAGGTGCATGGTTGCCTCGGTGAGTTTTTGTACTCCTTCTGTTGTGTTTAGGTTTCGTTTGTCATTTTGGATAGCAGCAATGCCATTTTCAACTTTTTTCGCCAGTCGTTCTGTGTTTATTTTTTTGACATTTCATTCTGTTTTGCGTTCTATGCCTTTTCTGTTTATTATATCAGTGATTTTTAAGACGATATATTGGTGATTGCTTCATTTTTCGTCCTTAGTTACCTGCCACTCCTTTACTCTCGGCGCAAGGCTCTCCGAAGCCAGTGCAATGTCTATATTGATTTGCCAAATGCTGGCCTGTGGAAAGTTGTGGTCCTTTCTTCATTTACAACAACGTATCCTAGCCTTGCCACCATATTGAAGACTGCCTGGCCCTTGAAATTTGTTGCAGGCTTTTTTCATTCTACTGCTCTTGCGTTAAAGTCTCCAGTGATCAAAAGTTCGCCTTCTATGCCATTCCTGATGGTATCTTCGAGGTATTTCATTTTTTTTTCTGTATTCCTCGATGCTAGTAGTTGGTAAAAAGAAGCAGCTGACATACGTGATGCCTCCACTTTTCAACTAGACTAAATGTGTTTTTGACCCACTTGCATCTTGGTGGATTTTGTCTGGTCCAGGGACTGAAATGGCTGACATATTTGTTGCGTTGCTGAGCTACTTAGGTAGCTTGAAGTTTTTGTACTGCTTGCTTATGAGCTACGTCTACCCTATCTTCACATAATATTTGTGGCAGAAGGGAATCTGCGTCAATTGCCCCGTTCATGTTTACTTGGAGAACTCTGGGCATCCTGTTGGGTTTTTTTTTCTTCTGTCCAGAACCTTTTTAAAGGCCCTGCACGCTTCAGATCCAGGCACATTCTTAGTACTTTGTCCTTCATGCGTGGATTCACTGCAGAGAATACATCGTGGTTCGGCCTTGCAGTTCTTAGCTCTGTGATTATCTTTGCCGCATCTCCAGCAAGGGCCTGATCGCTCCGGGCCCTTACATTTTTTTTTGTGTTTCCATATCCTAAGCTTCCGTAGCATAGCTGGACGATAATCCTGCGCCTTAGTCGGTAGCGGATCTAACCCACTGCCACTGTCCCTCTTCTCAAAAGGGAGAAAGCACCAGCATCGTCCATTTTGGCCAGTGCCATTCTTTTTTTACCATCATTTTGGTGGTAGCATAGCCACGTTAATTTTGCCTGAGTCTTCTCCAGTTCTAGTAGCCTCTTGGATGGCTGCTAAGACTTTATCTTTATCTGCCTCTAAATCTAGTACGTCCAAGGTAACTTTAGGTTTCCTTAATTGTACCTTTTCTGCGGTACCAATAGCCAGTGAGATGGACTGCTTCAGCTTCTCCTTGTCTTTGGTGCTCTTGGCAAGCTTCACTAAAATACAACAAGCCTTTAAGCTGCCTATTCTCGTTACTCCCAATACTTCTGCGTATGACTTTTCTTCTGCTGGTTTTACAAGGATGACCTCGTTTCTTTCTGTTGCTGTTCTACGCTTCTCCATTTCGCTTCCTGCTTACCTTTGTTTGAAGTCGTTATGCTACCGGCTGGCTTTTATATAGCAGCCACTAGCTTCTTGTAGTTTGCAAGTGCCTGCTTCTGTTCATTTACGACTACCCTCCACAGTTCGTTGTCATCGTTATCGTTGTCGTCTTTTCTTAATACGCTCCGATGCTTAGTAGTGCCATCGTCCCTACCTCTCTTTGTCAGAAGGTGTCTCATGACACGAGCTGACAGAGATGTCATTAACACTTACATCTCCCGTAAAGTCTTTGGGTGGCAGCCTTTAAGGTCCTTTGACATCCCACAGATTTTATCCAGGTAAACCCTGGTTTCCTTGACTGTGCTGCTGACGTTTAGCTGCCTGTCAGTTGCTGTTTTTATACTTTGTAGGACGTGTGTCATCCTACCTAGTACTTTTTTCTCCTTCTTTTCTGTGTCGTTCAAGGTTTTCTGTAAATAAGCGACTACCGTTGATAAGGCCAGTGTCAGCGAATGTTTATTCTGGCTATTATGATCTATATCCTGTGATTCATTGGTCTGATCGTTTGACCAACTACCAGTTGTCAATTGCTTTTAGATGTTCAAAAGCATACTACTATCGTAATGGACGCCTTTGTAGCCCCTCCAAGGATCCGTGAGGCCAACGGCAGTCGTACGAGCTCTCACCAGATCAAAACTGGCAGCAGATTTCCTCTAGAAGGTTACCACTTAAGGTTCATTGTTTTTATAGCGTCACCAATGTTTGGATTCGTTCGATAACCAACCTTAGATTTTTGACGGGGTTCTCTCCTCGGCGTTTTGGTCCACGAGAACTATTTTATTTCGTTCCAACTAACCACGGGTACAATTTCCAACAACCAAAGCACCTCAGAGCCATACACCCACGGAAAAATTGCCTTTATTCGCAAACCGGAAAGCACGCGCTACATAGGCTGACTGCCACAGCCTAGGGCAAAATTTACAGTAATACTATCAATATTATTATCAATATTCCCCTTATCAACATAATAAACATCATTATCATAACTTTCATTATTATTATTATAATGATTATTATCATCATTGTTTTTGTTATCATTATCATGATTATTATCGTCATCATAATTTTTATGATCATCATCGTTATCATCGGAATTATCTTTATTTTTACTATTATTTTCTTTATTATCCTTGTTATGACCATCATCAACATTATCGTTATTATCGTTGTGTTTATTATTATCACCACAAAAAATATTATCATAATGATAATCATTATGATCATCATTATCAGTGTCATTATCATTATTTTTATTATCATCATCCCGAAAACCTAAATTACTATTATCGTCATTATCACTATGATTATGTTTGTTATCATTACCATCATCATCATTATTTTCATCATCATCATTTTCATCATTATGATTTTTATCATTAATGTCATTGTTATTATCATTATTATTATCATCATCATTATTATCAACATCATCATTCTTATCAATACCCTCATCATCATCATCAACATTGTCATTATTCTTTTCGTCATTCAAATTATTCTAATTAGCATTACCTTTTTAATATTATCATCGTCATTATGATAATTGTTATAATTGTCATTATTATTATTATTATCATTATCATCATTAGTTTTATGCTTATCAATATTATTCATATTATTATCATTGTTATTATTAAAACCATTATCATCATCTTTGCTATCATCATCTTATTATCATCATTGTCATCGTCGTCAACATCATTATTACCATCATTGTTATCATTATCATCATTATTGTTATAATTACCGTCATTGTCATTATAATGATATTTATCATCCGTGTTAATATCATCATAAGTAACATCATTGTCACTTTTTTTTATATTTATTATCATCATCGTTGATATTGATGCTATCTTTATCATTATTATTGTTATTATCATTATAGTAATTATCAGTATCATCATAAACATTATTTATATTATCTTTATCATTATTATTATTATTATTATCTTGATCGTTAGCATAATCATTATCATCATTGTACTTATTATAAATAATACCAATATTATCATTCTTTTCATTATCATTATTGGTAATATCAAAACAATTGCTATCATCATTATTTTTATTATTATCTTTATTATTGTATTTATAATCATTATTATTAATATTAAATGTATCACTATTACTATCATTATCATTGTTATTATTATTACTATTAATATAACTATTATCATTGTTAATATCATTGTCATTGCCATTATCATTATTAACATTCTAACTTTTATCAACGTTATCATCGTCATTATTATCATGGACATAATTATCACCTGAATCATCACCATTTCTTTCATCATCAAAATAATCATTAATATCATTAGTATCACCATTTTTATTGTTATCATCATTATTCTTATAAGATATATAATTATTGAAATGATTAGTATCGTTATAAGTATGTTCATTATTATTTTTATTATTACCATAATTACCATAAATATTATTATCTTTATTATTATGAACACTATAGTCATAATCATAATCATTATACTCATCATCAATGTCATTAATATTATGATCATCATTTTCATTATTATCATCATTATTTTCATCATCAACATCGTGATTATTATCATCATCAGCATCACCTTTATTATTAATACCATTATCTTCATTACAACCCTCATCATTATCATCTTTTATAATTTTTATTTTCATGTGCATAATAACTATCACCAACATCGTCTTTGTTTTGGTTTCAACTATTATTATCATCAATATCATTATCATAATCATCATTATTATTATCACTATTATTATTATCATCATTATTATCACTAAAATTATTATTAGTATTACCATTATTATCACAATCATCACCATCATTATCACAAGCATTATCATCAATAATATTAAAATCATTATTAAATTACCTACCATCGCCATAATCATCATTTTTCCATAACTGACCTGACAATCATTATGATCATTATTAACATTATTATCATAATTATTGTTACCATTATCATCTTCTCAATTATTATTATAAATATAATTATTATCATAATCGACACCATTATCATCATCATCTCTTTTATTAATATTATTATCACCATTGTTATCATTATAATCATCATTATCATTATCACCATTATCATAATTATTATCATGATCATTATCATCATTATTATTATCCTTATAATTACACTTCTTATTGACATTACTGTCATTATTTTTATTGTCTTGTTATTTCTATTATTATTATTGTAATCATCATTATTATTATTGTAATTATCATCGTCAATATCAAAATCATCTTTATCATAATCATTAAATTTATCATTTATATTATTATTACCATCACTATTATCAACATTATCGTTTTTTATTATCATCATCATTGTCATTTTCATCAATATTGTAATAATTAATATTATCTTTATTATCGTTGTTATGATTTTCAACATTATGATTACTATCAGCATTAGTAAAGTCATTATTGCTATTGTCAGTATCATCATCGTAATTATCAATGTTAATATCATTGTTATATTTATGATAATCATTATTATTATAATTCTCATTACTATTAATATTATCATTATCATCCGCAATATTATTATCATCATTATTATCATAATTAACGTCATGATTCTTATCATAATTATGATGATTATTTTTATCATTATTGTCATTAACATTATTATCATTATTATAATTATTATCATCATCATTATTCTTATCATAATTATAACCATTAAAAGTTATTATTCTTATTATTACAATTATAATTCTCATTTTTACTATCATCTTTATCATTATTATTATCATCTATATCATTATGACCATTATTATTAAAATCCTTATAATCATAATCGTCATTTATGTTATGATTGTTATCATCATCATTATCTTTATCATGATCATCATAACTTTTATTATTATCA
This sequence comes from Copidosoma floridanum, assembly GCF_036245765.1. Taxonomy (NCBI): domain Eukaryota; kingdom Metazoa; phylum Arthropoda; class Insecta; order Hymenoptera; family Encyrtidae; genus Copidosoma; species Copidosoma floridanum. Next base: position 2,118,182 of record NW_028321898.1, on the reverse strand, counting down.
TTATTAACTTTATCAACAATACCATCATAATTATTATCATCATCATTATCGTCATTATTATCATCATTATTGTTATTATTATTTACATCTTTATCATTATTCTCATCATTATTTCTATCATAATCGTCATTTTTCTTACCCATATCATTGAAATTACTGTTATTATTCTCACTGTCTTTATAATTATTGTTATTAATCTCATTATTATTATTATTTTTATCATTATTATCATTGTCAGCGTCAATATCAAAGTCATCGTTATCATTATCATGATCATCATTATTATTGTTTAGTATCTATCATCCTTATTATAATAACGATTTATACTATCGACATTATTGTCATTATTGTTATTATTTTCTTAAATATTATTATCAATATTATAATTAATAAAATCATTACAATTATCGTTATTATTATCTTTAACATCATAATTATAATTAGCATTATTATCGTTATTATTGCTGTCGTCATCATTGTTATGGTAAATATTATTACTGTTAGTATTATTATTATTATCATTATTATTTTTATTGTTATCACCATTATTATTCATGTCATAGTCATTATTATTATTTTTATTATTATTATTATTATTATTATTATTATTATTATAATTATCATTATTATGATCATCCTAATCTTTATCATTACTATTATTACTATTGCATTTATAATTTTTATGATGATTGTTGTCATTATCCCAATAATAATTATTATTATCATCATCATTCTGTTTCTCATGATTTTTGTTACAGTCATCATGATCATCGTTATTATCCGTATTACAATTATTATCATTTTTGTCAATATTCTCTTTTTCCCATGTTATAATAATTTTAATTAAAATTCTTACTATTGTTATAAACATTACTAACTCTTTTACCATCGTCATTATTATCATCATCGTTAGTATCAAAATTATCTTTGTCAACCTTTTATCGTTACCATAATTAATATTACTATCATCATTATCCTTATAACCCTCATTATCATCATTTTTATCATTACTGCTGCAATTATAACTATTACATTTATTATTGTTATCGTTATTATCATCATTATTAACATTAATATCGATATTATTATTACTATTGTCATCATTATTATTGTCACCATCATTATCATCATCATAATCAGCAACATCATCATCATTATTATCATTCTTATTATTATTATCATCATTATCATTATTATTATCATCATTATTATCATTATTATCATCATCGTCATCAATATAAATATTGCTGTTATCATCATCACAATTATCATCATTATTATTTTACTATCATTAATATTATAATTATTATTGTTAAATTTATTAGTATCGTTATAATCCGTATCATAATCATGAATACTATGATCATCATCAAAATCATCATTATCGTCTATTTGAATTTTATCGTTAACGTTATCATTATTGTCATCTATTTTATGATTATTACTCTTAATATTTTAATTATCATCGTCAATATGACTTTTGTCAGTATTATTATCATTCAGATGTTTTATTATCTTCATCATTATCATTATCATTATTATTATCATTAACATCATCATTATCATTATCATTATTATTATGATTCATAATATTATTTTTCTTTTTTTTTGATTCCAAGGTCGTCCAGAATTCCTTTCAGCACGATAAAAAGGTGTACAAACCCTCCCCTGTGTAGGACTAATTATGACCTTACCCACTTAACTAGAGATATCTTTGTCCTGGAACATCCAGCTCAAAATCTGCTCTCGCATTTACACTTCATGCTGAGGCCACGGAGGTTTTTTCCCTGGTTTGAGATTCCTTTGAAGTTCAGTTTTCAACTTGTATTGTAGCTTTTGCGTCCTTTAGAATATTTTCCAGTTTTCTGTCGTGCATCCAGGCTGCTCTCCTCTGTTCACTTGGAGAAATAGAGTTAAATAATAGGCAGATGCTCTTCAGCGTAGGACCAAACCTAGCTGGGAGGAGAAAGAAGCACACCCAACGTAGAGCCAATGAAGCAGAAACCCGGGTCTCCAAGGTAGAGCCACTCATTGGTAGGACGTTGATATAGCGAAGTGGTTCTTGGAAGCCTGCCCGCATTCAAGCATTCACGCAAGCTCTTATACTGCACACCGACCGCCACGCGGCAACTTTTCTACAGCTGTAAAAAAAAAAATTAAAAAGAAAATGCGGAAGCAAAGCACCCAAAAGCATGGGCCACAAGGCTGCAGCTGCTCATCGGTGGGAAGGTGATAGAGCGGAGCAATTGAAGGAAGTTTGCACGTGCTCAGGCACTCTTGCAGACTCCTATCCCGCACACCAACCACCCCGTGGCCACGCCCCAGCGGCCTTGGCCCCAGCGACCACCACCACCTCCCCCTCTGAACCCCCCAGGCGCCGTGGCAAAAAACTAAAGCCCACACCCCCCTTGATGGCACCAGATCCACGCTCGCACCACCTCCACTCAGTCGTCCAGAAAACCATCTTTTTTTTTGGCCTGGAAAACTGTATGTATGTAATGGGCTACTGCAGTCCACATTTCTTCGTTAAGCAGCGTTTTATCTCTAACGTTGTCGGGATTAAAGGTTCCAATCCTTTCCTGCAGTACGTTTTGTTTGGCTTGCCACTTGATGCAGTCAAAGAACGAAGAATCTGCGCCATCTTTGTCGTAGCCGCAGTACCTGCAAGCAGCCGTCTGTGTTTTCCGCATCTTGTTGAGGTACGAGCGGAAATACTCACGGTTTGAGAGGTATTTCGTAAAGTAGTAATCTTCTTTTTCATGTTTCTGCTCTGTCTATCACTTGTTATTTTCTATCAGGCGTGCCATCCATCTGCCTCTAGATTTTTCTTGCCATCTATGTTGCCAGTGTTCCCAGGTTATTTCTAAAACGTTTTTCTTCGCCTTTATTCTTCCTAGGTCCTGCTTCGTATGGTGCTTTAATCGTCTTTCTTTCGCAAGAAGGTCGATGGGGATTATGACCGCTATTAACATTATGGCAGACTCTGAGACTGTTTGATAGGCGCAGGCTATCCTCAGGGCTCACATTCTTTGAACTTGGCCGATTTTCATTTACTTTATTCCGACGTTCATCTTATCTCCCCATATTTCAGCCCCATACAAAATAATAGACTGGGCCGTAGACATAAGGAGCCTGTGTTTTGCAGGCTTTGGACCTCTAACGTTCAGCATGATTCGGCCTAATGCCGCTACACTTTGAGTCAGTGGTTCTCCATCCACTTAGCCACTTTCCTTATAACCTGGTTAAGTCGTATCTGAGTCAGTTTTATTCTGCGTTCTACGATCACTTCAGCAGCATCGTCCAAGTATTCCTCCAAGAACGTTCCCTCTGGTATTTCTTGTCAGAGATGTTCATCGAATGACACATTTCAGAGGTCGGGTCCAAGAAAGGAACCCTGAAATGATCCTGCAGTTATTTTCTTCTTTGTTTTGCCTTCTGTTGTCGTAAAGGTCAATAAGCGGTCCTTAAAATAATCTCTATATACTCTGAAGAGATTGTCTGGTGTTCTTAATGTGTATTTCAGAGCTTCAAGCATGTCCTTTCATCTTGCTGAGTTTAAAGCGTTCTTCACATACAAGGTCACTAGAAAAACGAGAGGTCTGGCTTCATGGCATACGTCTCAAGTGTTTTGAACTGCTTTCACTACTTCTTTTACTGCTTCTATGGTAAACCTTTTTTTTCTGAATCCGTACTGCCTGTCGGATAAGTCTTTCATGTTTTGTATGGCCTGTAGAAAATGGGCCTTGAGCAGCTTTTCATATAACTTTTCAGGCATATCCAGCATGCATAAGGGCCTGAAAGATGACAGAGAGTTAGGCTTTTTTTTGCCTTTATTAATTAGTACCAGCCGTGCGTTTCTCTGAAGGTTGGGAACAACTCCTTTCACAAACACGCATTGTATACTGTTTGCAGTTGGTGCAAGTTTTCTCAGTTTACCGACCACTATCTGGTACGGTCTGCCCCAGAGGTCGATATTCATTTCCTGGCACAAAGCCTGCCAGTACTGTATTTTGTGGTTTTTAATAGGAGCTCGCATTGTCTACCTTGCAAGCTGGTACTCACGAGTTCCTTTGTCTGGCCTCTGGTCTGTTTTTGGCCCTTTGATAGAGGCGTCTATGTTTAGAACATTGGCGCCTCAATTTTGCAATTTTCTAATTTCACCAGTAAGTTGAGCGTTTGCCGTTTAATCCTTTTTTTCATCAGCATGGAGGCCTTGCTTGCGGTTTTTAGGAGTTGCATGGTTGCCTTGGTGAGTTTTTGTACTCTTTCTGCTGTGTTCAGGCTTTGTTCGTCGTTTAGGATGGCAGCGATGCCATTCTCAACTTTTTGCACTAGTCGTTCTGTGTCCAGCTTCTTAACATTCCATCCTGGTTTGCGTGCTATGCCTCTTCTGTCTACTGTATCAGTGATTTCGAAGACGATAAATTAATGATTGCTGCCGTTTTCGTCCTTGATTACCTGCCATTCCTTCACTCTTTGCAAACTTTCTCTGAGGCCGGTGTAATGTCTAGTATTGATTTGCCAAATTTCGGCCTTCGGAAAGTCGTGGTTGTTCCTTCGTTTAGAACGACCAGTCCTAGCCTTGCCACCATATCTAGCCCTGCCGAGCTCTAAGAGTTTGTTGCAGGCATTCCCCATTCTACTGCTCTTGCACTAAAGTCTTTAGCGACCAGAAGATCGCCTTTCATGCCATCTATAATAGTATTTTCGAGGTATTTCATTTTTTTTTCTGTATTCCTCGATGCTAGTAGTTGGTAAAAAGAAGCAGCTGACATACGTGATGCCTCCACTTTTCAACTAGACTAAATGTGTTTTCGACCCGGTTGCATCTTGGTGGATTGTGTCTGGTCCAGGGACTGAAATGGCCGACATATTTGTTGCGTTGCTGAGCTACTTAGGCAGCTTGAAGTTTTTATACTGCTTGCTTATGAGCGCTACGTCTACCCTACCTTCACATAATATTTGTGGCAGAAGGGAATCTGCGTCAATTGCCCCGTTCATGTTTCCTTGGAGAACTCTGGGAATTATGTGGGGCTTTTTTTTCTATCCAGGACCTTTTTAAAGGCCCTGCACGCTCCAGATCTAGGCACATGATCTGTACTCTGTCCTCCATATGCGGATGCACTGCATAGGACACATCGTGGTTCGGCCTTGCTTTGACGGCATCTCCAGCAGAGGCCTGATCAGTCTCGGCCTCTGCAGTCGTATCTTGTGTTCTCATATCCCAGGCAACTGTAGCATCGCTGGACGATAATCCTGCGCCTTAGTCGGCACCGGACCTTAGTTGTCCCTCCACTCAAAAGGGGCAGAGCGCCAGCCTCATCTATTTTGGCAAGCGCCATTCTTCCCTGCCATCGGTTTGGTGGTAGCATAGCCACTTTGATTTTGCCTGGGTCTTCTCTGGTCTCAGCAGCCCCATAGATGGCTGCTGAAACTTTCTCTTTTTCTGCCTCTAACCCAAGTACGTCCAAAGTAACTTTGGGTTTTCTTGATTGTACTTTTTTTGCGGTACCGATAGCCAGTAAGATGGCCTGCTCCAGCTTCTTCTCGTCTTTGGTGCTTTTGGGGAGCTTTACCAAAATAGTACTAGCCTTTGTGCTACGTATTCTAGTAACTTCCGTGCCGCAGTCTCTTGGGTTGACCACGTTACAGAATGCTCCCAATACTTCCGCGTATGACTTGCCTTCTGCTGGTTTTATGAGGACCACCTCGTTTTTTTTCTTTGCCGTTCTACGCTTCTTTATTTACTTTCCTGGCTTACCTTTGTTCCAAATTGGTATACATTTTACCGGCTTCTTCTTAGCAGCCACTTGCTCTTTGCGGTTCACAAGTGCCTGCTTTTTTTATTTACGACTTTCCTCCATAGCTCGTCGTCGTTGAAGTCGTTGTTCTTGCTTTTTTTTTATACGCTCTGATCCTTGGTAGTGCCATCCTCTCCAACTCTCTTTCTCAGAGGCTGTCTATTTACATGAGCTGGCATAGATGTCCTTAGCACTTAAATCTTCCCTACAGTTTGCTAGCAGCAACCTTCAAGGTCCTTTAAGATCCCACAAATTTCTTTCAGGTGAACTCTGGCTTCCTTGACTTTGTTGCTGACGTTTGGCTGCCTGTCAGTTGCTTTTAAAATACTTTGTAGGACGTCTGTCATTTTACATAGTACTTTTACCTCCTCCTTTTTTGTGTGGTTCAAGGTTTTCAGTAGGTAAGCGACTACCGTTTATTAAGCCAGTGTCAGCTGGTGTTTATTTTGGCTATTCTTGTCTATATGACATGGTTCGTGGGTCCGATCGTTTAACCAACCACCAGTTGTCATTTGCTTTTGGATGTTAGATAGCATAGCACTTTCATGCTGGTTGCCTTTGTGGCTTTCCCCAGAAACTGTGAGGCCAACACTAGTCACCCAGGCTTCCACCAGGTATGAACTGGTAGCGGATTTTCTCTGAGTGGTTACAGCCTGGGGTATGTTAATTTTATTAGCGTCACCTATGTTTGGTTTCATTCAGGAACCGACTTTTGAGATTTTACGAGGTTTACTTCTAGGCGTTTTGGTCCACGAAATTTATTTTATTTTGTTCCAACCACTCCCAGGTACAAGCTACAACCGCCGCAGCGCTTTCAAGCCATACACCCGGTCAAGCTTGCCTACTTTCTCCAGCCAGAGAGCATGCGCCCCATAGGCTGACTGCGTCAGCACAGAAATAATCATTATTTTTATCATCATTATCCTCATCATTCCTATGGTTAATAAAATATGTATCATGATAATTATTATGATCATCACTTCTAATATTATTATTTTTCTCGTAAACATTATCATTATTACCTATATTATAACCACTGCTACAATTCTTATTATTATTATCTTCTACATTATTAATACCGTTATCATCATTATCCTCATCATCATCGTAATTATCAATATTATTATTGTCATCATCAGTATGATAATTATTATGATCATTACCATCATTGTTAATATGATAATTATCATCATCATCGTCATAATTATAATCATCATTATCATCATCCTCATTATTAGAGTGACCATAATTATTATTATTGTCATCATCATCATCACCATCATCATCATCGTTGTTATCATCATTATTAACGTCATCATCGTCAACATCAGTACCAACATCATTGTCATCATCATCATTATCATTATTGTCGTCATTATCTTTATCATTATTATCATAATAATTATTATTATCATTATCCTCATTATAATAATTATTATCATCATTATTTTCATCATAATAATTATTATTAAAATCATCATAATATATATCATTATTGTCATCATGGCACATATAATTATAATTATTATTGTTTTTATTACTAACATTATAATCAGTATCGTCAGCATAACTTTTATTATTTTCATAATCATCACCATCTTCGTCATCATCATAAACATAACCATTGTTTTTGCTACTATCGTCAACATCATTATCATTATTATTATTTTCATCATTATTATAATCATCGTCGTCATCATCATAATCACCTTTATGATAATCTTTATCATTATTATCATTATTATCATTAACATCTCTATCATTATTATGATAATCATTCCTATTCACATTAGCCTTACTCTTACAATAATTATAAGCATTGTTATTATAACCATTATCATTACCATCATCCTTATTATTATCAACATCAGCATCATCATTATTATTATCATCATAGTTATCATTATCGTCACCATCTTTGATATTATTATTGGCCTTTTTATCATCCTCCTTGATATTATTATTAGTATTATTATCATTATCATCAATGTTTAAATCATCAATGTTTACATAAATATTTTTATCATTATTATCCATAGCATTTTTAATATTATCAATATTAACATTGGTATCATCATCATCATCATTGTCATCATCAAGAACGTCAACATCATTATTATAACTATCATTATCATTTTCATCATCATCATCATTATTAATAATATTTTTATTATAATCATCGACAACAACATCATAATCGTCTTGAATATCAATATTATATTTATTATTGTTATCTTTATTATTATCATAATCATCATTTCCATAATCATCATCATCATCATCATTACGATCATTTTCATCATGATCATCATTATAAATTCCGACATCTTTATGATTATCATTATGATAATTAACATTTCTTATCATCATCATGTACATTATCCTCATTATTATTACCATCACCATTTTTGTCATTATTGTTCTTATTATCATCGTCATTTTCAAAACTATTTTTAATATTTAGATTTTTTTATTATTGTCATAATCGTTATTAATGTTTTCAACATCATGATGATAATCATCATTATTATCGACATTATTCATATTATCACTATTAATATTATTATTGTATGAAAAAGTCAAGGGCCAGTAAAGCTCCTGGTCTTTGATTGATTTTTTTCCGGGACCGGGAGCACACCAGGTTGGGAAAAGGACGTTAGGCAATGAAGGGGCGCCATAGAAGGTGTTCAAATAAAATGACACACAACACTGCACTTATTTTAAATAACATTAAACACAACCAAATTACTTTATTCAAGCAACCAATAAAATGTATTATATGACCTAAAAATCACTATAGAGCGTATTGGATCGAATCACTTGATAATAGAATTAGAAAACAATCGCAGTAGATAAGAGCTATTAAACTAGTTGTGAACAGAGAGGTTAGTAATAAAACTGAATTTACAGTGGTGTTCAAATAACCGAAAAGAAAAAGATGGCAGAGTTATGCCGGTATACGTGTGGGCAGCGATACACTTGAAAAGGAGCTGCAGGAGCAAACACGATGAAACACGTCTGTCTGCTAGCCATGTACGATGGAGACTCATCCGCACATCGCGTGTATCAGTGCACACGTTGCGCAGCGCTACACTCTCACACATGCATAAACACACGCATACATCTAGTCCTATAGTCACACGCTAGAGACTCCTAAATACAATGCAGTTAGCTAAGGAAGTCTATATTTTGTTTAATGCGCCCAACAAAGCCCGATAAAGATCCTGATTTTTTAACAATTGTTATTCTCATTTTCATTATAAGCAACATCACAATCATCGTTATAATAACAATTGAAGCATTCTTATTGTTATTATTGTAATAATCATCATCAGTATCATAATTATTATTACTAATATTACAAGCGCAATCTTAACTATAAAAACCATTGTTATAATCATTGCAATCATCTTTATCAATATAATCATTATTATTATCATTATCATTTAAGTATTAATTATTATAATCATCGTCATAATTATACTTACTTTTATCATTTTTATAATAATTATCATTATTGTTCTAACTGTTAATTTCATTATCACTTTTATTGTAATTATTATCATCATTATCATGATCGTCGTCACCATTATTATCTTTATTATCAACATTATCATCATTATCATCATCATCTTTATCATTATCATAATAATCTTTATCATTATTATCATCATCTTTATCATTATCATCATCATAATCATCATCAGTCTTATTATCGTCATCCTCCTAACCTTCATCAATAACATTTATATGGACGTCATGATAATCTTTATTATAAACATCACAATAATAATAATAATAATTATTATTATTATTACTATCGTCAACATCACTATTATAATCATCGTCATTGTAATTATTATCAAAATTTTTTAAATCATTATCTTTAGTACTGTCATCATCTTAACTATCATAATAAATATTATTATTATCAATATAGTCATTATTGTAATTTAAATCATTATTATTCTTAACATTTTTAATATTATAAACTTTATTATTATAAACATCATATTAATTATCATAATCATCGTTGTCACTATTATCAATATTACTATAATAACCACCATTATTATTATTATCATTATCATCTTTATTTTTATCATTATTATTATTATCGTTATTATGGTCATTATTTAAATTATTATTTTTATTATTAATGTAATTTTTAGTATCATTATTATCGTCATTATCATTCTCGTTAACAGTTTTATTATAATTATTATTATTATTATTATTATTATTATTATTATTATTATTATTATTACCATTATCATTATCATTCTTACCATCAGTATTATTACCTTTATCTTTAACTTCATCATCCTCATCAATTCTATCATTACTATTGCAATTATACAATTATAACAATGATTATTACCATTGTTACTGTCATCATTATTATTACTATAATCATCATTGATATTTTTATCACGATTATCATTATCATTCTTGTAATCATTACCCTTATTATAATCATTATTATTATTATTTCTATCGTCATAATAATTATCATTATAACAATCATTATTATTATAATTATTATTATTATTATAATTACTATTATTATCATTATAATCATTATTGTCATCATCATTGTAACATTTTCTACATTATTATTGATTGTGTTTATACAGTCGTGATAGATATGATTATCATCATTATTATCATTATTATCATCATCATCATCATTATCATCATCATCATCGTCATCATCATTATTATCATCATCATCATCATAATCACTATTATCCTTATTGTCATCGTTATTGTTATTTTTGTACTAATATAATAATTATTATTACTATCATCATCATTATTATTATGTTTATCATTATGATTAGTATTTTTTTCATTAATTTTATTATTATTATCATCATCGTTATTATTTTTATCACCGTCATTATCGTCATAATTATCATCATCATTACTGTTATGATAAATATGATTATCATCGTCATTATCATGATTACAATGATTATTATCGTTAACATTATACATATCAATATAATCATTATTATCATCATTATCATCATCATCATCATCATCATCATCATCATTATCATCATCATCATCATCATCATTATCATCATCATAATAATCATTATCATCATCATCATCATCATCACCATCATTATCGTCATCATTATAATTGTAATAATTATTATCATCATTATCATCATCAATGTCATCATTATGATCATCATCATCACGATCGTTATTAATATTATCATGATCATATATTTTACTATTAATAACAGTAACATTATCATTACGATCGATATCATCATTATCATTACTATTATTGTTATCATCATTATTATCAACATTATTTCGATCAACATCGTTAGTAGTATTATTATTATGCTTATTATTATTATTATCATCATGATCTTTCTTATTACCATCATTATTATCATTATGATTATTACTGTCATTGCGATTACCATCGTAATTATTGTTATAATTTTTATTATTATCATCATCATTTTAATTATTATCACAATCATTATAGATATTATTATCACTTATAATATCCTTATTATTCTAATCAAGGTTACTTCAGCATCATAGCCATCATAATTATGATTATCATTATTATTATTATTGTTATCATCATCGTTATCATTTTAACCATCATCCTCAACATTATCGTTTTTGATTGTCATTATAATTATTATTTCTATTATTATAATCATAATTTTTTTTGTTCATATTATAATTTCCATCACTACGTCGTCATTATCGTTTTTTTAACTATTCTTATTATTTTAATTATTATTTATTATATTTTTACTATCACCATTATTTTCATCGTCATTATTGTTATTGCTACTATTTATATTATGATTATTATTACTATTACTATAATAATTATCATTATTGGCTGTACTTTCATCATTATTACTATCATTGTTATCATCATCTGCACTATCGTGAAAATTATTATTAGCGTTAGTGTTATCAGTATCGTCAGGATCATTATTATAATTATTTCTAATAATATCATTATTATCATCATTTATATTATCATTATCAATATTATTATAATTCGTATTATTACAATTGTTGTTATTATTTTTACTGTCATGATGTATATAATATAACCATTGTCATTATGAACATTATCGTTATTATCACTGTAATCGTTATCATTATCATCATTATCATTATAATTGACATTATCGTTATTATAATTATTATAATTATTGTTGTTATTACCATAAATATCATTAGTGTCACCGTCAAAACTATTATTATTATTGTTATCTTCAGTGTCATCATCATTATCGTCATCATCGTCATTATCATTTTCATCATTATTGTTATTATAATTATAATCATTATTTGTATCGTTATCATCATTATAGTTATCATCACTATCATCATTATCATTATCATTATCATTATTGCTATTATCATTAACCATGGTAGTATTATTATTATCGTTAGGATCATTATTATCATTATCTCTCTCAAATTTATTATCATTACTTATATTATCAATAGTATTATCATTATCTAATTACTGTCATTATTGCTATGATTTTTACCGTTATAATAATTATTATTATCCTAATTATCATTGTCATCGTAATGATCATTATCATGACCGTTATTATTAAAATCACTATCATTATTATCATCGTCATTATCGTCAATTTTCTAATCATTATCATTGTTATTATAACCATTAATATTGTTTTTATTACTGTCAATATTATTAATATTATTATCTTTATCATCATCATCATCATCGTTATCATTATCATCATCATCGTCATCATCGTCATCATCATTATTATCATCACTATTATAATGATACTTGTAGAAATTATGAATATGTCGTCATTTGCAATATAACTGAAAAAAATAATGACAATTTAATTGTAAATTTCAGTCATAATAGTGATAACGTTAAGGTTGATGAAGATGTTTAAAATAATAATCATAATTTTTATATTCATATCGATAAAATAAACAATGATAAGAACGATGACTTTATTGTACTATTACAATAATAAGAAAGTTAATTATAATAATTTACATTATTATTATTAATTATTTTACAATGAGGTTAACTATTATAGAAGTTATAGTAACTAAAGTAATTATTATTAAAACGATACTATTGATAGCTAAAATATCAATTAGAATAATAATCAAAATAGTAATTACCATTAATAACAAAAAACGATTTTATGACCTCAGAATAATAATGTCAATAATGATCATGATAATGATGTTGATAATGATGTTCTTAATAATAATTATGATAAATGTACTGTTTTTGTAAGTTGTCCTTACAAAAATGTTTGTTATGTTGATAATTATATTTATATTAAAATATAAATAAAATAACTAATCACCATCATAATGATCGTTATTAAAATATCGCCATCATTATCATTATTATTATTTTTACTATCATCATCATAATCGCCATTATCTTTGTTATCATTCCTTTTATTATCATCATCATTATTATCATTATTATTATCATTATTTTCATTATTATTATCATCATAATTATAATTATTATCATCATTATTAATATCATTATCATTATTATAAGGTCATAAATTTGATTTTTGTCATTATTGGCTTCGTCGTTTTCAGCGTTATTATTATAATTATTGTAACCTTTATTAGTGTTATTTTTTTTATTATTACTAGAGTCAAGATAAGAATTACAATCATTTGCATTATCATTATCATCATTATTGTTATTATCCTTGCTGTCATAAAATAAATGATAACACTTACTATCCTCATAATTATTATCCTCTATATCATAATAATTATTTGTTGGGTGAAGAAGGTGAACGCAAGAATTTAAAGAAATAGAGAAGTTGGAAAGACCCTAGGAAGATCGATGAAAATAGTAACCACTCTACACTGGAAAAAAGTTGATCGCCCTGCGCCACCGAATACAGTCACGCGGTGCACTTACTTTCTTGGTCGCGCCGCATGCCTGTTTTGGGCGCGCGGTGCACCTAAAGTACCTGGCGCGCGGGACAACTAAAATTTAGATGTGAGTGCACCGCGTGACTGTATTCGGTGGCGCAGGGGACCAAATTTTTTCCAGTGTACTTATAGGTGTTAACGGTAGTTTAGCTTCAAGCGATGATACTTTGTCCAGGAACTGGAGCTATGAAATATAATCCTTAAATTAGCTGCATTAACAAGCATAGTTATTACTTTTTTTTTCTTACGGTTCAAGCTTGGTTAAAATTGTTTAATTACTTATACACGTTGGGGTCACGTATTGTATATTATGAGAAGGATTCTGTTTTTCACAAAAATCGAAAAACGAACTAGATTTACTTATTGGTACAACACTTGGCTGTCTGATCGACTATCGATCCGATAAATGTATTGATACGTACATAACATCATTGTTTATCTGTTGGACCAAAGTCTTAGGCATACGAATAAAAAAATCTATTGTCAACGAAGAGTATCTTTGCAAGGTAAAATGTATTAGATTTAATCGTATCAATACTTAAAAGATAAATTTTGACACAGTTTACGAACTGATTTTATTGGATTTATCAGAACTTACCGTGTCAAATAATGCTATACGACGAATAGCTTTTAATGATGTGATAACGCAATCTTGAACAAAAACTTGCAAATTAGTTGACGATAAAAAGAGAGTTGTAACTATTAATGCAAGTTACCTATACGGTTATAAACACAGCACTAACGTATGCATTTTGCATTGTGATGACATAATTAATCTATGGTATAATAATGGAGTAGAAAAAGGGGAAAAATGCAGTCACTTAGAGTACGACCGTGGCCTTTAGTTTAATCATTAATTTTTAATGGTAAACGCTTCGACATCCAGACAATAAGATGGGTCCGAAACCAAGTAAATTAATTTTTATTGCAACTTATCTAAAAAGCGATGATGATGATTGTGGAGTTGCACTTTTAGAAAAATCGTTTAAAAAAAATAAATAAACAAAAAAGGAAGATACTCTTTTTAACACGTTATCTATGACCGAAAAAAATTTCATCATTTGAATACTTTGCAAAAACTTTACTATGAAGTGTCACAACCAACAGCATACGCAGATAAAAACAAACTCGCGATTGATGTAAAAAATAAGTTCTTACGATCGAATATTATTAGTTGGCTAGAGAGTTAAAATGTCTAACATTTGCACAGGGCCATTAGAAGTTATTCTTCCAGAAAAAGCTATGACGTGCGTACTCTGAGGCCTTGTGGAAAGCTGATTTAATGGATTTTAAAGCCTCAAAAACTCACAATGGCTACACTTACGTCCTTGTTTTCATCAACGTCGTCAGAAAATAAGCTTAGGCGAAGCTTATCAAGGATAAAACATTGAAAAACGTCGTGAAAGCACTTCAACATATTTTATCAAGAAGAGACGATGGTACAACAATGTGTTTCTTAAAAAAAAAGTAAAGAGTTGGTAGGCCATTAAATGCAGTCTGTTTTATAAGCAAAAAAAATTGAATACAGAGTCGCTTGTAGTCCACAGACGAAGGCAGTGATTGCAGAACGTTTTATAAGAACTATTAAAGTGATAATATGGTGATAATTTGTACACACAAATAATCTTCGCTTTGAAGACGTTCTTCCAAATATAATAGAGGCATTCATGAACATATATGGTGTCAGCTGACGTGACTTTGCACAATGTTGCGCAAGTACTTGAAATTATAAGGCAAGATTATGCAAGACGTATTCATAAAAATCCAGAGTAGGACGTTAGAGATTTATTCTGTATCAGTAAAACAAACAGTGCTTTTGACGAAGGTTACAAAAGTGGTAGGACTTTAGAGTTGTTTAGAATTGTACGTATCTCTTGCACGTGCCAACCTCCAGTATATTTTTTCGAGATTTATCTGACAAAGACATTAACAGTTTTTTTACAAAGAAGAGTTGAACAGAATGCAAAAGGAGTTGAATAAGAGCTCCTTCAAGGTCTACAAGATATTGAAGTTTAGGTGAAGATTATTCTAAAGAATATTTTGCTAGCTGGAAGGGGTTATCTGAAAAATTAAATTCCTGGGTGAAAGAAAATTATTTAAAGGATATTAAATAAAGAAAAATTTGACGTTGTGTTGCCTAGTAACCGTAGCATGTAGTGTTAACCTAATAATAATACTACGCATTACGTGACGAGATTACATTAGCAAATGAGTTTGCAAGGTCAATGGATTGTTAGTTAAGGATTTATTGCACGAAGCCCATCCATCAGATAATATAACCGTGCCTCAAAGATAATGATGGCTCACATATACAGATACGTTCAATTTGCATGTGTGGTCAGTCCGTGCGGCTATCTGTGTTACAGATTCTGTTATGTCTGCTACTCTTCTGTACTATACGTCATAAAAATACTACTACAGTTGAAAAAAAGTTGTTTAAATGAATGTAGAAATCCCATCTGATTATAGTTTCTGAAAGATCAGTTGATAAAAAGTTAATGGTTATAAGCAATAAAAAGGCCAGACTTCTAACTAAAAAGTTACAATGGACTATGCATAGAGCACTTTAAAAAAACTGGTCCAACTAATGCATCACTTTTGGGTGAATTTTGATGTTTTTATACTTTTCGTACGCTGTCAAATCAAAACAGATTATGCATGACAAACAAATCTAATGCAAAAAACACTAAAGAAAAAACAAAAATTGAAGTATTGTATTTCACAGATAATTTAAAAGAATTCAATTATGCCAAGGACTTGCATCGTCAGAGTTTTCTTGGAGTAAAAGCTTAAACTGTGTGAATCATAAGAATAACTTAGAATACTGTTTCTCTGGTGAGAATGTTTTTAATTGTAAAAAAATTGTGTACGATGAAACAAAAATTATTGAACTGTTTGCAAAAGATTCATAACCAAGTGATACTGGAAAAGGAGAGGCAGATAAACACGATCATAATACAAGAAAGACAGTAGAAAAAGTATTTCATAAAAGTATCAAAAGAAAACTAAGCTTTGATATAAAAGAGTTGAAACATAAATCTTTTTAGTTGGACTATGAGTCATTTTAGAACTCACTGGGTTGGAATGTTTTTATAAATTAAACTTTACTGTCATAGTTTAGGTAAAAAAGTAAGTCGTGTAAAATGTTGAGGTAGTCGTTCAAGTGGGAGATTATCCATAGAAATCAACTATTTTTGACTCAATAGAAACCGAGAAAAAATTGCACCGTCAGTGAACTCAGTAGATATTTTAATATTTCTAAATTAGCAGTTGGAAATATTTTCAAATCATGGATAAAGTATATGGTATATTAGTAGTCAAAAATTAATATCTAGCCAAGTAAACAGTTAGTTTAAGAGTACATGCCTGAAATTTTTGAAAAAGATTTTTCTAAAATAATAGTAATACGATAAGAGTAATGGAACTGAAATTTACGTAAAAGGGTGAAACAACTGTAAATTTCAGCAGCCTAATTTCAGTTATAATAAGAACAACACAACTGTCAAAACAGTGTTGTGAAGCACATCTAAAGGACTTCTTTGCTACTATAGTGATTGCTCCAGAGGTTTCAGTAGTGATCGTCCAGCTGTTGACACAAGTAGTTTGCAGCAGCTGTGTGAGCTAGAAAATTTTACCATGGCAAACCATGAATTTTCTGTACAAGATATATTTGCTCTTTATGGAATTACGGTGGCTACATTCTATTTACTAAAGTCAAAGGATACCTGCCTCTGAAAGTTCTATTATGGAAACGTAAGCTGTCTTGTTACAGATTTTATATTATCAAACAGATAAAAGGTTTCTCAAAGACTTGCATAACTTCATCCACTAAAGTCGATTTTGGATATCTTTCTATAACTACAAAAATAATAAAAAAGCACTTTATGTTGCATAATTGTAGAAATTGCATTATGAAAAATAATTAAATAAGTATTGTAGTTGAAATATTTTATGTACTTAATCTACCTTTGTTAATAATCATTTTATTAAATGGCATAGAAATTTCAGAACAAGTAACACGTTTAATGATTACATCAATTTTTAGAAAGTAAATAGTACCGTAGTATCAGTCAAAGTATGTATCCAAAGTTTCTTGCTCCAAAATTTGTTGTAAAAATTTATTAGCTTTGGTTGCATTTTTTTAGTGAGTTCATTATTACTGGAAATACATGAATGAACCAAGCTACTAAGGGTATACATCAAAACATCACAAAACAATCTTACTATAACAATCATTTCTCCTTATACCTGATATTATTACTGGTGATTCTGTTTTAAAAAAAAACGTCCTGCTGCTGTTTTATACATAAAAGGTACTGTATCTTTTAAAATAATTAAGTACCTTACTGAATCGGAACATTTAATGTGAACCACTGTTGTGTCGTTTGTTAAACATGTCGTTCTGCTTTCAGTTGTTTCCATGATTACTTAAGGGTCAGTGTCTCAGCACACGATCAGTAAGAGCTAATTTGGGAGTACGAATGAAAACTCTAAAAAATCAGATGTTAGTTTAGGCAACGTTTCGTTGGTCTTAATGCCAACCTCATTAGGCTCACTTTATTAACAAGGAAAACAAAAACAAAAAACACAAAATTTTTTCTAAATTATTGGTTTGATCGAGCTCACCAATTACATCCTTTCCAAGAATAACACACTGTCCAATTTATTTTGAGTAGTAGGGTAACATTGTATATCTAATTTTTTTTAAGTTTTTGAAAAAAATTTGAAAAATAACTGGTTGTAAGGACGACAAATTTTTATTTTAGCATTTAGATTATCATTTAGTAAAAAGTTATTATTATTATTAGCATTATTCATTTGGTGAAGACTTTTCTTGATGTACTCTTGTATAAAAAGTTTATTATAGTTATTACAGCGTAGAATTCTCTAAGCCATGAGAACATTCTTTGTGTGGAAGGATTTATCGGATAAAAGAACGGCTCGATTAACCAAACCGTATACAGCATTGACTTTTAAGGATAGGGGATGGTTGGAATTAAAATTCATTATTCTATTGGATAAATTTGGCTTAACGCACCAATTTGTGGTTATTTTCAAGTTTTTATGTGTAATTGTAATGTCTAAGAAATTTACGGAATTTTTTTTTTCTACTTTGCAAGTGAATTTGAGGTGATTGTCTTGTTCATTAAAAATCTGTAATAATAGTTGTGCCTAATCTTTGTGTTCACGTATGAGAGTGTCATCAACGTATCTCTTATATTTAAAAGAAACGCAATTATGATTCTCTTTTAACAAGCGCAGGGCTTCCTTGGAATCCGTCCCCAGATCAGAAAGAGGTTAACTTCAGGAAGGATTTTTCTCACAAGTGGAACACCTTCTTGGACTGTCGCTATCTTCAAAACTTAAGACCTTGCAGAAGCAACACAGTAACTTGACATATTGTAAGGGCCAACTGACTTTTCTAAGAAAGTGTAGGACACAAAATTATTTGCCTATACACATTGAACATCTTAAAAGGTACGTAAATATCTTTTTCTTTCACAAGTTGTCCTATAATTTCTTCATTAAATTGTTATTTACTTAAAAAATTCAAGCCTGCACAAAAACAATCGTTGACTTTAAAGTAACAGTAATAGTTACAAAGATAGCAATATAAAAAATGCATTAACCTATTCACAAGATCTTTTTTCTTTCTCGAAGAGAAGCCTTTAGTTCTCAAGCTCACTTTTTAACTGATTCACGGTCAGTATTCCGTACTTTGAATTTAGTTTAAAATTGTTTACCATTTACTCATGTATAAATTCACAGACTGACCACATAGAAACCGAATGTAACTGTGTATGAGAGCCACCATTATCTCTAAGACATGGTTCCACTATTATGCGGATGAGCTTTTTGCAATACACCCTTTTTGCAAATTTGCAAATTTGCAAATAACAGAGATTCAATCACCATTGACGTTTGAATATGTAGTAAAAGATAGCAAAAAGGAAAATTATCGTAAAATGCAAACCATCGCTACAAAACTACTGACATGCAGAACATCCTGTGATTTATGTAGATCATTGCATACACCCTGGTCTGTACGCGAATATTGAAGAAATAATACTATAAATCGAAAGTTTTGATATCACGTGAGATCACGTGGTTTTCAGTTTTGAAAGATATGGTTGCGTAATGGTTAAGTTAGTCTGTTCCAAAATATAAGCAAAAACATGTATCACTTGCTATTATTAAAAAAACTACGCAAGACCTAGGGCTTTAAAAATGTTCCTGGGAAATAAGTAAATTTGATCTGTTTTTGCAAAAAATCTCGCCAACACTCTACCACCAACGCTCATAATTTACAGTAACATCTGCGAGCCATACACCATAGGACACGTGCGATCGCAATTATTGCAGGCCGTGTTGTTGGACCTTTAAGGTTACGTGTACAGCTGTATGAAAAATAAAATTTTTCTACCTCTTGTGTATAAACCATTATTATTTAACTTGTTTCACAACATTGACATCGGTATAAGGGATCTGATTGGTAGACTTATACCATTCGACTTTGGGATGCGGATGGTAACACTTTACTTTAAATGAGTCTATTAAAATTTATGGAGCCCTACGAAGATTACTTTATCGCATAAAGTGGTGGTAGTGAAAGTGAAAGTCTAACCATAATTCACGAATACGGTAGAGGAGGTGTTACGTAAACTCAATAACGTAAGGTCTCCCTATCAACAAGCACATGGAGTTATCGGATCATTTCTTGGAGGAATAATTTGACGAGTTTAACCATTCATTAAACAAAGCACCAAAGCTTTTGGCAAATAAAATGTTTATGATGTAACGGTGCGAAAAAAAATTGTAATCGTTGCTTTGAACAATGACTTTTTCGCATGCAACATTTCCTTGCCACTTGCAAAAATCGAGTAAGGAGGTGGACGAACTACTTGGTTGTCTCAGCATCTTTTTTTTCTTGATTTCTTTGAAGGTAAAGTATCTCTAAAAGTAGATTTCAAAATTTTGAATGATACTGAAAGAAACTTACACAAAATTTTCATTAGAGGTTGCAAAAAGTGGTATGATTTGCACAAAACTACGAATTATGAAGTCCTAAATTTGAAATACAACATCGACTGTATGCCTGTAAAAGTCTTACCAGTGTTGGAGTATGACATGCATCACGCATTGAAGTGAGGATATTCAAAATGTTAATGTGCCTTGAATTATGCTCACAAATAAAAGTCTTGGCTTTGTTAACATAATTTTGACAAAAAATCATCAAAAATAACCGAAATTAACTACACACAGTCTGCCGACACTGCAACACCTTTAACAAATCTCTTCGCATACTGTGTGGGTATTCCCAGCAGGTCAGATCTCATGTGTGTGGACGAAACCAACAAGGTTTATCATAGACCCTGACAATGATACAAAGCCAGATACTCATTGGGTTGTTATGTATGCTTATAAACAAGGTAATGGCTTTTATCTTAATTTCTATGGTGTACAACCGTAAATGACATTATTAATTTCTTATTCTTACAGGAGTAATGGATTAAGTCTTAGAAAGTTTATTGACAATTTGTCCGATGATTTAAAAATAAACTATATGTTCACTAGAAGTTTTATTTCGTTAAGATGTAACGAAAGAAGTATAAATTTTATATCGGGTAGTGATGAATGTCTAATGTAATGCTTACAACGTAGTTGTATAAAATGTCAATGCCATGGAATTTGATTCTCTGCTTTAATTCTGCATCATTGTAATTATGTGCTTATAATTTGTAGTTTTGGGCATTCTAAAAAACAGTAACTATGAACTGTTGTTAATTTTAAGAAATAAAAACGTCATGTTTTTTAAGCCTATTTCTAAATGTATCCTAAAAAAGTCACTGTCAGCATTTTTATACTCTTGCAATTATACTCGTTTTTCAAGTAATACCATTCAAAATGCTTGGTGGTGCAGTTAGTTTCGACAAGCTCAAACGTGATTTACCATCTTCAAGCGTCTTTTATACCCCTAATTTTTCAAATAATGAGTAGCATACATTTGTACCTTAACAAAAAGCAGCTGCCAGTCTCCACTCAATTATCCAACAGTTAATACATTGTAATGAGGAGACAATGGAGCCTACAAAAAAAAGAGTCTTGAAGAGAGAAGTTTTGGATCTGTCAACTTCAAAGCAGCATTAACAATCATCACTCTCTCAGATTGTTTGAAAGCTCTACTGATTATACAAATCATTTGGTAAAAACTAACCGTTAGGATTAAATACGAAAAATTGTTGGACAACGATTGGAAATCTATCATTCATCTATTGAGCATAGATTTTGAATGGATTTCTTTCACAATTTTGAGTTAGAGCGAGTTTAAATTGGCTTTAGCCTATGATTTGCATAAATTGACTGTACATTGCGTTCAATATTATTCACACACGTTTAGTGAAATATCAGATTGTATGCCTATTGTAGCGCAGGAGTGGATAAACGTTATTTTAGCAAAAGATAGTAGCGTGCGTAAAGCACAAAATGCTTACTACACACTTAAAATTGCATAAAATATTGTGAGTAATTTGAATGATAACGATTGTAGAGTATGTGCAAAAACATTGTATCACATGAAGTCGTAAAATAAGAGACTTTGACAAAAGATGTCATAAGTGATATTAAGTCTAATACTGCGTCTTTTTATGCAAATTCCGTTGTTAATGCTAATTTTTTTTTTTAAATCAATACCTACTTACGAAGTGGATTTATTTTTAAGCTTTATTGTAAACAAGTACATATAGCCTTGGTCCAGTAAGGCACATTGTTACATTATATTGGTACATATACAGTATTGATTACATGTAACAATTATTAGTTACATTTTCGCATTGTTGGATATTACAGTTGATGTGGTTTCGTTGGTAAGGTGATAATGTCGCTAAGACCACCTCGAGAGCGAAGGATCTAAGTGGTAGGTCATTATTGCTGCGAAACGGTCCCTTCATGAGGAGCATTGCAGGTGAAAAAGCACATGTGAAAATTCACAGAGGTACTTGCTCGGGAGTGTTGCACTGGCCGGGAATCGAACCCGCAGTCTCCCGCATGCCATTCCACAAACCAGCCGACTGAGCCACCGCGTGCTCGTTGTTGCTGTTGATGTTGAGAATTATAGAAAAAAATAAACTTTTTTAATTCTTCTTGTTGTTATTTATTCTTAAACTAACTTTTTTTTCTTAAAACAATGCATATTAAAACATGAAAAATAAGGAAAGTGTAAATGTCCTCACAGTATCATTGCTTATCAGTAATTAGTATAATCAACCAAATACACACAGAGGATTTAGCCAATCATAGCAGTGGATTGTTTAGAACATGTAAGAAGGGGTTATGTACGATGACCTGCCTAGAAAATCTTCTTATTCAGGTGTAGAAGGAGGCGGTACTTACTTGTTGACGCTTTAAGTCAATCGAATTATTGGCTATCATACGCGGAGCAACTGCCACAAATTTTGCCATGGTTGATAGTAAAGGAAAGGAAAACTAAATAAACTCCAAGAACAATTTTCTACTCATGGAACAAAATTGACTTTATTTGTTTTATCTTTCAAAAGGCCTCGAATAATATAGTTGCCTGGCCGCTCGCAAAACACACACCTTTTATCTCTTCTGAGTAAATTTACAAAATACCTGCGCTGTGTTACTAATCTCGCTCGCAGATGTTGAGGTGAGACGAAGGCCTTGATTTGACGAAGAAAAAAAGATGTATTTGTCGGTGCCTCCAAAAGACTGCTCGTTGCTGATGAAGTCCACGGCAATTGATAAGTTGTAGTTTTGTCGCTCTCTCGAATCTCCAAGTTTGAAGAAGAGTCGACTCCGTGGCTTCCCAATCGCTTGCTCCGGCTGAACAGAACAAAAAAACTGAACTTAAATACGCTTCGCACCATCGACTACTTTAAGAAATTTTCCCCCACACATAAGGAAAAGCGAGCTATCCTTGTCTAGTTAATACCTAACAACGCACAGACTCACACGGAGAGAGCATACCTACTACTCAAATTACAATTTTACTCTCTACTCTTACATCTCTCTCTCTCTTTCTCATACATACGAACATTACTTTTATAGTTAGTATACGGTGGCACAGTGGCTCCGTTCGAAAACTTTTACCTGGTAGTGGGGATTTATCATGACGGGCTACTGTGTCGTAAAAACTACTATCATTTAATGTGAATGTTCGAGAAGAATAAATTTTTAATAACACTGTATTAGATGAGTATTGTATATGGAGTCACTGCAGATAACAACCCTATGAACAGATTATAAAAGTAAAAATCTTCTTTTCTTACAATGGGCCCAAAGTACAACTGCTGCTTTGCGCCCTCAGGTCACACTTTGCGCCCTAGTAATTACTTTGGGCCCACGAACGAAAAAGTATTTTGTGCCCTCCAGGCCCAAAGTACTTTTTTACCCTAGAGCCCAAAGTAATTTACTGGGCGCAAAGTGTGCCCACAGGCGCACAATTTCACTTTGTGCCCTTGGTAAGAAGAACATTATACGTGACTCAGGCACCAACCTACAACAAGCGGGCCTTCCGGGCACTAATGTTTGTACTTTGTGCCTTAGTGACGTGATAGTTGTTTTCATCGAATAAGTCCCATTATTTCTGGTGCTATTTGACGCACAAAAGACTAACTGCCTCACAAAATATGACTTTGTAATGTAGAAAGATCTTACACGTTTAGTTATTCTTGTTTCTAAAACTCTAAGAAGTGAAGTATGTAGGGCAGATGGTGGAATATCAATATAAATTTAATGGAGGACGAGAGAATAATTGACAGTGAGTGTAAAAGAGCATGTAAAAGCGTAAAGAGAAAAAAAAAATTTGTTCTTTAAAAAAATTATGTGAAAACTCGAAAAAATTCTCTTTGTTTTATAGAGAAACTAGCAGCCCCCCGTCTCGGCTTCACCCGAGATTTAATAAATAAAACACCGTAGTGTGTTGACATGTAATGTGAAACATTTTCAGTTAGAAATTTAACACATATTCCTGATACATCTCAGAACAAAAATCATCTTATTAAAAACATTTTTTTAGAATCCATATAGTTTATTTGGTCAAATAATAAGGTGTAAGAATTCAAAAATATAATTATGCTGAAAAGTACCGTGCGTTTTTTATGCCATAAAATAATCAGTGGCCATAAGAAGCCGTTGATTTATAGTTTCTCCCGTGTAATTCACGAAAAGGGCTATTTTTTAAAGCTGCTAAGATTTTAAACCCCCAAAAAAATTATAATAAAAAAAAAAATTTTTTTTTCATATCTCACAACCTTATTACCAGAGCAACAAAGTCCTGGACTTTAAACCCTACATTTTTATTGCCACAAAAACACAAATACATTTTCTACTCATTAAAAAATCTTAAGTAGGATCTTTAAAGATTTCAGAGATTGCTGTGAGGGTACAATAAAAAGCTGATCTCTCACGTAATGGACTCTTTAATTGTCGATTTTGACGCTGCTGTTTCAATCTCGATAGATTTTCTGCGTCAGTTTCTTGATGCCTGAGTAAAATTGTATTTATTAAATACACTTGAAGTTTTTCTTCCAATTTACCCTCTGGCGACTTTTGGCATGCTTAAAATTTTTGTGACCCCTAAAAACTGTTTTCTGTCAACTTTGTTAAGTTCTAATATATTTGTTGGCAAGATAGTTCGACGTCTGATGGCCCTTGAAAAGACCCGTAAGCTTCTTAAGTTAACTCTTTCTTGACTGCAGTTAACAGCAATTGTGACTGCCTGGATACCTCAGGGTGATCTTCTCTGGCTTGCTGTTGAAGACCCAGACTGATTGGGAGAAAAATTACAAAGTCTGAAGCTTTGGGGCTAGTTGTAGTGCTCTTTCTCAACGTCTCCTGATATAACGCCGAAGACGTTGGTGTCTAAAGCATCTTTTTTATTCGCAGATTCAGTTGTTTTGGTGATCTTAGATGGGGAGATTGGTTAGTGATACTTGTCCAGTGGAGGCTGTCCCGTTAGCTCAAGTTTTTTTTTTTTCATAGCTGTTATAGGTTTTCCCAGCGCAGATCTTGGAGAGGATCAGTGATTCCTGGTTGAATGCTTAAAGTCGAGAGGGTAGTATAGGGTCGTCGGTCGCCGGGTGTTCCAGCCTTGCGAAGAACAACTCCGCAGGTGCCGTCTGCTAGTGAATGGCTGACTTGGTTTAATAGTCACCATCTTAAGTTAATATAGTCTTTTAGTCGACGAATCGCTTCCAAAAATGGTAGTAAAAATGTATTTGTTGGCAAGGTAGTTTACACTTAGGTGGATCTAAAAAAAACCGATGAAATTGATGGTTAAGTAGGGAACGTAATTACTTATAATGGCCCTAAAAAGCGCCAGTGATGAAACTTCCAGGCTATTCTTTATTATTATTGCTGATGACGAAGAGCTGGCTACGGGTTGCTTGATTCTTACCCTGGGAGTCTCGATGTACGGAGACTGTGATGGAGGGAGGTACGCTGCTGACCAAAGAATATCTCGTCTTCGGGTCGTTTTCCGGATACCCACCACTCATCGTTAGATGGGGACATGTGGGTAAGCGCGTTGGGGACGCGGTGACTAAGAAGGTAGCCGTTGTGGTTGCCCGTGCCCCTGAGAGCTGTTGTCCCTGGCTTACATTTGTAGCCAAACATTCTCTGACTGCACCAGGCGGGATGGTGGGACTGCCACAGAACTCTGAATAGTTGGTGCAGATTGTGCTCTGGCTAGAAATGTCTTCTGGTATTCGGCCAGAGACGTCATCAGTTGTAATTAATTTTTTTTTTTTATTGCACTTGTCCAGATTCAGGGTGAATGGCAACCTAGGTCTCTTTCCCCTTATAGAAGAGTGTCGTCCGTAACCGGGATACCCAGCTGCAAGACTATTATCTTCATTCTCTATGCAGCTCGTTGAACTGCCGAAGTACGTATGCATTAAATACGTGGACGCTCTGGCGTATTATAACCACTATTATTTAATTTTGTTGCAAGTAGCCTCGATTTTATGTCAACGCCACCTAGTGGATTTTTCTGAATTAAAGTAAAAAGCTGGCGTACTTTTAAAAAACTTTGGGCTCATTTATTGCTATCGTTATTTAATTTTTAAAATAAAAACTATACTAAAACCGTCTCGGAAGTATCAAGAATCAGTGTGCAAAATTTCAGCAAAATCGGTTCAGTAGTTTTTGTGGTTAGCGATTACAACGGTTTTAGCGAATTTGCTTTATATATTAATAAGATGACTGGAGTGTCATAGAAGTGCCTGACGGGGCATAGGAGATCGTTAAAAACAAGGGAGGGAAAGCTCATTACCCCCTATGTCACCACTGTAAAGTGTAGGGATATACGAGTACATTAAAGTGAGGTTCTGTCTTCTTGCTCGCTTCGTACAGCAACTCCGTACTACTAGATCATGATTAAATATAATGTTCAACTATCATATGATATTTTAATCTTTTTTAATAACATTGTTTATTAATAACAATGTCATAATTTAATATTGGTACGTAATTTCTGGTGAATCTTACTAGTGGTAAAGAACAAGTGTAGTGTGTTAATAACAGAAGGAATCATAATATATTTTTACCTATTTGAAGAATTTATTAAAGGTTTTAAAAAAAAAGTAAACGTTCTATCGTTGACGGTTTTTTATTAATGCTATTAAATATAGATAAAGGTAAAATAAGCAAAATTTCTGTTAGTAAATAAAAAAATCGTGTTTGTTTGAAAATTTATAATAGTACAAATAATACTTTTTTAAACAATTTTAGTTTAACAACACACGATGAATACACAATTTTATTGAAGAGAAAAGATTTGAACAGTACTTATGGTAATAATAAGGCTTATTGCAGCATTAACTATACGACCCATAAAGATATTGATCAAACTGATAATAATATACGTTTGAATTTTTGTGTGAAAACTTAGAATAATATAAGTAAAGGCCCTCCCATCATGTCAACTGTATTAAATAATGAATTCAATAGTAATGTTAATTTATTTATTGATTAAAAAAATCAACAAGCAAGAGCTTTATTTAATTTATAATAAAATTAAAAAGTAACACAAGATTACGATCTACCATCAACGCTTATAAGTAACGATCACGTCTACTATCACCCCACACACTGCATTATCCACCTCTTAAAGACAAAAATATTACTCACATTTATAATCTTAGCAGTAAGATAGTTCTATACTCTCCTTAGGCGAGGTAACGTAGAGCTGAATGTATCATCGCTCACTGAATTGGTTTCGAACAAAGGTCTTACATTTCTTAACGTGTATCAACAATCTCGACGTACGAATAATTAAGTGACCGACATACAACCAAGATTTCCTGCAAGTAATCCAAACATAAAACAACTGTGGTTCTAGATACGGAGCTAACAAACATCTAATAGGCGAGTCTTTGACTAAATACGCGAGTAACCGTGATCCATTGGCGATATAAAAGATCCACTTCTGAATGACACAAATCTCACAAATTCACGTTGTATTTTTTAAATCTCATTTATTGCTTCCTGTGAGTACAGTTTCCAGATCTGGGAGTAATACAATGGGCGAGGCAATACAAGGGTTCTATACAGATAAGCCAGTGTGCACACACTAGTAAAATTTCTGCAGCTTCTCATAAAAAATCTCAAGGCTCTGTATGCCACTGACGTAACAGATAATTTGTTCGTCAAAAGTAAAAGAGTCATCAAAGAGGATACCTTAATCAGGAAAATCAGTAAGTCTTGTTAAGAAGTACGACCTCCTTAGACGCAGAGAACTAAATCACAGCGCATGTCCTTACACTGGATCCAAGGCATGTAAAAATATCCTTTATATCATTAACGGAAATAAAAAATTTAAAAAAATCTTAGTGTGACCTCTGAGAAACTCCCGATTTAACTACTGCACCATTAAATACAGCCCCATCCAAAGCAACAACCTGCTTACGCTTAGTAAGGTATGAGATAAATCCCTAAAGCAGAGATCTCCCAAGACCAAATCTACGTAATTTTTGGACTAAATCCTTACGGTATATGAAATAAAACGCTTTTTCATAATCGATATGTATCAAATTCACCTGGTCCTTTACATGCAAAACCTCTCCAATATTATCGCAATACATTCGCAGATTAGTAACAGTAGAACGCCTATGCCTGAACGTATGCTGCTCATCAACCGATACATGACCTATTATCACTTACTCTTAGAAAAATAAGTTTATCAGAAAACTTAGCCACAGTGCCAAGGATTAAAATAGGTCTATAGTTTTTAATACAAGCTTTTTTATCGTTTTTAAATACAGGAATGACCTGAGATAATCTACAACATTGCGGCAGGCAACTAGTTGCCAACGATTGGTTAAAGAGAATCATAAGAGGCTCAGAGAACACACAATTGCAAGCTTTCATAAGAGATGCAACTTTCACCATAACAATAAATAAATCACAAGGACAAAGTCTTAATAAGATTAGACTTAACCTTGAGATAAAACTTTTTCTCATGGCCCATTGTACGTTTTCCTTTCAAGAGGATGTCAGAGCACTTTTTTTCTAACTGAACATTTAGTACAGTGCATTTTTATACGGTTGTATGTGTTTGACGTTTGTTTAATTCTCTGTATGCTCAACTTTGTAAGCGAATAAATACTTAACAATTTAAAAAAAGTTAAACAACTTTTCTTCCTCCTAAAACATTTTTAAAACTTTTTTTTTCTAAATGATACAAGATATTATTTGAACGCTTTATGAATTACGAATTGAAAATGACAGTATGATTAATTTTAAAAATTGTAGAAAACACAGATCATGTGTTTTTGTGACAGGCAATCAACTCGTGCACTTGTGTAATGTGATATTTTATTTGTAAATGCCCATTTTAAGTACTTTTTTCTACTAAATCAAACGAGTCTAGTGCAGAACGTACAACTTGAGATAAAAAATATAATCGTCCATTAATATCAAAATAAAAATGTGATCGTCAATATAATTGATAGTGCACTGTAGATTAAATCCTACTATTTTAAAACAAGCTGGTCCTAAAGAACTGACGTTTTTACAAGAACAGTAATAGAAATAAATTTAACTTGAATAAAATGATAAAGAGTTTTTGATAGTAGGCTCCAAAAATATTTTTCCATCAAAAGTTGTTTTAAAATTTCTTATACTTTTTAGCAGTAAAATTTCATATAATGATAGCATAATTGGTTATTCCTTATTAATTTCATTAAATTTCTTTGTTAAACGTGTCATAAATACAAATATGGGTAGTAGAAGAAGCCACCATAACGCAAAAAGTCTTATGGAAACAAATTTTTTATGTTCATAAGGACAAAATACTAACGTTTCACTTATTCTAAGGCATTGCCCTGCATTGCTAGCGTTTCAACGTCACTGGTGATTGTGTCTAGTTGGTCAAACCTTGCTGTGATATGACCGTTGTATTTATTAGGATTGATCGATTGATTGTGCATCGATAATCTTACATTGAGACTTTCCTTACGCAATAAATTTGTTTTATTTGTAAGCTAGCAAGTCTACTACTGGCGATAAATAGACCTTTATAAATAGAAAACTGTTGTTATTAGTTTGCCGTTAAAAGAAACAGCAGTAATAAAAATTTCCATTAAACGAAAAAAATTATGACAATACCAATAGCTATCATGAGATAAGAAACGGATCTTAGAGACTCATAAAAGATAGTATTTAACACAGTCAAAAGTGATGTTTTTATTAAAATGAAGGGTGAGCATGAACATCATGCATAGAAAGCACCCATGTATCGCAAATTTCTCTACAACTTTCATAAATAACTATTTTTCATGGAACGCTAAATTAATGCCTGACTTAAAGCACATCAGTTACTCTAGGTTCTTAGGCAGTAACTGTACAAAAAACCCAATAACACTAATAACTTGATGTATTCTCTCTTGATGGTTGCTACGCAAGAGCTTAGAAATATCTATCTGTGCAGAAATAACTATCACTGGAATGTATAACTTAGGTTGATAAGACAGAGGAGGTAGAGTATGTTTTTCGTGTAGATCCGTGGGTTCAACAGAACACGTAGATTTGGCAAAATTCATTTTTCTGGACGTATAGGTTTCATGGGCTGTAAGTTCGTACTTAAATAAGAGTTTGAGTGAGGGTGAATCAAAGGTTTTAAATTGTTGCTTACTGAAGATGTCCAGACATTCTATGTATACTTTGGCACGGTGTATCCCTGTTAGAATAGCCAGGGTGAATAGTAAATATTTAGTGTGCTATTATTATTATGTGCCAGCTGTCACTAGTAGCATTTCTTACTAAAGGCCAAAGGTGTATTCTCATGCACATTTAAATTTGTAGAGTGTTTTGATACACATGATAGTAAAATGTATTTACTAATAAATCTTCTAAAACGCTTTTCATTATGAATCCTAGATTCTGGTATTCAACGACCATCGCTTTACTTCGTAATTTCACAAGTTTCAAATATACACGTGTATCAATACTGAAATTCAAGGCCACACTTAATTCAATCAAACGATACGAAGAATATTAACAACTACACTCAACGAAAACAATAAGCATATAGCAGACACCATTGACTTACATGTTTCTTTTAATTTTTCAAATCTCTGTTTAAAAATTGTAGTGAAGTAGTACTACCTACGGTAGTCTACACACTGCGTTGACATCTCCCTTTTCTTGCACAGACTTTTTTAAACACTTATGCCCGGGTGCCAGTGTATTCATGATCACAAAAGTATTTCGAACAACTAAGAGAAATGAAAAAAAAAAAATCTATTACAAAAACGAAAATTTTTTCAGATGGCTGGTACAAACACTTAAAAAAATTGAACTTTTAAAAAATCAAACACCATGCCTTGGATCTGGTTACTCGTGCACTTGACTTTGACAGGCATACTTTGGGTTAAGTCATACGTTTATCATATACTCTTTCCCAATCACGTGCAAAAATGTTAAAATTAATCTTAAATTACTATACACATTACAAAAAATATTACTCCACTTATACATACAGCCTTTGACTTGTATCTTCAGCTGCCGTTAACTACAAGCAAATAAGAATAAGAAAATGCTTACTTCTAAACTTTAATTTATACTAATGTTAATGTGACTGAATAGGTACTAGTAATAACTCTCCTGATGTGATTGTAAGGCTGACAAATACCAAATGGCTCGTTGCAGGGTCAGGACAACCGACTGGCTGGAAAACATTTGGCATTGCACAGTGTCAAATTCACAAAGTTAAACTAAATTTACAAATAATAGTGTCGTATAAAAATACAAACAAGTGCAAATAAGGAAAAGAATAAGAGATAGAGGGATGGTCAATCCCAGAATAATTTTCTTAGACGCTCTCATAGGCAAAAAGAGGCAAGTCGTAAAGACACTAAATGGTGAAGGTGACTTATGCCATAAAGAAAGACAGAGTGAGAGAGAATTAACTCTAAAGGTGTCAGTTACTACAATTTTAAGTTCAATTTTTTAAGAATTCTAATTCTGCTTTACTTTTAATACTTTTTTTTGTAGATCTGCAGTTACCAGAAGACAGTACAAACTTCTCGTTGTCACAAGTTCCATAATAAGATAAATTAAAATAAATATTATTTTTTTATGATTCGGCCAATAAAAGTTTTATATCTTTACAAGCTCTCAAGAATATTTGCTGTTTAGATAAGACATACACAAAAATTAGATTTCAAAAGCGTCATAACAGTATATTGACGGTACCCCTATACTTTATGTGCTCGTTTGATTTCTATACAATCTGTTAGAATCAATAATAAAAAAACTGAGCCAGTACAGGGAGCTACTGAAAGAATAGTTATGTAGCAAGAGAATGATGCTAGTGAAAAGTGTTAATCAATAAGTAAAATAATCAAGTGGATTTCATATGCTTGTTCGGTAAGACGAATTTGATCTTAAGTTTGATAAAGTTTTTCAGATAACAAATATTGTAGTTGACTGTATTATGTAAGCTCAACTAAAAAAAAATACAGCAGTAATTAAAATTAATGTCCAACTTTGGTTTTTGGAGAGTTTAAGTGTACATATAGAAACAACATTCAGTTTTTTAAATTTTTATTGATTTATCACGCAATACTGCAGTAACTTCCCTGTGTAAGCTTATCACATCAGCTGCATGTCTCTCTGTTGTCTTCTGTCTTCTCTTTCTCTCTCTTTCACGCACTTGTGCTTCAGTATATACCATTATACATCATCTTCAAGTTTCGAAATTCTTTTTTGTTTCCTTTTACATAATCTACAATTACGGTGTTTCTGTTGATAAAAGATTGAACGACGATACCTTTATAATGTAGTAAAAATAACTTTCTACATGTAATTTAAATAATTACAAATTGTAAAATAACATTATAAAACTATTTATTGCTTATATTTCAAAATTGTAATTTTGGCCCCCAATGTTCAACATTTATAAGGCTAAGATTTCTGTATCAAGATTTTTACTTTTGTTCTTTTTTGTCTAAAGCTTTTACAAGCAAAATTGTAAGCAGACGAATACGTCTGAAATTCATGAAAAGTTATTCAAATGGTAAAGTAAGAGGAGGTACAGCTTTTTTCCGATAATTTATGGGACAGCACGTGTAACCTTATCTGAAAGATAACGTTGCAATTTTCACTCTAAAATCAGGGAGAGTGGGCATGTGTATTTCTACAAAAGCAAAAAGAATCTTATTTACATCTCAATTTTAGAGTAATAATGATTCTCACCCTCTACTTAGGGTCGAATCGAGATACTCAGGTAAACAATGTCGTCGAATATACACTCAGGCTATTCTGCATCATGCGCACCCGCATACCTACAAAGAAGGTATCAACGCCACGCTGTGCTAGTAGAAAATTATTGAGATATTCCACATAGCGCTAACACCGTCTGCAGGTAAGTTCATAACTATGGAGAGAAGGCTTTACATCAGACTAAAGATAAAGTATTATATTACCCACAACCTTGTGAGCTGGTTTTCTTTTTTAAATTCTATTGAAACTTTGTCAGATCTACTCTCAGAGATCATTTCAAGCACAAGGAACGCAAAAATAAATGTACAGTTTTGTCAAAACATTTTCTTTATCCAAGTCAACACGTTCATTTTTTAATCTTTAATTATATCTCCTTGCTTATATCTTCTGTATTCCTACAAAAAAATACTTGCCTTTTTTTTCTAAATGCATAAATGCATGAAAACTTAAATGCGCGAGTGCTTAAATTTAATTTCTGCATGGGAAAACGATATAAGAAGACTCTGGTTTTCTTTATATCTGCCTATTTTTTATGACAAGTACGTAGAGTTTAAAAATAAATATTAGAGATTGCAGTTATATCAACTAGTATTTGCAAATATTGAAAGATCTGGCACTCTACAAACATAGGATATATGCAATAGAAAATTTTCAGAGAATAAAGAATGAACAAGTTAACTTCAGTAACAAAAATTCTATAAGGCAATTTTTTTTTTTTTTTTTTTTAGCAGGTTACTACAACAACCTACTGGCTTAGTCGTGGGGGCCATCTACTCACCACCTATGTGGGGGGGGGGTGGTGTATTGCCACACCCATTTAACAAACCATTTTTCTCATATCCTACCTGAATCCATGGGCACAGTCTGAGGATCTCCGGTGGAACACCTTGCCAGTTAAGCTGACACTCTCTGCACCACTGGTGCATTGGGTCCACTCGCCACTGCGTAGCCCCTACCCAGAGAAGACTCCATTATTCCAGGACGTCCACTCCTTGCCAATTAAGCCAGCGCTCTCTGCCGAAGCATTGGATCCAGGCTAATTAGCATCCCCGAAGAAGCCCCATATTTCAGGGACCACTCCTCGCCAGTAAGGCTGGTGATCCCTGCCCAACGCCTGGCATCGGATCCGCTAATCCCTACCTACAGCTCTAACAATGTTTCGCATTCACTCAGGCCTGAAAACCTGTGGGGCAAGAAAAATACCCTAGAATTACTCTGAAGGAAAATTCCACGGAAAAACCCGCCCCGAAACAGCCAGGGTTACATAGGAACTTTTTCCGATGAAAACAGTTTTTGAAAAACTCTGCATTCACCAGGAATCAAATTCACGACCTCCAGAACTGCGTTGTATCAGTAACAAGCACGCTTACCACTGAGCCAACGCCACTTCTCATAACGCAATTATACGTGAACTTTTGCGTAACTTATGCTTGAACCGAACTTCGAGACTAAAGTTGATAAAAAATTTGACAGTAACTAAATAAAATAATTAATCCTGAATAGCACTTTAATTTTAGTTTGATAAAAAAATTTTTACTCTACAGTTTTAAGATCGCCTGTAAGTAGCGTTAGTTCAATGAAGGAAATTCCAATAAGGAATGCATACTAGAACTTGAACTCAAGAGCTTCTTTGGTAGACTTCAAAGGTTTACCGCAATATGTAAGAATAGTAGGCATGGTGGCGCTGAAAAACACAAGCCTTATTTTGGAACTTCCAAAATTTATTACCTCATGACAATGTACAGTTAGTGCTTCAGTTAAGTTTAAATCCTAAGACATGAGGTCGTTCAACCACGACCGGCTGATTAAAGCATTTGCCACTTCAAAATACTTTACCACAGAACTAATTTTTTTAAACTGTCAGCAAGAGATCTAAACTTAATAATTTCATATGATTTTAGGTAGAACGTGCACCTTATAATCTTCTTTTCCATAAGATGATTATGCATAAGATCGAATAAGCTTCAAGGGATTGCTTGCTGAGTTACGATAAACTCTTTTCCGGAATTTTATTGTACGTTTGTAAGAATAGATACATTATAAACATATGACTAACAGAATAACATATTTACATGACCTTTCATAACTGAGTACGTGATAAAAAAGGTGGATGCTTGTGTGTTCAGCTTATTCGATCAGTACGTCCCATTTTAAACTTTAAGAATGAATTTTATTAAAGTAGTCCTTTTACCTACCAATATCAGATCCAAGGGCTTTTGACTAATGCATAAAAATTTTTCAACTCTGTTATTGGATTTTCTACGCTGTTAATTAATTCTTGTTAGAATACTATTAGTTTTATTTGATACATTACAATTTAAAGCATGGGTCTTAACAAAGCAAATGTAAACAAAAAGACGTATTGCATCAAATGTTGGTCAAAGAATGAAAAGAGGAAAAAAGTTAGTCTGACACATTTGATCTTAGAAACTCATTAAAAATATTAGTATCTTTTGGATGCAACCTGAGCTCATGTATTAGTAATACTTCAGCAACTTGCTTAAGATAATTGTTTTATCTTACACGATCAAAAACAAGCAAGTATACATAAAAACAAGCAACAAAACTATTCACTAACATTATTGTAAGACTTAACATTTATAGTGAAAAGCAATTTGTCAGGAATCTGTTCTGCATCTTGTCCTAGGATAGTGCCCTTAACTCATACGTCTTAAAACGTGGTCAAGTCCCGATTTCATATTTTTGTACCCTTACTCTTCACACTGTACCAGATACAATAGTATGTCTTGAAACATTATTCATGTATAATTTTAATAGGCTTTTACCTGGCTTCCTTCAACACTGACTATCATTGTGTTAACCGACGGGAAAAAATGAAAATCTGAAGAACTGAAATTTAAACAACTTAAGGAAAAAGAGTTTAAAAGAAAGAGTATTAAAAGAAGAATGAATACGTAATGAAGTTCATTGTAAAAAAAAAAGATTAGAAAATATTCATATTAATTTAGATAGAAAATTCAAAAATGTTCTAATTTATCATATTTTTT
This sequence comes from Copidosoma floridanum, assembly GCF_036245765.1. Classification (NCBI taxonomy): domain Eukaryota; kingdom Metazoa; phylum Arthropoda; class Insecta; order Hymenoptera; family Encyrtidae; genus Copidosoma; species Copidosoma floridanum. The sequence goes on along the minus strand of NW_028321898.1, from coordinate 2,081,659 downwards.
TACCATTACGTAATTAATATATTCCTTTACATCTCATACGTAGTGGACGTATGTACCTGATGAGGGTCGTCATATTACATCCCAACGACCAACACGTCGACTTTTAGTTAAATATTAAAAAATTTCAAAAGTACTATCATTCGACGTATTATTTCAAAAAAAATATCTCTTTGTCTAATTTTTGTAATAAATGTTTCCATTTTCAAATAGATGACTACTTGGATTTTCCATACGTAGTTTATTGATTCAGAAGATCAAAACTCTATACCTATAAGACCCTTATTGGTATATCTAGATAAATAAATGCAGATGAAAAACTGAAACTTTTAAAACTACACCGAAATTTACGTAGACGAGCACCTATATTAAAAATTACATATATAAAATTCAACATGTATAAAAAATAGACACTTTATGTATTTATCCTACTTCAAAATGTATGCAGATTAAAATACTGTGTAAGAAAAGTTTACATACATTTTCACATGAAAATCCATGCAAATTTAAATGCTTTATGTACAATGTACACGTGTATATCAATGTGGAAATTCATCTTAATCAATAAGAAAATCCATACAGATTAAGCATATGTATGTGACAAAGCTGTACTCGTATATTTACGATAAAATTCACTTAGGTTTAAATACTTTAAGCAAAAAATAAATGTTGAAATTAATAACAAATCCTATCTGAATCTGAATTTACGCAGAATTTATCTCAATCCACTTGTAGTTATAGTATGGTTAGGTATAGTTGTTTTCATACATGTGCATATAAAAGTTAATGTTCTGATCGTAGTTTTTGTACATAATGTACATATAAATTCATATCAGGTATGTTACCCACTCTATGGCCAAGAGGTAGGCATAGTAATATAGCACGTTCAAGATGCAGGTTGGTGTCCCATCACTAGCATATTACTTTTTATTGTATTACGGCTAATGTTGTTAATTGAATTTTAAAGTTTGACTCATTTCATCCAACTAACATACAAACATGTTATTGAGATTTCCAGTTTAATTAAATTATGTATGTTTGCTTAATAAACGCTAAACATACGTTGAGCTAAAATAAAATCCATAGTGTAATCTACAAATCCGTGTTAATTTATCATTGGTTCAGCATTGGCTCAGTACTAATTCAGCGTTGATTTAATATTAATATCAACGTTGATTTAGCATCAAATCAACGTTTAGATTTTTGATAGAACTTAATGATTTCAAGTTGCTAAACCTAACTTAATAGACATAGAGCATCTAACCTGACAATGCCCCTAATTTGCACATTCTCATTTGAGGAGACGGCAAAATCCATGGATTACGTACTTTCTTGAAAATGATTAAATACACTGATAGGTACATACACACAAATATGTATGCTCATGATCTACTCTTTCAAACTGATTCTGGAACATGACAAACAATAAAAAAATAAACGTTTGTACATGTTAATTGATCATATAAAATCGTTGTAAACAATAACAAGAAAAATTTAACATCATTAAAAGGTATTTCTATGGTACGTTTGTACAATAGCTGTCAGAAAATATAAAATTTAACTAGTTGTAGTTTAAAAAAAATTTTTTAAATATTTTTTTTTAAATTTGTCGTATCTCTTCCCCGGGAAATCACTATCTGTCTACAGTGGCAGAAATAATTAAACACATACCAGACCGCAAGTAAAAAACTGAAGATCGTTAGTTTATTGACTATTCACTGACCATATAAGACTTTTTCTACTTGTGCAGCCTGAGTATCCCAATGATCCTTTGGGCCTAGAAGCAATAAGAACTACTATTCTGCACATATCATGGACATAGCTATTTTACAATGTGTCACCTTGTAATATTTTTTAAAGGCTTATAACTTACTAATAATTTTTATAAATTTTTTTGTTGAAACAGATACTGGTTACGAAAATGGCTTTTTTTTAATGGTAATACAACTTTGAACCATGATGGAAATCAAGTTCTTGGTAAAGTGGTCGTGACACATGCAAATGAATGAAATATTTCTGAGCTTAAATATGATAAAATTTTTTCCGAATAGAATACGTAGTGTTTGTTTGTACCGTATATCCACGAAATTACGTGGATATAAGGAACACGCATGCACGGTAGGCAACTTTAGTGTCTGGTTCTTGTAGGGTCCAAATTTTTTTTTTCCGAACGAGCGAAGCAAGCGAGGCGCATGGGTTTTTGTGGATATAAGGTGAGAATAGACACAGCGAATAAAATAACCTTTAAAACTTGCGTGATTAGTATAACAACCACAGAATCATTTTTCCAAAGCGTGGTATTAATAAATGTTACAGTGGTTCCAGCGTCACTGACAAAACCATTTTAAAATGTAGTGTTCTAATGAATTTCATTCCGAAAATATTGTTATTTAAACTCAAGACACTTTTAATTTTTCTTACACTGACTTCTTAGTGTCCTTACAATACATTGCAAAAACGATTTCTCTGATAAAAGTTTGTCTGCCATGGGTAACTGAGCGAACCAGAACATAACAATTTAAAAAATACGGTAAATTAACTCAATGAAGGCCTTAGTTACTGTGAAGACACCAACAATGTAGAAGGTAATAATTAAGACATATACCTTGATGACATAAGTTTTGGAAATATTAAAAAAAATTTCGGTTAATTTTAGATTCTAATAACTATGTCACCGATCATATATTTTTCTTTGTTAGTTCTTTGCCATGTTATTTATGCTTGCTTCTACTTCAATTGGTTCTAACTCCGCTTCGATTTGCTTCTCGATATTTTTGCCCCGCTGTCTCCAGTCTATCCTTTTACCTTTTTTTTCGCTTTCCTGGTCTGTCTCACTGTTGCTTTGGTAACTTTCTACCAGCCCATGATAAGAGTTCACTGTGTGAGGGAGTTGTATAAGAGTAGTATAGTATGCGTTATTCCTAATACCCTCTAGATGTAAGTGATAAGACTCAGTATCGTTTGTTGCGATGTAATGTGCGCAAATATAACTCTTATTTGTCAGTGCCAGCTAAATATAAATATTTTTTTTGAGTTCATGGAAAAAAAGATAAATGTTACTATTATTTCCGTATGTTGTTTGCAATTCTAATTTTTTTTGCCTCGTTTGGCTCTCTGTATTGTGGTAAAAATTTCCAGTTGCGCAGCATTGCTCGCATTTTGCTGATCAACAGATGAAGACTAAATAAAAATATAAAGCTGTGAAATAAATAGTTTCCAGGTAGGTTGAATCAAATTTCTGAAATATTCACCAGGATACTACAAGGTTAAGGGCATTAGTGAGTTTCCCTTTGCTCTTTTTTTCTTAGACACTCTAACCTTCTATCTGGTAATATGGTGGTCTCCATTGGTTCACTGGGCTCATCTCTTGCTTAATTTTCACACTTATTTAATTTATTTTCTTTGTTTTGGATGGAAACATTGTTATTAACTTTTTTTTAATCTGTGGTGCCACATATTGTACAAGTTTGATTTAATTAGGCTCCCATACGTAAATTCTCATTCCTAGCCTGACTTCTACGTCATGTCTTTTGATTTCAATCACTACTAGGGCCCAAAATTCATCGGGTTTGCCTTCCAATAAATCATGTATGTTTGATCTGTTTGGTGCTCCTAAGGTCATTGAAGGGTCATTATTTCTATTCCGTGTTGCTTTTTCTTTTTCTGCCAGTTTTTTTGGTTTTTATTGATAGTTTAAAATTTATAGATAGTTAAAATATATGATTAGATTAGATGGCGTAGACATACCACTGTCAAAGTTGAAGTATTTTGAAAAATTTACAAGATCCAAACAAATTATTTATGCTTGAATAAAGACAAGCAAGAATAATGCAGAAAGTGACTGGATACCCCTCCAAGAGATAGAAGAAGAAACATTGTTTGAAAACCTTAGAGCTAAAAATAATAAGGGCAAAGTAATTGCAGAATGTATAAATATTAGCGACAAGATAAAACATGTGCCTGTTCCGGGAGTAGTGCTAATAGAATCTGAAGAAATTTATCAGAAACACTCAGAAGACATTGAAAGGGACAATGAACGAAGCTTGAGGGAAGCAGTGATACGGTTATTTAATGAAAAAACAAGTAATGTCGGTAGAAAAAAGGAAAATTTCACAAAAACTAAGAGAAACTAGAGAAACTAAAGAAATTAAAATGGGTTGAGAAGGTAATGCAACTTGTAGACATAGGTAGCTACAACCATATAGAGAGAAAACATGTAAGAAAACTGTTCGGTCTTGACGGCGAACCTCTCGAGGCAACACACTCGTTAAAATATCGAATCATAACGACGTCAGACAAACTTACTGTAAAAAAAAGATGTAGATATCTACCGGTGATAACAGATCGAATGAAAATTGAAATAAAAAAAATGCTTGGTCAAGGAATAATTAAACCCTCCAACAACCCATATAACTCGATCACCTAGATAGTGGAAAAATAACCGGGGCCAAACAATGAAACAAGGGTGAGGGAAGTCACAGATTTTTTAGTACGAAGTGAAGTTACAGTGGGTTTATGTTATCCGCTACTGTTTTAGAGTCATATCTTAGAGAACCTAGCGTCAGCATGTTACAACACGGTAGTGGATCTCAAATCAGGATGTCTTTAGGTCGAAATATACAATGATGATGCACATAAGACAGCATTTTTAGAACCTGATGAGCATTATTGATGAAAAAAGAGGCTAATAGGGGTGCAAGAGCTCGCCAAACACATTTTTAAGGGCACTTGCATTAGCGCTTGCAGAGTTACAAGGTCACAAAATAGAAAAAGTATCTTGACGACATAATGGTCTTTGCCCTTAATTGTAAGAAACATGGAAGACGATTTATGAAACTGTTTTATTAGCTATGAGCTGCAAATCTCAAGATTGAACAAAAAAATATTAGTTTTTGAAAAAACAGCTGAAGTGCTAAGTCACATTGTAAGCAATAGTCAGATAATGTCGGACTCAAAGAAATGTGAAGCAACAAGAAATGACCCTTGACCAAGGAATAAAAGAACAGTAGAACAGTTTTTAGGATTCATGAGTTTCTAAAGGCGATTTATCAAAAATTATGCACAAATTGGCCAACCTCTATCAAAACTTTTGAAAGCGTGCACTGCGTATCAATGAGACGACCCAAATGAGCAAGCGTTCAAAATCCTTGAGGATATACTGTGCAGTGGATCTGTGCTTATCGCTTCAGATTTGGAGAAATCCTTAATCGTAACGACAGATGCATCAGACTTTGTGCTGGGCAAAATCCTTTCTCAGAGTGGGATAGGAAAGGATAGACCATGCGAAAACTTATTGCGTTGTTTAAAAGAAAGTAAGCTTCGTTATTCTACGTGTAATATTCATCGAGCAGCATCGAGAATGTAGATGATAGTTGTGTAGCTGGGTATCTCGGTAATCGACGACACTCTTTTCCAATGGACAAGTGACCTAGGTCTACTTCCACCCTAATCCTCCAGGATTGACGAGTGCCACCAACAAAAAACTAATCATACTAATAAAGTCTCCGGTGGAATACCAGGAGACGTGTCTAACCAGAGCACATTTTGCAGGTGGCCGTTTCACCATCCAGCCTGGTGCCGTCAGAGAATTATACATTACAAATGTAAACTAGGAAAGATAGCCCTGAGGAGCACGGGCAGTTTTAGCATTTTAGCTAAACGGTTTGCAACGAAAGTTATAAAATCTTTTGGATCTTTTTTAATCCAGAATGGAACCGTTGCCGAATCCGACCAAAAAGTACACCTAGTAGTCGTAAAATCGTGTTCATTTTTAATTAATACAGATAATTCCGTCGCTAAAAAAGCTCCTTCTAATTCTAATCTCGGTGTCGTTAGTCTTTTCGTTGGAGCTACGCAACTTTTTGCAGCGATTATGGACGTGTAAAAGAGTTTTTTCCAATTCAAAAACGTCAGTACGCAACTGAAGCATACGCTTGCTTATAAGCGTCACAGAATACATGTAACTCGGCATTTCTCTGTTGTGAATCATGTATTTGATAGCACGAAAAATTTGATAAAAAACGAGCTGTTGGCAATCGTACTCGCTACGAAGCAATTTAGACCTTATTCATATGGATGCAAGCTTACAGTGATCACGGATCATGAACCTCTGAACACTTCCATTTGTTAAGGAAACCAGACATTCGGTTCCATAGATTTAAAGCAGAACTTCGAGGCTATGAATTTGAGGTTATACATCGCCCAGGCAGAACAAACAGGACACCCAGCGATCTTTCACGAAATCCGATTATACACAAAGGTGTAACAGACACAGAATGTCCTAGACAAGAGCTGTATGAACTAGCCGATCAATAAGGAAACTTAGGGGAAGCCAACAGTAATAGACCCTTGACTAGAGTTTTCAAAGATCGAGCAAATAAAAAAAAATCCCAGGAAAACCAAGAAAGGTGAGAATAAAATTCACAAATCCAAAAGCATCCCACAACGACAAGAAAAAAGAAGAAAAACGACCAAGAGATAACCAGGACAGTAGGCATCATTACATAGTCTCAGAGGAGGATACTGATTCTGAATTAGAGGAGCTGGACAGGGAGAATTCACAGGATTAGAAAATGTCAAGAAACGAGAATGGCTTAGCATAGAAATACATATTCTACAATAAACTACTATGTTATACGTTCTATGTACTTCTAAGTTTACTATAATACAAAAATCAATACATGTAGAAGTTTTTACATGTGTGATGCAAAATAAAGCCAATATTTTTACCATATTGTGATAAAAAAATATATTTATTCCTCGTTACGCAAGGCAAGAATTTTTTTTATCTAAAATTACTATTTGTGCATCGGATATGACATTATAAATGTAATATTAACTTTTGTTCAAATTTTTGTATTGGACAGTATACAAGTTTTTTTTTTTATTTTGGCTACAATTTAAGTAAAACAATCTACTCTGTCTGATGGAGATTAGGAAAAACAAAAGACATAGCTATTTTAATCGTAAAGTTGTAATATTTCATTGAATCTATTTTTTATAATCATTCATAATGTAACATTGAAGTTCACCCATGCTTTACTAGCTTTTATCAATCTTAAAATTAATAATTATAACGTAGCTTTTTGTTACGTTACAATTTTTCTTACAGTACATCGTAAAAAATAGATAATAAAACAATTTATTGGTAGGATATGTAGGATGTAGCTTTATCTTTGCGGCATGACTTTAATTTTTTTTATAATTATTTTTATTGTTTACATAAATTTGTGTTACGCATATTTTAGTACCTCAATGATTATTTTCTACACATACGATTATTTCTCGCCTATCTAGCTTCTCTTTTGAGTTACCCTTTTTCGATCAATTTTGAAGCGATATCTGAAGTTAAGTGCGATTCTATGAAATAGGGAAGGAGACAAGTAAGAAGCAGTAAACTGGCTAACAAGTAAGTTTCAGCAACTATACTTCTTTTATTTATATTCTCTTAAAATGTAAAAATCTGAAAAAATATGCGTACGAAATGAGTCTATTAGTAAGTTCAAGGAAAAAAGCATTGTTTAAAGAGAAATATACGATAGATCATTATTAAAATAAAATAATACATAACTTCTGAAAGATTTAACTGCAGTTGTTTGAAATACAAAATTCAGACCAGACTATGGGTAGACGGGACTGGCTAGAAGAGCGTGGGTGATTTATGTTTCGTTAAAATTCTTATGAGTCAATAATACATCAAGAAATGATTAGTTCATAAAGGAAAAATTCTTTTCTTCTGGTTCTTAGAGGGGCATTGTTACAAAATATTTGTCAAGCTAAATATTGTTGTGGGCATCACATTATACATAATTGCTCAATCTTTATGCTATAGTACTATGCTATTCTAATATTTTGATGGCTTCCCCAATTTTATTATAATTCTATCCAATAATTATATTATAATTCTATAATTATCATCCAACTAAAGATACGTGGATCTCATCGTGTGTTACGTACGGTATCATAGCTACACGTACGTGCACCCCCTTGGACCTACTGAAGACAGTTGTAGTTCAAGAGTAAAGGGATAAGTAGATAGGATGATGATATGAGCTCGCTCACTGGTACAAACTGATAAGAAGGAAGGTCTTACTCACGCGACGCATATCCACTCTTGGGATTTAAAAAAAACATACATAGTGTCGTGACACAAAGTGAATAAGGAACTGCTACGAGAGTGATCGAAAAAACAAGGAGCTGCCAAAGTAGAGATAACAGCAACTTTAAATTAAGGACCAAGGTAAAAGAATACCCGGGACTACAATAGAAGATCGAGCAAACAAGGATATTATGGTTTTGGTTGCCATTATTCTAGGACCACATGGTAAGTGCTTAAGATTATAAGTAAACGAGCATATTAATGCTCTCCCTGGGGCTCTGCTAACGCTTTTTGTGTAATACAAATTTATTTTTGTTGTTATATTCATTTTGTGTTTAATATTCTCCCCATAGCATCGGTAGCACGTCACTAAAGTAATTTATCATGTGCCAAATATTGTTGTGGGCATCACATTATACATAATTGCTCAATCTTCATGCTATAGTACTATGCTATTCGCATATTTTGATGGCTTCCCCAATTTTATTAAAATTCATTTAAAAATCTTACACTCCACAGTTTCTACCTTATGCTAGGACTTTTGAAGTAAAATAAATAGAAAAAGTATCATAACAATGTACCATTATTATACTACTTTTGTTTTAAGACAACTGTAAGATGTTGAGAAAATATACCAGTTTGATAAAGAATCAACAAAGGGGCAGCAGAAGGGCATAAAGTAGGCCAAAGGGGGGGCCAGGAAAGATGGGTGGCCAGGGTCAAATGAGAGTTGCCAGGGTTAGCAAAGGGTGCCAAAAACATAAATTTTGGAAGGTCAAATCAAGCAAAATAAGACGATTTTCTTAGGGGTAGCAATGAGAGAATAACGGTGGTGAGAGGATAATGAGGGTTGCTAGGGGAAGATGGGGCTTAACTAACATTAAAATGCTCACAATATTTTTTTGTTAAAAAATATACATCCTCATCTTCCAATATTATATATTTGAGTGAGACTTTTTCAGGCAGACATTAAAGGAGGAGCTAACCCGTAAAACGAATGAGCCAAAAGGTAGCATGTAAATATGCACCACAGAAAATTTGTTTGTCAGTCTCTCTTCCTCTCTCTCCCTCCCTCTTGCATGCGCACAATGGTCTACCCTAGTTATTCTATCAACATAAATAATGAGGATTCTCTCTATAGGACTCTATACCTACTACTGCTCGATAAAAATCGTAAGATGGCTGTAATACGACATAACCTAAGCCTCTGTTATAGCTGTGGTACTATCAGATAAGTGATTCCTGACACAAAACGTCCCTTGATCTTTTCTTGGTCTTCAAAAAAGATAATAAATATCGCTCTGCTTTTCTATTGATCCTTTTACATGTGTATATATATATTCGTAAAAGAACATGCGTATAACATATCCATAACACGTTAACCTACTCTTATAAAGCAAGAAAAAACGCTGTATCTCAAAAGAAAAGCAAAATTAGCTTAAAATAACAATTTTAAGAGATTTTTTAAGGGGAAACTGCATGATCAAAGCACACAAATATTAAGAAATTTGACTTTGTACAAACATAATCTCAATAACCTTTTTTTCGATTGCTTTCTCAAAAAATAAGCTTCTTTTTTATTCTGTACTTTAAAAATAAATATAGACCGATAGAAAACTTACATTTACAGGTTCTTTTCGAAAATAACTACATGCTTGATGCACATAAGCATAGAGGGGGGACTAAGCGCAAACATTACCTAAATTATCTTGTTTTTTGACCAAATCTTTTGAAAAAGCAAGTTAAATAATTATTTATGAGTATGGCTTGTTTGGAATATTATTAAGAAAGTTTAAAAAATCTTCAAACAATTTTTGGTCCATCACAACCTCTTAAAATTAGAAAAACAATTGTATCTCGGAAGGGAAGCTAAATAAACAAAAAAAATCTTAGATATAGAGAATAATCATTCAGGCACAAAAATATATGTTACACTAATTTATACAAACAATCAAAATAATTACAAAAATAAAAAAAGTCATATCTCAGAGATAAAGCTGCATTCTACGTATCCTACCAGTAATTTGTTCTATTTTCTATTTTCTATCATGTATTTCAGGAATAGTTCTCACGTAACAATAAGCTATGTTATTACTATTAATAATTTAAAGATTCGTAAAAACTAGTAAAGCAGGAATAAATTTGAGTAATACGTTATAAATAATTATAGAAGGTAAATTTGATAAAAATAAAAACTTCACAAAAAAACTAGCTATGTCTATTATTTTTACTAATTTTTATCAGATAGAGTAAATTATTTTATCAAATTATGATACGTTGACCTCCTTCCTTTTAAATTGCAATATGTACATTTGTTATAGAAACCTCGCGCTTATTTTGAGAGTGAAAATTGCTGGAGTGCAAAAAAACTTTGTCACTTAAAAATTACAAAGCAGTAAACAAAGTTATCCGCTTCGGCCAGGAGTCGAACCTGGGCCTCCTTCTTGCCAGGAAGGTGGGTTAACCAACTTCGCCACCGAAGCCTTGGCAGACACCCTTTTCCACTGCTCTGCTAAGGCGTGTTCTTAGGTCAAACGCTGATATTATAGACATTAATGTTATTAATCGATGGGTAAGTATTATGTCAAATTTTTATACATCAACCTCTTTCTATCTAAATTGCGCTATGTATATTTTTTATAGAAACTTCACGCTTATTTTTAGAGTGAAAATCGCTGGAGTGCGAAAAACTTTGTCAATTATAAATTACAAAGCAGTGAAAAAAATTATTCACTTTAGCCAGGAGTCAAACCTGGGCCTCCTTCTTGCCAGAAAGGTGCGTTAACTAACTTCGCCACCGAAGCCTTGGCAGACACCCTTTTTCACTGCTCTGCTTAGGCGTGTCTTTAGGTCAAACGGTCAATTTGACATAATACTTACCCATCGATTAATAATATCAATATCTATAATATCGGCATTTGACCTAAAGATACGCCTAAGCGGAGCAGTGGAGAAGTGTGTCCACCAAGGCTTCGGTGGTGAAGTTGGTTAACGTACCTTCTCGACAAAAAGGAGGCCCAGGTTTGACTCCTGGCCGAAGCGGATAACTTTTTTTACTGCATTGTAATTTTTAGTTGACAAAGTTTTTCGCACTCCAGCAATTTTTACTCTTAAAATAAGTGCGATGTTTTTATGAAAAATACACGAAGCGCAATTTAGATGGAAGAGGTCAATGTATAATAATTCGACATAATACTTACCCATCGAATAATAACATCAATATGTATAACATCGGCATTCGACCTAGACACATGCCTAAGCACAGCAGTGGTGAAGGGTGTCCAACGAGGCTTCGGTGTCGAAGTTGGTTAACGCACCTTCCCGGCAAGAAGGAGGCCCAGGTTCGACTCCTGGCTGAAGTGGATAACTTTTTTCACTGCTTTATAATTTTTAGTTGACAAAGTTCTTCGCACTCCAGCGATTTTCACTCTAAAAATAAGAGCGACATTTTTATGAAAAATATGCATAGCGCATTTTAGATAGAAAGAGGTCAATGTATAATAATTTGACATAATACTCACCCATCCATTGAAACCATCAATACCTGTAAATTGTTTTACTTAAATGGTAGCCAAAACTACATAAAAACTCAGTGTGGGTCTCGGGACCCCAGCAGAAGTGAAACTTGCAATTTAAGTGTTATTAAGCTTGGTATAATAGAAACTGAGAGAAACAGTTGACACCTAATTTCAATAGGTCTTTACAAATCTGATATTAAAATAGAAAAATTTTATCACTATTACGTGTTCGAGCACGCGCGTGCATACAATATTCATACTTATTTGACATGTGATTTAAACACTGTAACTACTTTTCTGTTTGCGATGGTTAACGTATTTATGTAACTACGAATTGCTAGTCATGTAATGCAGAAAATGCAGAAAAATTTTCAGCACAGTGCCCGAAAAAATGGTACTTTTGTCCAGTTACGCAGGACAAAAGTTTCTGTTATATAAAATTTCTATTTGTGAATTTGATGTGACATCATATACGTACAATTAATTCTTGATAGAATCATTGTATCCATTAAATAAAAATTTATTTTAATTTTGGCAACCATGAAAGTAAAACAATTTACTCTTTTTAATTAAGTTTAAGGAAAACAATTGACATACAGCTTTTCTTCATCGTAAGGTTATAATTTTTCATTCAACTACTATTTGAAGACTTTTTAAAATTTAATATTAAAATTTATATAAACTTATAACTAATTTTTATGCATCTCAAAACTAATAACAAGAATATAGGTTTTGATCACGTGACATAATACATGATTAATAATTTTGAAACTATGACAACTGTTTGTATGAATCCATGTAACAACTGTTTGTATAAATCCATGTAACATATATTTGCACCTCAATAGTCATTTTTTATACGTGGAACTATTTTTGGCCTATCTGGCTTCCCTTTTGAAATTTTTTTTTTTTTAATTTTGAGAGGTTATGTTGTGGGAACGATTTTTTGAAAATTTTGTAAATGTCTTTACAAATGTTTTAAATACGACATAGAAGATAAAATGTTTTTTTCACACATTTTTTCTAGATTCAGTCACAAAAAAGAAATAATTATGGTTATGTTTTTTATATAGTCAACTGCCTTCATATTTGTGCACCTTGATCATGTAGTTCCCCTTAGAAGATCCCGTAAAAATTGTTATTTATAGGCAATTTGGCTGACTTATCAAGATACAGCTTTTTTTTTTGTTTTCAAAAGTAAAGTTGTCGCGTAATACATATTTAATACTTCATGCACGTTTTCTTATAAACGTGTATTCATATAATCATAAATTTAATGACCGGGACGTGCAACTCGTACGTATAAATACATACAATATTCATACGTATACTTTGCTTCTTGTATAGGTACAGCTGTCTTTTTTTCCTTCTATATTCTTTTTCTCGATAGCTTTACCTCAGTTTGAGCAAGCGCATTTGTTTAGTGTCTACTCGTAATGTAGGAACATACATAGTAAGATACCTATAATATATGTATACATATATAGGTACAGTAGCAGGGTGAGAAAAAGACAGAAAGTGGCTCACATGCGAGGGAAAGAAAGACGGAGAAGTATACAGTAGATTGGCGCACGCTGCAAAGAGAGAGTCCTAGTAAGAGAGATTGTAAGGGAGGAGATTGAGGACAGGGCTTGAGCCGCAAGGTGGGTGGCTACGTTTTTTTGTAACGCATTCTCCCACGTAGCTCTTTACAGCCCAACATAAAAAGTTTTACTTTAAAAATTTGAAAACTGTTTAATAAAAAACTTCTAAGAAGAACTAATTGTACATATAGAATACCATATCAAAAAAACAAATAGCAATTTTGAATAAAAGAAATTTTCGTTTCATGTAACAGGACGAAAATACCTTTTTTTCGCGCAATATTATGTAAATTTACTCTTCGTCTTGCTTTACACGACTAATAGTTCTGACATGTAATGATTTTTGTATCATAGCGAACATAGAAGTACATAGAATGCGTCAATCATGTGTAACATATAGTACATAAAAGTGTATGTGTTCTATGGACGTACATGCTAAACACGGAATATTGTTAAATTTCAACTATAATAATATCGGACTTTCAAAGGCCTAATAAAATAAGCAGTGTTTTAATCTTCTTAGCTTTTGTTATACCGAGCTTACTTATATTCGGGTTGAAAGTTTTACTTCTGCCAAGAATGCCTAGACTTAAAATTCTTATGTATATTATTAAACTTGCATAAATCTTCTTTTTTGTAAATGTTATTCTTTTGCAAATCAATATGTATCATTTCTGATATAATCTGCCTATTATAATTACTTTCATTATCTAAAATACTGACATCACGTTTACTAAAAGTATGATTATTTTTCAGGGCATGTACATACACAACCAAATTAGAACTCGGTCTCACTCACTGTTACCTTCACTGGCAGACCTGGTAATGACTGACTTTTAGTCCCATTGACTTAACACTTCAAAAACTGAGCAAGGATACATGCCTATGTTCTACAATAGGTATGTTGATGATACTATACTATGTGTCCCTAAGGATGCTGTGGATCCTGTTTTGGAGGTGTTTCATGTCTATTTCCACATTTTACAGTTTTTATATAAAAAGCAAAACAATAATAAAATTAACTTTTTAGATACCACTGTAATTATCAATAACAATAGAAAAATAATCACCAATCGGTTCTCCAAACCAACATCTTCATGTAGATTTCTTAATTTCATCCCAAACCATTTCATTAACTTAAAAAAGAATACGGTTTATAATCTGGTTGATCGTGCAATATTACTCTTACATAGACGATTTCATTATAGTAATATTTAAAAAGTTAAGGACTCATCAAAATTAAATAATTATCCTCGTAAATTTTATAATAAACTTATTAATAACCGTTTGCGTAAGTTTAACAACAATAGTAAGACTGATAACATTGACAATATAATCAAAGAAACAAAGAATTGCCATGATTTGCTAGTATATATCGGTGCCCTCCGGTGAATTTGGAAATTCAAAGTGATCAGTGATCCGTTGGGGGCGAAATGTAAGAAAATAAATAAATAAAAGTAAAGTGTATTTAAATTTTCTGCGTTGATTTATTGATGCGCAACGTTTCGCTGACAATATGCGTCAGCCTCATCAGGCGCAGATACGCGAGAATTCGTAAGTTTGGTTGACTTACTCGTCACCTGTCGTGCTGTCGACTGACCAACACGACAGTCGACAGCACGACAGGTGACGAGTAAGTCAACCAAACTTACGAATTCTCGCGTATCTGCGCCTGATGAGGCTGACGCATATTGTCAGCGAAACGTTGCGCATCAATAAATCAACGCAGAAAATTTAAATACACTTTACTTGTATTTATTTATTTTCTTACATTTCGCCCCCAACGGATCACTGATCACTTTGAATTTCCAAAGAATTGCCATGTTACAATGTTTTTTTATTTGAATTCACACCTTTTTAAAAAATTTAAAAAATTTAATAGTAAAATAAGATACAGAACAACAAATTTATTTATATTGAATCACTGTTAATACTTTACTGACACTCCTTGCTTTTTTCTGTTGTTTTTTTTCAAAAAAACTGTGTATTTCTAAGGAATAATTGAATCATATTCATAAACGTGTTATCATTAATTTTTTTATAACACGGAGTATAAAAATACATTGACTTTATTTTGTTCCTCAGTATATATGTATCACTAAATAGTTTATTATACTATGGAATTTATACTTGTAATTTATACTTGTAGTGACAGTAAAATAATTGAATTTACTTTCTGCCCTTCTCTACTGACTAGTAGGTATAACAAGATGTTTATGGAAGTTACTTTAAAATATTGTATACTTTTTTTTAACTGTCAAATAATCTTGGTTCAATGTATAATAATTACCTTTTTTGATTTTCTACGCTACCTTCCAGGCAAATTATTATACTTTCTACTTATCTAACGTCTTTTCTTTTTTTTAACCAACATAGTCCAAATTTTGTCCTTCTTATTGATTATTAGTCATAGCAAATGTTAAAACTTAAATAAATTACTTTCTTTACGGTAAGGAAGATAAAAATAATAAAAATAATTTCTTGCATCAAGACTTTAAGTTTTATTTTCAATTTAGTTATTGCTTTTGCTTTTTATCATACAAAAAAAAATTATGTGACTCTTTATTGTGTTTATGTAAAAAACTGTCAAATATGCATGAATTTCTCATTAATATAACTAACGCTTCAACTTAGGAATAAAGTCTATGAAAGGTCCTTTTTCCATAATATTTTAAGTCTAAGTTAAAATTTTTTTAGAAAAATCCTTATCGAAAAATTCTGTTATCTTCTTAGTTTTATGATCCATAGTATAGTAAACTAACACATTTCTGTTTCGTTAATTTTTAATTCTGATGTTGAAAAAATAAGTATACAATATGAAAAATTTGTAGGACTGTATAAGTGATAAATATTGTTTTCACATATTTCTTCATATTTTTTGTTCAAATCCTTAGTATCAATTTAACCAAATTCATCTTTATCAAACAACTATTTATAGATAATGGAAAAACATACAAAAAGTTTAATACAAATATTAGTTTTATATTCTTAGCTTCTGACTTACTGCTATTCTTGTTTTTTACGACAGGTAGCACTTCCTAAAAATTTTCTCATATTGCAATTCACGGCCTTTTTAATTTATGTTTGTTTTACACTCTTCACGCAAAGAACTGCCTACTGTTTCTTTAACTTTTTGTATTGTCTTAGTTCACAGGTAAGTCAAAAGTTATACGACTAGTTATTTATTTAAAATCGATATCTATAAAATACCAATCCAAGTAGTTTATAAAATTTTAATACCTCGAGCAATAAAAAAAAACGAACGTTTTGTACAGAAAAGTTTTCTAAACCTTCTAATTATATCATCATCCAACTAAAGATACGTGGATCTCATCGTGTGTTACGTACGGTATCATAGCTACACGTACGTGCACCCCCTTGGACCTACTGAAGACAGTTGTAGTTCAAAAGTAAAGGGATAAGTAGATAGGATGATGATATGAGCTCGCTCACTGGTACAAACTGATAAGAAGGAAGGTCTTACTCACGCGACGCATATCCACTCTTGGGATTTTAAAAAAACATACATAGTGTCGTGACACAAAGTGAATAAGGAACTGCTACGAGAGTGATCGAAAAAACAAGGAGCTGCCAAAGTAGAGATAACAGCAACTTTAAATTAAGGACCAAGGTAAAAGAATACCCGGGACTACAATAGAAGATCGAGCAAACAAGGATATTATGGTTTTGGTTGCCATTATTCTAGGACCACATGGTAAATACTTAAGATTATAAGTAAACGAGCATATTAATGCTCTCCCTGGGGCTCTGCTAACGCTTTTTGTGTAATACAAATTTATTTTTGTTGTTATATTCATTTTGTGTTTAATATTCTCCCCATAGCATCGGTAGCACGTCACTAAAGTAATTTATCATGTGCCAGAAAGATTTTGGATCGTGAAGAAAATTGATCCGGTTAAAAGTTAGAAAAAAATTAATGAATAAATAATACTAAAATTAGACACGCAATAACAGTTTCAATGGAATGGGCTCATTATCGTGAAAGGGAAAAGCAAATAATCGTACAGAAAATTCATAAGTATTAAAGTACTCCCATACGCAGAAAAAAAAAGAAAACGGAAAAGAATCATAGAGTTTCTAAAAAGTAATGCAATATATGTTAGGAAGGGAGAAATTCCCATGTATCTAGAAAGCAAGTCAGAATCAGAAATGGTGACTGTATTTTTGGAACATAGCCTGGAATTCCTAGAAATTGGAAAAATACGAACAAAAAACAGTTCTTTTTGATGCTTAAGTAAAAAAAATGAAACCGAGTATTGTGAAAGAAAAAGTGAAACAAACAGCAGGGTAGAGTTTGAAAAATTACAAAATGGGTAATAACCTAGGAGGTGAGTCATTATTGAAGGACGTCGGATATGGAGATGGAAAGATAATAAGCGTCTATACGAGGGACGGTGCAGTACACGCGGGAAACACACTTGGAAATTTCAGTACTCAACAAAAAGCAATACAACTTAACACAACTCATCGCAGATTCCGGAAGAGTTTATAGCACAAGGATACGGGGGATTTGCACGTCCCCAGCAATTAGGTATTTTAGGACCTGTCAACAAACTAACAAAGGTATGGAACTAGAGTGCAGGATACCAACAAAAGGCATCGTTATTTGATCTTCTATTGCGTAGCAATAATATAAATGGAGAATTTCTACACGAACAACATCTGCTTCAACTAGGTATGGTAAATACCAGCCCCATAGCACACCAGCAAGCCAAATGCATACAGCCTTTGAATGCACACAGCATACAAAATTATCTAAATTGTGCATCGGAAGGCATCCCAATTTTCAATGGGGACCCATGTAACTTCCTGCTCTTTTACTGGATGGTACCGATAGCAAAAACAATAATTCTAACAAGTAACAATAAGTTTTGACTAGCACTCTCATGTCGATTTCAAAGCATGAGGAGCACCAAAATGCTGTTAGCAGAGTTGAAAATGTTAACGCAGTACCCAGTGAATTGATTGCACAGTACTGCAGTGGGGCACGAAGTTTATTTAATAGAATTATGATGACTCATGATTTAAATCCACACTTGGGAGAAATAGAGGATACAATACAAAGAAAAAATTAAGATAGGGAAGCGACTAAACAATTTGTGTATGACCTTAGGGTACCATGAAATTGGAACATAGCTAGACTGAGGCTGGTAACGATAGAGAAAGCTATAGAAGCAGACACAATCATAGACAACAAAATGGGCTTGCGTAACACGGGACAAGAACCGTATAATACAAAAAAGTTAGCACAGAGATAAAAGATATTAAAAATAAGTGCAGTATCAAGCAATAACGCACCAATAAAACGCACAGACACAGAGTACGTAGGGAGTGGAAGCCGATAAATGGTGTTTATATTATAGAGGACTCTACATACACTCTACTAAGGAATTAAAAAATTTGTATGACGATGTACTAACTGGAAAATTACCAGGCCCTGATAAACCACCCGACAAATCGCACGAGGGACTATGTTACTGGATGGAACTCATCCTATGTTACGTGGAAGAATAGTCTCGAATTCGGAGGTTATAATAATTGCTATACACAGAAAAAAATATGGGAATGATAGTTCTAGGCTCTTGATGATAATATCTATAATAATAATAATGACTACTATAATAGTAACTATGATAACAACAATAATGATCATCCTTACGTCATTCCACGGCCACGAAATGGTTTTGCAGGTAATTCAAATAGGCTAAACAAAGCGAATGGAAATTTTAATAATAAAAGCAGATATAATACTATAAATTGAGGTATGGTTACAGAGGAAGGTATCAATATCGAACGGGTTATAATAACCAGGCCCAACAACGAGGGAACGAGGCCACAGCTCATTTCAGGAAGGAGTCGCAAGACGCAAGAATAGGCGCAGAGAGTTTTAATTCCAACGATGCTTGATATGCTCTTAAAACATCAAGCATTCAGCAATAGGCAATAAAGTGATAAGCGTGCTCAGTAGTTGAGGGGCAACAGGCAAAAGTGTAGGCAACACAACGCACGAAGGTGCATACACATGGCAGGTAGAGACATAAAAGTTCAATAACAGTACACTGAGCTTAAAACAGCCTGCAAGAGAACTGGCATATAAGACGGCATTTTCTATTATAGGCGGGTATTATCAGTAAAAGAAAGTGCCAATCGGATGTACGGACTCGCCCAGTATACTTCTAAGAGCGATGTTACTCGCCTTGGTGGGTCTACGACAGCGTGAAATAGAGGTGTACCTAGATGACATAATAGAGCCTTTAGGCATGACATAAGTAAGCCTTTAGGAACACGGAAGACGCTTTACTAAGCTTTTAAATTGCTTAGCAAAGGCTTACTTGACTATCGAACCTAAGAAATGCTAAACGGGAAGTAAAAGCGTTAGGGCATATAGTTGGGGATAGGCAAATAAAAACGGAAGAAGATTCAGGCAGCAAGAAAATATCCGAGACCTACTAATGCCAAAAAAATTAAACAGTTTTTTGGATTTGTTGGCTACTACAGACGATTTATCAAAAATGATACAAAAATCGCTCAGCCACTCTCCAAGCTCTACAAAAAGAAGCACAGTTGAAATGGGAGCAGCAGCAGGAGCAAGCCTTTAAGAAACTTGTTGAAGCATTATGTAGTGAGCTGGCAGTCATTGCACCTAATCTGGATAAGCTCTTTATAGTAACTACAGATACATTAGGTTACGCAATAGGGGTAATATTTAGCTAAGGTGAACTAGGAAAAGATAAACTGTGTGAATATGATTCATAAATTCTCCGAGGGAGGGAATTACGCTACCCGGCGTAGGATAAGAAGCTGTAGGCTGTAGTGCTCGCAAAAGAACAGTTTTAGCCGTATTTATTAAGAGCAAACTTACAGTAGTCACTAATCATGAATAACTAAAACATTATTATACGTCAACGAAGCTTGGCATATGATTTAACAGGCTGAAAACCAAACTACGAGGCTACGAGTTTGAAGTAGTATATTGGCCAGGCGTTTTAAACGCAGCATCTGATGCACTTTTCTAAGATCCAGTAATAGGAAAAAGAAAAATAAATACTGAGTGCCCACGCCAAGAACTGTATCAGCTAACGGACAAACAGGAGAAAAAAGGGCCAGCCGATAGTAGTGGGCCTTCAGCACACATTTTAAAAAAATGAGCGACTAGTAAGCAGCGTAAAAAAGGAAAATACGAAAAAAAAAAGATTGTGTACTCTGATTCAGAGGATTCATATAAGAAGGTGAAGAAAGAAGACCAAATTTTACTGAATGGAATAGTAATAAAAGTAATTTGAGAATAGATGGCCAAGCTGGTGGTGAAGGAGAGTACAAATCCGAGGGAAAAGTAGAAATAAACAAAAAATTAAGCAAAAAAATAAGGAAAATAGTGAAAGAACGAGGTTGCCCAAGGAAGAATATTATAGTTAGTAGTTGAAAAACAGCAACAGACATAAAAGCAATGGATTAAATCTCTTTACAAGGGCTGGTGAATGATAGGTTAGCCTATGTACGAAGATCAATTAGCCCACCAGTGATTGAGAAAAATCACGTGATACCAAAGAGACGGAAAACTCGTCAGCGTCAGTTAGATATACTTACAAGAAAGCAGGCATCGTTTTCTATTACAGAACGCAAAGAAAGTGCGTCTAACGATATTATTGTTGCAAATTATGAAACACTAGTAATAATCAATAGTGAATCAGAAAATCATGATACGGGGCTCAATTATTGGGGCTGACAGTTAATACAAGCAAGCTTGCCGGCCAAAGAGGCAAAGAAAGTTAAAGGTTATAAAGAAATGGATGATACCCGAGACTTAATAAAAAAAGACGAGGTAGCAGGAGATACCGAGACTTCTGACAAGGGTGTTTTCAAAGACAGAGGCGTCAGAGTATCAGAGAGAGCTGATCAAACACGAGAGAGATCGAAGGAAGAAGAGAGTAAGGTAAAGCCTTTACAGTGCAAGCATAAGCTACTAAAAGGGTGCACAGGAAAAAATAATTACTTGAGCGACAGAATGAAAACTAGTGCAACATGTGAAAAAGAACGCATTGGTTCAGGTACGTCAGACGATGAAGCAAAAAAAATACAAGAAAAAATATCGAGACCGATCGCTACTGCAGGGGATGATCTTATCATCTATGATGACGGAAAATGAGGCTATATTAAAAAGGAACCAGGATTTCAGAAAGGGGTAAAAATGACGAGTAGACCAGAAGCAGTACTGATTGAGGAAAGAAAGCGAAAGTTGCGCAAGTGACAGCTTTATACACTGAACAGACAAAATTCGAATTTTTCAATCATGCCACTAATAACAAGAACTTTGAAGAAAAGTGTGTTAAAAGTGGCCGTTGGGATTGGGTGACTTTGTGTGGGGAAGGACGGTTGGATAAGATCAGAGTCACTCTCAAGTGACTCGAGCCATCCCTTTAAGTCGAACAACGATGGTGGCACTGCTTCCGATGTTGTTGGTGTTGTGGCTCTGTTTGATTCATTGGAATCCAACTCATTGGAGAGGTGCGACCATTGGGCGGTAATTCGTAGAGGCCACGACGAGTTGGTCGCCAGGTTGACTAGTGTGTGTCTAGTTTTTTATTTTTTATTTTTTTATTTATTTAGTTATTTACTACATTATTACAAGACATCATCTCTCCTACCCTTGCCGGGGTCTTTTGGACTCGCCTCGGTGATCTTCTCGATGTCGAGAAGTCTCGAGATCTTGAAGTAGGGGTAATACCTGGACTATCCTCTAGATGAGCGGCTTGGGAGCCTCCAACACCTCTGGGCTCGTAGCTGGAGAGGGTGTAGTAGGGAAAGCGGCCGTCGGGGGACAAAGGTACTTGGTGTAAAGGGGGTGGTTCGTACCCTCTGAGTGGGATCACTTCTAGTGGGACCAGTGGAAGGTTGGGTTATATAGAAAATATAGACAAGAGTCTTATATTAGTACAGTGATATTTATTGAATATGTACTTATCTACCACTGCTTTAAGTCAATTGAGTGGCTTAAGAGATATGCATTACACGTATTTGCAAATCTCGGATCGATTCCAATCAGTCGTTACACAGTCCGTCTTATATACTTAACGTAGCTTTCTTACTTGCGATTTTCGCTAAAGACTAGTGGTCGCCACCTGGCAAGCGATAGGTGGTACTATCAAGTACTAAGTTGGAAGTCAGAGCTGCGCGCGAAATTTCAAAATTCAAATTTATGTAGAAATGATCTAATTAAAGAAAAATAATTATTTTAACGTACAATAATTAATAAAATAATGCCCCGGATGGTAACAAGTTTAATAGCTAATTGTGGCACACTACAAGCGTCAAATAGTACAACAGCAAAGAACGTTGATGAAGAAAAAAGTAGGTCAGAAAACCTCTCAGGGAGCACAGAAACAAGCCTAACTCCAACAACAGAGGTGGGCAAGAAACCGGATATACACTATTTGTGACAGGGAAGATCAGACGAACTGAAAACAAGAGTTATGATTGATGTAAGAAGGCGAGATCCAAGGGGAAGGCCGAGAATGAGGATAAATGTGTGGAAGCCTAACGAAAATATACCCGAAGAAAAAGCGTCACAGGAGAGAAGAAAAAAAACATACCAAACGTTGCGTAAAATTGATGAGCAAGTCAAGTTTAAAAAATCGAGGGATCGAACAGTAAAAAAACCCAACTTAGCATCAGACACAAATACGCTGACAGACAAGTGGCTAGAGTAGATACTTTAGTTAAACCATAATACACGAACAGAGACCAACGAATGCATTTAACCTCATAAAATACTTCCTCATGTGCCAGGACTGCCGTACAACCCACTGAAAAACTGCCTATTTCAAAGCCTTATATTGTTATTTAATTCTTACTTCTTGACTGATGAGCTGAGAATAATATCAAAAATTTTTGAACACCTGTTAAGAAGTAGAGAGCCACAGAAAGCAGAAAATATGCAAAAGATGCACACAGAATACGGAAATGGGAAATATATATATGTGTGTTTTTGCAAGAATTCTAGAAAAAATATGTGTGTACACCTCAAATTGAACCGGGAAATTTGTGTTAATTTTTTTTGTTCGTTGCAATATGTACTAAATTGCAACGAACAAAAAAAAGTTGGTCACTCACACTTAGAGGTTAACGGCAAGAATAACTAAACATGCCCTTCATACAGAATTCTAACACGGAATCAAAAAGTGATTCACATAACGATGATAGCAGTAGTAGTAAAAGGCATGATAAATGCATGAGTGAGCCAGTACTAGACGAAAAAACAGACAAGCGTAAGGAGGGAAGGGATAGTAAAATAATAAAAGTCAATCAAGAATGGACTAAGACCTCACCGAAGAAGGGACGAGCACGGATATGTATACAAAAAAACAGAGAGAAGACAAACAGCCAACTTAACTAAAAACTAGCAGCGATGATGAAAAGTCTAAAATCACAGTGGAGGGAAAAGTAGAGCAGGTTAATGAGTTAAATAACGTGTCATGCAAAATGGAGAGTAAGAATATAAATAACAAAGTCATATTTACTCACCATCGACGGAAAAGTACATGGTAAGCAGAACATGCTTGTCAAATAAAAGGCTGCTATGGGCACCAAAATAGCTGAAAGATTCACCCCTGTGCCAAAAGCTAAAGAAAAACAATTAGAATTATTAAAGATCTAGCTATTTTTAATCTTACCCAATGGGGGTACTTTGTCGACATTTTTGAAGAAGTATTTAAGGACACTTGATTAGCCTCCGTGCTCTATACTAACGCACTGATAATTGCCCTGACGAATCATAAATTGAAAATTACTAGAGAGTACCATGAATCAGTAAAAGGCAGGCACAGAGGTATGAACAAAATATATAGTAGGATCACGAAAGACTACTCCTGGAGAAATATGCCCCCAGACATAAGGCAAGTCATTTTGGGGTGCCCCTCATGTCAGACGAAAAAATATGCCACAACAGAGAATATCCTACGTAGATGAAATGAAAAAAGCATGCGTAGTAAAAGTCCTGACAAATAATGCAAGCATGAAAAGAAACACGGAGATAAAAACTAAAACTGCTAACTTCGCTTAAATTTTCACAGCTCCCGGACGTACCGTGAAAGTACAATTAAAATCGACAAGAGCAAAAAAGTTATTAATAAATATCAATTTAGGAAGACATGTAGAGGCATATTCAGGGTATAATAAGGGCAAGGGCAGTAGTTTTATTGAGAGAAATGAAAATAAAACAAGATATTAATCATTTAATTGCTTAAGCAGAATCCAACTAGAGCACGTAGTACTACTTCTTATATAAAAAAAATGTCTTTATAACATTATTGCCGTCAAAAGATTTATTATATAATAAGACTGTAGTTTTTAAACGTACAGAAAAAACATAAGTTCTACACTACAAAGACGCAGAGGCATGCAGAACGGCAAAATAAAACTCGAAAGGCTTAGATTAATACAACAAGTTTTTTTAGTTTTCATGTTTTGTACATTAAAGACAGGAAAATTCATAAATGTCATTAAAAACTTTTTACAACCATAATCACGAATGAAAGAGGCCTAACGGACATAACAGGATACTTCAAAAGGATGGAAAACCTTCTAGAACAGTAGCTGATACATCAACGTCATCAACAAATTTGTGTAATGTGGGGCTCATTTTCGCCCAGGGATAACATTCGTAATACTTTTCATAAGTTTCAATACACAGTGTACTCATTTTGCTCAGAACTAGTGCATGCTTGCTTTTAAATAATAATATTACGAGAGAAATGTCTTTCACCAGCGTTTCATTTAGTTCAAGAACTTCAGCAAATTTTTCTGGTTCTGTGAAGCATTTTCAAGCAACGTTACCGTTTGTAGTGGTACCATGCCCTTGAAGGACTTGGTCAACTCGTACCTTGAACTTTTCGTAAATTCTATTTCGTACACTTTGAGTTTGCTCATCTGCCTTTTCTGAAATAATAGGGATATTGCTATGCAAACTAATATAGTTAGGTTACTGATTTGACACTTCAATTTTCTTAACTATTAAAAATATTAACTTTTTTGCAAGATGTAATAGCTATATTTGACGAAAGCCAACTTCGTTTATAATCAATAATATATATATTTAAGAATACTTTTTACATATCATTATATTTCTGAAGAAACATTGTAAATTTAAATCTTCTAACACAGT
The DNA here is from genome assembly GCF_036245765.1 of Copidosoma floridanum. Taxonomy (NCBI): domain Eukaryota; kingdom Metazoa; phylum Arthropoda; class Insecta; order Hymenoptera; family Encyrtidae; genus Copidosoma; species Copidosoma floridanum. Next base: position 2,056,282 of record NW_028321898.1, on the reverse strand, counting down.
TATTTATTAAAATATCCAATAGCAATCAATTTTGGACTTTACATGGAAAATCCAATCGTATGTGCATGCTGACTCAATTACTCAAAATGATGGTATGTGTGTTTTTACATGAATATCCATGAGTAAATGATAGTTATTTATAACTAAACGATTGATCAAACTTGGAAGGTACAACCTTAAGGACACATCAAATGCAGCTGAGTGACAAACTTGTCCAATTGTTTGGATTTTAATTTAAAATAAAAAATTGTATTGCGTCACTTAAATGAAGTACTAAGCCCTGCTGTGTAAGGTCTGAAAAAAGTACAATTTTTCTTTTTAAATTTCCAGTGTGATAACGTGGCCCAATTATGACAATTACGTCTTGCAATTTTCATTAGAGAGTAATATCTCGTATCCTTTATTTAGTTACACTCGAAAGATACACATTAACTACAATTACTGCATTTGCTACGAACTAACGAAAAGATGAGTTTTTCAATTTATATTTCACCTTTAATATTAGCATTAATCGTCCATGTTTGCAAAGAAAGTCTGTATGATATGTGGGTAAGATTTTCAAAAGCTTTTATTTCAGACTAAGGCCAAGCTCCATAAATGATTCATCAGTGGGATGAAAATCAGTTAATACATCCTTATCAAATTGAGAATTAGTGGAAAAGCAAATACTGCATTTACATGTAGCTTTGCTTCCTATGATTGCGTTTACACATTTTCAGTCTAGTAATGTAACAAAAACTTTAAATGACAATTCTGCTTCTTGTCCATTATCTAACTAAAATGCATATGATGTAAGTGTGGATACTTTACGGTATTATACTTTGTAAGTATAGACTCCAGCGTTTCTTTCTCGAATGCAATTCGTACTGGTCTACAGAATCTATAACTCTATGGGCTTGGATTCTTTCACGTGCAATAAGCTGTAACAAAATAATTTAGTATTTATATAACCAAAATAATCTCTACGATAATTCCTAAATTTTGTGCTAAGACAGCGGTTTTTATTGCCCAAGCATCATAATGTATTAAGGACGCCCGATAATTAGATGTTGCCCTCACTTAGAATAGTCTAATACATATATTCGAAGAGATCAAATGACAAAGTAATAAGGCAGATATTAAGATACGAGTATAGTTTTAAAGACCCAAGAAATTTTTCTCTTATGAAATTTTTGGCATTGTTTACGCAGATATTATCGATTATATAAAATTTACTACTTGTGTAGAAATATTTATATTCCCAACTAAAATTACTCTAAATAAGGCCTTCTTCAAGTCATGAAATTTTTTATGACAAATTTTTCACTGTGCAAACAATACAAACGATAAACAGTCAATTTGCTTACCATTAGATCTAATTTGTAGTTTAACAATGAGCATACTAGAAACAAACAAAGATTGCAGAGGATCTTGATTAATTACATTTGAATCGGTATAGCCTTGCTGTGGGTAACAATGACCAGCAAAGCTATCAAACCCAAGTGTCACAGTTAGCTGCAAGTGTTGTAAGTCCTGTTTACTCCAAGAAGTTGCTACTGCAGAACATAGTTGTTGGACTGTTTTATTTGAAATATTCTGGATAGAAACGCAAATTTCAACTTTTGTATGTATATCATAGGGTAATGCGAGGCAATTCTTCATCTCTTTTTGTATCATAGAGTAAGAAGGGTAAGTATTACATTTTTTCATACGCAAATCCCAGACTAGAGCTACATACGACTTCTTCCTAAAATCATGTTCACAGTAAAACGCAAGAGTTGATTTAGGAGAATGCCTGTATTCAGCAATTTCAGTACTTGGCTGTACAGTATGATCTTCAACTTTCATCTCTTCTATATAGAAATCTTTTCTACTTATTTCTTTATGAGTATCATTTTTAGCTAGGTGAATTGAGCATCACTTCACAGCTAATTTCAAAAATTCGATATTATAATTGACATAATCCATCACTTCGTAGGCTCGCCTATATAAGGTGCTCGAACTGGCCTTTACTGTTTTAATACGTGGTCATCATCCTTTACCAGTACCCTTCTTCGTTGTAGGGGGACGTCCTTTTAAAACTTTTTTCTGTCTACTTTTTTGGTTAGGTGGGTAGCTTGGCATTCTATTTGTAAGAGAAATTTGAAAGTTACTCTACAATTATAGACGTATACGTAATGAAAAACAGTGTTTTTAGATAGGTGAAAAAACAGCAATTATGAACGTCCATTCAGTATATCATGTTAAGTTAATATACTGACTGATTTACAGACTTACTTACTTTACAATCTCACTTTGGTATATGTTAATTAATTATCAATTTTCATGCTATTTACGTTGATAACAATATTAATTATGTGCAAATTAGGAGAACACAGTTTCAACTAAAAATCTCTATCATAATACTATCTAATTCTTACATTTATTTTTCCCTCACTATACGCATGTCATCGAAATAAAGTTGTGCTTGCTCGGTTTTTCTAATTGTCAGTTTCGTTCATTAACTCATTTTATCACGTCAAAATAGCTGTTCAATAAATCACTGGAACGAAGTAGTCGGTGGATCACAAAATGTAAATAATATACTGAATTTTCTCAAACTATTTATGAACATTTAAGTTCCATTTTATAGGCACGAGATGTCAACTTTCGTTATATAATTAAAAGAGATTGCAATAAACTTTGTCTTAATTTTTTTTATTTTTTAAAGCATTTTCATTAAGCATTTCCAATTTTTTTCGTTAAAACACACATCAAACTGTTGATTAATAGAATTATTTATAGATCCTTTAAGTTCTTAAAAAATACAATTTTTCTATAAGGGCTCAACATTGATACAAAGAGTCCCAAGATATTCCGATGACATGCAGCTTTGACTTAAATCAACAAAAGTCAAAATTTCTTACATACAAATAGAACATACTGCAGCTACTATCAACGTATGTTCAAACAATTTCAGTGCGAAGTCACACAAAGTACAAATCGTAATCACTAAAATGAGAATCTATAAACACATTTAACAGCTATTCTGTTTAGCTAATTCTTTTTTTCATTCACAAAAAATCGATGTGTAAGAAATACAAATGGAATTGAATAGGATATTGTAATTTAGTCGTTAAACTGAAAGAAATTTGATGTATACTTATATTTCTTAAAGTTGCATACGTTTCCGTGAGCCCAAATGTGCACAAGTAAGGTTATGACAAGACTAATTGTCATTACAATTAATTTTTTACCAGAATAACGTCGTAGTTAAGATTCTTTTTTACTTGTGATTGTAGCTCTATAACTTTTAGCATTAGGAAAATCAAAGAATAAATGTACTTTTCTGAATTTAATAGACTGATAAAACGTTCATTCTCCATGCAATAAATGTGAATTGTCAAGTTTCCTACGATATTTTAAATAATTGTTGAACCCATCTGCAGCAACTGTATGATACGAGCACCAAGAAAATACACAATTTTACTTGCCGATATTTACTAATTACTTATGTCCACGATAAAAACTCTTCCACTTAGCACACATATTACATGACTGTCCTAAGGGAATACTTCTTTTTTCTTACGTTTGATAAAACAAAACCTTTTGAGAGTTTTCAAAATATATTTAGCACGTATCCTAAAATTCTGCCATAAGTATGTGTAATACAGACAGTAGGCTTGAGTTCACAACAGTAAGCCCTGAACACGTAAATTATGAGAATCAATAGCATGAGTTTGTTTGGAATGCGTGGACCGGATAAAGCAAAGATGGTAATGCACTTTGCTTGAATTTAATACACTCACCTATTTTAGCACCCGGTGTCATACGCAAATAAGTGTACCTCCGTGTCAAGGCTTGGTAACTAAGGCTATAAGCCATGTAACTGTGCCCTGCTCTATCTATCGCTGCATATTACAACAATATTGAAAAAAGAACAAAAAAAGAATTTTCAAAACACTAAAAAAATTTCCAAATATCTCATGAATATTTAGGTAAATTTTTTTTTGTATCATTGAGTAGTTATTTATCAATCCCAGTCACAAATCTTACACTTTTAAAAACTTTCTAAAGAAAATAATTTTTTTTTTAAGTCATGCTTAATTTTGACGAAAAAGTCACTTTTTATACGCAATTTTGATACCTTTTTTAAAAAAATGACAAATATATGTAAAACAAGTATAAAGGTATACAACCAGCTCTTTGAAACTTATTTTTCAACAGAAAAAAAAAAAAAATTAAAAAATTAAAAAAATTTCTGAAATAATCAAAAATTTAGAAATTCAAAGTGATTAGTGATCCATTGGGGGCGAAATGTAAGAAAATAAATAAATACAAGTGAAGTGTATTTAAATTTTCTTGTGTTGATTTATTAATGCACAACATTTCGCTGACAATATGCGTCAGCCTCATCAGGCTACAAAATTAAAATTAAACACACACAATGAGTGATCTGGAAGGCTTAAACACAAAATACAATAAATTCTAATGTAAATTGTTACCGCAGGTACGTGAGAATTCGTAAGTTTGGTTGACTTACTCGTCACCTGTCGTGCTATCGACTGACAATAAATTACAACAACAAGCCAGCGCTTATATAAGCGGAGCCGCGAAGGTACACGGTAAAGGGCGATGAACTCGATCGGGACATTTAAACTTTCATAGTAAAAGAAGGTATGCTCTATTAAAGGAAAGCACATCCTCCTTTCTATTGATGTTGTGTTTGTTGAGTTTTATCTAAAGCATTTCGGAAAGAATTCTTATTTTGTAATTGAATTCTTTGTCAAGGATTTTAAAGTTATACCAATCGAATTCATGGTCAAAATTGATTTGGTGTGCACAAACAATGGAATCAGAGTTCTTAATTTTCATATGTTCACTAATGCAGACCTCCGCTGCTCACTTTGTTTCACCCACAAATGACAATTGTTACAATAAAACTTATATATTACAATTGTCTGTTTGTGTTTATTCGTTGTATCTTTTCCTAAGCAGACGATATGCTGCAGTTTATTGTTAATAAGAGGGTAAGTGTGAATATTGTAGGGTTTTAACATGGTTGAAATTATTTTAAAATTATTGTCAATGTATGGTATGCCAATTTTGCAGAGAGGGTAGGTGTTTGTGGTGCTTCTGTTATGATTACTATATTTGTGTTTTTTTAATCTGACCTTTATGTTTTTATTAGTAAAGTTAAAAGGGTAATTGTTTTTTATCAACAGGTTTTTCACCCTAGCAATATTTACACCGTGAAAACGTGTACTGACAAGTAAGATCGCCCTATCAACTAAGTTAAAAACAATATTTCTTTTATAGCTAACTGGATGACCAGAAAAATAATTTAAGATTCGTCCGGAAAAAGTAGGTTTTTCAAACCAGTCAAAATTAAAATAATTAGAATTTCTTATTATTTTCAAGTCGAAAAAGTTGAGTTTCTTGTCAATCTCTATTTCATATGTAAATTGTAGTTTGAGATGATATGAAACAAAATGTTTAAAATTTGGTCAATATGGTCAACATTAATGAAAAGTAATACATCATCTACGTAACAAAAATTAAGAAATGGAATAATGTTATAGTTATTTTTCAAGATGGAGAGACAATCATTTTCCAGGTCATCCATTACAAGGTCAGCAAACAAAGGTGAAATAGGAGAATCCATTGGCGTGCTGAAAATTTGTTGATAAAAAATGTTGTCAAAAGTAAAAAAAGTATTATTGAACAAAAATTCTGTACATTGTCGAATTTCATTTTCCGGGATTCGACATTTGTTCATAGTGGTCACAATACGTCGATCGATGCTCCGTAGTACCAACTTTAGAGGAATATTAGCAAATAGGGAGCTGACATCTAAAGACATTAGTCTATAATTAGAAGTGGGTCTAATATTTTTAATTCGTTTTTTAATTCAAAGCTATTATAAATGTGTGATATTGAAAAGTTGACTGACTTCTTGAGTTCATCGTAAATTACTTTTGCTAGAAAATATGTAGGGCTATTGATATGAGAGACGATAGGACGTAAAAGGGCATCGACCTTGTGAATTTTCGGCAAGCCATTAAATTTATCTAGAGTTGTGTCTGTGAGCGACAAAGCGTTGGGATAGTATGTTCTAGAAAGGAAGCCGTTGGAGTTGAGATTCTTTAAAATGTTAGAGGTTCTCTTTTGTAGAGAGTTTAATGGGTTTTTGAAATAATTTTATACGTCGATTTATCAGATAGTAAATTATGCATTCTTTCCGAATAGTCACTTTTTTTTGATAAACCGTAACGTTGCCTTTGTCAGCAGAGGTGAAAAATATATCGGAATTTTGTTTAGAAAATTTTTTGTTGATTTTAAATTTTTTGCATATTGGTGGTCCTTTCTAGAAATAGCTGGCTTTGGTTTACAAGCATTACCTAAATATTGAGATACTTTGTCATGGGCTTCGGTCTTCACTCCATCGTTCGTATCGAGGTGTGAGAGACCAAGTTCTAGGTTTTTGATAATACATAAAAAATCGCGTTCACGAAAAGTTGATGGGAGAACGAAATTCGGTCCAAGAGATACAATTTTGGCGACATCTTTAGGAATGGCTATATTCGTTGGATTGTGTATTGAATCATTGTTACGAGTTGTGGTGTTTGTTTTCGGTAAGATTTTTTAAAAATCTTTATGCAACGTATGATTAGATCTACTGTAGATAGTATTTTGTTTGATGTTAAAAAAATTATAATGTCGTTCACGAATATTGTAGTCTTATTTTAATGACGTGATGTGATCTTTTAAACGGGAAATTGAGTTTTGCAAAAATCTTATATGTGTGGTAATGTCACTGATTTTGAAGTTCAGAAGTTTCTGACAGAAATATAATGTACTTTTGTTGAAATCGGCATGTATCGGTTTGCAACGAAAATCTGTAACTATTTGATTAAATATTAAAACATGCATTGTTATTATCTTATAAAGCTATACGTGGTTGAACCCCCTGGCTTGAATAAAGACTTATACTATACTTCTATACTATACATATAATATTTTGTGGGGGGGTTGGTGGAGGGCGGTGGGGGACCATGAAAAAATGCATGGGGAGAGTTGGAGGGGGCTGTGGGGGGTCGGTAAGGGGCTGTGGGGGGTTTGGAGAAAAATTACGATATGTCAAAATAAACAGGAAAATAACGAATTTTTACCTCAATTTGTTGGGGGGCGTTGGGGGGCAAATGGGGGCAGTGGGGGGTTCGTGTGGAATGCCCCACTGAGTTATTATATAATAAAGAAGATATATATATCTATATTTACGCATACGCATAAGCAAATAATGTACCTACATCTATAGAATAAAGTCATTTCGTGCAGGGCCATTACAAGTTTTCTCCACACCCCCACGCCCCACAGTGGGCAAATTCGGACTTTTTTGTATCAAAATCGTAAATCTCGAGACACGATAAAAGTATCACTGCAATTTTTTTTTAATCTTACAGGTAATTGGACTGGGTGTACAGGAAAACTATAGGCAATAGCATAATATTGTTATAAATAATTTTAATTTATTATAAACATTGGAAAAATTTCTATAAAAAATTAAATTCTTCATAAGGTTCAGGTTTCTGTTTTTACTACAATTTTCTCGAAATTTACCACAGAAGGTTTTTTGGGGTCACTGATCACGATTTTAAGGTTAGTTTTTGTAAATTTTAAATGGCCGATCCAATATGGTGGCGAAAAATCGGGAGTTTCATAAAAATTTGAATTTAATTGTTAAAGTTGTTATTGTTAGATTTCTGGGGTCTCTGATTACGAACCTAAGGTTAGTTTTTTTGTGAATTCAAAATGACCGATTCAATATGGTGGAAAAAAATCGGGAATATTATAAAAATTTGAATTGAATTGTTAAAGTTGTTATAGTTCAAGTTACTCATACCAAATTTAAGGTAAGACTTGTAATGAAAAAAATGGTTGATTCAATGTGGCTAGCAAAATTATGCATTTTTCGGAATTAAAATAAATGAATTTATTTTATTAATAAACGTACGTAATGAGTTATGTTCACATGCTATAATCTTCTATATAGGTATATGCGTATTGTTCAAGCAAGGGCTTGCGTAACATGAGTTGTATGCACGAAATTCAAAATGTCCAATCTTAAATGGTGGACAAAAATGTCTGTATAAAATGTCTAAATATAAAACTGGTTTGTAACTACAATCAAAGTTTTTTTTTTTATTACTTATAGCGAATTGGAGGTCTGATTTATGTGTTACCATACATACGATTTTATATGGCCGAAACAATCGTGACATTACGGTGTTTGTTGAACGTGCCGTTCTGCTCCCCATTGTTTCCATGATTTCTTGAGGTTTTGTGCATAAGCACACGAACAGTAAGAGCTAATTTAGGAGTAAGAATAAAAACTCCAAAGTCAGGTGTTAGTTTGAGCAACGTTTCGTTGGTCTTAACGCCAACCTCATCAGGCTCAGTCTATATCGTTAAGACGATATAGACTGTAACGATCGTCTTAACGATATAGACTGAGCCTGATGAGGTTGGCGTTAAGACCAACGAAACGTTGCTCAAACTAACACCTGACTTTGGAGTTTTTATTCTTACTCCTAAATTAGCTCTTACTGTTCGTGTGCTTATGCACAAAACCTCAAGAAATCAATCGTAACATTGTTTGAAATTTAAAACAAAATATTAGGTGAAAGAAATAGAAGAATTTTAGTTTAATCACGAACTTTTATCTATGTAGATTCAGATAAAAAGTTAGGGACAGATGTGGAAAAATCCTATAAAAAATTTATTTCATGTTTTTTTTATAAATAAATACAAATTATCACTTACTAGACAAGCCAGAGGCGCTTGATGCGTTTTCCTTGAATTACTGGTGAATAGATAAGCTTTGGCGATTTCAGCATAGCCCCCCTCCCCTCAGTAGCCCCTATCGTGGTGTGCCCCTCCTTATGGCGGTGGCCCCTCTTGTGGCGTGCCCCTCCCTGTGTCTTCGACGATGAGTTGGACTCCCCTTGCAGCCAATGGGCGCGCGGGTCTGGCAGGCTTGAATTTGCATGCGCTGCGATGCGCATTTTTCGCCTACAGCGCTGCTTGAGATTGCGCGCTCCGTTTGAATATTTTGTGCAGATTGTGCACGCGTTGGGTATATGTTTTTTTTTTGTAAGCGAGTGCGTTGCACGATGATGTAGGACGTGAAGGGGTAGGAAAATAATTGTTCAACATTTTTATTGTTTATTTTAGTTAATCTGTTTATTTTAAACTAAAAAAATTTATATTTACAAAACTTGACTTACAAAATATTTTCAATTTTCATTTGTTTGAACAATAACTATGAAGAATTTCTTTTTTTTTAATTGCGCTTACAAGAATGAATGGTCAAGTCTGTAATTCTTTCAATTTTATACTTTTTCCGACTTTGCATCCAATCTTTAATAGCCAAAGCAATTTTTACCGTAAATACTGGATCAATATGAAAGCTGTGATGTTTGCATGGCTCATAGTCTTATACAAGATTTTTAAGAACAGGACACCCATACACTTCAATATTAATAACTCTAAAAAAAAATGTTAGTATTATTCGTAAGAAAAATTAATTTTTTCATTTTCAAGGTATTTTTATTAAGCTAATAATTCATAAAATACATACTTGGATGGTTGTATGTTTTGTTACTATTTTTTCTTTTCACAACCTTTGACATAAGCTGTTCCAGCATTAATCAGCATGCGCTTGAAATTTTTTATTCCTTTCATGTGAGAAATATCACCAAAATCCCAACTTAGACCATGGAAATTAGCTCCTAGCCATTTGTTATGGTTTTTATATTTTTTTGGTGGATGCTCAAAAGGAAAAGGTGGGTTAAGCACAATAACAACTGGCAAAGTATCCTTGTTAAAGTCAACAAATGAAATTTCTTTAAAAATAAAATAGTTGACGAGGCTTTTAAAGCCCTGAAAGTTTACAATGTACTCCATTTTAAAAGGAAAAAGTAACCGATGCTACTCGGTCTAGTGTGATAAAGTGAATGAAGTCGAAAGCTTGATGTGGTTCATAATAGGTACGTTTTAGCTTAACGGATAAGTGCGCATTAAGCATGCGCAAAGGCTTCTACTCCTTCCCAATTGTGTGCACCGACTGAAGCGTTGTCGGAGTTTGCGCGCGCCATGTGCAACTGCGCAAAGACTTCTACTCCTTCCCAATTGTGTGCACCACCTGCAGCGTTGTCGGAGTTTGCGCGAGCCATGTGCGACACTGCTTGAGTTTTCATGCAGCTGATGGGCGAGCAATTTTAACAGCTCCCTTTTACTTTCCCGCACGTTGTCCAGTTTGCACGTGCCATGTGCCACATGGCTTGAGTATTCATGCTGCTGATGGGCGCGCGCCTTTAACAGCTTCCTTTCACTTTTTCGTGCTAAGTGCAACACTACTTTAGTTTGCGGTACAGTATGCGTGCGTTACCTGTAGCGTTGGTTGAGTTATTGCGTCTTCTTAGATATTTAAATATATTTATTTTGCACATACGATACTTACACAAAAATATATTTTGTAGGATTATGCGCATTGTGTTATAATATAGGATGAGGAATCAAAGGGGAATAATTGTACAAGACTTTATTTATTTTTGCCTAGTGTATTTTTGATGAAAAATATATACAAATACAAAATTTCATTTATAAAACTAATGTTACTTATACTTAAATAAATTGACAAATATTAAAAACTTTAAAATTGTTAAAATTAAAAGGAAAGTCTACGACAGTGCTTTTTTTATCAGGACTGCCTGCTTCGTCTTCGAAAGATTTTTTTTTTTTTCACCGTACTCATGTCATGCAGCTCTGGTGAAGACAATAAGTCAACAATACCGTGAGGTGTTCCTGAGAGGTCAACTAATGGTATAGGCTGTGGCAATTCCGTGAGGTCAACTTCTGGAATCGGTTGTGGGGATCTCGTGCGATCGTCTACGGGTATCGATTGCGGTGATCTTGTAAGACCCCTTCAGATATCACCGGTCTTGTGAGGTTCGCCTCGAGTGTCGGTGATCTTGTAACATTTACCTCGAATATTGGTGACCACATGAGATCTGCATCAGGTGTCGGCCTATAGACACGTGTTGGCAATGTACGGTTATGTTCTTCAAGTATCGAAAAAGATGCTTGAAGACACGTATGGGTAGAAATAAACTCCTCAGCATTGTCTGAAAACAAACAAATAAACAAATTTTAAAAATTAAAACAAAATGAAACTTTTTATTAAAATAAATATTCTAATTTAATCCTTTATACTACTTACCGAAAAAGGAAGCGTGTAACGATGGTGATAACGATTCATCGTCTAATGGTGTTTCCAATCGTCCAAACATACTTATCGTTGTAAGCTGTCTTGATCCTGGCAATGTGTCCTCGTTGAGAAGTGCTTCTTCTACCGAAACGATGTTATTTAGGTGTGGAGAGCATGTTAAAAAGTTACCCTCTAAGTCTGAAACAAGAAAAAAATTAACATTTTCAGTCATGTTAAAAATTTTTATTACATCTTAAAGCCTAAGATCTTATTTTCATAAATAAACTTACCAAAAAACGTGATTTCTCGCAGTGGCAATGTAGATGACTGAGCCGGTCTTTTAATATGAGCACATATATTGAATTCTTCTGTGTATAGGACTGAGGGTGATGATGGCGATGGATCTAAATACCTCATTTAAATCCTGTTTGAATATTTCGTATGCTGGAGGTTGATCCTCTTCATCCTCCAAGTCCTGCACAAATTCCTCGGACACTAAATCCTCCAAATATTTCTATTATAGTACTTCAATGTCACTTGAAAATTCTTCATTTACAGGAGCCATTTCAACAGACAAGATATCTACTGTTTAACTGGAGTGTGACTGATAGTTTCAACTAACTGTTTTCGACTAACTATTTTGAAGCACAACCTCTCTTTTAAAGACTTTGGTACTGCTACTCTGACAATTTACTTCTTCTCCATTTATTTTCTCATGCGCAGTATGAAAAACTCAAACTAGTCTGGTGTAAATTTGCTGAACCCCCTTCCCCTAAATTTTCACCCACGCTGTATGAGAATTCACTATCCTTGGAGATAGAAATTTGTATCTTGTAGTGAGCCAATGAGAGAACTAGAAAAAGACATAGTTATGCCTTCCCCTTTCCATATGCACATCAAAGGTCTGTGGTTGGGAAGAAGTTCCCCTCTCCATAGCATCAAATACTTTAAACCAATAGGAAAATTAGAAAAAGACAAACATTTTCTCCTACTCATTCTATCATATGCAAAATCTTCAACTTATGGAAAGTGGCTTTCCTCTTCCTCTTCTGCCATAGTGTTGGAGAGCAATCTCTTGACCTTCGCCACGTGCTTCAGTTACATTTTTAACATCAGCGACAGCAGCCGAGGAGAGAAAGAAGTTACACTTCAGGATACTTCGTATAACGCATCAACCAACGCTCTCAAGTGTGAAGGTTTTTGTAATATTCTAATAATCTTTTTCTTTTAAGAAAATGAAATGTGTGATTTTTTTTTTACTCAAGACCTATTAATAACGTCATGAATTTAAAATTTTTAAAAAAGTTTCTCACTTTCCTATAAATAGCAATTTAATTAAATCTTTTAAGTTTCTATATTTCTCCTTTTTCTACAACAATGTGGTTGCAAGCTATTTGACTCAAGACGCAGAAATGATGTCTAGACGCAAAAATTATGTCACGAGCTCAATTTCTTTTAACTACTTGTCTTCTTTCTATTCTCTACCTTTACTTGTAACATTAAGGAAACATTAAAAAAATCTTGTTATTCGACTCAAGACGCAGAAATGATGTCATGAGTTCTTTATTTCTCTTAATTAGTTAACTTCTTCTTATTCTTCACCTTTCTTTTTTTTTTTAGTATTTTAAAAAGTATTTACAAAAAAAAAATTTTTTCAGCATTAACATGGTGAAAAAAACACGAAAGGATGATATCAGAAGATATCAAGAACGTCTGATTTTTCGTGCCTTAGGACGCAACGTAGAATATTAAGAAAGGCAGCTCGTAGATGATGATTTTTCAGAAGTAGCAGCACCACTAGAAAACTCCCCAGCTGTAATCATGGATCCTTTTCTAGAGATACCTTCCACACTACTCAAGGATCCTTTTCCAGAAGTAGTAGTAGTGTCAACAGAGCAACCTATTGCAGCAAAAATACCAACAGAAGTTGAAATGTTCAACATATCAACATCCACAGCAGTAACAGGTACTTTTTGTTATTTTTTTCTGTCTCTCAACATGTTGTAATACATAAAATTAACTTATTTTGTACTTAATTGTTTTAAATATGCCAATGCAATTCGATAATCAATTGAAACTTTCACGATCAACATCATGGTGGCTCTCTCAGCAGAATTGGAGTGAATTTATTGACTTGGTCGAAAACAGTGATTTCAGTATCTTACCTCTATCACCCTTACTGCCAACAGCAGCAGCAAGTGTAGTTGTAGAAAATGCAACACCTATACCACTTGCGTCAATGCAACCGCCACTACTACAACAACAGCAGCAGCAGATTTCATCACCACTGCCGTTGCCTAAAAATCATGAGGTATGGTCTCAAGAGGATCAAAATATACTTATGATGCGAGTTCGAATGTCATTGAAAAAAGAAGAAATAAAACTTCTAGATAGAGAACGAAAAAAAATGATTCATGAAAGAAAAAAAAAAATTGGAAAAATACAGAAGCAGCAGGCTTTGGCAAAAATAAAAAAAAAAGAAATAAAGGTGATTGAAAAAAAAAGAAAATAAATGCAGATTTATTCAAGACTTTTACTCGAAAAGAGGAAAAAAAGAATAAATAGACGAAAAAATTCAATACCACAAAAATGTATAACTATTGAATGACATGTACTCTAAAAAAATTTTTGTAATCGAATGAAACTTACTTATAAAAAATACTTTTTTTTGTTTTCATAGAAATTAGAACCCATTTTTTTCAGTACAAGGTTGTCTGGATTTTTTTAAAAACAGTTTTTGAATGATTAAAATAATTTAATGCATGTTCAAAAAATTTGAACTTGTTATTTATAAATTTAAAATCACCCCCCCCCCATGGGCTGATTTCTAAGGATATTTAGGGGCAGAAATCACCGAAGCAGCTCACTTTTGTGCTGTAGCTTAAGTAGTTAGCAACTTGCTAGCCATGGCTTCGGTTTAATATTTTAAAGATGTGGCTCACTGCATCTGGTAATCGTTTCAACAAACGATAAATAGCGAAGTCGATGCGAGTCACATTCAAAGACTAATATACACATGTCTTACAACTATTAAGGATAGCGATATTTTTAGTTTAAGAAATAATTTGACAACATCGGAAAAACAAAAATTAATATCTGCAGCTGTATTATTAAAAACTGTTTTACAACTGCTTTATGATTATTTGGAGGTAACAAAGTCGAAAAAAATGTTTATGAATGAACCTGTTGTTTTCGAATCAGATAGTGAACAAAAGCCTAAAGTTTTTGCATCTGAAAGTGGTCAAGAAGATGTGTCAGATTGAGACAAGACATTTAGAAATGAAGATATTGGATGTGTTCAAGGTGAAGGTGTAGCAACAGCTTCAAATGATGAAAATGCTGCGGCAGTTAGTCTTGATGATGTTAACAGCGCATTTGAAAATCGTATTACGACAACTTTAATAGTTAATTTTAAATACTTGAATCTTAAAAAGTTTCTCAAAGATGCTGAACAAAAATTTATTCAACGAATCCAACGATCTCTTGAAAAACATTAATTGCGTTGAAAGTAAATACCATATGGACTGCTGAATATGTCATAATTGAAGATAACATCAAGGATATTGATTTAAAATACTTTAATACAAAATTACAGCCCATGTCCCAGACCACTGATAGACAACAGTGGTTTGATATAAACGTACGACAGTTAATTGAGAAAAAAATGGATGATTTTCAAGATAAGGAATCTAGCTGGTCTCTACACTCGATTTTAAATTTGGTAGTTAATATGAATAAACTAAATCCTATGCAAGGTAATTCCTTCATAGACTTACCAGACTACGTAAAAAAAAAAAAATGCTGGTGTAAATGTAGTAAACAAAGACGACCAATGCTTTAAATGAGTTGTTTTATCAGCTCTTCATCCACTAAGCAGAAATCCAAATCGTGTCTCTAACTATATTAAATATGAAAATGAGTTAAATTTTAAAGGTATTGAGTTTCCAGTTATCCCGAAGAAAATCGTAAGGTTTGAGAATCAAAACAATGTTTCAATCAATTTATATTTTAAAAAAAAGGGTCATACATTTGATGTTTTCCCTAATTATTTGACTGCAAATAAAAAAGAAAAACATGTGAATGTCTTACTTGTCGAAAACTTCTATGCAGATGATGAAGAATATAACAATAATAAATGCGACTCCGTCGTAAAGTACAAATATCATTATGTGTGGATAAAAAATTTATCACGTTTAATACGAAAACAGTTATCTGAGCATCAACATGCAGCAAATATGTGTGATCGTTGCTTTCACTATTTTTGGTCCAAGCAAAAGTTAGAAGCTCATGAAGTTGATTGCAAACATTTAAATAAGTATAACATTACACTGCCTGATAGGAGGAAAAATGAGCATATACTTGAATTTAAAAATCTTACGTTCAAGAACCGTGTACCTTTTGTTGTATATGCAGACTTTGAATGTTTGTTGGTACCTGTTAATGATGTTCACGTCTATCAAAGATATAAAGCCTATAGCATTGGTTATTTTCTCGAATGTTGTTATGATGATAGAAAATCAGAATATAAAAGTCTTAGATAAAGTGAAGAAAATGATGATGAAACACCTGCTCAATGGTTTGTTAATGCTCTTTATTCATAAGCAATAAAATTAAAACATTTGTACGAAAATCCTCTTAAAATGATCTACTTGACATCCGAAGAACAAATTAAATTTGACGAAGCCATTTTATGTCATATTTGCAACTAACCTTTTAGTTCAAATTATACTAAAGACAGAGATCACTGTCATTTTACTGGAAAGTAAACATCATTTCATTAAACTTAAAATTTTTTTTTTTTTCTTTTTTTTTAATAATCATGAATAGTTTGAAAAAATTTTTTTTTAGATATCGTGGTCCAGCACACGATAAGTGTAATATTAATTATCAAGACTCACGAACGATACCTGTAGTTTTCCATAACCTAAGTGGTTATGATTCGTATTTATTTATAAAAGAACTTGCAAAGTGCTTTCCAGGAAGAATTTAACTTTTACCGCAGACCAAAGAAAAATATATTTTGCTTACAAAATATGTAGAGGATACTGATATTAATCTACGATTTATTGATTCCTGTAAATTCGTGGCTTCATCGCTTGACAAATTATCATTATATTTAAACGAATTGAAAATATTAGAAACAGTGTTCACAAATGACGATAAATATACCATAGACCAATTTAGTTTATTAAAAAGGAAAGGCTTTTTTCCTTATGATTATACTTCTTCTTTTAAAAAACTTGGTGAAAAGATGTTACCGTCAAAACAAGATTCTTATAGCAGCTTATACGAAGCTCATATAACTTATGATGATTATGAACATGCTAAAAACATCTGGAACATATTTAATATTCAAACATTTGGAGAATATGCAGATTTATTCTTAAAGACTGACGTTCTGCTGCTTACTGAAGCTTTTGAAAATTTTCGGAACAATTGTCTTGCAGCCTATAGATTGGATCCAGCTCGTTACTATACAACACCTGGCTCAACCTGGGATGCTATGTTGAAGTATACAAAGGTTAGACTTTTTTATGATTTTTTGTTAATTTTAAAAATTTTAAAAATATTATAATTGCAGGTAAAACTAGGACTGTTAACTGATATTGACATGGTTATGTTTATTGAGCGAGACATTTGTGGAGGCATATCTTAATGTTGTAATCGATATGCAAAAGCCAACAACTTATACATGAAAAACGTCTATAAAAATGATAAAGATGAAAAATATTTAATGTATTATGACGTAAATAACTTGTATGGCTGAGCGATGACTCAGCCATTACCTTATGCAGGTTTTAAATGGATTCAAAATATAAGTTTTTTTAGGTATTTTGAATGTTGCTGACGATGCTGAAATTGGTTACATACTTAAAGTAGACCTTGAATATCCTAAAATTCTTTACAATGCTCATAAAGATTTACCATTCTGTGCTGAGCATATGACGCCCCCAGGATTTGAACAAAATAAACTAATGACTACTTTGTATGACAAAAAGCCATACGTGGTACACTATCGTGCACTTAAACAAGCTGTAAATCATGGTCTTCGTATAAAAAAATTACATAGAACTCTATAGTTTAACCAAAATTCGTGGCTAAAGAAATACATTCACTTAAATAGGAAAAAGCGTCAAAATGCACAGACTGATTTTGAAAAAATGTTATATAAATTAATTAATAATGCTGTTTATGGAAAGACTATGAAAAATGAACGCAAAAGAATTGATGTTAAACTCATTAACAAGTGAGAGGGGCGATATGGTGCAGAGACGTACATCGCACGACCGAATTTCCACACCTGTGACATATTTGATGAGCACTTTGAAGCTATACAACTACTTCGTACAGATGTCTGTATAAAAAAACCAAAATATGTTGGGTTGAGTGTCTTAGATTCATTAAAAACACTTGTATACGAATTTCATTATGATTTTGTGAAAAATAAAATAGGAGACCGATGCAAACTTTTGTACACAGACACTGATAGTCCTGTGTATTAAATAACAAATCAAAACATTTATAATATAATGTGTGAAAACATTGAGAAATTTGATACTTCAGACTATCATTCAAATAATGAGTTTCATTTGCCTCTGGCTGATAAAAAAATTGTTGGTTTGATGAAGGACTAGCAGCCCCCCGTCTCGGCTTTGCCCGAGACTTACTAAATTAAAAACCGTAGTGTGTTGACATGTAATGTGAAACATTTTCAGTTAAAAATTTGACACATATTCCTGATACATCTCAGAACAAAAATCTTCTTATTAAAAACATATTTTTTCGGAATCCATATGGTTTATTTGGTCAAATAATAAGGTGTGAAAATTCAAAAAAATATTTATGCTGAAAAGTACCGTGCGTTCTTTATGCCATAAAATAATCGGTGGCCATAAGAAGCCATTGATTTACAGTTTCTCCCATTTAATTCACGAAAACGGCTATTTTTTAGAGCTGTTAAGATTTTTAACTCCCAAAAAATTTATACTAAAAAAAAATTTTTTTCTCATATCTCACAACTTTATTACCAGAGCAACAAAGTCCTGGACCTTAAACCCTACATTTTTATTGCCACAAAAACACAAATACATTTTGTATTGTTTAACACAAAGATTTCAGAGATTGCTGTGAGGGTACAATGAAAAGCTGATCTCTCACGTAATGGACTCTTTAGTTGTCGATTTTGATGCTGCTGATTCAATCTCTATAAATTTTCTGCGTCAGTTTCTTGACGCCGAAGTAAAATTGTATTTATTAGATACACTTGAAGTTTTTCTTCCAATTTACCCTCTTGCGACTTTTGGCATGCTTAAAATTTTTGTGACCCCTAAAAGCTGTTTTCTGTCAAATTTGTTAAGTTCTAATATATTTGTTGGCAAGATAGTTCGACGTCCGATGGCCCTTGAAAAGATCCGTAAGCTTCTTAAGTTAACTCTTTCTTGACTGCAGTTAACAGCAATTGTGACTGCCTGGATACCTCAGGGTGATCTTCTCTGGCTTGCTGTTGAAGACCCAGACTGATTGAGAGAAAAATTACAAAGTCTGAAGCTTTGGGGCTAGTTGTAGTGCTCTTTCCCAACATCTCCTGGTATAACGCCGAAGACGTTGGTGTCTAAAGCATCTTTTTTATTTGCAGATTCAGTTGTTTTGGTGATCTTAGATGGGGAGATTGGTTAGTGATACTTGTCCAGTGGAGGCTGTCCCGTTAGCTCAAGTTTTTTTTCTTTTATAGCTGTTCTAGGTTTGCCCAACGCAGACCTTAAAGAGGATCACTGATTCCTGGTTGAATGCTTAGAGTCGAGAGGGTAGTATAGGGTCGTCGGTCACCGGGTTTTCCAGCCTTGCGAAGAACAACTCCACAGGTGATTTCTGCTAGTTAATGGCTGACTTGGTTTAATAGTGCCCGTCTTTAGTTAATATAGTCTTTTAGTTGACGAATCGTTTCCAGAAATGGTAATAAAAAAGTATTTGTTGACAAGGTAGTTTACACTTAGGTGGATCCTAAAAAGAACCGATGAAATTGATGGTTAAGTAGGGATTGTACATACTTATAACGGCCCTAAAAAGCGCCAGTGGTGAAACTTCCAGGCTATTCTTTATTATCATTTCTGATGATGAAGAGCTGGATACGGGTTGCTTGATTCTTACCCCGGGAGTCTTGATATATGGAGACTGTGATGAAGGAAGGTACGCCGCTGACCAAAGAATATCTCGTCTCTGGTCGTTTCCCGGATAACCAACCGCTCATCGTTAGACGAGAACATGTTGGGGACGCGAAGACCGAGAACGTAGCCGTTGTGGCTGCCCGTGCTCATCAGAGCTGTTTTCTCGTGCTTACATTTGTAGCCACAAATTCTTTAACTGCACCAGGTGGGATGGTTGGACTGCCACACAACTCTGAAGAGTTGGTGCAGATTCTGCTCTAGCTAGATATGTCTCCTGATATTGTGGCAGAGACGGCATCAGATGGAATCAATTTTTTTTTTTGATCGCACTCGTCGAGATTCAGGGTGAACGAACATCTAGGTCCCTTCCCCCTTCGAGAAGAGTGTCGTCTTTAACCGGGATACCTAGCTGCAAGACTATAATCCGCATTCTCTATACAGCTCGTTGAACTGCCGAAGCTCGACTACATCACTACCGAGACGCTCCGGCCTATTATACCCACACTTATTTAATCATGTTTCAGGTAGTTTCGATTTTATGTCGACACCACCTAGTGGATTTTACTGAACTAAAGTGAAAAGCTGGCGAATTTTTGAAAAAATTTCAGCTTATTTGTTGCTATTGTTATTAAATTTTTTAAGATAAAAACTGTACTAAAACTATCTAGGAAGTATCATGAATCAGTGTGCAAAATTTCAGCAAAATCGGTTCAGTAGTTTTCGCGGTTAGCGATTACAACGGTTTTAGCGACTTTGCTTTATATATTAGTAAAATGAATGTAATGGAAAAATTATGCTTGAATTTGTAGGACTATGAAACAAAATGTACAGTGTAAAAATTGAAGATCAAAATTCATTAAAGAAGGCCAGAGGCATTAAAAGTTCAGTTGTGAAGACTACAAGAACTTTTGATGATTATGTAACATGTTTGTGTGAAAACACTAGTATTACACGAGAGCAAAAAAATATAAGATCGCATCATCGTCAGTTTTTTACTAAAAAAGAGACGAAAATTGCACTAAGTGCTCATGATGATAAACTATTTTTGCAACCTGGTTGTACAGATACCCTACTATGGGGTCATTACAGCATAGTGGGAGAAGAATTATCTAATAAGAGGGCAGGATCGATAAAGGGGGTAGCCAATCAGGTAGCAGAAGCTTCAAGAGATTTTATGTATTGAATCACCGAAAAATAGACCGAACACTAGCTGATGAGCCTGCAGTGGAGGGGTTGGTGCTATGTAAGGAGTTGTCTCAACCAGCTGGTTATTGCCTAGGCAAGCTCATTCTACACTCCAGCAGAGGTTTTAGTAAGGTTGAACTTAATTAACAGACGCTGACATCACTTTTAAGTGAACCACCGAGTAAAAAATCTAAATACAGTCAAGGTGATATACTTTATTTTATACTAAATATTTGTGCATATTTACTCAGCATATGTTATGTACGAATATTTTATGCTAAGTTCCATGTCTTTTATTTTGTTAAAAATGGATCTTGCAGCACTCAACAAAATCTCTGACAGTGATTTTCTCCCTACGAAGAAACTTTCTAAATTGATTCCTTAACAAAACTACATGGTGTCAAAACTAAGAAAAGTGTATACTAAATTTGGACCTAAGATAGTTGCAGAACTTGACGATGAATTTCAAATTTTTCTGCCGACGAAAATAAACTCAGCTCTATTTGAAAACAAAGAATTTTATAATGAATTGTTGGAGGCTGTTAATAAATTTAAATTATTTATAGTGTACAACAGAAAACACATTAAATTTTTTTATGCATAATGTAAAAAAGGTGAAAAAATAAATAACAATTTTTTTCCAAAAATTTGAGTATTTATTTAAAATATTCTTACTACGTAGTATTTTTAATATTACTTAAAACATATAAGAATCTTATAATTTTTTTAACTAACGTAATTTTCCAAAAAATTCTTATTTATTCGTCCAACTATTGTGAGTGCTGTCAAAACCCAACCATTTGACAAAAACTTGATTGCCACGTCTTCGAAGAATAGGTATACATCAGGATGCTTTGTTTTCTGCAGTTCTTGTTCGTAGAAACCTCCAGAAATAGGTTGATCTTGGTCATCTTTGAGGTGATACGTTATCGGATTTTTTGTGGCTACTTACATGATGGTAAATATTTCCGTCAACCAATTTGACGTATATCCTTTTTTAAAAGTTTGTTTGGTTTTGTTCACTCGTACTTTATCACCAATTTTAAATTTAGACTTAAACTTATTGCTATTTCCACATTTTCTTTTTGACTTCTCCCAAATTTGAACTTTATTTTCAGCTACAACATCTTTTGGTTTCGACCAATTGTTCGGTGCATTTTATTATTATAAAATTTAATTAACGTTTGTAACAAATTTAACCATTTATAATCATAACCATTTGCCTTGCAAACTAAATTTTTTCCACATCAAATCTTTTAAAGTACCATTGAATCGCTCGCATATAGACGCTTTCAGATTGCTATACGTTCAGTATAAATTTATTTTATATTTCTGCATAAGATCTTGGAAGTTTGCATTATAGAATTCTTTGCCACGATCAGTTTGCACGTTCATGGACACCCGTCCTTTTTTTAATATCGAATGCATTACTGCAGTTACTTCTTTGCCGGTTTTTTCTTGACACGTACAGCCCATGCGTACTTGGAGAAAACATCTATTACAGTGAGCATATACCGATAACCTTTGTTTTTACGAGCGTGAGGCTGCATCTCTACAAGGTCTGCTTGCCATGTTTCGTCGAAGCCACGTATGTTAAATTTTCGGCGAGGATAGTTACGCCTGGCTGCCTTATGAAGTTCCTCAATGATTTGCTCCATGTATTAATTGTCTAGGTTTAAGTTTTTTGAATCAGCTTGAATACATGGGAATTTTTTTTGCAAGTTGTATAAAAAAATTCGAAATTTATCTATTTTTTTTTCAAGTCTTTTAATTACTTTAATTAAGTAAGCATAATTTACAGCATCTTGAGGCTGTTTTAGTGTTTTAACATTGCACAGCCTTTTATTATCTAAGTCATACTGTCCATCTGCAGTAAGTTTATATCAAATACCGGGAGAACCTTGGCTACCACCTTCGGTCCTACCCAATTTTCGACCGAATACATCGACACTTATTTTGACACTGAAGCAATGATTATATGCATCAATCTATATATATGTATATATTCTCCCTCACGAAGGTCTTTGATAATTGATATAATTTCAGTGTCATGACTTGTATTTCCTGCCAACTTTTCAGCTATCAATAAGCGTAAGCGATCTACTAACTCATTAGGATTATTCCAGTGTCTATAATCTACTTGTTGCATTATTCGATCAGTTTTATAATGAGGTAGCAGCGATCTACCTTTTTTACGAACCGTGAGATCGAACATTGGAGCAATCATTTTAATAAACTTATTACTATTATGGGTTTGTATAGCTCCGTTCTTTTTAAACCCTTTTCTGTGAACATTCAACATTTTTAATAATACGTTGTATTTTTCAAAATCCTCCTGTGTCAACAGAGATTTATTAGGATGCTTTTTAATGAGTAGCTTCATTAATCCCGGAGTCATTGGATACTTTAAATCGTCTATTTTAATATGATTATTTTCAAATTCTATTCACGAATCGCCAAGTTTGTAAGACTTATTTTCTTTCCGCACTCCATACTTTAAGTCTAAAAAATCTTTATGATTCTGATCAAGTATTTGTAAATAAAAATTATTTAATAAATTTTTATGACTTGAACAGAATCATAAGATTAATGTTAAATAGTATTATTTAAATCAGTATCATCGTCACTTTTACTAATGGCCAACTCGAATGTTAAATCATGATCACTAAATTTTTCTCAGTTTTTATTTTTTTTTTGTTGATTCACTGTATCAACTTTATTACTTTCTTCATCGTTTTTATTATAAAAATAATTGTGAGTAACATAATTATTTTGGTGTTTTTTTGTTTTGGCGACAATTTCCATTAAAGGGTCTGTTATTGGTTTAAAAGTTTTACTAAGTACTTTTTCAGGCTCATTTTTCCAGACTTTAACAGTCTGTGCTTTTCTTGAACCGCCTCTCGTGCCTTCACTAACTGGCTTAGAACGTCTTTCTCTTGTTGATACATGATGATGATGATCCAATGTCTTGCAACACACTGTAACGATTGCGCTAGGTATGTCCTAAATTTATGGCGAAATTATCAAAGCCTTTTCTGTAGCGTACATTATTTATTTGCCTATCCTTGTTTATAACGCCAAATCCATGTTTATTATCATTCCAGCAATTGGAGCATAAATTTTTAAATTGAATGTATGGCATGTCTGAATTTTAATGATCATCATACACATTCTTCAAATTAACTTCATCTTAACGAAATAAAACTAAAAAGTTGACATTATCCCTTACAAGATGCTTTGGCACTTGAGCATATGACTGGCAAAGATAGAAGCAGTCAACATTTTTGTATCTACTCATGCAGAAAAAGGCCCTTACATTATCTTGTTTTTCACAGGCTATATCATCAAAAATAATTATAGAATTTGGTAAAGCATCATCTGGTGAGACTACAGTTTTGTGTTCACTGAAAGGTAAGTATTTCACACGCACTATAGGTTCCAATAGTTCTTTTAAAAACTTGTACTTTGGTTGATGTAGTGATTCTGAATACACGTACACATTTTCAATCTTAACTCCATTGGGATGCACGATTAGAGCTAATAAGCTATTAGTTTGACCGCAATGAAATGGACCGCAAAATACTGCGCGAATACTGTCAGGGAGTAGTTCGCCATGTCGATTTGAAAGCTTTTCTTGTTTTACAATGGCGTCAAAATTAGGAACTTATAATTTTATGGATTGCTCTTTAAACTCCATGTCTATACTGTATGAATAATAAGTTCAAACTAATTTTTAAATGAAATAGTACAGTACTTATATAGTTTGAGCTCTTTACTTGTCAATAAATTTCTCTACTATGAATAGATTATTCATTTTCTCGAACGCTTAGTCATAATCCAACCTCTGAAGACTAATCATCATCATCATCATGCGTCGTAAAAGAGGACACGATCTTATAAATAAAGTCATAAATTCTTTACTAGAAGAGCTTCATTTGCCTGACTATCATTACTGCGGTCCAGGTACTAAGCTCGTTAAGCGTCTTGGTAGAGGCAATCCAGGGGTAAACCCGCTGGATGCAGCGTGCAAAGAGCATGATATATCGTACTCAAAAAATCGACAAGATTTTAAAGCCAGACACAAAGCAGATGCAATTTTAGCTAAGAAGGCTTGGCAAAGAGTTAAAGCTTGAGATTCAAGTGTTGGTGAAAGAGCAGCAGCTGCCCTTGTGACTGGCGCTATGAAGGTTAAAAGTAAATTTGGTATGGAATTGGAGCAAGAGAAAAAACAGAGTATTAAAAAAAGGAAAAAAAGAATGGGTAGGTCAAAGAAAAAACAATGTAGTGCTTTAAGCGAGTTATTAAGGCTGCCTCGCAAGACATGAATACTAAAAGCAAAAGTGCTCGAGATGTCATTAGTAGTACTTTGAAAGGTGCTCGCAGTGCGTTAAAAAACTTGGGAGGTAAAAAGCATGTTCCGATTCCGCGCATCTAACGCCTTCCTACTCAGATCGGTGGAGCTATACCTTTGATTCCCTTGTTTGCTGGTTTGAGTGCAACCAGTTCTATAGCCAATGGAATAGCTGGAATGATGGAGAGCATAAATGCTGCTAAGTTAGACAAAAAGCAGCTAGCAGAAAATCAGAGACATAATCAAACCATGGAAGCTATCACACTTGGAAAAGGTCTTTATTTTAAACCGCATAAAACTGTATTAGGAGTCTATTTAAAGCCTTACGCTGGAAAAGGTTTGAAAGAAAAAAAAAAACCTAAAAAAAAAGTTCAAAGAAATAAAATTACCTGATCGAGCTCTAACCAACAGAGATTTGATAAAATATTCTAAAATCTTCAAAATTCCTTATTTTCGTGGAGTATTCATGAGAAAGAGTTTACCTGCTGACGGTCCATGGTTTTGTAAAACAGCTATAGTGAATCTTGATGATGAGAATGGACCTGGAACTCACTGGGTGGCTTATCGAAAACATGGTAATAATGTTGTGTACTTTGACAGTTTTGGAGATCTGCAGCCACCTACTGACTTAATGTTGTATCTGAAAGTTAGTAAAGCGAAATCTAACCATAAGCGATATCAAGAATTTAACTCCTACAACTGCAGTCATTTGTGTTTAAAGTTTCTTTTAAAACAAATATAACTTTTTTACATGGGGAGAAACCATTTAGTTACACTTCAAAAACCATGAAAGAAACATTAACACAGCCTTTCTGGTACTTCTTCTTTTTAGAAGCACAGTATTTTCCACCGATTGAGTTATCACCAAAATACAACGACGTTCTTGGCTTAGTAGAACTTTTGTCATTCAACTCCATCCTAAATATTGATGAAAATTGTAATAAATTTTAAGTCAGCAATCAATTTATTGTATTATCAACAGGCAGTTATAAGATTGAAAATATTAGATTATTTTTGATTGTGGTATTACAATCTCGCAACATAACTCTCGATATCAAGCTAAACAATAATACGCTTCAAAGTGTTATCAAGTGCAGTCATACTATTGATTTAAGACCTCAAGATTCTATAGGCCGTCTATTAGGTTTTACTCAGAGAGTTCTAAAACATAATACCACTTATATTTTAGACTTAACTGTAGTTATTCTAAAAATAAACGCATTAAGAGTTAAATGTAACATCACAAGTGGAGCTTACATAAACAGTCACGAAGTACATATGATTCATGAATTTTTTCCCGCTGTACCACCCGGATATAAGATTATTGAAGTTCTATCACAAATAATTTATTTACCAATCATTGTACGTATCATTGATCATATACCACTACGCATTGTAGATCAGGATGGTGATTTAGTGAATTTTCGTAGAGAAATCATAACTATAAGATTGCACATGAAACTCTCTCCGTAATGGGTATCACATATAATCAGACAAATCATATAGGCAGCTCAATATGCATCCCAGCGCTCAGTAAACAACGAGCTCTCAAAGCGTTGAGACGTCAGAGAACAAAGTCCTTCAAAGCATAGAGTTCTCCAAGAAAACGATTGACACATCAAAAACTAACTCATTAAAACATTCAGTTTATAAAATTCTCGGTCTTAAAATAAAAAGCCCTGGTGAAGACTAAATTGGATAAATGTTGTATACAAAATGGATGAGATTCTAAGTATTCAGTCTTCAGTCGTATTTGACAAATCTATTGCGCACTATGAGATTCATGCTCATCAGCCGTATGCATCATCAACACATGGCAATAGTGATGAAATTCACATTTCAATCCAACATCAAGACTTGTGTTTTTTACCATCCAGAAGTTCTTTACATATTTACGGAAGATTGGTCAAAGCAGATAAAAATACAGCAGTAACAAACACCGCATCAATAAATAACGCCATTTGTCACTTATTTGAAAAAATAAGATATGAGATAAATGCTATAGAAGTAGACAAGTGCAAAAATGTTGGACTAACAACCCTTATGAAAAATTGGCTATCGCTTTATCCTGATCAAATGAAATCTATGATAAATGCTGGTTGGCTTGGCGTTGGAGAAGAAGAAGATGATAGTTTAACTAATAATAACGGCTACTTTGATATTATACTTCCATTCAATATGATGTTAGGTTTTGCTAAAGACTATCGTAAGATAGTTGTTAATGTAAAACATGAGCTTATACTTACAAGATCAAGAAATGATATGAATGCTGTGTTGCAAACTCTGCTCAATGTTGCTGATCTGGCCACCGCAGCAACTTGGGAAGACTTTAAAATAGTAATATTGAAACTTGAATGGCTTATGCCTTATGTGGTAATGTTAGATTCTCATAAAATTTGTTTATTAAATTATCTGCAAAAAGACAAGTTTGTATTTATGAGTTTTTGAACTTGGGAATTATATAAGTATCCCCTCTTACCTAGCACATCAAAACATACTTGGGCAGTCAAGACATCTAATCAGTTGGAAAAGCCACGTTATATTATTTTAGCTTTTCAAACAAACCGAAAAAATTAGAAAAATTTAAGCGCTTGTATGTTTGATCACTGCAATATAAAAAATGTGAAACTCTATTTGAATTCACAATATTATCCTTATGGTGATCTTGATCTCGATATGACACGTAATCAGTATGCGTTGCTATATAATATGTATGCTAATTTTCAAAATTCATAGTATGGCAAAAAAACACCTTCATTAGGCAAACATCACTTTCTTAATCAGATACATTTAATCGTCCTTGATTGTTCCAAACAAAACGAGACATTAAAAAAAGTTCCAGTCGATGTGAGGCTAGAATTGGAGTCACATAACAACTTTCCTGTTAATTCATCTGCTTATTGCTTAATTTTACATGATCGTATCGTTCAGTATAGTCCAATGAGTGGGGATGTCAAGAAACACATGTAAAACTATATAAACCCGATTTATGGGCTCTACGAGCATCAGTTTATTTTCAGTTATCATGGATAAAGGCCGGAGTAACAGCTGGAGTAAAAAAGAAGCAGAAACTAAACGACGCCAAGAAGAGTGGGAAAAATTTATGAAGAGAAACGAGCAGAAGAAACAAGACGCAAAGATTAAAAAAACAAAATCTGTGGGAAAATCGAATGATAAAGACTGTGTAATTGTTTGAAAAATCAATTTGTTTAATAAGACTTTAATTAATATGTCGCATAAACCGAGTACAAGCAATTTTACTACTAATGTTAAGTATCAAAAACTTTCAACTAAGGACGATGATGATGAAAACAAGAAATCTTGGCTGAAAAACTTCATTGATAAGTATTTAACCAACAAAGGATCTTGTCCTAGTAATGAAGGTTATGAAAAGATAAAAAACAAAACTAATATCATAATAAAGGAGAAAATGGAGTTGTTTGTGGACATGCAAGGTTTCAAGAAACCAGGTAATGATTATGTGCTCAAGAAAGTGGCTATTCTTCCACTCATGCAGGTCCCACCGATGCAGGAGCACAAGTATTTCTTTTTGAAGCACCCTTCAGCTGGCAAAAATTTCCACCAAAATATAAACATAAAAATTTATACCTTGAACTTTACTATCATGGACTAAGCTGGGACTCGGGAAAAATTGAGTACACGGAGATAGGTAATATTTTAAGGGAGAATCTTGAAAATCTTACTTATATATTTGTTATTGGAGACCTGAAATAAAAGTGGCTTGAAAGATTTGGCTTTAAAGTCACTGATATGACTATGACTATCCACCGTTTGAACTTCTAAGGTTAGTTACTACTTGTGCTCATCACAATGGAGCCTACAAATCTATTTGTGCTCTTCATAATGTCAAACGAATAAAAAAGTTTTATTTTAATATGGAATAGGTTGATGTTGATGACGACGACGATAGTCACATGTGTCTGTAAAAATGTATTGTACTTAGAGAATAAGATGTTTAACAAATTATTTTGCAAGTCTGAGCATTTTTCAAGTCTAGTTTTGTAAATATAAGTTTTTTTAATCTAAAATAAACAGATTAACCAAAATAAACACAAAAAATGCTAAACAATTATTTTCCTACTCCTTCACGTCCTACATCATCGGGCAACGCATTCGCTTACAAAAGTAAATACATACACCCAACGAGCGCACAATCTGCACAAGAAATTCAAACAGCGCGCTCAATTTCAAGCAGCACTGTAGGCGAAAAATGCGCATCGCAGCGCACGCAAACTCAAGCCTGCCAGACCCGCGTGCCCATTGGCTGCAAGGGGACTCCAACTCATCGATGAAGAGGGGCTGCCGCGGGGAGGGGCACGCCGCGGGAGGGGGCCACTGCCATAAGGAGGGGCATGCCGCGAGAGGGGGCCACTTCCATAAGGAGGGGCACACTGCAAGATGGGCTACCGAGGGGAGGGTGGCTGTGCTGGAATCGCCATAGCTTATCTACTCTGGTGCATTAAAGATTATTCATAAATTTTATTTTATTCCTGTTATATATTCAAGAATAAATTAATATACAAGTTTTTACAATGAACTTTGACATAACTATATCGTAAAAGCTTCAACTAAAAACCTTAGCAATATTATTAGTTTTTTTATCCGTGGTTTTTCTTGAATATGGTCATGTAAGCATCCCCAGCCAATCACATGACAAATAAAAGGCTTTACACAAAATAACTTACCTTTTTGAAATAGGTTTTCTGATTGCGCTCATGAGTGTTCTTTTCTCAACTCGAGAGAATTTACTTTAAAATTAAGCAGTTATAAGCGGTTTTTTATTATTTTAAATGTACAACAAGTTAGGATGAATCTCAAAGCTACGTACTTACATTTTCAAATTATAGCAAGTAAAATTTAATATAGTAGCACTTACTTGCGTTACAAGCATATGCTCAATTTATAGTTCAGCATTCAATAAGATTCTACTAGCGTGGTGGCAGTTTATGATCATGGTTGCTGGTAAAAAGTATTTTTTCTCTATAAATTTTAATCATGCATATTGGTATGCCCAGATCATTGTGCAAAAAAAAGTTAGAAGAGAAAAAATTCATATGACTGTGCATAGAGCAAATAATTAAAAAAAAAATTTTTTTCTAACAACCACATACCTAAACTGCCACCACGCTAAAAGAATCTCATTAAATGCTGAATTAAAAAATCAGCATATGCTTGTAACAAATATGAGTGCTAGTAAAAATTTGCTGCTTTTCTAAAAAGAGTAAGATAACTTTTAAGTAGGAATAAGCAAGTTTTACTGTACCATTTTTTGTTTCTTATTTTACTTGCATCAAATATGTAATCTTATGTGATGAGCTTGCGTTGTGTGTTGATATGCA
Source organism: Copidosoma floridanum (assembly GCF_036245765.1). Taxonomy (NCBI): domain Eukaryota; kingdom Metazoa; phylum Arthropoda; class Insecta; order Hymenoptera; family Encyrtidae; genus Copidosoma; species Copidosoma floridanum. Next base: position 2,025,994 of record NW_028321898.1, on the reverse strand, counting down.
AAAAGAATATTCTTACAATAAATAATATAATATTAGGACGAAAAATGAATCAAATAATATTTGTCAAGCTCTGCATTAAATATTGGTATGTTCGGATTTTATTAATATATCTTCAATTAAATCTAAAAACTCTTTACGAATAAAATATGCATTACTACAAGTTTTTACTTTCACAAGTAAATTTTTCCGTTTTTTTTTAATGCTGGTTCAAACTGTAAGGTTTTTTGCTTCTGTAATAGTTTAAACTGTGAAAAGATATGTAACTTATAACATCGACTTAAGCTTTCAGATTCAAAAATTTCATGTAAGATTTTTGCTTAGATGAATACAAATGCGTATATTTTGGGTATTCGCATAGGCCTAAAGTTAGTCTTATTGTCAATAAACATTAGAACAGACAATGAGCTCAAATGTTAAAGGAGGCTGGCCTCGAAAAAAATAAAAAATTAGCATTAATACTGGTCGAAAACGGGGAAGCAATAAAGATGCGTCTTGAATGACTGTACATCGACGTGCATTGGAAATTGCAACAGCGGCTGAGAGTAACATATCAGTGTTAGAGTTAGCTGTAAAACAAGCTAAAAAACATAATGATGATAAGTTGTCTGAAAATAAATCAAACATTCTTTCTGATACGAAAAGAGACGACATTTACTCGAACAAATCCACATTGCCTTTTTACATCAAACATGATTACAGCAAAAGAAAATATATTGCATTAGTGAAGGACGGTAAAGAGCATGGCAGCCAAATTTACCCAAGTTACAATAAATTTAGCATTCCTATGAAAGCATGCAAACCTAATAAATCCAGTATTTCTGAAGTAAAAATTTGTACACCGTTGCAAAGCATATTGAATAAAACTGGAGAGCGTTTATGTAACTCCGTGGCTTTGGATTGGTCAAAAGATGCTTTGAAGAACATGAAGCCTCATGTAACTCTGGGTTTTGATAGCTCCTCTGGTTACAACAACAGTCATCAAAGATTTGAAAATAAATCCAATGAGAAATTACAAGCTCAGTATTCTCTTTTTGTAAGCAGCTGTCTTATTATACAGCTGAAATGTTCAACTAATTCAGGTATTTCTGAGCTTTGAAACTGTATTAATTTGAATGAATACAATGTTTTAATATACAAAATCATAAATCATAACATTATTGACAATTTTATTTCTGATAAAATTACTGGTTAAACCAGAAATAATGTAAAACAGTAATAAAATTATTAATATTTCAAAATATTATAAGTTCACTTCTGCAATTACAATTTTTTTATCTTGATTTTATTTTCTTTACTTTTTATTAGTTCAACACATTTTTTATTGTCTGTATATTGTCTCTTTATTGTCTTTTTTTGATCTTGTTTCGAGAATTAGATACAAGAGCGAGCAAACTGAAACTTTAGGAATTCAAAGTGATTAGTGATCCGTTGCGGGCGAAATGTGAGAAAATAGATAAATACAAGTAAAGTGTATTTAAATTTTCTTGCGTTGATTTATTAATGCGTAACGTTTCGCTGACAATATGCGTCAGCCTCATCAGGCTGCAAAATTAAAATTAAAAAGACACAATGAGTGATCTGGAAGGCTCAAACACAAAATACAATAAATTTTGATGTAAATTTTTACCGCAGGTACGCGAGAATTCGTAAGTTTGGTTAACTTACTCGTCACCTGTCGTGCTATCGACTGACAATAAATTACAACAACAAGCCAGCGCTTATATAGGCGGAGCCGCAAAGGTAGACGGTAAAGGGTGATGAACTTGATCGGGACACTTAAACTTTCGTAGTAAAGGCAGGTATGCTCTATTAAAGGAAAGCACGTCCTCCTTTCTATTGATGTTGTGTTTGTCGAGTTTTATATAAAGCATTTCGAAAATACTTCTTTTTTTGTAATTGGATTCTTTGTCAAGGATTTTAAAGTTATCCCAATCGAATTCATGGTCAAAATTGATTTGGTGTGCACAAACAACGGAATCAGAGTTTTTACTTGTCATATGTTCACTAATGTGGACCTCCACCGCTCGCTTTGTTTCACCCACATATGACGCAGGACAATTTTTACAATAAAACTTACATACTACATTTGTCTGTTTATGTTTATTCGTTGTATCTTTATCTAAGCGGACGATATGCTGCAGTTAATTGTTAATAAGAGAGTAAGTGTGAATATTGTAGGGTTTTAACATGGTTGAAATTTTTTCGAAATTATTGTCAATGTATGGTATGCCAATTATTATGGAGACCTTAGATAATAATTACAAATTTCGTAAGTTACACATACAATAAAGAGCATCCTTAAATGAATTTTCATAATAATGTTAATTCATATGGATTCAATTTCAATCATTACGCCTTTCTTAAGGTAATATTATTTTGCAATTCATAAGTTTCAAAGTGTGTTCATTATTTTTCAGACGATTTAAAAAAGAATGTTTCATTATTAAAGGAAAAATCTATGAAAAATTTCATGTTCGCATAGATCAAATTTTGCAAGGTCGTGGGACTTATAATACTGGTAATATCGCGAGGTGATGCTTTAAATATCCATAAATGTTTGCAGAATGCCTAGGAATTTTATCGGAAATAGTAATTGATATCGCTCTAATATTATCAGCCTTTAAATACTGTAAGAATTTAAATTTGGAAGAACTGGAACAATTTTCACACGAAACGTGAAACTTATACTACAAAACGTATCCGTTTGCAAGAATGAGTCCTACTGTTAACAAATTGTTAAAGCATGGCTGTGCCATTGCAAGCCAATTTTCACTACCCATGCTTTTTTATTCTGAAGACGCGAACGAGTTGTGGCACAGGTTGTATCGTAAGAACCAGACCTCAAACGCACGACAAATATCCAGGAAAGCAAAATTATTAGATATTTTTAATCAAGCCCTTTAAAGAAAATCGAAAAATGGTTGTGCAGCTTTGGATATCAGAAGATTCCTCGCAGACAGGTAAGTCAAAACAATAAGATTGCTGAATTCATCACATATTCATAAGTTCTTGTTCTAGTGAGAAAATTGACAATGACAAAAGTTATGATAAAAGATATAGTGATGATATAACCGACTTACAGAGTAAAGCTGAAAGAGATTATAAAATGTTATTAAAGATTATATAGAACTAACTATTTTCTTATGTTAAAAATACTTATTGAAAAATATATGATCAACTCGATTACAGTGAAGTATGTATTCTGTTTGATAGATTCTTCATCTATTACCTTATTATTGGCCTCAAGCAAAATTTTACAAAATTAATAAGAAGCTCTCTTCATTTTTGAAAATCCTCTTTATGCTATTATTGGTATGTTGTACATAATAATAGATAAGTTAGTAGATTTTTATGGACATGCAACATTTAATTTTAAAAAGGAATGTTACATCTAAAACTGAAGAAAGAAGAAAAAGTCAATTTACTGATGTTCTGTCATATATTTAGATGTTTTGATTTTGCCTGCAAAATAAGAAAAGCAGTTATTAATTAAAGTTATCGAATATCTGACCTTGAGTTCTTATCTGAATCCACATAGATAAAAGTTTGTGAGCGAACTGTAATTCTTCCATTTCTTTAACCTGAAATTTTGTATTAAAATTCAAACAATGTTACGATTGCTTTGGCAATATTAAATTGTATGCGTGGTAACACATGGATCAGACTTCAAATTCACTATAAGCAATTAAAAAAAAAACCTTGATTGTAGTTACAAGCCCGTTATATTTTAAGACATTTTATATAGACATCTTCGTTCAACATATTGGATGGGACATTTTGAATTTCGTGCATACAACTCATGTTACGCAAGCCCTAGCTTAGACAATACGTATATACCTATATAGGAGATTATAGCATGGGAACATAACTCATTACGTACGTTTATTAATAAAAAAAATACATTTATTTTAATTCAGAAAAATTCATAATTTTGTCGGCCATATTAAATCAACTATTTTTTTCTTCACTAGTCTTAACTTGAATTTGGTATAAGTAACTTAAACAATAACAACTTTCACAATTAAATTCATATTTTTATAATATTCCCGTTTCTAGTCTACCATATTGGATCGGCCATTTTGAATTTACAAAAAACTAACCTCAGGTTCGTTATCAGAGACCCCAAAAGCCTAACAATAACAACTTCAACAATTGAATTTAAATTTGTATAATATTCCTGGTTTTTTGCCACCAAATTGGATCGGTCATTCTAAATTTACAAAAAAACTAACCTCAGATTCGTAATCAGAGACCCAAAAAACCCAACAATAACAACTTTAACAATTGAATTCAAATTTTTATGAAATTCTCAATTTTTGCCGCCAAATTGGATTGGCCATTTTGAATTTGCAAAAACTAACTTCAGAATCGTGATCAGCGACCCCAAAAATCTATCTGTGGTAAATTTTGAGAAAATTTTATTGAAAAAAGAAATTTTATAAAAAATTTAATTTTTTTATGGTAATTTTTTCAATGTTTATGATAAACTATAATTGTTTATAACAATATTATGCAATTGCCTATAGTTTTTCTGTATATCTTGTCCAATTTTCTGTTAGAAAAAAAAAATCATAGTGATATCTTAATCCTATCTCGAGATTTACGATTTTGATAAAAAAAAATGCGAATTTGCCCACTGTGCACCCTCCACAGCCCCCCACCAAAAAACTTCGTTATAAATAGCTCCCCCGCAAAATAAGGTAAGATTTAATTGTTTTATACGTGATTTTGACACAGTTTAGAATATGCTAGCCCCGCAGTCAGGCCCCCCCTCTTACGCTCCCCAAAGCCCCCAACAGGTTTTTTCGCTCCCCAAAAGACGCCCAAATTTTCATACCGTGACAAGCATTAGAATAAAATCTATGCACTTGATTGTTCCAAACATATTATAATAACGTTACTTAACTTGTATTACGTAACGGATTAAAACCGAAGACTTCTTAACAGAATACAGTATGCAACAAATTCATGATTGTGAAAATAAACTTATAATAAAATCCCTGAAGAGGCTGAAACAATAATAAATAAATGTTCCTTAAAAATGACATCTGAAAAAATCACTGTCTAGACTGCTGACCTCATGGATGAATAATTCCAATAAGAATCATCGATTGTACTCAAAAAATGATCTATGTGTATATAGTCATTATTATAATATACAAAAACCCTCAGTCCCTCCACAAAAAAAGGTTGTTTACAAATGGCCCCCCACAAAATTAGGTTAAATTTGTTCGTTTTTTACGTCATTTTAACATAGCGAAAAAATTTGGTAGACCCCCCATTAGTCCCCTCATGCCCCCAACATCATTGTGACGTGCCACGCATTGTTATCAGTTTTTTTTCAGGCCGTCTATAAGGCAAATAGATACACTTTACACTTGAAAAATCTTTATGCAACAAATTCTATCAGTTATCAATTGAACATATCAGTTATATTAACTTATAAAATTCAACTCATATACGTAGAATATATACAAATATATTTACATTGACAAACTGTAAAGCTTAACAGTCTATATTTAATAAGTGTAAAATGAAGGCCACGTTATACTTTTTTTTCGTTTGTATCATTTAAGCACTATGTAATTTTTAATGATCAGAGCATATATTTTTATGACATGATAAACATGAATGCATCATCCAAAGACCTACATGATTAAATAATTAATTTTAACTGTGGAAGTTTGCCAAACAACTTCGTGTCTTCTATCACAAATTGGAAATCATAGAAATTTCCATGCAGCCTCGATTAGACTTAAATATCTACCATCCACATAATTTTTAATTATATCTTAAATATTTTTGTCACAATCGCTAGTTTTTTATAACTCAATATAAGCTTATTCGCTGCTTTTCTAAATGTTGTCATAAATATATTTAATGCTTTGTATTAATACTCAATGTGACATTTATAAAACATTGACATTTTATCAGCAAATATTTGTCAAATGGTACAACCCTTGAATTATCAAATTGAATTTTATTTTTATTCTTAAATTTATAAATATGATTTTGAAAAATATTAGTTATTCATTTACACTGTGGGTAATTATTCTTTTTAACATTTGTGAATACTGAAAATAGTATAAAAATTTTTTTTGTACATTTATGATTAACATTATCTCAACACGAACTTTTCTTACTGTGAAGACCATGGAGCGTATGCTCAATTAACACTTTGGTGAGCTTTTTGTCATTTGAATCTATTTCAGCTGACATAGTTTTATCTATATCTTAAGGTGTTACCATTTAATGATCTGGATATAATGTTATAACAATTGTGCATGTGGCAGTTCACGTTTCATTATAGACTCTAAGCAATCGACCCCAAGGAAAACCACTAGGGATTTTGCTAAAGTCTAAGCATTCTTATTTAAAACCAGGGGGTTGGCGCGCAAAGCGCCCAGGTGGGGGGGGGGAAAGCCCTTCTAGTATGCATATAAATGTTACTGCTGTCACTAACTTAAATCGTGTCCAGAGCTCGTACAACGTTTTGAAACTAAAATTAATTATGCTTCCAGTGTCAATACATGTTAAATGTAATAAATTCTTAATTAAATACAGATATAACCAACTTCTTGTCCCTTTAACCAAGAATATTGCAAAAATTACCTCAAAATGTCAGTTCCAACCCTTGTCCAAAACTCAACTTTTCCAACAAAAGACTCTCGCATACCAAAATACAGGTTTTTTCCGGACTTTTCGCATCTACATTATAAACTTCAGGTATCATAGATTACATTTATACTCCAATTATACATGCATTTATCAAATAAGTAAGAACGTGTAATACATTATTTTTGTCCCTTGATTTACATGAATATTAGGATCAGCATAGAAATAGCTTTAAAAAACGCTTAATTTAGTACTGCAATGCCCCCTCATGCTTATTTTTTGAATTACATACTGACACTAAGAAATTGCACTGGCCAATGCCGCTTGAAATTAAAATCGCTGAGACCGGTGAGTAAATCCTTTCTCGTTTTCCGTGTGTGCACATACTTCGGTCAGTTCCATCCCTCCTCTAAGGCAGCCACTTGAATAGGTACGTAAATTATACTTTTATATACTGTTTGGTGATGACAGATACTGTATCAACGGAAAGGTCAGCGTGTCTCGTTTGCGAACAATCCGAGAGCTTTAAAGCCTGAAATGTCGGTTTCGACCCTGGTTGTTTTAATCCCCTGAAATAAGCCAAACTTTCCAACAATTCTTACTGTCCACTTCTCTCGAGGAAATAGAAAAGGGAGAAATTAGCATTGGAATAATAAGACAGGACAACTTAGAGGAAAATTATGTAAGGCAACCACAAATCCACAGTACCACATTCCACTCCACAGTACCACATGCGTCTTTCTGTTGTAAATGAATCACATTGCCGAACGTACCGATGGATAGAGGAAATACGATATTTTTGTCACAGAATGATAGGTTCTCCTATATATACATTTACCTCTGTCAAGTATATCTTAAATATAAGTTCTATGTTGTCAGTAAAGAAATATTGCAAAAGAAAAAAAAAACATGCAAGCATGATGAAATAAAAGAATCTAGCACATAGAATGCAATGGCATACATGTAAAACTCGGATTATAATCAACAAGTATCGCAATATGTACAGGTAAAGCCACATTCCCAACTAAACTTGCCAAAATTTAGTCTCATCCTTTCGTTAGAATCATTGTTTTGGAGATGGCCATTGCAGGTATGAAATATAAGGATTCAAAAAGGGTAATCAGGAGCCACACGCTAGTCATGGTTCAGAAGATTTTTTTCCTTCCCTTTTTTTCTTTTCCCTCTAATAATCTAGGCATTTATTTACAAAAAAGGGAACGTAGCTAACCTAAGAGATAAAATCTATTATATGTTTTAGAAAAGTAATTGTACTGATATGTAAGGAATCGGAAGAAATAGAGCTATCCAAGAAGGATCCGGGGATATCAGTAGAAAATATGGCCCAATCAGTCGCGTCTACATGAAAAATTATATGGTACGTAAATTGGGATCAAACAGTCAGAGTAATAGATGCATTAATGAAAGCGAGCAGGCAAGTAGAATAGGAAAGTAGAGTAACAAAAAGAAAAAAAGACGACTGCATAAGGTGCATGAAAACGGTTACTCGCAAGATCATTGAAACGCTGCAATGTGTTGAAACAGCGTACAGAGCAGTAGTGGGGCAGGAAGTTTAAAGCAAAAGAGAAACAGTACAAGTACTCCTGGGGCAGATATCGGAATCTAATGAGGATATGATACAGGAGTTGGTGAAATCAGATTTAACAAGCACGACCGATACAATGAAATACCTCAAAGAACAAAAAAGAGTTGCAGCGTTCGCTTATCACGAACAAACACTACAAATGTGGAAGAAATACGAGGATAAGGCAAAAAAAGTAAAAAAAAAAGGGCTTGGAATATTTTCAGATTAGGTCAGTGGATATGATAGAATGTCAGAAATAATCAAAGAATTCGAGTGGCTGGCCGACGAACTAGCAGTGAAATTCAAAACAGCAACGAATTGAACTTATTTAGAAAATCAAAGAATATCGCATCTACTAGAAGCAGCTTTAAAAACGATATTAAAGGTAGAAAGATTGGTAAAACAGTTAAGACTGGATCTCAGAGTCCCAGGAGACAAAAGCACAACGATAATGGAAAGAGTACGAGAAATAGCCGAAAAAGTGACGGTAGCACTTAATAAGAAAAAAATACATCACATTAAAATACCATTAGCAACAAAAGAAGAATTAAACCAGCTCAGAATAACACCATTACCTATAGAGCAAAAAGGGTTCAACATAACAATTATTGTGGCATACCTACAACCAACGTACGAATATATAGTAGGTAGCATGAGCAAAAAACAGTTTGCTGCGATATCCCGACAATCAGTTGACCAATGTAAGAAACTAAGTCAGGTAGATTTATGCACACAAGTAGAATTGATACAGGAGGTGGAAAAAATTACCACTGCAAGATATGGCTCATTCTAGGAGAAGCAATAAACAACTCAAAGGAGTGTCCAATCGTTTTAGCAAAATTAAAAGGTGTGTACTGGACTCACCTCGACGCGAAAAATCAGCACACGTTCAGCACCAGAAAAGAATAAAAGGTACATGTTTAATGCAAGCACACAGAACATGGAACGATGAAGGTGTCTCATGCTGAAGTAATAGACTTGGAAAAATACTGCACAGCCCAAGAGTTGGAAACGAGACTTAAACAGAGTCAGAAGGGTGAGAGTCACGTCGTTAACTTTGAAAGCCTGACTCTGAACTTTAAAGAAATTATACAAAGGATGAAAGGAGTAGAAGAAAATGAGTTGCTTAACCTAATAGAAATGGTAATAAGAAAAAGGACTACAAGATCTCTGGAGCCAAGAACACGGGCCCGGAGAAAAATTAACGATGGATAATAAGCTAAGGAACATAGTTCCAAGGTTACGCGAAGTAGATCAAACGGAAAAAAAGATTTTGAAGTGGGAAGAATATGCATAAATTGTAGCATAAATAGCCTTAGGCATTGCGGTGGGGTCGTTTGGATTTTTAAAATGGGCCCCTTACTACTACATTTGGTTAGAATTCTCAAAGGTAGAAGAAACAGATCTGGTAGAGAAGACATGGCAGAAAGTGCAGTGACAATGCAACCAGTAATGTTACAGAGCATTCAAGGATCAGGTAGACCAGTCACATTGCAAATCTGAGTGCACGTAGAGATCAGAGGCGCACCATCAGCAGCTCACAATATTTTACGTCCTTGTGCATAAGAAGAAAATATAAAGAAGCAATCGCTGGACAAGTGATAATAATAGTAATTGTGTGTGTATGTGTGTGTGTGTGTGTGCAGATGTGACTTATGCAGACAATCACTTGTATGTTAGGGTAATTATGATGACAAAAGTGAAATCATGCGGACGTCCGCATCATCTTACTATGTTATTCATATATATCTTAAAAGCACGTAAAGTTTGCCTTAATCACTTTCTACAAACATACATATATATATACTTATGCGGACAATCACATGTATGTATAGATTATTTTGAGGACAAAAGTGAAATTATGCGGACTAATGTTATACATAAAAACAAAAAGCAATTTATAATTTAAAAGTTCAAGGTCAATTTTGTCATATTATACCTAATACTTTATTTCCTGGTAATGATAAAGAACCATCTTGCAGTCAATTATTTATACATGATGATGCAGTAGCAGTTAAAAAAAGATTTAAAACAAATAGAAATTTAGTAAAAGACATCTTTAAATTTTAACTGACATTTTATCTAAAAATCCTTTTGCTAAAAATTACAAACACTTAGACCAAATTGCAAATATTCAAAATTTACCAAATTATTAAATGTATTTTCTTTGAAAAAATGATAAACAGAAGCATAAGTACAATAAGCCACTAGTACCAGAATGTAGTGCAATTATTTTTTCAAATTCAGAAATAATGGAAAATTTCGATTTATGTGTTTACTCTAAGGATTTACCAGAAAATGTTCCATCACACACATATTTTAATAAACTTTCTCACTTTGGAGATTCCATGATATTTCCCCTGATGTTTCCCTTAGGTGATTTAGGCTGAAGTACCAATTATAATAAATATTCGCAAAATGAATTAGATAAACTTGCTCTCTTGCAGTATTATCTTTAGAGATTATTATGTAGAACAAGTTCTAGGCAATTTTGTCTAATACTTTATTGTGGGAGACTGACTCATTTGTCCATACCATTGAACTCCCAAAATGGGGAATACCCCATGCACACATTCTTATTACTTAAAACGATAACAATAAGTTAATAACCTCTGAACATGTAGACACATACATTTCAGCTGAAATACCCACTTATGACGAAAAATTGAAAAAATTGGTTATTAATTATATGCTCCATGGATGTCATCCCAGTTATAGTCCGTGTTATCAAAAAGACGATAAAATTTGCAAGAAATTTTTTCCAAAATCCTTTACCATGAAAACGAGATTTACAAAAAATGGTTCTCCAGAATATAAAAGATCAACAGTACTAATGATAACAATATTAACAGAATAAAAACCGGAACGTTCAAATTTTTATTAATAATTTAATGGTAGTACCATATAATAAACTTTTGTTAATGAAATACAATTGCCACATAAATGTAGAACGTTGTGCATCCATTCAAAGCATTGAATATATTTTCGATTACATACATGAAGGTGATGATAGGGTTTTTTGGAAAATTAAAAAAGAAAATGAAAATGAAAAAAAGAAAATGAGTCCGACAATGTAGAAATATTTGATGAAATATCACAATTCATTGATGGTAGATATTTAAGTTTTATGGAGGCAGCATGGAGGCATCAAGAATTTTCTCTTTGTGGTAGGAGTCATTTCGTATTTCATTTACCTATCCATATTGAAAATAAACGAAAAGTTGTTTTTGAAGAAAATGAAATAAAAAAATTACTTGAAAAATGGAAAACTCCGTCAATAGAGTGGTTTGAATTTAATAAAATTGATAGTTTGGTTAGATCCATTGAATATGACAATATTCCTAAACATTACACATTTAATAGTCAAAAGAAGCAATGGGTTGGACGTAGTCGTTTAAGGACAAATATTGCTATTTTTAGATTAAATGTCGTTTCCCCCAATGACCAGGAAAGGTTTTTTTGAGAATTAATATTAAATTAAGTTAAAAGTAAAAAATCCTTTGCAGATTTAAAAACATTTAACAATATAACCTATAATACATTTAAAGAAACAGCTATCAGCATGGGGTTAATAGAACACGATTCACAAATTGACCTTATTTTCGAAGAAGCATGCGACGTCATGTTACCAAAACAACTTCAAAAATTTTTTGGTTGGTTTATAATGTCTGAAAACTTTAAAGGTAACGTGATTTGGAATAAATTTAAGAAACTTTTTGTTGAAGACTCTAAGGATAATAATAAAAATAATGCACTCTTACATTTAAATGAAATTTTTTAATTTGAAAATTTGTCGTGTAAAGATTTCAGTTTACCAGAACCAACGAAATCGATTAAAAAAAATGATACTGTCAACTGCAGTAAATGCATATTTTGTAAGAAAAAATTAAATGAAATGCTTGCTGACTTAACTCAAGATAAAAAGTTAATTGTTGATAAAGTTATGAAATTAAAAAAAAAAAAATTTTTTAATGGTGGTCCTGGTGGTTCTCAAAAGATTTTTTCAAATAAAACACTGATTTATTATTGTATTTTAATTCATAAAAAGGTAATTTCAATGGCTTGGACAAAAATTGCTTCAATTTTACTTTCAAAAGAAATGACGAGCCACAGAACGTTTAGATTGCCCATGAATTTTAGTACGATAGAAACTGCATTTTTAGAATTAGATTCAGATAAGAAAAATTACGGGAGGCAAATGTAATCATTTGGGATGAAGCCTCGATAATACAGAAGAAGGCCGTGGAAATCGTTGATAGGACTTTAAGAAACTTATGCAATTCCACCGATGCTTTTGGGACTAAATGAATCATTTTAGGAGGAGATTTTCGTCAAATTCTTCTGGTAGTAAAAAATGCTAACAAAATTGCTATAATAGGAGACTTCATTAAGTATTTCCATCTTTGGCCTCTGCGTCATATACTACGATTAAATAAAAATATTCGTTTAATTGATAAACAATTTTGATCATTTTTGTTAGACATTGGGGAAAAGAAAATTTAAACTTTTACAATACTAGATAAATGGAAAACAAAAGACATTTGTTTAAAAATTTTTTATAAAATCAACGATTCTTCATTAACATCTCACAATAAATACACTAAAGTTTTGAACAAGAAAATCTTAATTTACATGAAAGGCAACACTAAAATTCATTACAGCATTAATTACGTAACTCACTAAGGAGTTGACAAAACATGTGATAACATAAATGTAAATTTTTCAATAAAATTTTTAAATAATATCAGAGAAGGTCTTCCACCACACAAATTAAAATTAAAAATAAATGCTAGAGTAGTGTTAATAAGAACTTTAAGTTCATCAGACGGTCTTTGTAATGGCACAAGATTAAAAATAATAAAATTATTCAAGTATAATATAGAAGCAGAAATAATAACGGGAAAATAAAGGAAGCAAATTGTATATTCCTAGATTAACATTGAATACTGGCACCTCATCATCATTACCTTTTGTATAGTATAGAAAACAGCTTCCCTGTGTATTAGCATTTTTTATATCTATCAACAAATCACAAGGACAAAGTTCCGATTCCTTAGGATTGTATATTAAAAAACCTTCATTTTCTCATGGACAACTATACGTTGCTTCAACAAGATGTAAGAATCCGAAAAGAATTTTTATTCAAATTAAATACGAGAAAAAATCAGAAATTGAAAATATTGTTTAGAAAGAGATTTTTCAGTAGTTCAAACATATGTAACTTGTATTTATTTTACATAACAGTTTTTTTTAGGAATTATTAAAATTTTAACATCACTGACATATTCAAAAGCCATTTATATAAAAGCCAAGGTTAGTCAAGGTGGCAACTGACAATCAGTGAATATGTGTATATATATAAAAATTTTTAATGATTTTAAATAGAATTTAAGTGTGTATGTTAAAACGCCTTGCATCCAGTTCATCTTCACATGCGTCAAAAGACTAAAATCATCACGATGGATCTAGACATTGGTTCTTCAGTGGTATCAGCAATAATAGCAAATATCAAAAAGTTTCCTATATAGATAAAAAGAGTGAAGATGCAACTTGACTATCTTATTTCATGGTCAAAATGTATGCACATTAATGATGTCTTATTAAAAAGTTGCGTCTATGTTAATCTTACTTTCTGGTCAATATCTGTCCTAGTAATTAAGCCAATAAGTCATAAAAAATTTTTTCTGGTACACTTTATCTGGACCTTAAACTTGAAATTTTTACTACACAAAAGTATATAAAAACAAAAAAGGTTGATAGCTTTTTTTTTATGAAAGAAGTAAAAGTATTTATTGATGCGAAAAACTTTATCGTTATCATAACTTTATCGTTATATATAAGTTTAACAGTTATATGTTAACTTCTTTGTCCTAGTTTTTGTGTTATTATGATGTTTTTAGTATCTTTTTTGTATCATTAGGATAACAGGTATCAGTTAAGTAGAGATAAAATTGTACTCTTTGTTGAGCCTTTTTATATGATTCTAGAGTAAGAAAGAAGGAGATCTCATGTTACAAAAATAACAGATGGTTAACAATCTGCTTACTAATCGATGTATATAGTAGGAACAGTTGGCAGAGATAGTCATGGCCCATATTATAAGCTTTCGTTATTAATTGACTTTGAGTAAGAGAATAAAACAGTACCAAAAATTTTCGCTGACATAAAGACTCAGACCAGAAGTCGTGTAAGTGAATAACAATAGTATAAGTAAATTATATTTTTTCGGTATGATTCACAAATTACAAGCTAACTAGAAACAAAAATTAACTCTTTACGTAAAGACATTAACAGACGCATTTATACAGTAATGCAGACATATATACATACATACATACAGCCATATATAAATCCATACATCAAGGACCATACATTATGTATGTCAGCATATTGTGACATCACTGTAGCGCTGTTCAAATTCCAGTATTCTATGCACATGATCAGTGACATAAAAGATGTATGTACATGAATTTTTCTTCATAAAGCGTAAAAATTTCTTTAATTACTTACTTGCAAATTCATTGCAGGAACAGGGTACGTAATAAGCATACTACTTTGGCCTTACTTATGGTATTACATAATAAGAAATAGTTACTTTTTTGTCTTACACAAACATAAGATTTTAATAAAGAGAGCCCATTAATTACAGAAGAGAGGCTGTAGGCTATTATACAGGAAATCTACCCAAAATTATATTGGCATAAAATAAGAAAAAAATTTAAAAAATCTTCTTTCTAATTGTAGACAAAGCTGTAAGTTAGCTGATGAGAAACTTGAGACTTTGGAAAGGAGTCATTCTATGCTCACTTTAATTAGTGTGTATAATAAGAGAATAAATATTCAAAAATAATTCTAATGCTCGTTAGTGAGTCCGAGATCTAATGTCAATTAATGTATTAATATTGCTTGAATACTTCTTAGAGTCATATTAGAATACATATCTTTTTTCTCTGGTGCGTGAGTCCTAATTTAAGCTCTTTTACGTGTTCATTACGCAAGCAGTTATTTAAAATCTCAGACCTTACATTTTGCTCTTTACTGTGAATAATTACATTTTTTTGGCTACAGCTACTCGCACCTTCAACCATTATTCTTTATGCGATAGTAAAGCCTTTATAAGCTGCATAAACAGATTCATATACTCACAGAAAAAAAAAGGTGTGACTTATCGTCCTCTTCAAACTAACTACACCAAATTCCACACATTTTTATCGCTAATTTATTGTTTATATCTGACCTTGAGTTTTTTGCTTGTAAAATATGCATAACATAGTTTTCTTTGACAGTTTATTTTACAGTTCTGAACCAAATTCTTCTGAGACATTGCATACAAAGCTTTTTTTTATTAATAAATTCTTTGAGAAAAATATTATTTAATTATGTGTGACAAAAGTTTGATAGAAATATCTTGGTTTAAGAAATAATTATTATCTATAGAGATGATGTACCCATGTATTATAGTACTTTGACAACGATGTACAAACGCGATTTACAACATGGTGTAATGTCAGTAACCTATCATTCATACAAAAACTAAGAATTTTTTTCCACTTCTTTAGAATTGCCCACGTTTCTTTAAAAAAATTTGAATAGTAATTATAACAAGGACTCAATTGCATCTAGAATGAAGTTCATCACCTGCTGCTCACTCGTAACTGCTGTACTAAAAACGTTGGCCAATGTTATCTGACAATGAAAAGCTAATGAAATACTATTTTATATACAAGTAAAGTACATAAAGCAACTTTAAAATAATGAAGAATCAACTATAGACTAACATAAAACAAAAATAAAGTTGAGTAGTAAAAACAAACACCTGCATACGAAATTTATGAGAGCAACAGTAAGCAACAGCTGTGTATTCAATGGTGTGAGCTACTGTTAATTTATTAAAATAATATTGTTAACCTTTCATCTAATTTTCACCATTCATTTTTGCAGATGCATGACTTATCGAGTTACCCCCACTATTACATTTCCGATCTCGTAAGCCACCTGTAATTTGGAAACTTCATTGTTTATTTACTTTTTCAACACGTAAAAAAGGATGGAAGGGTCATGTCACCTATTATCCTTTCCCCTCTTTCTGGCTCAGAGGTGACAAGAAAGAGAAAGTCCGTACTGCTGCCTCTAACATAAGTAACACAATTTCTGAATTCCACCATAAACCAAATCCCCTCTCTAACATCTGGCAGTGAAAAATAGTTGTTGACCACATCTCTACCAATTATTCCAAAACATTTTTACAATAATATAATTTTTGAAACTGGCCGTAAATCTAATTATGCTAACAATGAAGAAAAACCGTTGGCTTGAAACAGGCGCAGTACTATTGTTATTTCTATTATCATCTTTATCATAACAACTACAATTATTATATATAATTATCATTATTATTATTATCATTATAACAATAACAAGTCTTATTATGATTATTGTTGCAACTTTTATTACTATTATTATTTTTATTATTATTATAACTATTCTTACACTTTTATAAACGTAAGTAAAATTTTTGAAAACATACATATTTTTTTCTCATCACCAAGAATCATACACACAAATTTTCTAATCCTTTTTTCCGAGTTATACTTATTTTATAACACAAATTTTATAAGCATTTAGTACAACAAGATAATAACATATTGAGATAACTTCCAATAACAATTCGTATCCAAAAATGTGAATCTTACCCATTTCCAGAGAGATTAATTTACCAAGAGGAATTTGATATCTTCTTAGCTCATTACCGATTTGACGAACAACTTCTCCGCGTTTTGGAATTGGAAGAGACCTCCAGTAATACCATGCTTTTAACGATTTTTGAATTGCCTTTATAGTCTCTTCTACAGTGGGAGTCTGAATTTTAGCTATAACAGACTCAGTTGTTGGTGAAATACAATGAAGAATCTGGAAAAATCGAAGTGTTTTTAGTAATATTACTCATTTTTGTTCGAGTAAGACTAATTTTTGTCATTTTAAAGTTTTCTACGACCATCAAATATAAAAAAATGTTGTTAATGTTCTAGAATTCTTTCTATAAGTAGTTTCTATGTATATAGATTGACTCTTTAAGGATATCCTTATGCAATAATATAAGAATTTCCATAACTTTTCTTTTGCTTATGATAAAAAAGAAAAATTGGTATTATAACCAGTCTTAATGATACTATACATAACTTTTTTTTTAATTTCACAAGTTTTCTTTCTAACTTACTGCATAACAAAGTTGTTATGTACAAAATGCACAATGCATTTTATGCATTCAATTCGTCATTTAGGTTATAACAACTTGAAAAAAAATGAGAAATAACTCTGAAACAGGCATCCTAGAAAAATTAGACGGGCTTGTAGTTACCTTTAAGTAATTATTAGAAGCATATGAATTATTTAACAAAGAAAAAAAGCACAGGAGCAAAAAAAACAGGAATCAGCTTGCCTTTTTTTTTGTTGTCTTAAATAGTAGAAATAAGAAAATCTAAATTGGTTTAAGATTTGGGTATGGATCATTCAATTTATTTAAATAATTTTCTGTCAATGATTTTGTCCAACGCAATAAAATCTCTCAGGATTGACGCTTTCATAATACTTTATTAGCATAATGGCAAACGTTAATGAAAATTGCTTGTTCTAAAACGTTCATTTGTTGTTTGGAAGGTTGTTCAAAAACGTCTAATAAGGCTTGTTTTACTTTTGAAAAGTTAAATTTAAAAACTTTTATTTTAGGCAAGTTAAATTTTTAACAACTAGAATTATATAAGAAAATAAATAAATACAAGTAAAGTGTATTTAAATTTTCTGCGTTGATTTATTGATGCGCAACGTTACGCTGACAATATGCGTCAGCCTCATCAGGCTACAAAATTAGAATTAAAAACACACAATGAGTGATCTGGAAGGCTCAAACACAAAAATAAAATAAATTTTTTTGTAAATTGTTACCACAGGTACGCGAGAATTCGTAAGTTTGGTTGACTTACTCGTCACCTGTCGTGCTGTCGACTGACAATAAATTACAACCACAAGCCAGCGCTTATAAAGGCGGAGCCGCAAAGGTAGGCGGTAAAGGGCGATGAACTCGATCGGGACATTTAAACTTTCGTAGTAAAGGAAGGTATGGCTCTATTAAAGAAAAGCACATCCTCCTTTCTATTGATGTTGTGTTTATCGAGTTTTATATAAAGCATTTCGGAAATAATTCTTTTTTTATAATTGGATTCTTTGTCAAGGATTTTAAAGTTATCCCAATCGAATTCATGGTCAAAATTGATTTGGTGTTTTGATAATAAGAAATTCTAATTATTTTAATTTTGACTGGTTTGAAAAACCTACTTCTTCCGGACGAATCTTAAATTATTTTTCTGGTCATCCAAATAGCTATAAGAGAAATATTGTTTTTAATTTGGTTGATAGGGCGGTCTTACTTGCCAGTACACGTTTTCACGGTTTGAATATTGCTAGAGTGAAAAATCTGTTGATAAAAAACAATTACCCTTTTAACTTTATTAATAAAAACATAAAGGTCAAATTAAAAAGACACAAATATAGTAATCATAACAGAAACACTACAAACACCTACCCTCTCTGCAAAATTGGCATACCATATATTGACAATAATTTTGAAAAAATTTCAACCATGTTAAAACCCTACAATATTCACACTTACCCTCTCATTAACAATAAACTGCAGCATATCGTCCGCTTAGGAAAAGATACAACGAATAAACATAAACAGACAAATGGAGTATATAAGTTTTATTGTAAAAATTGTCCTGCGTCATATGTGGGTGAAACAAAGCGAGCGGCGGAGGTCCGCATCAGTGAACATATGAAAAGTAAAAACTCCGATTCCGTTGTTTGTGCACACCAAATCAATTTTGATCATGAATTCGATTGGAATAACTTCAAAATCCTTGACAAAGAATCCAATTACAAAAAAAGAATTATTTCCGAAATGCTTTATATAAAACTCGATAAACACAACATTAATAGAAAGGAGGATGTGCTTTCCTTTAATAGAGCATACCTTCCTTTACTACGAAAGTTTAAATGTCCCGATCGAGTTCATCGCCCTTTACCGTCTACCTTTGCGTCTCCGCCTATATAAGCGCTGGCTTGTGGTTGTAATTTATTGTCAGTCGACAGCACGACAGGTGACGAGTAAGTCAACCAAACTTACGAATTCTCGCGTACCTACGGTAACAATTTACAAAGAAAATTGATTGTATTTTTGTGTTTGAGCCTTCCAGATCACTCATTGTGTGTTTTTAATTTTAATTTTGTAGCCTGATGAGGCTGACGCATATTGTCAGCGAAACGTTGCGCATCAATAAATCAACGCAGAAAATTCAAATACACTTTACTTGTATTCATTTATTTTCTTACATTTCGCCCCCAACGGATCACTGATCACTTTGAATTTCCAAATTCACTGGAGGGCACTGATATATACTAGCAAATAACTAGAATTATAAGGCAAACGTGATAAGTAGAATATATTTATAACTTAAGGGTCAGTGAACATCGTATAAAGTTAAGGATCAAATGACACACAGTTGATAACTTCAAGTATACAGCTACAATAGGTCATTATTACATTTTCTGTAAAATGAATATGTTCAATAGTTATAGTATTAAGCTACCACATGTATATGTTCACAGCCTGTATAGAGATAACCTTGAAAAAATTACTTCCTTGTAAAGAGATGGGAGACCTCTCATTACAGAAGGGGGTTCAAGGAAATTAGGTAATTATGCTGCGATAAAGTCGCATAAGACCCTCCTCGAGGAGCATTGCGTGGTGAAAAAGCACATGTGAAAAATCACAGAGGTACTTGCCCGAAAAGTCGCACTGGCCAGTAAGTAAACCGCGGTGCCCTGCTATCCATGATCTAGCTGACCGAGCCACCACGCGCTCAATTAATACAAATATATCTTCTATGAAACAGTATTGTGTATGAAGGTGGCACAATTATTGTGCGAATGAGTAAACCTACGTTAGTTAGATATGATTTCAATTAATATTTTGATATTTAATAACTAAAAAATTATAAACCATAATGTATAGCACAATACAATATAAGCAATATGTAGGCCAGCCAGTATAAGACTATGCAGTTTCATCGAATCTTCTGATGATTTGAACATAACTTCGTACTACCTACGCTTATTATATCTTTAATGTCACAATCATTAAATTCATTTATTCTCCATATTACTTGCCCAAAATATATTTGTATGTAAAAAATTAAAATAAATCATTCTGTAGTACCACTTCCTCCAATAGCATAGTATCAGATTCCATTGAATGTCCCGTCTGGACGTTCATAATACATACGCTCTTTTTTTGATAAATATTGTTCAAACTTTAAACGTTAATTAAAAAAAGCATTAGAAGAAGGTTAACTATGGGGATCTTAGGATAGTAGGGATTCTAGGATAGTAGGGATTCTAGGACAAAGGAGATTCTAGCATAATAGGAATTTCAATCTACTAAAATGAAGTATTCCCTTCGCTGTCCTAGAAGAACTGTCCAGTTCCACTGCTAAACTTGCTACTTTCTGGTGTCGTGGTTAAAAAACAGAAAAAATGTATGCATAAAATTAAATGAAAAAAATCAATAAGAAAATTGAAACAATATAATAAATCATTTATTAAACATAATGTTTTGAAAAATAAAAGTTAATTATTTTAGTTTTATTTATATCGTTTATATCCATTTCATGGACTCAGGCACATCTAAGTAAAACTTATTGTACATTCTCACGTCATGATGCGTACAGTTGGCATTTTACGCCCCATTGTGATGTGGGCTAACGTTGGCTATTTCTATTTCGTTAGTTGGAGCATAAACCAAATCAGTAATATCATAAGCAGTGAATTTGATCCAACCATTTTTTGCTCAACGCGCCAAATTATGCCCTTTTCTAGCATTGTATAGGTGTTCCCAAAGATATGTTCCTACAGTATTGTACAGAAAATTTTCCATCTTCCACGGCAAACCATGGATATACTATTTTAACCATAAGTTTTCTTTTCTGTATTTTTCTGAGAGTCGTTGCCATAAGAACGGCTCTTTGAAGAGAAATACTATAGGTTTACTATCAGAATGATGTAGTAGTATAGCTAACTCCTTGAGAACTTAATAGTTAACAGCCTGTTTAAAACCTTGTATATCAACTATGTAATCCATTAGTCTCAAAAGCTTAGGATCTTTTTGATATTTGATGTTCGCTTCCCTAATGGGTCACTATTTTTTATTACTTTTTTCTGATTCTTTTTTTTTTCTTCTACTCAGTCCACCTTACGTGTCAATGAACTTTTTACACTCTTTATATTTTCTATCTTACTTTTTTTCTCCGCACTCTGATCTTGGCCCATGATGGTCGGCTTGTGTGATATATGAATAGCCTTTGCAAAAATACAACAGTTTTTTTTTTATAATTAGATTTTTCTTCAGATTTTTTTCAGCCAATTCCCTCTCCTCGCGTCTCTTCTTAAATTTTTTCAACCCTTTAATTTCTAATACTTTGATAATTTGACAATTTTTATAAATTTTTATTCACTCCACGGTTTCTTATATAATTTTCACATGTAACACAAATGGTATATGACAATTAGCCAGACATGATAAGCAAATCAGCAACTTATACTAATACATTAATCCACAAAATTAATAATCACTTACTTTCTTAATGATGATGATACTACAGCTCTAATCTACTGCAAGTAATACTTTCATAATATTCTAATTTTGCAGAATAAATATTTGTCCAACGATTTTCTTCAAAATAAACAATTAACAAACGCGGGTCATTACGGCATCCAATCGCACCATAGTCGTTGTACGTGTATCACGTCAAATTGTCATACATCAGCTCTCTGGGCCACAGTCTTTGCCAATCTGGAAATGATACGACATACCCCTGGCAACAACAATATCGATCATCGTACAATATCGCTTCTATTAACACATTAAATCCTGATGGCTGTGTAAACTAGTATTTACGTAATCAGCGTAAATGTTGTAAGAGAAAAAAATTTTGTACAGATGGTGGTATACAGGCTTTTTGTAATGCTGCGTAATCTTGTTGACCATCTACAACCGTACCCTCAAAGAGGTCCGTCGTCTAAGTTTGAAGCATTTTAGTATCTGACCTCTTTTTTTCTAAGTTCGTGAGTCATTTTCTACACAATGTTCCAGAACCTTTTTACATTACACTCCTACACCACCATTAAAGATATGTGCAGAAACGCTACGTATAATAATCATCATACAGAGAAATATAGTAGGCTCTAGATATAAGATCAGAGGAAGATTGCGCAACCAATTAAATCGTCTTAGCAAACTACGTATCAGCATAGCACATTGCCACTCTATGCACAAGAGTCAGCACATTCATGAGAGTAAGATGCAAAATACACTTTATGTTATAGAAGGTAACGATTGTTTAAAAACTACGATTCTCTTATACTGTGATGATTAATAAAATGAGATGTCTTCCAACTCACGGGGGAAAAATTGACTAAGCACAATTTCTTGCAAAAATATTATATTAATAGCACAAAGAAAATATCCAGCCTACAGTGTCGTTTAAACATTAACAATAAAACCTATTACAGAAGCTAATTTGAGAAGCGTGCTCAAAGCAGATATACAAAGATACTAGTAGTAACGATAAAAAACATTTCGATATGAAAGAAGAAAGCGGAAAAGAAGATTGTTATGAAGTGAAACATAGTAGAAGTAGCTGTAGTAACAGTAGTTTTTTTTTTTGTTTTTTTTTTGTGAAGGAAAATGAAACCCAGTGAGTCATACCACAGGGACAGCGGTAATCTCTGACCTGCAGTATTGGGAAGTAGAAGCGTCACTTTAAACTTCATACTTTAATGACCAAAAGCCTCCAAGAAAGCCTTCTTAATCTCTTTTTCCTTAAGAATAGCATCTAGTTCTTGAACTTCAAATGTCACCTTTTTATTGCCTATTACCACCATTTATTGTCTGGCTATCGACTTTTCAACGGGCTGCAAGAATGCAATCTGATCTTTAACACCTTTAGCTTTTATAAGTCTCCTAATTGGTATTGATAATACTTTGGACTAAAACATCAGCATTGTACGGATTAGAACTCGCCTTCATTGACTTGAGCACATTAGCAAGAGTCTGCCTTTCAGCTACTTTTACTAATACTCTCGTCGTTCCATCTACTCTTTTCTTCAGGCCTTTTTTTTCGTTCAGGAAAACCTCTTCTTATTTGCCTCTGCCTGTTTTTTTTTTTTTGGAGGACATGGCTTGTTGGCGTTTTTCAGGGCTTTGTGATGTGCTCCTGTTCCTTTTAACTTACTCTATTGTAGTGTTCAGAGCTCTTTTCTAAACATGCTGTTGGAAACTATCTCGCTTTTAATCTATATACTGCAGGGATTCGAAGCACGACTTCTAACCTACTATAAGCCTTTCTTCTTCATAAAAAAATCTTTGTCTAATCACCTTTACTTCTTCAAAGTGCTTAAGTGTCGCTTTGAAACAATTTTTAACAGCGTTTGGCGTGTTTTTGTACTTTTCATTGATTGCTTTCAGCGTCTCTTCAATCTCTCTTGTTGCCGATTTAACTTGCACAATCTGTTGGTGTCGTTTTACTCTAAGTTCAGCACCATTGTTTTCCAAATAGGTAAGCTCCTTCTATTTCTAGTGGCTGGAAACTGTCATGTTGCTGTCTTCGCTGACGTTACTGCCTATGCTCTAAAGGCTTTTTCTTCGTCCTGTATCTATAAAAATAAGCCATGGAACGCTTAGCAGTCCCAGTTAGACATGAGACACGTCTTTGTGGCCCCCTCTCCAGAATCTGTGGGGCCAGTGGTAGTCACCCGGGCTTGCACCAGATTGGAACTACCAGACAATTTTCTCAAAGAGAGTATTGCCTGGGGTCCTAGTTTGACGTTTTTTTTTTTCTAGTTTGACACGTTCTTGATTTTAAGTTCTCCTTGATCGGTGAAAGGGAACATTCCCTTTTTTTTAACAAATAGCTTTTGGAAAGGGTGAAAACAAGCGCATCAGCCCACTTTGTTGCCAAAGGTAGCCGCTCCTTGCTCGGGACGGCCAAGAGTTGCCACTCTCTCTCAGTCCTACCCACAAAGACTGCGCTGGCATTGTGTAAAAAGTGTAAAAAAAATTATTGTATGTAGTAAGAATCCATGTAAGAAAACAAAAGTGTCCCAGCGCGACAAGCAGTAGGCATACAATTTCACAAGTAAAGCAGAGAACCGACCAAAACGAGCTGGCGTAAGCAATACACTGAAACTGCCATCATGTAGCCTCTGCAGTGGTAGTAAGCTTGCATAAGGCAGCCCACCATATTTTATTTATTTATTTACAAGGCGTGCTGCTAAATCAGATATGGTAACCCGGTATCATGTGATCCTCATCGTCCCGCTAGGCCCCCCTTGCCAGCCAGAGGAAAGAACCACCACCTTTACCTCGATACATCTCATAAGCTTTCTTGAGTAAATGTAGCAGGAGGGTAATGCCTGTATCTGAAAAGAATGTTATAGCCACCGCTTACTTCTATACATGACAGGGTGGTACGCCGTTGGCTAAAAGCCCCCTCACCCGACTTAGGCTGCAAACAGTACGGTCTTTAACGAGGTAATGCATACAGGGAGGGAAAGTAGCAGTAGAAGTAGTAGTAGTAGTTCTTTTTTTTTTTTTTTTGTAGAGAGGCAATGCATTAAGACACACGGCATGGACAGCGGTAGTGTAAGATTCGGTAGATTTTTTTTTTATTAGACCACCCATACCCACTAAAACTCCTCCCATGTCACATGGCTTTAGTTCCACCCTGGAACTGCGTTTGTATCCGTTTGTACTGCAAAGCCGTATCCCATTTGGTTACCAAAATTTACCTAAGCCTCATCGTCCGGCCTTACCCATCGCCAGGCTCCCTACGCCAGCCAGGAAAAGATCTTGACGCACGCAAATCAGAACGACCATTTAGTATACCTGTGTTTGTTTAGTGAGAGTGTAATGCATGTATCTGAGAAGAAAGTTAAAATCGGCGCTTACTTTTATACATGACAGGGTGGAGATTGGTTAAGACCTGTCAAGGTTGCCACCACACCAAGACAGCAGGCTGATTCTTAGTGGCTTGGACGGGGGGTCGGCCCTTGCCAGACCTCCAAGTCCAGATGGTTTTCATTCGGGGATCCAAACAGCTCTCTCCAAGCTTAAGTCCCTACACGCATACACCACTTATACTCTCATTAATTTTCCAAGTTCCTCCTAGTAATAGTAGCAGTAGGAGTAATAGTAGCAGTAGGAATATAGGCACTAAGTAGTAGTAGCAGTAGGAGTAGTAGTAGTAGAAGTAGCAGTAGTAGTTTTTTTTTTTTTTTTCGTGGAGAGAAAATGCATTAAGACACACGGCATGGACAGCGGTAGTGTAAGACTCGGTAGATTTTTTTTTATTAAACCACTTATACCCACTAAAACTCTTCCCATGTCACATGGCTTTAGTTCCACCCTGGAACTGCGTTAGCATTACTTCAGGGTGGAGCCACTAGGGAGACCATCGGGTCTCACAACCTTAACAAGCAAGCTTGCCACTCGTTGCTGGAGATGTGAATCCTCTTGAGTCCTAAAAAGGACTCGGAGTCCCTGAAGACTGGCACCTATATCTAGCGCTTCTTTGTAGACTGTTTTCTCACCTTTTAGCACTTATTACCATTGCTGGCATACTCAAGGACCCCTTCTCCCTGCGCAGAAGCTATCTCCATTTCTTTCTTTCACCGAATGACAGACATGACAAAGTCATCCACTGCCCTCCATCCATCTTTGGTGCGTAGCACCTCAGAGATAATGGTTTCGGAAGTGAGTGCCACGCCCAGCTTGTCCATCAGCTGCTGGCACTCATGGTACTATTTCTCACACATGAAAAACGTATGTTCAACGGTGTCATCCAACGCAGGGCAGTAAGTGCATCTGGGTGATGCTATGAAGGTAGGCATCAAACTGGCCATGCCTGGAGAGGAACTGGGTGAAATAGTAATTTACCTCTTCATGTCCTCTTTCCACTTATGGCTGCAGGTGGGGAATCAACCGATGCGTCCACCTACTCGTACCAGACTGACTCCAGTCCTGTTGCCATGTCGTCAACATTTTCTCCCACCTGTTACCATCACTTTTGTCACCGGAGCCCAGGAATTTTTTTTGCCACTCCAACGCATGCAACACAATGGGAATCGTTCGTGATATTACTATAACGGTAGTGGAGAATACGGTGTGATAGGCGCACGCGATCCTCAGCAATCTGACGCGCTACACTGAAGTGAGGCGCTCTTGGATATATCTTCTTGCTAGCACGTCAACCCACACCTTTACGCCGTACAGCAGGATCGAGTTGGAGACCAACGCAAGAAGCCGTCTTTTGGCTTTCCACGGGCCCCCAACGTTTGTCATTAACCGTGAAAGCACCTCAAAAACCCTAGCGGCTTTGTCAGCTTCTCTTCTGATGTGCTCCCAGAAGGTGAGCCGTTAATCGATCCACACTCCTAGGTAGCGCACTACCGGACTCGTGCAGATTACCTTACTTGCAACGTTCAGGCAGTAAGCCTCCCCGAACCATCTCTGCCTGATGAGAGCAACCATCTCCATCTTTTTAATTGACAGCTCGAAACCGTGATCCCGGAGCCACTCCAACACTATCGTGACCACCCACCATATTTTGTGCTCAGCCTCCTCTTGGGATCTCGCTATGATATCCAGTGCTATGTCATCAGGAAAGCCAGTCAGCTTGACCACTGGAGGCATTTCAAGTCACGAAAGTTCATCATAGACTAGGTTCCAGAGGTCAGATCCAAGGGCAGATCCCTGCGCAACCCTCGACGTCAGACGCCTCTCTCTTGGTCCATCTTTTGTATCGTACCGGAGAACTCGGTCCTGAAGATAACTATCTAGGATCTTTCTCAGGTAGACCGGTACATTCTGGTGCCTTAATGCCCTTATTATGTCAGATCATTTTACCGAGTTAAATGCATTCATGACGTCGAGCGTCACCAAAACACAGACGCTCCTCTTTTTATGAGAGGGTTTCCATGCCTCCTTAACCGACTCAAGAACCTATGCCATAGCCATAACCATCGAGCACATTTTTCGCAACCCTTACTGATTTTCTGAGTGGCTGACTTCTCCTCTTAAGCGTGTTCTTATCAGCTTCTCAAGCATTTTTCCACAATAGTCCAATATACCTAAGGATCGGAATGACGACTTGACCGGGGGGGGGGGTTTCCCTCGTTAAAAAAAACAAGCCTATGGATCTTTCAAAGCTCGCTAAACAGTCTAGCACGTAGGCACGCATTAAACATGTCCATCAAAATGTTCGGTTTCTCCACAGCTATGACCTTAAGGACTTTAGATGGCACCCCGTCCGGGCCAGGGGCCTTTCGTCCCGGCGTCTCCAATGCCACCGACCTCAATTTATCAAGGGTAAAGAGAGGCACTTGGCCTATACTTATGTCCTCTTGCTTCTTATCGGGATGCTCCAGAAAGAGACAGGAGACTACCCTCTCCAAAAAGGAAGGTTTCATCGGCAGCGTTGGGTTGGAGCCACGCAGTCTTTTAAACGCGATCTGGTAGCCCAGGCCTCAGGTATCTTTATTCACCTCAGCGATGAGTTCGCGCCAGCATCGATTCTTGATCACCTTGATCATCCTCACCAAGGCCTTTTTCGTGTTCTTGTACGCGGCAATAGCTACCTCGACGTCTTTGCGAGTTCTGTGTCGCTGTGCAAGACATCGTAGGTGCTGCGCCTCTTGGCAAAAGTTTGCAATTTCTTCGGTCCATCAGTAGCACGAGCGTTGACCCTTTTCGGCCAACCTTTTGTGCATACATGCATCGCACCATCCCTTGACCCATCTCATAGTGCTGCTCACGAGTGTCTCGACCTCTTATGTATTTATGATTTTGTTCAAGTCAACAGAAGGGGGTGCACTTATCATGGCTTTCTGCAGCAAATCTTGATTCAGTTTTGGCAATTCCACCCAGTGACGAGCGTTCAGATTATTTCTTGCGAGCTTTCTCCACAGCTCTCGTTTAACACAAAGCTGACTCACTGGTAATTACTAGCCACCAGAACTTTCAAGTCAGTCATCCATGCTGCCATTTGTGACGACACCAGCAGAAGATCGATGATCGTGTCCCAGTTACCCGGCAACCCGAACGTTGCTGAACTGCCAGAGTTTATGACGATGAGATCTAACCTTGCGGCCATTTCTAGCACCGCCCGCCCCCTGGATTCGGTTTTCGGCTCCCCCCAATCAATGTCCTTGGAGTTGAAGTCGCTAGCCATGACCACGTTACAATTTTCCCCACACACGTGAATTACGAAACAGCATCCTCGTGTTCAGCAAGCCGCCCTCTAAAGATGCCAATCAGAATGTTATGGGAAATATAGCAACTCACCCATAGTACACACTTCCACATCTGATCCGTCAGAATGAAAAATACCTAAACGATTATCGTAAGTGAAAAAATGTTATATTAGGTTCTTTAAATTCAGAAAAATTTCAAAGAAGTAGTAATAGTAGTAGTAGTAGTAGTAGTAGTAGTAGTAGTAGTAGTAGTAGTAGTAGTAATAGTAGTAGTAGTAGTAGTAGTAGTAGTAGTAGTAGTAGTAGTAGTAGTAGTAGTAGTAGTAGTAGTAGTAGTAGTAGTAGTTGTTGTAGTGGTAGTAGTAGTAGTAGTAGTAGTAATAGTTGTAGTTTTTTTTTTGTGGAGGGAGGGAAAATGCATTGAGGCATGCCACACAAACAGCGATAGTGTGGAACTTGGTGGATTTTTTTTATTAGACCACCCATACCCACTAAAACCCCCCCCCTCCCACCATGCCGCGTGGCTTTTGATCCACCCTGGGACCACGTTAGCATTACTTTAGGGTGGAGCCACCAGGGAGACCATCGCGTCTTACAGCATTAACGAGCTAACTCGCCACCATTTGCTAGAGGTGCTGATCCCCTCGAGTCCTAAAAAGGACTTAGGGTCCCTGAGGATCAGCACCCTGTCTAGCGCTCCATAGTGGGCCGCTTACCTAGCAAGCACCACTATAAGCTTGATGATTTCCCTTGCTGATAGGTAGAAAGTACCCATCGCAGCCTGGGTCCACATTAGCCAGCCTTTTAACTTAAGGCCCCTTTGCCTTATTTTTGTCCTACTTAGGCCTTATTCTGGGGCTCTATTAGGGCTCTTCCTAATATAGGGCAGCTTTCACTGCCTGCTTTAAGCTTGTTGTCCGTTGTTGGGCAAAGGAAGTACAGTGCTGGGCCTGGACACTCTTTCTTCCGGTGGTTTAAGCTTTCACACTGGAAGCAAAGCTTGAATCTGTTTTTGTCCCCACAGTTGCCTGAGACTTGTTTATATCCCAGGCATTTGTAACATCTTGTTACTTTAATTCTTCTTCGAATTCGGCAGCTTACAAAGCCAACTCGTAACCTGCCTTCCTCTTCTGCTTGTCTGACAGTTGCTTCGTCAACCTTTATCAAAGCCAGCCACTGTCCTCTGGCATTTAGTACCAAGAGAGCAACTTCTGGCTCCTGGCTCTTAAGTCTTAAAGTCCTTGCAAAGGCCTCTTTGACCTCATCTTTTTTCCTCTACGTTGGCATGCAGGTTTTGGACCTCTAATTTCACTTTTTTGTTGCTGATTTTAACGGTACCCTGTCTGGCTAACAACTTTTCAATTTGCTGTAAAAATGCTATAGCATTCTCTACACCTTTAGCCTTAATGAGTACGTCTCCTTTTTTTTGTAGTGGCAGAACTTTGGACTGTCATGTTAGCCTTGTCAGGGTCAAAGTTCGCCTTCATCGTCTTCAGAACCTTTGCAAAGGTCTGTCCTTTGGCCATCTTTACTACTGCTGTTGTTGTCGCGTCCACTTTATTTACTGGCTTGTTTTGTCATTCAGGAGAATCTCTTCTTGTTTGCCACTGCCTGTTTACTTTTTTTTTTCCAAGACGTGGTTTGCTAGGGTTCCTCAGGGCTGTCCGACTCCTGTTTCTTTTACTTTGTTTGTTTCCTTCAGGGCAGTGTTCAAGGTTTTTTATGCACATTCCGTTGGAAGTTTTCTCGCCTTTATTCCCAGCACTTCAGGGATTTGAATGACGCCTTTTAACAGTTTGTGAACACTTCCTTTTGAGAAAAAAAGTCTTTTCTTCTCGCCTCTGCCTCTTTAAGGTGTTTAAGCGCTGCTTTAAGCCCATTTTTAAAAGCGTTTGCTGTGTTACCATACTTATCATTTATTGCTTGTAGCGCCTCTGGTAAATCTTGTGTTACTGATTGTATTTTATCAGTTACATGCTGTCACTTTAGTCTGAGCTTAGCACCTCCTTTTTCTTAAAAGGCAAGCTCCTTCTGGGTCTGGTTGCTAAATACCGACTCGTTGCTGTCCCCAGGTGTCGTTAGTGCCTATACTTGACAGGCTTCTTCTTCGTTCTTCGTCCATGAAAAAGGGCCATGGAACATTTAGCAGTCTCTGTTAGCCATAAGAAACGTCTTCGTGCCCCCCCCCCTCCCCAAGAATCTGTATGGCCTGCGACAGTTATCTGGGCTTTTACCGGATCGGAACTGCCAGCGGATTTCCTCAGAGAGGTTACCGCCTAGGGTACAAGTTTTGCATTGACGTTTTCTATGTTGGCATTTTTTTGAATTTCGTACTGATCCGTGAAGGCCAGCTCTACCCTTTTTTCTAAAAATAAGTTATTGGAAAGGGTTAAAACCAAGGCAGTAGCCCTCTCTGTTATCAGAGAGAGCTGCTACTTGCTCGGGCCAGCTGGGAGTCACCACTCTCCCTCAGTCCCACCCGTGGAGACTGCCCTGGTGTTGTGTAGTGTAAGTGCGAAAGTGGTATATGTGTGTAGTGTATGTATATGTTGGTAGACCACAGTTGACACAGCAAGACATGCGTCAGATATACAATTACACGAGTGGCGCAGACAACCCGCCAAAACAAGTTGGTGTGCCACCATGTAGCCTTCTCAGTGGTAGCAAGCCTAGGTTAATCAGCCCACCACGTCTTTGTTGTTTATGAGGCGTGCAGCCGTATCTGATTTGGTTACCAAAATTTACCTGAGCCTCATCGTCCGGCCTTACCCATCGCCAGGCTCCCTACGCCAGCCAGGAAAAGATCTTGACGCACGCAAACCAGAACGACCATTTAGTATACCTGTGTTTAATAAGTGAGAGTGTGATGCATGTATCTGAGAAGAAAGTTGAAATCAGCGCTTAATTTTATACACGACAGGGTGGAGATTGGTTAAGACCAGTCAAGGTTGCCACCACACCAAGACAGCAGGCTGATTCTTAGTGGCTTGGACGGGGAGTCAGCCCTTGCCGGCCCTCCAAGTCCAGCTGGTTTTCATTCGGGGATCCAAACAGCTCTCTCCAAGTTTAAGTCCCTACACGCATACACCACTTATACTCTCATTAATTTTCCAAGTTTCTCCTAGTAATAGTAGCAGTAGGAGTACTAGTAGCAGAAGGAATTATAGCACTAAGTAGTAGTAGCAGCAGTAGGAGTAGTAGTAGTAGTAGTAATAGTTTTTTTTTTTTTCATTGTGGGAGGGGAAATGCAGTGAGGCATACTGCTGGGACAGCGGTAGTTTAAGACTTGTCAGTTTGTTTTTATCAGACCACCCATACCAACTTGAACTTCCTCCATGCCACCTGGCTTCCGTACTCCTCTGGAATTGCGTAAGCATTACTTCAGGGTAGTGCAACCAGGGAGAACAACGTATCTCACAGCATTAGGGAGCAAGCTAGCCACCAGTTGCTAGGAGTGCCAATCTTCTCGAGTCCTGAAAAGGACTCGGAGTCCCTGGAGACTAGCATTCGTGCTCTAGCAGTTCTTTGTATGCTGAAGTCTTTGCAAGCGCTACTAGACGCTTGGTGCTTTCTCTTGCTAATAAGTAAAACTACTAAAAGCAGCACGAGTTTACACAATTTTGTTACGGAAATAGTTCCCTTCTATGTTCTCCCCTGAGTACCGTCTAGGCGCATCTGTCAATAGCTCTCCAAGTATCGTTGCCCCTTAACATGGTGCCAAGGATATTCTCAGGTGTGATGAACTCACTTAAACGGTTTCCATGCCAATGCTACTGCTCGCGCCACCTTTTACACTCAAAAAAAGTGTGCTCTGCTGTATCATCTCCCTAGGGCAGTAATCGCAACTAGCTGTTAGTCTTAACACCATGCAGCGAACATATGCATTAAACTGTTCATGACCGAATAAGGTAGTGATTAACCTCGCCATGGCTAGGCTCGAGCTATAGATGCAGGGCTGTTATAAGCGGGTGTGTTAACTTACCCACAGCGATCGTTCCACTCCTGCTGCCAGCGTCGCGTCGCACGCTCTATTCCCTTATGTCATCATTCAACTT
Source organism: Copidosoma floridanum (assembly GCF_036245765.1). Taxonomy (NCBI): domain Eukaryota; kingdom Metazoa; phylum Arthropoda; class Insecta; order Hymenoptera; family Encyrtidae; genus Copidosoma; species Copidosoma floridanum. The sequence continues at coordinate 1,993,381 of NW_028321898.1, read as the reverse complement.
TGTTCCACCTGCCAAAAATCGGACTCTGCGCTCCTGTGCCAGATGTACTGTAGGCATGGTTCTCACGATCACCCTCACTGTGGCCAAAGATACTGTGCGATACGCACAGGCTACCGGCAAGGGCTTGATCTACTGCATTGATGTTAGGTGGTTTGAAAATCATGCCACCGCTAGTGCATCCTTTTAGACGTTTAATCCATACATTATGATGAAATTCACCACCAACGCGAGAATTCTTCTTTTAAACCTTTGTGACCCGTCGAAATTCGGTATCAGTGGTGACAGAGCCCCTTTTACCTTCAAGGCCTTTGTAACGGTTCTCCTAATGTGTTTCCTGAATATGAGTCAATTTAAATCGAGAATCGGCTTACACGCCATAGTACCTTACTGCGAGGCTCTCACAGATCACCGCACCTGCGACGTTTACACAAAAATGTTAGCCAGGCCATCACTGCCTAGTGAGGATAACTATTTCCGTTTTGTGGCCAGCCAGCTCGAAGACGTGGTTCCCTACCTATTTCGACACTCTGGAAGTCCCCCACTGAATTATAAGCTCAGCTTGGACCCAAGATCTTGCTAGTTTAATCGGGGTAATATCGTCCATGAATCCCACCAGCTTTACTTTTTCGGGTATTTTTAAACGCTTATCGTACACGATGTTTCAGAGGTCCAAACCCAGTGTAGAGGCCTGAGCCATCCATGAAGTTAATTTCTTCTTTTGTGGTCCCTCCGTTGTGTTGTACCACAGAACACGGTCCACCCAATTTGTCTACTTTTAAACAAGCATAAAACACATTTAGCTTAACATATGGTTTCTTTACTTCCACGATCTTAAAGACTTCGTCTCGAAATAGGTACTTTGAACCTAGGGCTCTTCACCCCAGCAGTGCCAGTAAGACCACTGACTTTTCCATTTGAGTAAACAATAGAACCCTGTTAACTACGGCAGTCTAAGTTCTCTTCTTTTTTAAATGTACTGGAAAAAGAGTCCCAACAACATCCTGCATAAATGACGGTTCTATGAGCCTAATCAGTTCCAAGCCACTTAGTCGTTTTGTGACTATGTGGTAGCCCAGGCCCCAGGTATCTCTGTAGACCTTGGCAACAAGCTTACGTCAACAACGGGTTTTGTTTTCTTTGATTGCCCTCATTACTCTGATCCACGCAAAACCTCTCCTGGTTCTGGAGTTAGAGACCGGAAACTTATCTCCATCACAGACCACTATAGCCACCGTACCCGTCAGGTCACCCTACCAGCATGCCTCCAGATGGTCACAGTACTGTTCACTCAATATGAGCCATACTGCTCCTCAGTCCTGGAAGCACTAGTCCATCAGTCTCTGTAAGAGCCAGGACCTCCGCAAGTTGGCCTGCATGATCTTTGCCATTTATGGTTACATGCTCCCTCAGCTGCCTTTCTCGCCCTGTATCCCACCGATCCAGCAACGTAGCAGAGGCCCAGCTTAAAGGCCATATCCTGGCACAGGTAGCACTTCACTTTCTTTTGGGAAGATCCACTATTTTAGATCACCCATACCCACTAGAATCCCTCTTATGCCACGTGGCTTTTGTTCCACCCCAGAACCGCGTAATCATTACTTCAGGGTAGAGCCACTACAAAGACCATCGCGTCTCACAGCATTAACGAGCAAGCTAGCCCCCATTTGCTAGAGGTGCCAATACTCTTGAGTCCTGAAAAGGACTTAAGGTATCTGAGGACCAGCACTCTGTCCAGCACTTTATAGTAGACTGCTATCTTAGTCAGTACCAATATGAGCTTAATGCTTTTCCTTGCTAATAGGTAAAAACACTCAGTACAGCGTGGGTCTACATTAGCCTATCTTTCAACTCGAAGCATTTTTGCATCACTTGCATTCTGTTTGGACCTTTTTTTTGGTCTCTTTTAGCACTCTAATGAATAGAAGGCAGCTCCCACTTCCGGCTTCGTGCTTGTTGTCCGTCGGTGGACAGAGATAACACCGTGTTGAGCCTGACCACTCTTTTTTCTGGTAGTTACAGCTTTCACACCGTAAGCTAAGCTTAGACCTATTTTCTTCTTTACAGCTGCCTAAGACATGTCCATATCCAAGGCATTAGTAACATTTTGTTACTGCAATTTTCCGTCAGATTTGGCAGCTTATAAAGCTGACTCTTTACCTGCCTTCACTGTCTGCTTGTCTAGCAGTTGCTCCATCGACCATTACCAATGCCAACCTCTGTCCTCTGATATTTGATTTCAAGAAAGCTTCTTTAGATTTCTGGCTATTCATTCCCAAAGTCTTGACAAAATCCTCCATAACTTCGTCTTCCTTGACAAAAAGGCCCAGGTCTTAGTACACCAGTATCACTTTTTCGTGCTTATATTGATAGCTCCCTGTCCAGCTACAAACTTTTTAATTTGCTGTAAGAGTGTAATCGCATCTTTTACACCTTTGGTTTCCATAAGTATGTCTCCTTTCCTTGTGATGACAACACTTTTTACTGCAGCATTGGCCTTGTCAGAGTCAAAGTTGGCCTTTATTGACTTTGTGACGTGGTAGCTAAAGCTATCACGTCACTGTATACCTATATTTCGGGGCAAGTCATCGGCGGCGACCGAGTCTTAGAGTAACATATATATTTTCTATATGTAAATCTATAACACATTCCTAATGTGTGTTCTCGGTGCCGCGAACTACGAGCCAGAGGAGAGAGAAGGACCGAAGACCAGAGAAGGGATTGAAAGGGTGTGTGGTATGATTGGGTGAGCATGTGTGTAAGAGAGAGAAGAAGAGAGAGGCGAGGGCTCGCGACACGTCAGAGAGGTTTGAGCCCCGAGCGGCCGCGTCAATTCCTTAGTTTTGGAAACCTCCAAAAATTTACCGGTTTTTAGGCGTGTTGGAGATTTTTCGTATAAACGAGAGGGGCGCGCGCATCTGTCGAAGTGCACTGCCATAACGAGTCAGTACCGCGAGAGCCATCAGAGAGAGCAGAGTCAAGCAGCCACGAGAGAGAGAGAGAAAATAGAATAGTGACGAGTATCCGCGAGACAACAACGCGAGAACCTTTAGAGCAGAGTAGACAAAACAGAAGTATTGGTGAGAGATAGGGAAGTGATAGGGCAGAGGAAGAGATCGAAGAGAGCGGGGTCAAGATCGGGTGTCACGAGAGAGCAGCTGAGGCTAGGGAAAAGGAGAATTTGCGAGAGACCATCGGGCAAGAACAACGGAGGTCGCCCGAGGCCGAGAGCACGGCCGAGCCGTCACGACGAGTGAGACGAGTTCCAGGTAGTCGTACCCTGCATAGATAACCAGGAGGTAAGTGTGCTGTAAATAGTGCACCTGGTGGTATACGGGATAGTGTTGGGACGATCCGAGCGGGCGTGGGTGAGTGTGTGTAGGCATAAAAAGGGGGTGTAGTCGTGGGTAGTGGTGGTGTCAGGGTGTAGGGCACTAGAGAACGGTCAAGAGATAAGAGGTGTGAGTGGGATTGTGTGCGAGCGTGTGCGTGTGAGGGAAAGATTTAGGTACGGGTCACCGCCAACCGGACAAGGGTTAAGGTCGGCGGAAGACGACCAGGAGTCGCTCAACCCAGGACATCTACCTTGAGGACATTGGAACTATATATGTAAAGGAAATATATTTCCTTCATTCAAATCTGCCGCGCTTCACGCATAGTAATAGTTTAGTTTTAATATTGTAACATTTAGTTACAGTTTAGATATACTGATAAAGAGAGATAGAAAGAACAGGAGATATGAAAACACGTGTATAAAATTTTCACAAACAAATTAAGATTAATAAAAAGTTTATAAAGATAGTGTAAAGGTATAAAAGTAACAGAAGGAATAAACTTTAATTGTCGTTTCTCTTGTTACAGGTAAGATTGTAAATATTGTACATAGAATTGTAATATAGGAAATAAAACTTTTCATCTCTTGTTACAGAGCAACAAATTGAGTTTTTATTCTTGAAAATCTTTAACGAATAATAATAATAAGATAATTGTCTTATAAAACGACAATTCTAGTAATAATGGCCAAAAGATTACAGTTTGAATTCTCACTGGTGGCATCACCAAAAGATTCGAAGTCAAATACCATGATCATAACCTCAATTACAACAGAAGAGGGTAAAAAATACATTCTACCAGAGGATACTATATACATAGGCACTCATAAGGAATTAATGAAGACAGATAACTTCAACAAAGTAAAAAACAGCTTAAAAAAGAGACGTCAAACGATGAAAATCTGGATTACTTTATCACCGGATTTGGAACCAGTTTATATGGATGATGATGGTAATGTACAGTTCATGGATATGTATTTAGAAGAAGTAGAAGAACAGAAAAAAAATGATAATTTGACTGAAATATTAGAAAAATTAGTGGAAACCACACAAAAAAAAGGTAATGAGCAAAATTTTAAAGATATTTCAACAAAATTAATAATTGAAAAATTTAACAGTAAAAATCCGAATGCAAAACAATGGATGGAAAATTTTGAAAAAGAGTGTACAAGATTTAATATAAGTAAAGATGAAACAAAAATAGAAGTATTAAGACTGTTTTTAGAAAAGAGTTGCCTGGATTGGTACAGTTCTATGATCACAAGACTCACAATCGAATCGACCTGGACTGAATGGAAAAAAAACTTTCTGGAGGTGTTTGCTAATAAGGGTTGGAGCACGGTAACGTATGCCCTTGCTTTTAGATACAAAGAAGGATCGTTAATTGATTATGCTTTAAAAAAAGAAAAACTTTTACTGGACATGAATGAAAATATCGATGTGAAGACGTTAGTTGCTCTAATAGCAACTGGATTACCAGACTTTATCATGAACAAGATAGACAAAGATGAAATCAAAGTATCAGCAGATCTATTTAATGAAATCAGAAAATATGAAAGCCTAGTAAGTAAAAAAAGCTTTTCAAAAAAAAAAGATGGAAAGACAGAAAACAATAAAAAAAATGAAGAAAAAAAGCCATGCAAAACATGTGAAAACTTGAATAAAGGTATCAGATATCATCCTGAAGAGTCATGCTGGTTCAAGACGAAGGATAGTGATTCATACAGAAGCAATATATCCAAAGTCATTGGTAATAATTCAACTATGGAAGTACAATTGAACACAGAAGAAAAAAACTAGAAGTCACACCATTAGTTAAAGTTAAAGTTTTAATAGAAAATAAATTGAATTTAGAAGGGACTTATGACACAGGGTCTCAGGTCTCACTAATAAATGCAAAATTTGTTCAAATTATGAATGAAACTAATATTAATAAAATATATTTAAAGACGGCTAATGGTGTGAAAAAAACAAAAGGTATGATAACTGTTAAAATAAAAATTTTTGATATTGAAAAAGATACAGATATACATGTAGTTGAGAGAGATGACTTTGAAGATTTTATCATTGGATTAGACATGATAAAAAAATTCAACTTAGTTCACAATGAACATTTAGAAATTTCACAAAAATGTGAAATGAAAGATAAAGAAAAAAAATATATAGAGAATAAAATAACTGTATATTCAGTTAATTTTAATGAATACATACAAAAAGATGAATTTGAAATAAAGATAGACCATTTAGATAATGCAAAGAGATATAAGATAGAAAAATTAATTGAAGATTACAAGACAGTATTCGCAAAAGATAAGTACGATATCGGAACAGTCAAAGACTATGAAGCACATATAGATTTACTAGTCGATAAATATTGTTGTAAGAGACCATACAGATGCACAGCTGATGACAGAAAAGAAATAGAACAACAAGTATCCAAATTATTAGATAAAAATTTAATAGAAGAATCATATAGCCCTTTTGCAGCCCCTGTAACGTTAGCGTTTAAAAAAGACGAAAATAAACGGTCCAGACTATGCATAGATTTTAGGGATTTAAATAAAATCATAGTACCGCAAGCTCAACCATTTCCTTTAATAGATGATTTAATTATAAAAACCAGAAATTGTAAGTATTTTACGACGTTGGATATAAATTCAGCTTTTTGGTCGATTCCCCTACGCATTGAAGACAGAAATAAAACCAGATTTGTCACTCAAGAAGGACACTTTCAATGGACATGCCTACCATTTGGACTAAAGACTTCACCAGCGATTTTCCAAAGAATTTTAAGCAGTATTTTAAGAAAACACAAACTTACAGAATTTTCAGTAAACTATATAGATGATATACTAATATACTCTTCAACTTTTGAAGATCATATAAGTCATATAGAAAAAGTGTTAAAAGCAATAATAGAAGAAGGATTTAGATTGAAATTCGAAAAGTGCACGTTCGCCTCTGATTCGGTAAAATATCTAGGTCATATAATACAAAACAATTCGGTTAGCCCACTTAAAGATAATTTAGTTTCAATCAGAAATTTTCCTACTCCGAAAACTCAGAAAAATATAAGACAGTTTCTAGGAAAAATAAACTTTTATCATGAATACATACCAAATAGTGCAATAATTTTAGATCCATTACATAAACTACTCAGGAAAAACGAAAAGTTTGTTTGGACTGAAAAATGTCAAAATTCATTTAATAGAATAAGAAATCTTCTATGCTCCCAACCAGTATTAGAAATATTTGACAACAACTTGCCAATAAACATTTATACTGATGCATCATTAGAAGGTATTGGTGCAGTATTAAAACAGAGACAACCAAATGGAAAAGAGAAACCAGTAGCATACTTCTCAAAAAAATTAAACGAAGTTCAAAAAAAAAAGAAAGCAATATATCTAGAATGCTTTGCTATAAAAGAAGCTGTAAAGTATTGGCAACACTGGCTTATAGGAAAACAATTTATTGTATATTCGGATCACAAACCTCTGGAGAAAATGAATATAAAAAATAGGACAGATGAAGAATTAGGAGACTTAACTTATTACCTGTCACAATACAACTTCGAAATAAAATATATACCAGGAAATAAAAATATAGAAGCAGACTGCTTGAGCAGAAATCCAGTATTAGAGCCAGAAGAAAATAAAGAAGAGGATTTAAGAATAATAAACTTATTAAAAATAGAAGACATTAAGACGGATCAACGAAACAATATAACAATAAAAGACAACAACAAAAGACTGATAAAAAAAAGTGATATATTTTATAAAAAAGCAAAAAACAAAGAGAAAATAATTTTATCAGAAGAGTTGAGTAAAAGATTAATCAAAGATGTACATGAAACGTGGTGTCATATAGGCATTCGACAGATGCAAAAAAAAATTAGCCCTTTATACACATCGAAAAACTTGACAAAAAACATAAAAAATATTTGTAAAAATTGTGAAATTTGTAAAAAAAATAAGTCAAGAGGTCAAGGGAAATATGGACTACTATCGCACCTAGGCCCAGCATCAAAACCTTTTGAGATTGTTTCTATCGACACCATTGGAGGGTTTGGTGGATCCAGATCTACAAAAAAATATCTCCATTTATTAGTGGACCATTTTACAAGGTATGCGTTTATTGTTACTTCAAAAACACAAAGTGCATGTGATTTTGTTAAATTAGTCAAAGGAGTATTGGAAACAGACGGAATCGGAACAATCCTCACGGACCAGTATCCCGGGATTAATTCTAAAGAATTTAAAGAGTTTCTAGAAAACCATAAAATAAGACTGATTTTTACATCAGTAAATACACCTTTTTCCAATGGTTTAAACGAAAGACTGAATCAGACATTAGTAAACAAAATTAGATGTATAATAAATGATCTAAAAAAAAAAAAGCCTGGACGACAGTCGCCAGAGAGTGTGTTGATAAATATAATGAAACAGAGCACACAGTCACAGGATTCTCACCGAAGTATTTGCTAGATGGCACTAATGTATCTACTTTACCAGAAGAACTGAAGAAAAAAATTGATAAAGATGATTGGATCAAAGATAGAAAATTGGCACATGAAAATACTATTAAATCTCACAATTACAATAAACATTTATTTGATAAAAACAGGAAAAATCATGAATTTAAAATCGGAGATAAAGTATACATAGAAAATGGCAACAAACTAAACAGGATGAAATTAGATGAATTATATATCGGCCCATTTGAAATAATAGATAAAATTTCAAACTCTATATTCAAAATTAATACAGGAAAGAGAAAAGCTGAATCAACTCTATTTCACGTAACCAAGTTAATTCCTGTCACAAAAGAAGGGGACACAACGGATGAAGAAACTGTCGATTAGATATAATGATATTAGATTAAACACATTGAGGATTTTCACGTCGGAGGGGGGAGATGTAAAGGAAATATATTTCCTTCATTCAAATCTGCCGCGCTTCACGCATAGTAATAGTTTAGTTTTAATATTGTAACATTTAGTTACAGTTTAGATATACTGATAAAGAGAGATAGAAAGAACAGGAGATATGAAAACACGTGTATAAAATTTTCACAAACAAATTAAGATTAATAAAAAGTTTATAAAGATAGTGTAAAGGTATAAAAGTAACAGAAGGAATAAACTTTAATTGTCGTTTCTCTTGTTACAGGTAAGATTGTAAATATTGTACATAGAATTGTAATATAGGAAATAAAACTTTTCATCTCTTGTTACAGAGCAACAAATTGAGTTTTTATTCTTGAAAATCTTTAACGAATAATAATAATAAGATAATTGTCTTATATATATATATATATATATTTATACAGAGAGAGAGAGAGAGAGCGAGAGGTGGGACTTGTACAGAGTGGAGAAGGGAGAATAAATAGCGCATGCGCTGTGAAAGTGAAACCAGGGAGTTATTGTTTTTTTGTGTATTTGGTGCCCCAAAGTCCCCTTCTAGTTTCCTTTTTAGGAGTGTTCGGCGTTCCCGAGCCGAGCACTGGCGGCAGACCTCCCGGAGGAGAGGAATCCAGTGGAGAGAGACGAGAAGGAGTAAGTAAGCGAGTTTTGTGAGGGAATTCGGGACGGCGGTTTTTCCGGCCGAAAAATTCTTGTCACAAATGGCATCCCTTGTGGGGAAGTATGCTGCAGGATTAGGAAGGGACTTCCGGGGCTTAAAGTTGGGGTGAGATTTTAATGTGTGGGTAAAAGTGTTGACGAATTAAGAGTGTTGCTCGGATCGGGGGAATAAATATTAAGCAATAAGGCAATAAGTAATTTTAAGAATATTTTTCTTTATTTTTATATATATTTATATACACACATATGTGTAAAATTTTCTATATTTGTTTGTGGTGTTTAGAGACCGTCGGCGACAAGTGCGGGTAGGCGACGATACGCAAACAGGGTATCGTCGTTAGGTAGGGTCGTTCAACATTCGGGGTTTTCTGAGGTTATAGTATAGGAAACGAAATGGCACCGCATGACGAAACAATGCAGGAACTTATAAATACACGGGAGCTGCGCGCACTCAGGCGTAGCATCAGGAAAATGCCACTAGAGGCACTAGAGGGCGAATTGTTTTTCAGGGGATTTAGTACCGAGGGGACGGAGGCCGCTGTGAGGGATAGGTTTCTCCAAGTATTGATGTTAGAGATGGAGCCAGATGATGAAAGGGTACCCTGGTACGAAGAGGACGTGCTTGCGGACGGAGAGGAGGGGAAATTAGAACACAGCACTCCGCGGACGACCCAATTCAGTACCGCCGGCGAGTTGATACAGAGGGAGTTATCACGTGGGGAGGGATCAAACTCCGAGAGAAGAGAAAGTCCGGTGTCTCCGTCGGAGCCAGTGGCTACGGATTCAACGAGAGAGACCCAAGGGTTAGTGCCAGGGAGACGGGGGAGCGGAAAGGCGAGCGCGAGTGAGGCCGAAATAGAGGATGAGTTACGGCGATCGGATGAAAAGGGGGCAAATGTATATAGGTCACTGACAGAGTCTAGGATACAGACCGTGACGAAGACGACGTACACGACGACGTATACGACGCCCATCACCACGTCAGTAATAGGGGGGGAGAGTAGATTGAAACCAGGGAGGAATCAGATGCGAACGATCACGATTGATCCTAACCTGCAGAAATTGTTGATGGCCGGCCTCCAAGGGGAGCAAACTTTCAGGGCCACCACCCACACCCTTGGTGGGTGTTTCCCTGCTTCGCAGGGGCTATCCCAAGAAATGTGGAAACATCTCGCGAAAAATCTTTCTAAGTCGACACTAGGGAATATAGCACTTTTGAGAACTCCACAGGGACACCAGAGGGCCAATCAGGCAGCGTCAGGGGATAGTCAGGGTTTTATAGGGGGTGACAGGGATACTGGAGAAACAAATCTGGCAACCTCAAAAGATAATCGGGTACCACCTAAGGGGAATAGGGGAACCCCGAATATTAAATCAATCACTCAACAGTCAGTATTGAAGAGATCCGCGCGGGACTTCACCTTACCCAGCCGAACTGAACGGAGCGAATATTTTACCCCCGAACAGATAGAAAAAGGGATTGATTTAAATTCGGAGGAAGACGGCTAAGATAGCGAGGGGAGGGCTAGCGATCAGAGTCACGGTGCCGAGGAAAAATATAGGATCGAGTGCGCGAGGATCAAAAGAGAGTTGGCAGAGAGACGCAGAGCAGAAGATGGGAGAAAAGGTTTTTCGAATAAGCCAGAGTATATTAGGACGAATGAGGGTCAGGGGGAGGAACCGACGAGCGAAGAGTCGGGTACTGAGGAAACTCAGTTCAGAAGATTTTCGCTCCTCCGAAGGAGGCCGGGGTATAGAAAGTCAACGAGGGGAGTCAGCAATGCCAGTGGGGTAAGGAGAGTGACCAAGGACATGGATCAGGGTGGCTCGGGAGGGGATCAGCGTAGCTTAAGGAAGCCACCTCCTCTATTCCAGGATAGGAGGGTGCAGCCGAATAATCACCAAAAGCCAAGCCTGCAGAGCAGGCGTTTAGGAATGACCCCCGACAACGACCTCCCCCCGGAGAGCTACAGGCACTCAGACCACCGAGGGACGAAATCCTGGCCGGAACTACAGCCCGGCCAGAGGAGATGAGCAAGCTCTCCAGATGGGTGGCGTGATGATCGACGCGAATCCAGAGGAAATGAGCGGCGTACTGAAGATCGGGGACAGCGCAGGCCAAGCCTCAGGGCCGAGGAGACTCCAAGCGAGCGAAGTAGCCCCACGGAAGGTTATAGGACAAACGGTCCCCGATCTCAGGCGGTCAAACTTCTCAAGGGTTGGGGAGTGAAGTTTTCGGGTGAGGATAGAGGTGAGGATGCTGAAGAGTTTTTGGAACAATTAGAGGACTGTCGAGGAAGCGTGGAATTTAGCGACCGAGAACTCCTGAACGCATTGCCTTGCGTGTTATCAAAGGGGGCGAGCCGCTGGTTCCGTACGGTTAAAGGAGAGCTGCGATACTGGGAGGAGTTAAAGGTGTCTTTCAAGAGACAGTTCATTGGATAATATGACGAAGAGGATTTGTGGGATGATTTGCGCCGCCGCACCCAAGCCAAGACCGAGAGGATTGCGGTGTTTTTATCGAAATTCAAATACATCGTCTCACGATTTACGGTGCCACCCTCTACGAGATCTGTAGTAGAACTGGCGCAACGGAACTTGTTGCCGGAGTATCGCCGGGCGATGTCTGACAGACTGGTCATGAGTCTAGATGATATCGAGACTTATGGTTTGTGGTGGGAGAGACAGAAGGAGCTGGACAGCTGCTATGTCCCGCCCCCACCAGCGGACAAAATGCACGTACCCGGTGCAGGGTTCTCTGGAGCTTCAGTTGTCAAGACTAATATCGCGTGCGTGGCTGACGCCAGTGAAGGGGAAGAGTCAAAGGGGGAGAATGCGTCAACTAAGAAGACGGGAAACAAGGGGAGGAAGAACGGCAAGGTAGGAAATAAACAAGTGAGTGGAGATGGTGAGGTTAGGAAGGAGACAACGAGCCCAGAGGGAAACGTATCTCCGTTCTTTGATCTACCTCCAGAGTTAATCGCGAGTTTCGCGCAAGCCCAGAACCGTCCGCTGTGGGCCCAGTATTGAAAGCTGATACCCTGGAACAATCAGGCGACCGCGAAGTCCCCGACTAACGTCAAGGAGGGGGGCCAGCTGACGGGACAAATGGCCCACGGGGCTCAACAGGGAGCCGTCCCTAAGCAGACGTCCAGCCGAGACGAAGCTACGGGAGGAAGTGGGTTCTATACCACGTGCTATACCTGCTGGGCCGTGGGTCATCGTTCCGCACAATGCCCGGAGGTGCTGTGCTACACGTGTGGGAACAAAGGACACCTGGCACGAAATTGCCCGTCGAAGAGACCCCCTGGGAATCCCGAGCCTAAGCCAACAGTCGAGTGTCAGGTTTGTGGTACTCCAGGAGTAGTCTTCTCGTCCTGTCCCAAGTGTGTGTTTTGGCGAAAAACAATGGGAAACGGGGCGTGCGGGGGCCAAAATTAAACGAGTTAACTTCTGCAACCCCCGCGCTCCGTCCGAGGCGAGATTTAGAGAAGAATAGGACTGAGACGAGATATAAGGGAGAGGTTGAGAATGAAGTAAGGAATTCAGGAATATTTGAGGGGAGCGAAGGACAGAGAACCAACAGCAAAAAAACGTGGATTTTGGGAGCAGATGGCCAATTGGTTTTGGTCCCTAGGAAGACTCTCCAAGAGCCACAGAGTAAGAGTAAGGGCAAACAGACGGGGATACCGTCAGAGGATGAGCGAGTGCAAGCGACTAACGATGCTCAGGAAGCGGCTGAATTCTCTCGGAAAAGTTTAGACTGGCTGAGAGAAAGGAGCGTGGAACAAGCGTTAAAGTTAAGAGAAGCTGCAGCAAAAGAGGAACCGAAGGGTAACTACGGGGGGATGAGTGAAAGGTTAGAGGTGTGGTCTCCAAATAGGGATAGAGATATGGGGAAAACGAGGGGGATGTTGGTCGCGTGGAAAGACCGAGATCCAATATGGCAGTCACGGGAAAGAGAGTGGAAACGAAAAGTGAACGAGAAAAAGGAATCGGTTTGGTACACGAAGGAAGTATCGGGTCTGGACAAAGACGGCAACGTCCGAGAGGATAACTTTGAGGGGGATCGAGACTTAAAAACGGAAAGAGTTCGTTATAATGAGAAAGTCTTCGAGCCAGATTCTGAGAATGCTAGGACGACCACAGATTGGGAAATCAAGCGACAAGAAAAAGGAGAGAAGGTTTCGACTTCCAAGAAGGAAGGTGAGCCTCAGCAGATCAACGTAGAGGATCTTCAAGATTTTTTCGATAAGGTCTTTGAAGATAAGGATAGGGACATTTCAGGGAAACGTAACCAGAGTGCGGTTCTTTCGACAACTAAAGTAGTGCCAGACAGCTGTAGATTAGGAGCGTCTAGTTTGTTTGAGTTGGAAGGCGTACAAAATACAAGAAATAAGGTAAAAGATAGAGAAGGACATTTAGCCGAAGGAGGATCGTATGAAAGAATTTTGAGTGCGAAGAGCGAAAACCTACCGTATCTTTCGGTGAGGTGGGGAGGGGAAGAGTACGGCGCTCTTCTAGATACCGGAGCTCAGTCTTCGATTATTGGACCCTAATTAGCGGAACGATTCAAAGAACATTTGGAGCCAACTAATGCGGTAATTGTTGGGATTAACAATACTTTCTCTAAAGCATTGGGCACTTTAAGAATTAGTTGCGAAATCGATGGTCATAATAGAGAGATACCAGTTAAAGCGGTTAACGAAATTAATCAAGATATAGTGTTCGGACGCGATTTTCAGGAGGCATTTGATCTAGATCTACGGTTGAGTCGGGGGTTATTTCGAGTCTTTGAGGGAGAGTGGCATCCATTAAAGGGGTTAGGGAATTCGTCAGAAGATACGGTATGTGTCGATTGTACTAGTATTAAGAATATCTCGACCAATTAGGGGATGAAGGTGTAGGCTAGCGTAACAACACCAAGTCGCCGACGGTCTATATTAGAAATGAGACGAGAGAAAGAGCAGTCGTGAGCAGGGTGCATGTGTCATAGCAAACGAGATGATTAGCTTAGGATAATCGAATCCTGGGAGGTAGGGGGGAATTTAGGATATTCTGGCGAGAGTCTGCTGGTTTCGTTCGTTTTTTTGCAGATAAGGTGAAGTCAACCCAAGTCCAAGGAGGAGTAAAGATTGAAGAGAGAGGGAAGGAGAACAGAGAGAGGGATAAAGAGTTGAGAGAAATGGAATACTAAGAGATGGTGAACCTGTGAAAGGGGGGAGAGTGAAGGAGCAGAGAGAGGGCGGAGACACCAAAGAAAGAGAGAGAGAAAGAGAGAGAGAAAGAGAAGATCAAGAGAGAAAGAGAAGATCAAGAGAGAAAGAGAAGATCAAGAGAGAAAGAGAAGATCAAGAGAGAAAGGAAAGATCAAGGAAGAAAGAAAAGATCAAGAGACCAAGAGGAGATTAAGGGAGGAAGAACTGTATAAGCAGGAAATGGGGGAGAGAGAGAGAGAGAGATAGAGACGAATAACGGAAACGCTGGGTCAGATTAATAATTATTTATTTTCGGAAACCCAGGGACCCATATAAGGAGAGACCAGGAACCATCGCTAGAGTCCTGAGGTAAGCGTTGTTTCGTTTTAAAATAAGGTAGTCGTCGATGATTTACGGCTTGGACATTCGGGGGAATGTCTAGCCTAGGAGGGGGACTTGTGACGTGGTAGCTAAAGCTATCACGTCACTGTATACCTATATTTCGGGGCAAGTCATCGGCGGCTACCGAGTCCTAGAGTAACATATATATATTCTATATGTAAATTTATAACACATTCTTAATGTGTGTTCTCGGTGCCGCGAACTACGAGCCAGAGGAGAGAGAAGGACCAAAGACCAGAGAAGGGATTGAAAGGGTGTGTGGTATGATTGGGTGAGCATGTGTGTAAGAGAGAGAAGGAGAGAGAGGCGAGGGCTCATGACACGTCAGAGAGGTTTGAGCACCGAGCGGCCGTGTCAATTCCTTGGTTTGGAAACCTCCAAAAATTTACCGGTTTTTAGGCGTGTTGGAGATTTTTCGTATAGACGGGAGGGGCGCGCGCATCTGTCGAAGTGCACTGCCATAACGAGTCAGTACCGCGAGAGCCATCAGAGAGAGCAGAGTCAAGCAGCCACGAGAGAGAGAGAAAATAGAATAGTGACGAGTATCCGCGAGACAACAACGCGAGAATCTTTAGAGCAGAGTAGACAAAACAGAAGTATTGGTGAGAGATAAGGAAGTGATAGGGCAGAGGAAGAGATCGACGAGAGCGGGGTCAAGATCGGGTGAAACGAGAGAGCAGCTGAGGCTAGGGAAAAGGAGAATTTGCGAGAGACCATCGGGCAAGAACAACGGAGGTCGCCCGAGGCTGAGAGCACGGCCGAGCCATCACGACGAGTAAGACGAGTTCCAGGTAGTCGTACCCTGCAAGGATAACCAGGAGGTAAGTGTGCTGTAAATAGTGCACCGGGTGGTATACGGGATAGTGTTGGGACGATCCGAGCGGGCGCGGGTGAGTGTGTGTAGGCATAAAAAGGGGGTGTAGTCGTGGGTAGTGGTGGTGTCAGGGTATAGGGCACTAGAGAAAGGTCGAGAGATAAGAGGTGTGAGTGGGATTGTGTGCGAGCGTGTGCGTGTGAGGGAGAGATTTAGGTACGGGTCACCGCCAACCGGACAAGGGTTAAGGTCGGCGGAAGACGACCAGGAGTCGCTTAACCCAGGACATCTACCTCGAGGACATTGGAACTATATATATATATATATATATATATATTTATACAGAGAGAGAGAGAGAGAGCGAGAGGTGGGACTTGTACAGAGTGGAGAAGGGAGAATAAATAGCGCATGCGCTGTGAAAGTGAAACCAGGGAGTTATTGTTTTTTTGTGTATTTGGTGCTCCAAAGTCCCCTTCTAGTTTCCTTTTTAGGAGTGTTCGGCGTTCCCGAGCCGAGCACCGGCGGCAGACCTCCCGGAGGAGAGGAATCCAGTGGAGAGAGACGAGAAGGAGTAATTAAGCGAGTTTTGTGAGGGAATTCGGGACGGCGGTTTTTCCGGCCGAAAAATTCTTGTCACAACTTAAGCACATTAGCAAAGATCTGCCCTTTGGCAATCCTCACCACTACTGTTGTCAATGAGTCTACTTTTTTTTCTAGACTTTTTTGTCGTTCAAGAGAACCTCTTCTTGTTGACCTGTGTCCCTTTCCTTTTTTTTTTTTTTTTGACATGGCTTGCTCGCGTTTTTTAGGACTGTCTGATGAACTCCTGTATCTTTTACTTCGCTCTATTTTCTTAAGGACTGTGTTCAGGGTTTTTTTCCGATCATGCCGTCAAAAATAATATCACCCTTATTCTCTCCATAGGGATTCAAAGAACTCTTCCTAAGCTCTTGTAAACACGTATTTTTAATGCCAAAAGCGTTGTCTAATTACCTCTGCTTCTCTAAAGTGTTGAGCGCAAATTTAAAACCCTTTTTAAATGCGTTAGTCGTGTTTTCATACTTTCCATCCATTGCTTCCTGCGTCTCTTAAATCATTTTTCTTGTCGAATAAAATTGCTTAATCTGCTGCCGTCATCTTACTCTAAGCTCAGTACCAGTGGTTTCCAAAGAGGTGAGCTCCTTCTGTCACGTTGCTGCCCTCACTGACGTTACTGCCTGTGCTCAAAAGGCTTCCCCTTCATCCTGTAAATAAAAGAACAGGCCGTGAAACGTTTAACAGTTTCACTTGGCCCTGTCTACGTCTTTGTGATCCTTTCCCCAGAATCTGTGGGGCTATCGGCAGTCACCCAGGCTTGCACTGGATCAGAACAGCCGGTGGATACCCTACAAGAGGTTACAGTCTGGGGTACTAGTTTTAAATTGAGATTCCTCATTTTTAGTTCTTCTTGGAATTGAATTGACCAGTCGAAGCCAACACTCCTCTTCTTTCCGAAAATAAGCGTTTGGAAAGAGTGAAAACTAGGGTAGCAGCCAACTCTGTTCCTGAAAATACTCGTTTCTTGCTCGGGCCAGCCAGGAGTCGCCACTCTCCCTTAATCACATCAGCGGAGACTGCCCTGGTATTGTGTAGAGAAAAAGTGAAAGCAGTGTATGTAAATAGTGTATGTATATGTTGGTACGCCACAGTCTCAGCGAGCCATGCGCCAGGCATACAATTCTATGACTGGCGCAGACAACCTGTCAAAACGATCTGGCGTATAGAGGCACTTAAAGTACCAACATGTAGCCTCCTCAGTGGTAGTAAGCCTACGTTGGTTAGCCACCACATTTTTTTTAACATAAGGCGTGCAGCCGTATCAGAAGTGGTTACCCAGACTTACCTGTGCCTCATCATCTGGCCTCAGCCGCTGCCAGGCCTCCAATGCAAGCCCAGAAAAGGCACCACCCCCGGAACCCGGGACAATCCGCAAGTATACCTAAGTTTGTTTAGTGAAAGTGTAATGCATGTACCTGAAAAAAACATTATAACCGCCACTTACTTCTATACGCGACGAGTGCTAGTTTTAGTTGGTCCCTATCAAGCATTAAGGCACCACCCTCGGTGGCAACAGAAAGCGAAGAACAAGAAGCACTAGCTGGGCTGACCCATGCATCCATATCAATAAAGATAGAGGGCACAAGTTCCCCGTCCACACCCCTACAAATACACACGCCAACGACACAAATGCCTCCCAACTACCCGTCATCACCTTATATCATAAGAGGATGCCCCTATCTGCCAACCGGAAAAGCACACGGTATGGAGAAACTAGCAAAAACCCACTCGTGATTAGTAGTTTTTTTTTTTTTTTTTTTTTTTTTGTGGAGGAAGGGGTAATGCATTAAGGCACACCACAGGGACAGCAGTAGTGTGAGACCCAGTGGAATTTTTTATTAAAACACCCATACTCACTAACCCCCCCCATGCTGCGTGGCTTTTGATTCACCCCAGAACCACGTTAGCATTACTTCAGGGTGGAGCCACCAGGGAGACCATCACGTCTCACAGCATTAACGAGCTAACTCGCCACCATTTGCTAGAGGTGCTGATGCTGTCAAGTTCTACAAAGAACTCGAGATCCCTAAGGACCAGCACCTTGTCTAGCGCTTCATAGTAGGCCTCCTACTTGGCCAGCACCACTATAAGCTAAATGTTTTTTCTTGCTGATAGGTAAAAAGTACACAGCGCAGCGTGGATCCACATAAGCCTGTCTTTGAACTCCAGGCCTGTTTGCCTCATTGTGATTCTGCTTAAGACTTATCCCTGGCCTCTTTTAGGGCTCTTCTAAGTAAAGGGCAGCTCTTGCTCTCTCTTTCGTGCTTGTTGTCAATTGTTGGGCAAAGAAAGCACCGTGCTGGGTCTGGACACTCTTTCTTCCGGTGGTTTGAGCTTCCACACCAGAATCAAAGCTAGGATCTGTTTTCGTTCTTACAGTTGCCTCAGTCGTGGCCGTATCCCAGGTATTTCTAACATCTTGTTACTTCATTTCTTCTTCGAATTCGGAAGCTTACAAAACCAACTTGTAACCTGCCTTTTTTTATCTATATATATATATATATATATATATATATATATATATTAATAATAGTATTATATTATTATTATTATTATTATTATTATTATTATTATTTTGAATTTATTTATTAATATTAATTAAATAATTGAAATATAAAAAATAATAATATATAAAATTCAAGATTTTTATATATTAAACATTTTTTATATTAATATATTTTTTTTTAGACAAATAAATATTTAATTATTGTTATATTAAATTTTTAAAAAATTTATTTTTAATTATATATGTGTTCTAAATAAATAAATATTTTATAATTAATAAATTTATATATATATACTATTAAACGTAAAAACATGAATTCAAATTAAAAAAAAAAAATTAATTATAATTTAACTAAAACAGTTAAAATTGATAAAATTTCATTTTAAAAATTAAATTAATAATATTAAATAAATTTATAAATATAAATATATTATTTAAATTAAATTTATTATCTACATTTTTTTTAAAAATGAATATTTATTATTATATTGTATAAATATTTCTTAATTTATGAATAAATTTATTTAATAAAGAGATAAATAATGAATTGTCAATATTTTTAATATGATATTATCATCAATGTACCCGTATAAAATATTCTAAGGTAGGTACCGTTGGGGCAGGATTCTATCTAAAAAATATTATTAAACGAAGAAATTTTGAAGAGTATACTGCAAAATATTGATCATTCCTCTTACAAGGTATGTAATCAATGTACCCGTATAAAATATTCTAAGGTAGGTACCGTTGGGGCAGGATTCTATCTAAAAAATGTTATTAAACGAAAAAATTTTAAAGAGTATACTGCAAAATACTGATCATTCCTCTTACAAGGTATGTAATCAATGTACCCGTATGAAATATTCTAAGGTAGGTACCGTTGGGGCAGGATTCTATCTAAAAAATATTATTAAACGAAGAAATTTTGAAGAGTATACTGCAAAATATTAATCATTCCTCTTACAAGGTATGTTATCAATGTACCCATATAAAATATTCTAAGGTAGGTACCGTTAGGGCAGGATTCTATCTAAAAAATATTATTAAACAAAGAAATTTTGAATAGTTTACTGCAAAATATTGATCATTCCTCTTACAAGGTATGTAATCAATGTACCTGTATAAAATATTCTAAGGTAGGTACCGTTGGGGCAGGATTCAATCTAAGAAATATTATAAAATGAAGAAATTTTGAAAAGTATACTGCAAAATATTTATCATTCCTCTTACAAGGTATGTAATCAGTGTACCCGTATAAAATATTCTAAGGTAGGTACCGTTGGGGCAGGATTCTATCTAAAAAATATTATTAAACGAAGAAATTTTGAAGAGTATACTGCAAAATATTGATCATTCCTCTTACAAGGTATGTAATCAATGTACCCGTATAAAATATTCTAAGGTAGGTATCGTTGGGGCAGGATTCTATCTAAGAAATATTATTAAACAAAGAAATTTTGAAGAGTATACTGAAAAATATTGATCATTCCTCTTACAAGGTATGTAATTAATGTACCCGTATAAAATATTCTAAGGTAGGTACCATTGGGGCAGGATTCTATCAAAAAAATATTATTAAACGAAGAAATTTTGAAGAGTATACTGCAAAATATTGATCATTCCTCTTACAAGGTATGTTATCAATGTACCCATATAAAATATTCTAAGGTAGGTACCGTTAGGGCAGGATTCTATCTAAAAAATATTATTAAACAAAGAAATTTTGAAGAGTTTACTGCAAAATATTGATCATTCCTCTTACAAGGTATGTAATCAATGTACCTGTATAAAATATTCTAAGGTAGGTACCGTTGGGGCAGGATTCAATCTAAGAAATATTATAAAATGAAGAAATTTTGAAAAGTATACTGCAAAATATTTATCATTCCTCTTACAAGGTATGTAATCAATGTCCCCGTATAAAATATTCTAAGGTAGGTACCGTTGGGGCAGGATTCTATCTAAGAAATATTATTAAACGAAGAAATTTTGAAGAGTATACTGCAAAATATTGATCATTCCTCTTACAAGGTATGTAATCAATGTACCTGTATAAAATATTCTAAGGTAGGTACCATTGGGGCAGGATTCTATCTGAAAAATATTATTAAACGAAGAAATTTTGAAGAGTATACTGCAAAATATTGATCATTTCTCTTACAAGGTATGTAATCAATGTAATTAAGTTTAATTTATTTTAATAAATATAGAAAAAATGAATTTTATTATTTATTTATTAAATTAAACTAATTAATTAATTTATAAAATTTATATTAAATAAATATATTTTAAACTTTAAAGGTTTTAAGTTTAATTTAACTTAAAATTTTCATACAATCTTATAAATAAAAATAAATATTAATGTGAATAAAAATATTAAATTTATATTATTGATATTAAATATTCCAAAATTAATAAATTTGAAATTTAAATTTATTTAATAAGAATATATTATAAAAAAATAATAAATGATTCGACTGTAAAAAAATAAATAAAGTAAAGAAATTATTATTATACATATTAGTAAATAAATTGATTTTATATTAAAGTAATTATTTATGAATATTCATTTACTAATAAATCTAGTAAAAGGAGGAATTATTGCTAATGATAAAATTATTAATAATAAAAAATAAAATATAAAATTAGAAAATTTTATTTATTCTTATTTCAAAAGTAAAATTTAAATTAAAAATATAAAAATATATATTTATATTCAAAGTAATAAAATTATAAAATAAAAAAAAAATTATTTTAATTTTTTTATTTGAAAATATTAATATTAATATTCAAAACACTGGAATTATTAAAGAAAAAGATATAATAATTTTTAGAGAATATCTAATAATTTTGATTAAAGGAATTTAAATTAAATTAATTATAATTATTAAAAAGAAAATTTTTCCAATATAAATAAATAATATCATTAAAGAAATAAATTTCTGTACTGAAGAATTTAAATTAAAAAAAATTCAATTTAAATATTTATTTTTTTCGATATATCACATATAAAAAGGAGGGAGACCTATTTTTATTATTATCCTTATTATTGAAAATATTAAAATTTGTTTATCAAAAAAATTTAAATCAATTATAAATAATGATAAAAATAAAAATGAAAAAAATTCAATGATTTAATTAAAAAATAATTTATTAAAATTTTTATATTTATCTGGTTAAATATATAAATAGAAAGAATAAAACATAATAAATTTAATTCTATTACTATTTAGATAAAAAAAGATGATTTAGAAAAAGAAATTGGAAAATTAGAAAAAAAAAATTATAGGAATAGAAAAATAATAATAATATCTAAAAATTTAATGGAAAGCCTGACTTAAGGAATATTTTGATAAAATAAAACATTTAATTATTACTTAATTAATTCCATTATTAGTTGAAACCAAAATAAAGGTAAACTATTGTTTATAATTTTATTGAAATTTAATTTCCAATTGATAGTGTAGCTAATTAAAGCAAATAAATTGTAAATTTATTGATAAATTTTATTTCGTTATTATTTTATATTAAATTGTTTGATACATTTAAATTTATAAAATTTAAGAAAATAATTTATTTTATTTTATATATTAATTAATATATCAAGATATTTAAATTTCTAATTCATTATATAAATATGAAATTTTTTTTATCTTTAAATCTAAATAATTATAAAAATGATTTATTTAAATTTGCAATTTAATATTTTTAAAAAAATTATTAGACTTTTTTTTTTAAATAAATGGATAGTATTTATCAAAATTTGAAGTCGAAATTAAAATCGAATTTTTTAAATTTATTTATGTATTTAAATCAATGTCAAGCTTCTTCAAATCATTCCATATATAATCCTAAAATTAAAATAAAAAAAAACAAAATTAACAAATGAAATTAAATAATAACAATTTTGAAAATTTATAAATAAAAATGGGAGTACAATTGCAATTTCAATATCAAAAATTAAAAAAATAATTAAAATTAAATCAAATTGTAAAGAAAAGGGTATCGATTATTTGAAATTGAATCAAACCCACATTTAAATCTTGATATTTTTTCACGTTCTTTAAATATTTTTTTCGATAAAATAAAATTTAATCCTAATATTATTATGATAATTAGAATAATTATAAATAAAAATTAAATTATTTTTATTATTATTTACATTAAATTTTAAACTTTTTAATTGTAAATTGAATATACTTATTTATATTATGTGAATTTAATTAATAAGATCAAAAATAAACTAAAATACATAAAAATAATCAAACAACATTAACAAAATGTCAGTATTAAGCAGCAGCTTCAAACCCAAAATAATGAATTCTTGAAAAATTTTTAATATTTAATTGAAAAAAATTAATTAATGAAAAAATTGTTCCAATTAATACATAAAATCCATGAAATCCTGTAGATATAAAAAAAATTGATCCGTATACTGAATCTCTGAAAGTAAAATAAGCAGATAAGTACTCTTTTAATTGAAAAAAAGAAAAATTATTCCTAGAAAAATAGTAATAATTAATCTTAATTTTCTTTGTTTAAAATTTATATTAATTAATGAATGATGGCATCATGTTATAGAAATCCCTGAACATAAAAGAATAACTATTTAATAAAGGGATTCTATGAGGATTAAATATTATAATATTTTGAGGAGGTCAATTTTCTCCAATTTCAATTCTTGGAGATAAAAATATTTAAAAATAACATCAAAAAATTCTAATAAAGAAAAAAATTTCAGGAATAATAAATAAAATCATTCCTAATTTAAATCCTTTTAATACTTTTAATGTATGATAACCTTGATATATTCTTTCTCGAACTACATCTCGTCATCATTGGTATGAAATAATAATAGACAAAATTGAACTTAAAAAAATTAATTTATAATCTATAAAATTAAATCAATATACATATCTAATTGATAAATTAAAAATTGAAAATGATATCAAAATAGGTTAAGGCCTTGAAGTGACTAAGTGGAAAGGTTGGAATAATATTTTTTTCATAATTTGATTCTCTTCTATATAAAACTCTTAATACCGAAAATACATAAGCTTGGATTATTGAAACACTTAATTCTAAAATAATTAATAATCTTTGTCTTATTAATATAATAATTAATAATATCATTCTTAATGAAGATTCAGTTGAAGAAATTAAAGTTATTCATAAATGCCCAGAAATTATATTAGCTGATAGCCGTACTCTTAATGTTCCAAATCGAAAAATATTTCTTAAGGATTCTACAATTACTATAAAAGGTATTAAAATGTTTGGAGTTCCTTGAGGAACTAAATGAATGAATATATGATTAGTATTTTTAATTTATCCAAATAATATAAAAGATAATCATAATCTTAATGATAATGATATTCTTTTCACTAAGTGTCTTGATCTAGTAAAAATATAAGGAAAGTTACCTATAAAATTATTTAATAAAATTATTATAAATAATCTAATTAAAATTAATAAATTTATAAAATTTAATTTTTTTTTTAATAATATTTCAAATTCAAAATTTAAAATATTAATTACATTATTCAGTGCTCAATTTATTCGAGAGGGGATGAATCAATTAATCATAGGAATAAATAAAAAAATATAAATTCTTCTTATAAATAAAAAATATAAATGATAATCATATTATTGGTCTTATTTAAGGAATGAAAAATTATTAAATTAATTAATTATTTAAATTTAACAAATTTATGTTATAAAATTAACTCAATTTTTATTTTCTTTGGTATCTTAAATTTAAAGAATTGATTTTTTAAATTACAAATAGTAAGTTTTACTTCAAATGAAATATTAATTATTATTAATTCAATTTATAAAATTTTTAAATGTATTTGATTCTAATACAATTGGTATAAATCTATGATTAACTCCTAAAATTTCTGAACATTGACCGTAAAATAATCCTGGACGATTTAAATTTATTCTTATTTGATTTAATCGTCCTGGGATGGCATCTACTTTTATCCCTTATCTCGGAACAGTGAATAAATGAATTACATCTATTGATCTAATTATAAATCGTAAATTTAAATTTATTGGAACAATTAATAAATTATCAGCATCTAATAATCAAAAATTAAAGTTTTCTATATCAGAAATTATAAAAGAATCAAATATTAAATCTTTGAAGTCTGAGTATTCATATGATCAATATCATTGATGACCTAAAATTTTAATTGATAAATACGGATTAAAAATCTCATCTCTTAAATATAAAATTTTTAAAGATGGAATAGCTAAGAAAATTAAAAAAAAAATTGGAACGATAGTTCAAATAATTTCAATTAAATGACCTTTAAATATAAATTTATTTAACAATTTATTTAATAATATAAAAATTAATATATACATTATTAAATTTATAATTATTACAATAATAATTATTGCATGATCATGAAATATAATTAAATTTTCTATAATAAAAGAATTAGAATCTTAAAGTATAATGTTTGCTCATAAAGAAATCAATTAAAGATTTATTAAAAATTTTATAACTTCTAAAAATAAAATGATTTATATAAATAAATCTTAAATTTATTGCACTAATCTGGCATATTAGAAATTTAAATTAATTAAATAGAAATTTTTGGGACTTCATAAAAAGAATGAGATCTAGGGGGATAAGAAAATATTCAATCAATTGAATTATTAGAAATTTATATAAATAAAATTAAAAGTATTCTTATAAATCTTTCTAAGATAATGTAAAAAAATATCAATGTTCTTATGAATGAAATTAAAGATCCAATTGAAGAAATTATATTTCAACATACATATGAATCAGGATGATCTCTGTATCGTCGTGGTATTCCACTTAAGCCTAAAAAATGTTGGGGAAAAAAAGTTATATTTACTCTTAAGAATAATAAAAAAAATTGAATTTTTAATATTATTTTATTTAATAAAACTCTAAAAATCAATGGATATCAATAAATAAATCTTCCAAAAATTGCAAATACTGCTTCTATAGATAAAACATAATGAAAATGAGCTACTACATAATAAGTATCATGAAGAACAATATCAATCGAAGAATCAGAAAGTATAATTCCTGTTAATCCTCCTAAAGTAAATAAAAAAATAAACCCTCATGATCATAAATTTGTAATATTGAATTGAAGTTTTATTTCATTTAATGATGCCAATCATCTAATAATTTTAATTCCAGTAGGAATAGCAATAATTATTATTGCAGAAGTAAAATTTGCTCTTGTATTTACATCTATCCTAATAGTAAATATATGATGAGCTCAAACAATAAAACCTAATAGTCCAATAGAAATTATAGCATAAATTATTCCTATAATGCCAAATACTTCTTTTTTTATTCTTTCATTACAAATTATATGAGAAATTTCACCAAATCCTGGTAAAGTTAAAATATAAACTTCTGGATGACCAAAAAATCAAAATAAATGTTGATATAATACTGGATCTCCCCCTCCAACTAGATCAAAAAAAGAAGTATTAAGATTACGATCAAATAATAATATAGTAATTGCTCCCGCTAAAACAGGAAGAAATAATAATAATAAAGTTGCTGTTAATAATATTGCTCAAGCAAATAAAGGTAATATCTTTAATTTAAAAATTTTTATGTTTAAAATTGTTGAAATAAAATTAATAGATTCTATAATAGATGAGGCTCCTGCAATATGTAAAGAAAAAATTGATAAATCTACGGATGAACCTATATGTGATAAATTAGAAGATAAAGAAGGGTAAACAGTTCAACCTGTTCCTGTTCCAGATCCAACAAATAATCTAGAAATTAATAATATGATTCTTAAAGGAAGTAATAAAAATCTTATATTATTTATTCGAGGAAAAGCTATATCAGGAATTCCTAAAATTATAGAAATTGAATAATTTCCAAATCCTCCTATTATAACAGGTATAACAAAAAAAAAATTATAATAAATGCATGAGCTGTAACTAAAGAATTATAAATTTAATCATTTCCAATTAAAGATCCAGGATTTCCCAATTCTAGTCGAACTAAAATTCTTAATCTTAAACCTACAATTCCAGATCATATTCCAAAAATAAAATATAATATTCCAATATTTTCATGATTAGTAGAAAATATTCATGTTTTCATTTATTTATATAGTTTACATTTTAAAAGCATTTTATTTTTAATATAAAAATAGAAATAATTTTTATAAATATTTAAAAATATAAATATTTTCTCAATATTTTTATTATTGAATTTTAAAATAAACTATTTCAATTTAAATTATTATTATAGATAAAATAAATAATCTAATTATTATTACTTAATTTATTAATAAACTATTAGAATAAATTTCAAAATTTATAAATTTTAAAATTTTAATAATTAAATCTTCAAAGATACAATTGATTATTCCTTTATCAATTAAAAAATAATATTTTTCTATTATTTTTAATAAAAAAAAATTCAAATGAAAATTAAAATAATATAAAAAATTTATTTTTCCAAAAAAAAATATAATAAAATTATTTCTAACATGGTTAAATTTAATAAATTAAATCTTAAAATAATTTAAATCAGACATTAAAATAAAATTTTATTTTTTAAAATGCAAATGAATAAATTTCTGCAATATTTATAAAAATTATCATAAAAAAATATTTTCCGAATATAATTGAATTAATTATTAAAATTATCATAGAAAATTTTATAATTTTATTATCGTTACAATTAAAGTAATTTATAAAATTTATTTTTTTATTTATTAAATAATAAATTAATTGAATAGAATATATAACTGTTAATATTGTTCTTATAATTAATATAAAATATAAAAATAAAAAAAATAATTTATAAAAATTTTTTCTAAAATTAAATCTTTAGAATAGAATCCAGAAAAAAATGGCATGCCACATAAAGAAAAATTAGAAATTATTATTATTATTATTGTTATTGGCATTAAATTTATTAAATTTCCTATAAAACGAATATCTTGATAATTATTTATTGAATGAATAATAATTCCTGAACATATAGATATTATTAGTTTGAATATAGCATGAATAATTAAGTGAAAATAAGCTAAAAGATGAAATTTTATTCTATAAATTACTTATATTAATCCTAATTGTGACAGAGTAGAATATGCAATAATTTTTTTTAAATTATACTCAAAATTTGCTGATAAACCAGCTATTAGTATAGTAATTATTCCAGTAATAGTAATATAAAATATTAAAATTCTATTTTTATATATTAAATTATGAAATCAAATTAAAATATGAATTTCTGCCGTTACTAAAGTAGATAAATGAACTAATAATGATACTGGAGTTGGAGCAGCTATAGCTGCTGGAAGTCAAGAAGAAAAAGGAAATTGAGCTCTTTTAGTAAAAGCTTTATTTATAACTAAAATTAATAATATTTTATTATTGAAATTTAAATTTATAAGATTTCGAGACCCATAAATTATTATTAATCTAATAGATAATATAATCATAATATCTCCAATTCGATTTATTAAAATTGTTAATATTCCAGAATTATAAAAATAAAAATTTTAATAATAAATTACTAAAAAATAAAAAACTAAGCCTAAACCGTCTCATCCTAGAATTAAAGAAATTATATTTGGTCTAATAATTATTAACAATATAGAAATAATAAAAAAAATTCTAAATAAAAAAATCGAATATTGTATAAATAATTATTTATATATTCACAACAATAAAATATAATTATTGAAGAAATTAAAAATGCAGTCAATAAAAAAAAATAGTAATTTAATCTATATAAATTAGTATGTTTATTGATAAAGAGTTTATAATTATTAAATTTCATTCAATAAATAAATTTAATTTTATAAATATGAATATGTGACCAAAAATAATTATTAATAATCTTATTATCAAAAAATAAATTTCTCTCAAATAGTATAAAATAACGTATTTAAAACAAATTTTGTAAGTTTGATTTCACAACTCAATATTTTTAATTAAATTATTTAAATTAATAAAAAAAGTTAGTTTTTTTAATTAATAAATTTAAAGGTTAGAAATAAAAAATTATTAATAAATATTCAACTATATTGTTAGAATTACATTTTAATAATTTATTATTTCATATTTCATAAAAACAATATAAAAATAAATAAATATTATAACATGCTCTGAAAAATATTCTTAAACTTAAAATTAATATAATTGTTTTCCTTTATCTTATAAAAATTATAACGATTATGATTTCTCTTAATAAATTTAAAGAAATTGGTGAAGCTATATTTTTTATACATAATAAAAATCAAAATATTATTAATGATGGTATAAAATATACTTTTTTCTTATTTATTATTACATTTCAACTTTTAGATCGTAAATAAAGATAATTAACTAAAACAAATATTCTTGATTAACATAACCCATGAGCAATTATTATTATTAATCGACCATAATATCTTCAAATTTTTATTGAAAATAATCCAATTAATATTATTCTCATATGGACGACAGATGAATAAGCAACAATAATTTTTATATCATAATGTCAAAGACATAAAAATCTTAAAAATGTTATTCCAAAAAATCTTTAAATTATAATTAAATCATTGAAAATTAAAAAATTGATAATTATTATTACAATTATTTCATACAATCCGTATCCTCCTAATTTTAATATAATTCCTGCTAAAATTATTTAACCAATAACAGGAGCTTCTACATGAGCTTCAGGCAATCAATTATGAAATAAAAATATAGGTAATTTTACTAAAAATGCTCTTAATATTAAAAAATATAAAATAACTATTTAAAATTTATTTAATAAAATGATTTCTGAAAATATAAAAAATCTTATTGAATTAAATATTTTTAAAAAAATTTATAATAAAATTAACAAAGGAAGAGGAAAAAATAATGTATAAAATAATATGTATAAAGATGCTTTAAGTCGTTCAGGTTAGTATCCCCAACCTATAATTTATTAAAAAAGTAGGAATAAGACTATATTTAAATATAAAATAAAATATTAATAAATTAATTAACATAAATCTTATTAATAAAACTAATATCAAAATAATTAACGAAAATGAATAAATTTATATATTTAAATTTTTTTTTCTTAATATAATTACTAATCTAAATAATAATTATGTTAATATAATTATTATAAATCTTTTTTCATTAATTATAAAATAAGAATAAATTATAATAAAATAATTATTTTAATTAAATGATAAAATATTAATAAATAAAAATGTAAAAATTAAAATTCTAAAAAATAAATATATATCAATATAAAAAAAAATTATAAGTTAAAATTAATGTAATCCAATAAATTAAAAATTTTATCATGAATTTATTAACAAAAATTTAAATCTGTCTCTTCCTTTATTTCGAATGAATAATAATAATAAAGTCAAACCTAAAACTCTTTTCCAAACAACAAAAATTAAATAAAATAATATTAAATTAAAAAGATATATTGCATTTACTGCTGATATTAAAAATATTATTAATCTTAATATTTAAAATTCTAACCTTATTAAATTTAATATTAAGTTTTTATATAGGCAAGAATATAGAAACAATAAAATACTAAATATAAAAATATATAAATAATAATTAAAAAAAATAATTCAAAAAAAAAATAAATTTATCATTGATCTCCAGAATAAATATTTTAAGATTAAACTACTTTTGAATAATTAATAATTTAAATAAAATATTAATTTTGTAAATTAAATTTATAAATTTCAATTTTATATAAATAAATAACAATAAAATTTTTAATCGATATATTTATTATAAATTTATTTTTCTTACCTTTAATTTTAAAAATTATTAACTCTTTACCTTTTTATTATAAAATATTTTATCCTATAATCTTTGGGTCAATTCTTTTATTATACAATATAATATGTTAACTAAATTTATTAATTTTTAATAAAAACAATTAATGATCATACATTAGATTTTTAATTATTGTAGGGGGGATAATAATTTTATTCTTATATTTTACTAGATTTATTGATAATATAATTACTTCAATAAAAAAATCGATTTTTAAAAATTTTATTATCAAATAAACAATTACATTTTTATTTTTTACTATTATAATTTTGAATGTTAATAAATTTTTAATTTGATACAATAATTTTAACAAAATTTTTAGGATATTAATATTTAATAAATTAAATTTCATTGATATAAATTCAACATTATTATATATATATATAATATAAATTTAAATTTATTAATTTCTATTATTTACATTTTAATTGTTTTAAGACTAATTGTTAAATAAATTATTCTAAATAAATTTACTTTACGTAAAATAAATTAAATGAAAAAATCAATTTTAAATTTAAATAAATTATTAGGAATTATTAATTCAATAATTGTAATTTTACCTACTTCTTTTAGTATTTCTATGATATGAAATTTTGGTTCATTATTAGGGATTTGCCTTATCATTCAATTAATCACAGGATTATTGCTATCTTTACATTATTGCTCTATTATTGATTTAGCATTTAATAGAATTATTCATATTATACAAGATGTAAATTATGGATGATTTTTCCGATTATGCCATATAAATGGAGCTTCTATATTTTTTATTTGTTTATTTATTCATATTGGACGTGGGATTTATTATAATTCATTTTCTTTCTATGAAACATAAGACTCAGGAATTTTCATTTTTTTAATTACTTTGATAACAGCTTTTTTAGGTTACGTACTACCATTAGGACTAATATCTTTTTGAGGCGCAACAGTAATTACAAATTTACTTTCAGCTATTCCTTACATTGGAAATTCTTTAGTTTTATGATTATGAGGAGGGTTTTCTATTAATAATGCTACATTAAATCGATTTTATTTATTTCATTTTATTATACCATTTGTAGCATTAGCTTTAGTTATTTTCCATTTAATATTTCTTCATGAAACTGGTTCTTCTAATCCTTTAGGATTAAATAGAAATTTTTATAAAATTCCTTTTAATCCTTATTTTTCAGTTAAAGATATTTTAGGATTTATTTCATTTTTTATTATTTTTTTATTTATTTGTTTATCAATACCTTATGGATTATCAGATCCCGAAAATTACAATAAAGCTAACCCTAAAATTACCCCCATTCATATTCAACCTGAATGATATCTTTTATTTGCTTATGCAATTCGTCGTTCTATTCCTAATAAATTAGGAGGAGTTATTGCTTTATTACTATCAATTTTAATTTTGTTAATTATACCATTTAATTTTAAATATGAAATAAAATCATTTAAATTTTATTTTTTAAATCAAATTCTAATTTTAAATTTTGTTGGATTATTTATTATTTTAACTTAAATTGGAGCCCGTCCAGTTGAAAATCCCTATATTTTTATTGGACAAGTTTTATCAATATTTTATTTTTTATATTTTTTTATATATTTTTATATTTCTAAAAAATCTGATTTATATTTAAATAAGTAATTATTTAGTTTTTTAAACTATATGTTTTGAATACAAATGTAAGAAATTATATGTAAATTTATTTATTTAGATGCTTTGTATAACTGCAAATGCTGGCACAAAGTAATTTCATATTAATTTTATATCTATTTATCAACTTATGAATAATTAATCATTCTATATATGAAGTTTAATATAAATTATATAAATTTACTTATATCATAAAATTTTATATATACAAATTAAAAACAATAAATTTTTAACTAAATTAAAATTTATAAAATTTAATTTTAATAATTTTTTTTTTTATGTAAAAAAAAAATTTTTAATAAACTTAAATTTTCATTTTAAGAAAAAAAATATATTTATTTTTAAATTATGAATTTAAGGACTTAAAATTAGTCTATTTCTCAAAATTTTATTATTTAACTAATTAAAAATTCAATAAAATAATATTTTTTAGATAGAATCCTGCCCCAACGGTACCTACCTTAGAATATTTTATACGGGTACATTGATTAGATTGAGAGAGCGAGAAAGAGAGCGGCTGGAGTGGTGGGGGGCTCAGAAATTTCGTGTCGCTCGAAAAAATTCACAACGTGCCATAAGAAGTTTCACTTCAAAAAACACTGCTCTCGAAACTTTACTTGACTACCAACATCTTGAGATGCATCTACCTGGATAACAATTTTGGGTTCGTGGAACAAAGCTATCGAAGCACGTTGAGCACGGTGATGTGGGTATAAATCCCTTTGACAAAGCATGTCATCAGCACAACCTTGCCTACACTACGGAGAAGAAGGGCCATCGTCTAAAAGCCGTTCAGGCGTTAATTGAATTTGCATTTTTGCGTATGCTTGCTGGAACAGCACTGCCAGATGAGCGAACAGCCAATTTATTGACGTCATGCTGCGTGTGTAGCAAAATTAAATTTCAAAAGTTTTTTTTGCTCATTCAGAAAGAAAGTTTTTTTGTATTACGAAGTTCTACAAGTGGTCATTTTAATCTTTGAAATATTTTCTCAAAAACGGTCTATGTATATTGATGTTTTATTTATCGTTGAACTGCTTAAAATTGCAAAAAACCGAAAAAACCTTTTTCTAAATCATGATTTTCTTAATATTTTTTCATAATTTTCGATTTTCTTCATCATTTTTGTAAACAGTGAAATATATATTTACAAAATATAAGTTGCTTTTATGTAAAATTATTACAGATAAAAAAATTTAACTACAGTTAGTAGTACAAACCCCATGGAAAAGCCTAAATAAATAACAATGCCTTTGGTTACATAATACATCAACGCTGAAGTACAACTATAATAAAAAAATTTTTTTTAATGCACTCTTGTAAATGGTTAAGGCCCACCAAAAGTGGCTGAAGGAGAGAAAAAAGTGAGACTGGGCCAACACAGTAGCCAAACTCGTTGTTCAGTTACAAAATTGTAGAAATCACGGTAAAAGAGATTATTTGAAGGTTAGGAAATAATTTAAGATTTTCAAAAGCTTAACTTCGAATCTCTTTGCTTTTTTTGTGGTGAAATATGTGATGAATATGAGCATGAAATACGTTTCGTAACAAACAAAACGAGACAAAATATTATCGAGACTGCTGAACGACGTAAGGCTTCAGATGTACAATGTAAATACGTGCTCGCTTGATTTCGTAATGTACAAGATTTGCTTTCTGAAAATGACCGGTATCATAAAAATTGTATAGAGAATTTTTACATAGAGAGTCCTTTAACAAATAGTGGTCGTCCTGTAAGTCAGAATACAAAAGATCTTATTGCAATAGATGTATGATTAAATCAATTAAGATTTTAGCTTTACTCACAGGCAACTAACAAATCTACTTTCAAATCAGAAGAACTTTCTCCAATTGACGGAACTGCTGCGCAACGCTCTTGCAGAGTAAATTACTAATTACAATCTTGGTTAAGTTATTTTGACAGCGGATGTGATAACAGAATAGCAAAACAGTGGGGCTAAAAAGAACATGAAGGCAGACTAGTGTCAGATTTCTCTGAGACGGTTTAGACTTAATTCTCGAAACATTATTAAAAAGTATGAGATGCAGCTGTAAAAGTGAATATGATAAACAAAGAAATGGCTACCGAAAATATGGTTTGAAATGTACGAATTTATGCACTAATTGTTATGAGAACTGTTATGAGAACAGAAAAAAAGGAATTTAGAGGAGACTTTCGATGAAGTGGCATCAAGGAAACATCGAAATTGAAGACCCCACGGGTGTCGATGATTTTGAAGGTCCTACTAAAATTTCTACTATGGTTGACGAAGGAGAAGAACAGCATTAATGCAATTAATTTGAATTTAATTAAAATTTTATTTTCCGTAAATTTTTGTAAAATGGCGTGTATATACGTTTAAAATCAGAACAACTTGTTGTAAGAAATAATGAAAATGGTGCAAATGAATTAAGTTTTTAGTGTAATAATATTATTTAAATATTATTACGTCTATCATTCAGTATTACCTAGTTTTTGTTTGAAAAATAATAAAGAAAATTGAAAATTATAAAAAAATATTGAGGAAATCGTGATTTAGAAAGGCGTTTTTTTAATTTTTCGCAATTTTAAGCAGTTTAACGATGAATAAACAATGAACTTATGTAAGCTATTTTAAAGAAGACAATTTAAAGATAGAAATGACCCTTTATGGAACTTTGAAATACAAAAAAACATCAAGACAATTGTTAGTAGAAAGTAAGGGTATCTTTTTCGAAAAGTGTATATAACTCTGAAAATAGTCGTATCCTAAACTGCAAAAAAATCATTCTTATTTAAGATAAAAAAATACTTTTACAAATTTTTATGCAATTTAGATCATTTTTACGCAAGAAACAAGTTAAATACTGAAAAACCGGTTTTTCGCTATTATGACGGTTCATTCAAGGTTGTGTTGAAAAGTGTTTGCTACAAAAGTTTTATATTTTTTTACCATTTACATCTTTTGTGTAGAACAACTTTCGCTAAGAAGTCAAGTTTTGTCGTAAATCGCAGAAAACCATTTTCAACCCCTAAATTGCATTCCAATTTCACCATTTTAAATAATATTGTGTTTACAATTTTTTTTCCTTTTAAGCTGCAGCCTTATCAACATTTTGAATCTGGTCCTTGCGTACTTTTTTTTCAAAATAGTATAGGCATTAGCCAACAAACTTATTAGTGCTGTAAAAGATACATTTTTGCAATCGAACATTATTCGTTGGCTAGAGAGTCAAGGTACCTCTAATTCACATAGACCCACAAGAAATTTCTTTTCCAGAAGAATCTATATACGTGCGTAACTTTGGGAATGTGTGATAGCTAATTTAATGGACTTAAGAGCTTTAAAAACTTATAATAAAGGCTACGTTTATGTTCTCATTGTCATCGATTTCATCAGCAAATACGCTTGGGTGGTACCTATTAGGGATAATACATCGAAGAACTTTCCCAAAGCATTTCAACATATTTTATCAAAAAGTGACGATCATACATCAATGTGTCTCCAAACGTATAAAGGTATAGAATTTGTAAGTTGTAAAGTGCAATCCATTTTACGAAAAAATAAAACTAAAAACAGAGTAGCACATGGCTCACAAACAAAGGCTGCAATATCTAAACGTTCAATCGAGGCTTCGAAGACATTTTTCCAAGTACAATAGAGTCATACAATCGCACGAATCATTCGTCGAAAAAGATGGCGCCAGCTGACGTGACTTTGCACAATGTTTCACAAGCATAAGAAAACATAAAGCAACGTTGTGACAGGTATATTTATAAAAATTTAAAGTACAACGTCGTAGATTTAGTTTGTATTAGTAAGACGAGAAGTGTCTTTGCCAATGGTTATGAAAGTGGTTAGACTTTAAAGTTGCTAAGAATTGTAAGTATTTTTTGTATATGACCACCTTCAATGTATTTTCTCAGAAATTTGGTTGACGTAGAGAT
Source organism: Copidosoma floridanum (assembly GCF_036245765.1). Lineage (NCBI taxonomy): Eukaryota > Metazoa > Arthropoda > Insecta > Hymenoptera > Encyrtidae > Copidosoma > Copidosoma floridanum. The sequence goes on along the minus strand of NW_028321898.1, from coordinate 1,957,558 downwards.
GAACGGCTTTTTTTACAAAAAAGAGTGAAGCAGAGTGCGAATGGAATTGAGCGAGAGCTTGTTTGAGGTTTATAAGATATTGAAAAGTAAAGGTAAAGAACATTCTAAAGAATATTTCGTCAGCTGAAAGGGGTATCCTGAAAAACTTAATTCTTGGGTAAAGGGTAATTATTTAAAAGATATAAAATGAAAGAGGAATTCGACGTTGTGTTGCCTAGCAACAGTAGTATGCAGTATTACTCTGATGATACTACTGTGCATTTCATGATAAGACTACCTCAGAGAATTAGTTTTCAAGATTGATGGAGTGTTAGTATAACAGAGATGCATCTACTATTGACGTTTTAATATGCGATAAAAGATAACGAAGGAAAAACTATCGTAAAATGCATACCATGGCTACACAGTAATGTACATAGAGAACATCCTCTTATTTATGTAGATTATTACATACAACCCAGTCTATACGCAAATATTGAAAAAAATGATACAAGAAACCATGAGTTGAGGTACCAAGTGAGATCACGCTGATTTCAGTTTGAAAAGAGGTAGTTTCATAGTGGCTTAGTTAGTCTGTTCCAAAATAATGCACAGTAAATGCATGTGTTGCTTATTATTGTCCAAAAAATTACACAAGATCTTAGGATTTTAAAGTGAAACAAATCTTTTCTTAGAAAATAATGAAATTCGATCCATTTAACCAGAAAATCTCACCAATGTTTTACCGTCGATGCTCATGATTCATAATGACAACTGTGAGCCATACATTGTAGGAGACGTTTAATCACGTTTGTTGTGGGTGGTATCGTTGAATTTTTAAGGTTTCGCGTACGGTTGTATCAGAAAAAAATTGTCGTACCGCCTATGTACATACCGTTATAGTTTAACTTACTTCACAATGTTGAAATCGATATAAGGTATACGATTGGCATCCTCATACTATTTGACTTTGGAACGCTGATGGTTACCATCAGCGTTACGCTTCACTTTAAACTGATCGATGAAAAATTGTGGAACTACGAGAACAACTTTATCGCACCAAGTGGTGGTGGTAGAAGTCTGACCACAATTCATGAAAACAGTGAAGGAGGTATTAGACGCCAATACATTGGGGCCCCCTATTAATGAAGACATAGGGGTATCAGATCGTTTTTTGCCAGAGTATTTCGACTAGTTTTATCACTTATTAAACGAGGTGCCAAAGCTATCGGCAAAGAATCTGTTCATGCAGGTATAAACATTATGTTTGACGTCACCACTAGAAGTAGACCTTTCAAAGAGTCATTTCCCACTTGTGTGATAGAGTCAAGGCTTGGTTGGCGAAGGAGTAGAAAAAAAAATAAGATAACGCGCAAGCAAAATAAAAAAAAAAGAACAATTAAAAGAAAAAAGAAGAAAAGGCAGAGAACTGCAAGAGATGTTTTTGGAAGTTACATTTTCTAAGAATGGCTTTCTTACACAGTCTTCTGCACGAGGGCTCTGAGTCTAAGCTTTTTTGTTTAATACTTCACTGACTTAAACATTATTCGAGGGATCGCACTGGATTTCCCGTAAGCTGATATTGTCATGGATGATTCACCGATCGAATTTGTCGTACCAGGTAATGGTGACAAATACATTGATCTTGCACACACGATGCTTAGTCTTTGTTTCAAGTTAGCCGTCAGTAAAGATGAAGAAATAAATACTGATCTATTATCTTAAATCACAAAGGCAGGACCGATAAACAATTTTATGCATTTGTTGTTCAATTAAGTCGATGTGTTTCTCAATCGAACAACTATATTATCTTCGAACAAAAATTATAAAAAATGACTCATCAATAACGGCAAGGTGAGGATGCACTTAGTAAGATCTTGCGAATCACTTTTTCTCATAGGCACTTGAAACTTGGTTTCCGTTCGTTTTGAACAAGCAAATCTTTTAATGAGACACGTTAAAATAAGCCTATCTATTTAATTAGCTCATACCAAAGCTCTGTCAAAAAGTACAGAAAAATATTTGCTTATGCGTGTTGAAGTAAAACCTGTGACAATACAGTTTGAAATTCATAGCAAAACTTTCGATGGTATTATTTAGGGCCAGTCACCTAAGCGGATAATTATTGATTTCGTTCAAAATCAAGCTTCTAATGGCGGTCGTACTTTAAATCCGTTTAGTTTTCATTATATCAGTATAAATTTTCTTTGTTTGTACATTGACGATGTTAAAGTTCCTTCCATACCATTACAGTCGGACTTTCAAACGAACAATTTATGTGTATATGCTTATGATACCTTGCTTTAGGGTACTGTCATTTACTTTTTCAATGGAGGAAATCACATTAATCGCGAATTTTATCCCAACAGTTACCGTCTCTTTGCTTTCAATTTAACATCAAATTTATCAGACAACAAATGTTTTTATTAGAGCCTGATTAAACATAATAACGTTAGATTGGACGTTTGATTTGCCAACGCTCTAACTTCGACTGTTCGTCGTATAGTGTACGACAAGTACGAGAATATTCTTGAAACAGTTGCGTCACGTCAAATCATGGTCAACTTAAGTGGCTAGATGGCGCCACTAACTACATATACTCACCCTTACAGCTTGAACACGACAATCGTCTTTTGGTTTAGTTTTTGTTCATATGGTCGACCTTCTATGAATCGCAATTGACCTTTCTTTGCTTAAGACATTACATAGTATAGTGAAGAGCCTATACTGTGACTGGAGTATATGATGAGGTTGATATATATCTGTTATCTGGAGCAAATTCCGACGAATTAGTAGCTGGGTGTGTTGATTAAAGTCACAGTCGGTTACTTAACTTCTTGATTGCAATGTTAATTGGTAGTATTATGCAGTAGGCGAGGATGCTTTACATCTTACAATCTTTACACACCCCCACTACTATCGAAACTCTCCGTTGGAAAAGTTCCGAAGCGAATCAGAGCAGATCTACAGCAGAAGTGAAGGGGATGACATATTTCTCCTGAGATTTCTGTATACTAAGTCGTGCTAGGTCATTTGGCAACAGGGCTTCCAAATCTTTCAAACTAGTGACGCAAGAACATACTAACCAACGACCCAGGGTGCTTACTGGCAACTCTATTAAATAATTAATTATTAACTGATAACACAAGCGCCTACTACGCAATGATCTTTGGCACTTATTGGCCACTCTTATAAGTAAAAAAATGTTTAACAATAACGCAAGCAACTATCACCCGATGACCCAGGGCAATTATTAGCCACTTTAATAAATACTTGAAATATTAAATAATAACACAAGCGCCTATCACCCTATGACCTGCGGCGTTTCCTGGCCACTCTAAGTAATAATAAAATCTCAAATAATAACGCAAGCGACTATCACCCAATGACCTGGGGCGCTTACTGGTCACTCTGATGAGTAATGAAATATTAAATAATAACGCAAGCAACTATCACTCAATGATACGGGGCAATTACTAGCCACTCTAATAAATAATAAAAATGTTAAATAATAACATAAGTGCTTATTACCCGATGACTTGGGAAGTTATTATTCAAGATTTAATTATTTATTAGAGGAGCCAGTAAGTCCCTCTAGTCTTAAGGTGATAAGCGCTTGTGTTATTGGTTAATAATTCATTGTTAACAATGTGGCCAGTAACCAAAATCATGGGGTGGTAGGCGTTTGTGTTATTATTGACCATTTTTATTATTTATTAGAGTTGCTAGTAAGCACCCTGAGTCATCGGGTGATAGACGCTTGTGTTATTCAATAATGATTTATTATTCAATAGAGTGGCCAGTAAGCAGCTAGGGTCATAGGATAATAGTAGCTTGCATTTTCTTTTATTAAAGTGGCCAGTAAGTGCCCTGGGTCTTCGGGTCTTAGTTGCTTGCATCATTATTAAAGATTTAATTATTCATCAGACTGCCAGTAATGGCCCGAAATCATGGGGTGGTAGGTGTTTGTGTTATTATTTACCATTTTTATTATTTATTAGAGTTGCTAGTAAGCACCCTGGGTCATCGGATGATAACCACTTGCGTTATTATTCAAGATTTTATTACTTCTTAGAGTGGCCAGTAAGCGCACTGAGTCATTGGGTGACAGGCTCTTGTGTTATTTTGTATAATATTTCAGTCATTTATTAGAGTGGCTAGTTAGCACTCTTGGTCATTGGGTGATAGGTGCTTGTGTTATTATTCATTAGAGTGGCCAGGATGTGCCTGGTTCATCAGGTGGTAGTCGCTTGAGTTGTTATTTAAGATTTAATTAATTATTAGAGTGGCCAGCAGGCGCCCCTGGTCATTGGGTGATAGGCGCTCGTGTTATGAGTTAATAATCAATTACTTAAGAGAGGGGCTAGTAAGCACTCTGGGTCATTAGTTAATATGTGTTTGCGTCATTAATTCAAAAGATTTCGGAGCCCTGTTGTAAAATGACCTTGCACGACTTAGCATATGGGTATCCCAGGAGAAATAAGTCTTTTCCTACATTTCTGCTGTAGCTCTGTTCTGATTGGCTTCAGAACTTTTTCAACGAAAAGTTCCGATAGTGATGGGGCTATGCAAGGATTCTCTTCATAAACAGAGTTATGGTGCTGATGTTTTATGTGACATTCCTGCGAGATTCGTAACGTTTCATGGAAATGAAGTGAGAGGAGGTACTGCCGTGTTGCTGTCACGCCTTTATTATAATGTTCTCAATCCTGCGGAAAAGTGTATGAGGTTTATCTACATCGATGTTTTACAAGTTTGAAAAGCTGTTTACGAAGTATGAGACATAGTTTATTTTATATGTGTTCGTGTTAAAGATTTTTGTACACCAGTATTAAATTAAACGTTGTTGAAAGTCAGTGGTTGGAAGCACATCTTATAACTTGCAATTTTCCGTTAATTATTTAGCATGTCAGCATTATTAATTTTTTTTGTTCAAGTTGTAAGCAATACAATAAAAGAGTACAATTTTAAGGAAAAGTATACTTTAGCTTGAAAAACAAATTTTGTAAGACTGTAAGTGATTATAAAAACTTGTTGTCTTTAAATAGGGATTAGAGTTTGGATATCATTCGTGTTAAATTATAGACATTTCTTATATTTAACTATTTTGAAAAGAATTTTAGTTGTAAAAACCAATTAAATAAATTTATTTATGTACGTTCCAACTACTAAAACTATTCTCCTACAAAATTGTTACGATCTGATCTTATTGATTTATTTTTTAATTAATTATATATGTGATAAGAAAAAAAAATACATTTTTAACGAAGATTATACAGTCATAATTATAAGTTAATTGTATTGGCAGGATTTGACTGTTAATTTAATTAAATTATATGGAAATAATTTTTCATATAATTATTTACAAAAGCAAAAAAAAAAAATTTTTTATATATATCTTCCTATATTATACAGTTAACTCAGTGGAGCATTCCACACAAACCCCCCACTGCCCCCATTTGCCCCCAACCGCCCCCCCACCAACCCCCACAAAATAAGGTAAAAATCCGTTATTTTCTTGCTTATTTTAACATATCGTAGTTTTTCTAAGAACCCCCCACAGCCCCCCACCCACCCCCCACAGCCCTCCACCGACCTCCCACACAATTTTTCATGGCCCCCACCGCTCCCCCACCAACCCCCAACAAAATATTATATGAATAGTATAGAAGTATGGTATAAGTCTTTATTCAAGCCAGGGGGCTCAACCACGTATGGCTTGATGGGATAATAACAACGTATGTTTGAATATTTAATCAAATAGTTACAGATTACTGCACAATACTATAATCAGCTAAACTATAATACAATCGATTGTATTTCGATTTACTGGATCTCTTGGTTTCTTTGTAAGCATAAACTTTTTAGTGGGCTGACTTTTTTTGGTAGCATTTTGTAACGTTCCATTTTGCCAGCCCTGTCAATGTGTTAAAGTCTATAACCATATTCCTACCAAATCACATGGAAATATTGTATAGTATTTTTTCTCAAAACATCCCACATTTCCCCACCTACCCCCTATGGCCCTCCCTCTGACCCCCATGAATTTTTTCATGGCCCCTACCGCCTCCCCACACCACTTTTTTGGAACCTGACCGTGATCATATCGTCTTTACCTATCTTTGGACAAAACTGTCTTATTGCCGAGATTTATTTTATCGTCAAGAAGAAATTTAAAGTCATAAATTGATTCATAGGAGGTTGTTGCGCTAAACATCATTATTTATACAACTAAGTACGTTTAAAAACCAATTTATATGGAGTTAACAATATTTTAAAACCAAATCATATATACACATATATTTATGCGCATAATTATTATATTTTCATCACTTATATAGTCCTTTATAACACAATTCTTTTTTTTACGTAATAAACTTAAGTTAAATTTAGACTATCATTAATGTAAACCATGAAAGTTTCGTATCACTTTATGAGTCATCTTATAAAGCCTGATAAAACCACGAAGACTTACGTCCATTTCTATTTTGTTTTAAATTATTGCTGAAATTGGTACAATAGATGAACACGATATACATTCATAATATGTATTATTAATTAATAAATTTTACCTATACATAAAAAAATAATAATTAAATCATGTTATGAATATTAGATACATTATTATATTCAAAAATTTCTTTCTAAACTCTATTTTTAATCTCTAAACTGTTTTCTCTATCGACTTAAACAAAAATTCCATTTTTATTTTTGCATTTTGATAAAGCCACGTATAATCGACCATGAGAAAATAAATGGTTTTTTTAAGTATAATCCCACATTATCAAAACTTTGACCTTGAGACTTATTTATAGTCATAGCAAATGCTACAACTAATGGGAATTGTTTTCTATATAAAATAAAAGGTAATGATAAAGTATTTGCAGTATTTAATGTAATTCTTCGAATAAAAACTTTATTGCCAATTCTTTCTGCCGTTACTATTTTGCCTTCTACGTTATTCTTCAGTAATTCAGTAATTCGCAATTGTGTACCGTTACACAATCCGTCTGATATACTCAAATTTTTAATTACAATTGCTATTGTACCTATTTTAAATTTAAGTTTATGAGGTGGAAATTTTTCACGAATGTTGTTTAACATTTCTACGGGAAAATTTATATAAATATTATCATCTGATTTATCAACACCTTTATAGGTTGCAGTATCGATGCTGTAATAAGTTATAGTTTCCCCATGTAATTTACTTAAAATCTTATTGTTTAAAAAAAAGTATATTTATTGTGTGAAGTTAGTATCACGTTATTGTCAAAACAGTTGCTGTAATTACCAAATATTTTGGTACAGACATCATCTGTTATCCAGGATTTAGGAATGTTAAATATTTCTATGTCTCCATCTCCAATTCTTAACAATTATTTTGAAAATTCGTTATTACTAGAACGGATATTATTTTGTATCTTAAAATTTTGAAGAACTTCCATAAAAATGATGATTTAACAGTTTCTTTTATTATTATAGTTCTATTACCGTTTTTTATAACTTGAAGGATTTGTCGAAAATCTCCTCCTAATACTATTAATTTATCACGAAAGCAAAGTTTTGTATTACACAAGTCTCTCAACGTTCTATTAACGATTTCTAGAGCTTTTTTCGAAATCACAGAAGCCTCGTCCCATATTATTAAATCAACTTCCCTTAATTTTTATTTTTTTCAGTTTCAAATTCTAAAAATACACTTTCAATATTATCTAAGTCTAGAGGTCAACGAAAAGTTCTATGACTGGTCATATCTTTTGGTGGTAATACAGATGCAATTCCTGTCTAAGCCATTGACAAAATATTTTTACCTCTAGAAATAAAGTAATAAATGAGTATAAGTAAGTTTCTCCGGATTCACCAGGACCATCTATGAAATATACTCTTTTATCTTGTTCACAAATAGTTTTCAAAATTTTTCTTTGATATTCATTTAAATTTGTGTACATTACATCGAACATTTTTTTACTGAAAGATATTTCCTCAATATTGCAATTATTTATATAGTTGCTAATGGTTGGTGTCGGTAAACTAAAAGACTCACATGATTTACCTTCTGATACCAAAATTTGAATAATATGTAGACGAGTACAATTATTATTATCATTATCGAAGTCTTCCGTAAAATATTTTTTACATTTATTCCTTATTTTATCTCCTTGAATGTTTTCTGAAATCGAAAACCAAGCAAAAAATTGTCTTAACTGGTATAGAAACATAATTGTAATGGCTTCTTTAATACTATTGTCAATTTCAGAATCATGTTCTATTAAACCGATTGCAATTGCAATATCTCTGAAAGTTTTATATGTTATCCCATTATATTTTTTAACGTCTTTAAACAATATAGCCCCATGTAATTTTTTTAAAATAAGTTTAAAAAAAAAGCCTATATGATCTTTTGGAGATACTATGTTTATTCTACCTATAGCAATATTTTTCAGTGTAACTTTCCTTTTTTTCCAAATTTTAAGTTTATTGTCAAAAATGTAATGTTCTGGAATGTTTACATATTTTAGTGATTTTGCAAAATCATCTACTTTATTTAATTTAAACTAAGCTGTAAGGGGTGTTTTATAATTTTTTTATTACATTTTTGATATTATTTTCTTTAAATATGAGTTTTTGTTTATTTTCAAGATGAACAGCTAGATTCACAACTGTATGACTTCTACCACAAATTAGATATTCTTGAAGTCTCTAAGCTGCTTCTATTAGACTAAAATGTCTAGCATCTACATAACTACTTATTTCATCTACTATTTCTTCATTTAATTCGTTTGATTTTCCTATTTTAATGTATGTTTAATATCATTAATTAACGTGAATAGAATATTGGATTTTATTAAAAATTTACGTGTTTTTTTATTTCAGATAATAACTTAAATGTTTCGAGATAACTTGATGTATTAGGAATCACAAATTCCCACTTAAAATTTAACGTGGTGACTTTAAATTTATCGTACTTCAACATATATCATTTTCCAACAATTACTTTACTGTGTAACTAAAAAAGTTAAGAATAAATAAGAATAAATACACACAAATTGTAAAAATGTATTCCTTACAAAATATTCGGAAGTTGGGGGGGTTTGCACGCATTGCGCGCAGGGGGGCGTATACTACTGTATATATACCCCACTAGTATATATACATGTATCTTATGTGAACAGTAAGTAAGGGAAGTCTCATTAACGAATTTTTTTTAGTAACAGCGCTTTATTTTGTCTCAATGTTTCATAATGATTTTTTCATTCTTGGCTTTAAGTGTTAGATTGTTACTGTATTTATTGATGTTGGTAGTTTTCAAAATTTCGTTGTAATATTTGTCTAATTTTTTTCTCTAAGGTTTTTTTATTGCGTAAACTTTCATACCTACCTTTAAATTCTGAGGTCTAGCATGTTTATCATAATGTGGTTTACTATTATGTTTTAATTTCATGAGCTCAACAGACGCTCGTTGATGCATGTCTTTTAAACATTGGATCAAGTCAATAAGATAATTATTATAAGACTGTATTTGATTTTCAGTTGAAAATGGATTTGATGGGCGTGCTTTTCTGCCGTACACTAATTCATGTGGTGTGAACTTGGTAGCTGTATTTAGTAATGTATTGTCTGTCAGTCAGCCCGCGCGCGGGTCGGCAGCTCAGCAGGAGCAGTACACGTGCAGAACGAAGGAGGGCGCGCGTGCCGTCATCTTGTTGGACGTTGATCGCGGGAGACGAGCCGAACAATCGACCCGCATCGCTCCTGGAGCCACATACTAGTCGCCGTCCGCCAAGGTGGGTCGGCCGTCTTGACCATTAGGGGGTGGCATTGGTGGACCAGGGTTCGCTACGGGGAGTAAGGCCAGTTTGACAATCGATCACACGTACAAAGTCGCTGTTTTTACGGTGACCGCGCGCACCAATCTATCAGGACCAGGCTGGGCCCGAATGATGCGACCTAGCGGCCAACGACCGCTCGATTGGAGTAGGGTGGCGTCCAGTAGGATGACGAAGTTGCCGACGGCAAAACTTCGGTGAGCAACGGTTGACTTCGGCCTCTGCTGGAGTGTATTAAGGTACTCTCCGCTCCAGCGTGACCAGAACTGAGCCCAAATGGCTCTTACGAGGTCCCAATGCAAAAGAGCATCAAAGTTCTCAGTGGGAGGCCTGGGCTGGATGATGGAATCAAGTGGGGCTCCAACAAGGAAGTGGCCTGGTGTAAATACCTCGAGGTCGGAAGGGTCGCCAGAGAGCAGTGTCAAGGGCCTTTCGTTGAGCACCATCTCAATTCTAACTAGTACGGTGAAGAATTCTTCGTAGGTCAGGTGACGGGAGCCCATTACGCGTTGGAGGTGGCCTTTGACTGACTTGACGGCGGCTTCCCAGAGTCCGCCGAAATGTGGAGCTCCAGGGGGGATGAAGTGTCAAGCAATACCTTGCGAAGCGAGAGAGCCGGCAACGAGGTCCCAGTCAATCTCCGCAATTTGTAAGGCCTCGCACTGCTCCAGATCAGCGCGGCGAAGGCAAGTGGCATTGTCTCTCCAGAGTTCAGATGGTATACCGCGACGACCGGTGAACCGAGCGAGAATGCCTAGGAAGGCGGCTGTGGAGAGATCACCGACGAGCTCGAGGTGTAGGGCCTTTGTCATCATGCACACAAAGACGGCGATGTAACCCTTCGTAGTGCATATGCCTCGTCCTTTTGACGCAAGTACTGAAAAAGGCCCGGCGTAGTTGACACCCGTGCAGCCAAAAGCGCGGGAAGGTGTGACTCGTGAAGCGGGTACGGGGGCCATCATCTGGGTCGTGGAGCGAGCCTGGAGTTGAGAGCATACGACGCACCACCGCAATTGAGCCTTGATTCTGCGTGGGCCACCGAGAATCCATGCACGCTTGGCCGCGTAGGTGCTAGTGACCCTGTATCCGCCGTGAAGAGCTCGAGTATGGGCCCAAGAAAGGACCAGTGAGGCGAGCGATGAGGCTCCGCTAAGGGTCGGTGGATACCGCTCTTCGTAAGGCAGCGAGGAGAAACCCAGCCACCCTCCGACGTGCAGAACGCCGTTGGTGTCGAGGAAAGCCGTAACAGAAGTCAAGGGGCTCCTTTTCGGCAATCTCTCGCCGTTCTGCAAACGCGCGCGCTCTTCGCCGAATATTTCCGATTGGCTTAAACGGACGCAGGCCAGGAAGGCATCTTGAAGCTCGGCGGAGGTCAGTGGTGAGAGCACCGGCAGGACAGGTGGGCGACGCAACTGGCACCGGATCCACCGATGAGTGCGCACGAGAACGACGAGTAGAGTGTGAATCTTGAAATATCATTCAAGTATGCTAGGCTCAGGCGGATGGGTGGCGTAGCAGGCCAACGTCATGGGTGTCACCGCTTGAAGTGCTTCCTGGGGCCAGGCTCGGTCATTGTCGGTGAGCCACGGCGGACCGTCCCACCACAGGAGTTGTTGTCTGAGACCAGACATGTCCGTGCTTCGAGTAGCCACGTCGGCTGGATTGGACTGCGACGGCACGTACCGCCAGGCGCTCGAGGGTAGCGTGTCCTGTATCTGGGCCACGTAGTTGTCAACGAGGGCGTTGTTGGTTGGCTGATCGGAGCAAACCCAGTGCAGCACAATTTGCGAGTCACACCAGGCGTGACGGCGATCAATCGGAGCTGCTCGTTCTTCGGCCGTCGAGCGCAGAAGCTTAGCAGCCAGCAGGGCGGCGCGGAGCTTCAAGCGAGGAATGGTCATCCGGGCCACGGGCTTGGCCATTGGCTTAAGAGTGCGGATGGGCGCCAGCTCGTGCGAGCGAGGAGGATGTGGTAGCGGACAGAACCGTCCGTGGCCTGGAGTATAGAGTACAGGACAGCAGCCATCGCGTGGTGGCTAGCATCGGAAAATACGTGCAGGTGAATGTCCGCTGACGCGACCGTTCCGATTCAACGAAGCAGGGATTGACCAGAGATGGCTTGGAGCTCGGCGGCAAAGGCAGTCCACCTTTGATTCATTGACAACGGAGCAGACTCGTCCCAGTCCAGGTTGGCTCGCCATAAGTCTTGCAGCAGGAGTTTGGCGTTCAGCACGATCAGCGCAAGCCAACCGCATGGATCAAACAGGCCCGCGAGCGCTGCGAGCATGGTCCTCTTGGTGGTTTGGTGCTGGATGAGGGGAGGTGTTAGCAGGAAGCAATCTGACGGTGGATCCCAGCTCACACTGAGCTCACTGACGAGACCTTCAGCGCCAAGCTGACACCAAGTGGGCCGCAGGCTCACGTCGTTGGGGAGGTCGTCCAGCAGCTCGGGTACCCACTTGCGCTGAGGAAACCCGCCGGCTTGCAGAAGTTCGATTAGCTGGTCACGAATATGTCGGGCCGTGGCGATGTCGTCGGCACCGGAGAGTATGTTGTCGACGTAACGGTCGTTTATCACCACAGGAACTGCCTCGGGCCAACAGTGTCCTTCGTCCTTGCACAACTGCTGCGCAGTGCACAAGGAAACGGTGAGCACAAAGCGCCGTAGGTGACTGTTAACAGCTGGTAGTGCGTGGGCGGTTGGTTTGGATCAGGGCTCCACAAAATACGCTGTAGGTCGACGTCACGCTTGTCAATCCAGATCTAACGAAATATCATGCGGACGTTGCTGCAGAAGGTGATTCGTTGTCGTTGCCAGCGCAGGAACACGCTGGGGAGCGCGGTCTGCAGCCTAAGGCCCGCGAAGAGGACGTCGTTTAAGCTGTAGCCGCTCAATGTCGGTTTCAAGGCGTTGAACACGACGCGAAGCCTGCGGCCCTTATCGCTGCTCTGCCAGATGCCGTAATGTTGGATATAGTGCACTGGTTGAAGCGATGCCGTGCGCAGATCGTCAGGCAGCGGCCTTATGTGGCCCAGAGCGATGTACTCTGCCACAAATTGCACATACTCAGCACCCATCACTGGGGTCCGCTGGAGGTGACGATGCAACAAGTGAAGGGCGGCCATGGCACTCTGCAGGCTGTTGCCGAGCAGCCGCACACTGTCGCTCTTCAATGGCAAACGAACGACATAGCGGCCATCCAAAGCACGATGGTGATTGAGGAAGATGCTGTCGCACTCAATGTCCTCTGCAGCGTGGCGGCTGACTTGCGGTACTTCCTCCAGCTCCCAAAAGTGCTGCAGCAGTGCAGCCAGCTCGCGATGCCAAGATGGTGTGCCGTCCATGTGCAGTGTTGAGCCAACAGTAAAGGCTTCCGGCTGCAGGCCAGGAGCACGGCCAACGAGGGTCCAGCCGAAGATCGTCTGCTGACCGATAATGTCGCCCCGCCGGACAGATTCCGCCCTCAATATGCGGCTGTAGACGTCGGCACCGAGGAGCAGGTCTACACGACTAAATGTACCGAATGCGGGATCGGCCAGAGGCTGAAGATCAAGCCACTGCTCGGCCACAGATGGGTGCAGAGGAGCGGACGGCGATACAAGCCCGAGCTGAGGTAAGCAGAGTGCCGCCAAGGTAATTGGCGGCGCATCTCTGCCTGGGTCGATAGGCCCGAGTTCTCGAGCGGACGACCGACTCACCTCCTACTCCGGAAATGCTCGCATTGGTGTGCTCCAACATGGCTTTGAGCCGTCGCACCAGGTTCGCAGAGACGATCGTGACCTCGGAGCACGCATCGAGGAGGGCTTGGACTGTCGCGCGCCGGCCGGACGGACTACTCAGCTGGACGAGAGCGATTGGTAGCACGGCAAGTCAGGAAGAGGGCGACGGGCCCAGGTTGTTGGCATGGGTTGCACCAATGGGGTCGGCCTTCGGCCGTTTGGTGATGGCAGACCGTCAGATGGGTCCGATGGCCGTCGACGGCTGCTGTCGTGAAGCAGGCTGTGGTGCTGTTCTCGGAAGTGCTGACAAACAGATCGGGAGGGGCAGAACTTCAACAGGTGGCCCATTTGGAGGCAATTAAAACATAGTGGGGCTTGGTAGACCAGGTCTCGCCGAGCGTGCGCGTTGAGGCCTTGTAATGGGTTTCGTAGCAGGACGGGCACAGAGGCAGAGCTGCGCCGGTTGCGAGGGAGCGATGGTGCCACCCAGAAGATAATAAAGCTGGTAGACGGATGCTGGGCGTGCTCGCTGGCCGCTCTGGGCGAGATGCTTCAATGGAGCTGAGAGCGCGGCACTGACGGTGAAGAAAGTTCGTCATGGTGGTAATAGTCGCAGTCTCAATTCCAGCCCTTGTGTTGGCGCCCTCGAGCTGCTTGAGCTCAGCCTCCCAGGCACGCCGGGTAGTCGGATCCATGCCGATCATTGCACAAGAGATCAACCAGTCATCTCACTGGAGGACAGGACGGCCCAAAGCTTGCAACTGGTCCCGATGGTGACCCAGCGTATCAAGAAGGCTCCACAGACCTCTGGCTGACTCGTCCCTTAAAGGCCTGATGTTGCGTAGCGCCGTTAGATGGTCATGTACTACGAGACGGCGGTGTTCAAACTGTGCCTTGAGCGCGGCCCAAGCAGTCGAGTAGTTGGAGCCAACGATCTGGATCGCGTTGAGGGCTGTTTTGGCATCTCCCTCCACGAGAGACTTTAAGTAAAATAGTCGCTTGACATCGGTAAGCTGTTGATCGTTATGCCCTAGCGCTCGAGAGAGGTCCTGGAAGCTCTCCCAGTCTTCTCTTTTCCTGGAGAAGGCGGGAATACTAATTCGGGGCAAGCAGGGTCCACAATTCGATGTAGCGCGCCCGGGGTCCACGCCACCGTTGCCAGGGGGTGGTACGAGGGTGCTCCTTGCGTTGTAGAGGTGTGCGCGTGACTCTATGTACACAGCCTCCGATGTCGAGTACATTTGGGTTAGTGACTTCTGCTTCTCGGGAGGAGGCGTCTCGATGAGCTTCAGATGATTGACCTGAAAGTTGCTCCAGTAGCCATCCAGAAACTCAAGCCTCACTTCGACGAGGCCGGTGGTCCAGGCCGAGGGCTCAGTTTGCGTGACGGCCAGCGCGAAACGAGCGATGACGTCTGACAGAGTGCATTGGGCGCCAAATAGGTTAGCCCAGCCTTTGTCGGACCTGAAAGAGCAATCATGAGCTTGACGGTTGCACAAAGCTGCTATTGCCATCAGGCCGAGCCTGGTTTTGTCCTCACTTCCACAAATTAACACGCATGTGTGCGGTTATACTACGGGGAGAAGAAGAAAGAGCGAGAAAGAAAGAGACTCACACCTTATGTACACACGCACACATGCACATACGCACCCACACGTCCATGCGGGCGCGTAGACGCTTGCGTGCATCACGCATTGAGAAAGAGAGGTTAAATGCTAACCTTGACAAACCGCCCGTATTGCGTTTGCTCCCGTCATGACAAGGTATAGGTACACCCTTAAGGAAGGCAATCTGGCCACCCGCCGCTACTGACGAAATAACCACTACCAGTGACACGGCTTCATGTCTGCCGTGGCCGTATGTATGACAAGTGCTGGACCATGGGCTATGTGGTGGCCGCGGCAGCCTTGTATTCAACTTGTAACGCGGATGCTCGTGAGGCACGTGTTAATGGTGGCACGACCTCGTCGTGGCCATGATAAGGCAACGTAAGCCGGACCATGGGCATGATGGCGGCCGCGAAGGCTTAATACAACCAACACTTTGATATCAGTAATAGTATACTCACATTATGTTGTGTGCTGAATGCTCTCCTTGGTTTACAATGGTTGCTGTTTGTTTCTTACTCACTCGGAATGCGGCTCGAAGGACCAATGTTTAGCATTGAAAATCTTTGGAAAATCAAAGTGATCAGTGATCCGTTGGGGGCGAAATGTGAGAAAATAAATAAATACAAGTAAAGTGTATTTAAATTTTCTTGCGTTGATTTATTAATGCACAACGTTTCGCTGACAATATGCATCAGCCTTATCAGGCGCAGGTACGCGAGAATTCATAAGTATGGTTGACTTACTCATCACCTGTCGTGCTATCGACGAAAACGAGCCGAACAAGTAGTAGCTTTCGTTTTTTAGAAGCTTGCAAGCATGGTATGACTACGTTGCAATGAACTGTTAGATTAGGGATGGTAAAGTGTATAGGGGTCTTAAGATTGAAATAAAAAGTTTGGGCTACACTTGTTAGTATATTGTTTCAAAAACTCTTTCTATTATCGCTGAGTACTAATTTAAGCACTTCATATAAGGCTACAAAAAGCCTTGCCAGAGCGTTTGTGACTGTGATAGCTCGGATTTTGGTTGTAGCTACTGCTACACAGTATTTTGAAAATAAACATTGTATAGTTTATATATGTTTATCACAAGATATTGTTGTTGCTAACGGTCCTACAGTATCGATGGCTATTTTTAAGAAAAGTTAATCTGGGGTATCATAGGTATCAGTTAGTATCATAGGTTCTTTTGTGTTTCTCCGTCTAAGTTTTTTGTTCTTGGCAAGCTTTTTATGTTCGTATAAAATTTGCAATATTTTATTTCATACCTTCTTAGTGATACAATTCTTGTATAAATCGATAGGTTTTATTTATACCTCTATGCCCACCTAAGAGACTGTTGTGGCATTCTGTTAATTTCTTTTGTCTTATTTCGTTTAATAAATAAGCGCATTTGCTGAGACATACAGTTATTTGAATGTTTACATGACTGAGTTCTGTATGAATTGCTGCGAGAAATATTTCTTTGGGTGAATCGTCAGTCATTTCACCCTTTTTGGATATTCTTAATATTTCTATATTTTTGTTTTCTATTGATTTTGCCAAGCCTGCTACACATGAGTGAAGATTTCAAAGTAATATTCCATCCTTTTCTTTTCCTTTAACAACCAAACAGAATACTAATTAATTTTTATAAGTGGTTGTTATTACGTCACCTTCTTGTGGTTGCATTTTATTTAGTTCGTATTTTAAAATATAATTTAAATATAATAATAATTCATTGGTAGAAGTATAAAGTGTTAAGCCAGCCGAAATAAAAGTTGCAATGTTGTCTCTTGCATGTGTTAAGCATTTTCGTGTGCTTAATATTTCGAGGTGATCCAGTTCTGTACTCATTGGAGGTCTAAGTGACTTACTTATTGCGTTCAGCATTCTATTGCTGTTCCAACATTCTGAATGCAGCTGTAGGATGAGTAGACGGTATCAAGTTACTCTGCTTTGGAGCGTGACGTTGTTTTATAAATGTGTCTTGCTACTTAGCACTTAAACGAGAAGGTATATTGGGTAAACTACTATGCAATTTGTTTTTCTCTATGGCTTTTTTACTATCTTCTTGCATAATAGTAGAATCCTTAGGATCTTCCAATAGTCGTCGACATCGTCTCCTATTAGCGTCTTATAGGTGATTTTGACTTAATCGGAAAGCTTCTTTCTTCTGTAGAATTCTCAAAATCACTGAAATAGTCTGACAGAACGTTAGATGAAGTTTTTAAATTTTAAAAACTTATTTTTCGGTTGGCTCTGGTTCATTATTTGCTGTTGCATTTATCAGATCTGGCAGTACGTCATAATCCCAATATAAAGATGGGTCAGCAAGATTTTTAATTTGTAAACTATTAGTTAAAGGATATTTTTTATCGTTATTTTGATCGGGACTGCTTTCCCAAGCATCTTCATGCCTTGATCTGTAATAAGTGAATTGCAGCTTCGGATTTTGTTTCGTTTTAGCAACCATTTTGTCTTCTTATGTACTTGATGAGTCAGTGCCAAACTTAAATCCAACTGATTTATGAGGTGGAGTTTCAACTTTTGTATTTATCAAGATCCTGGCAGTTGATGGTTGTGCTGATAAATTAAATACTCTCTCTAAATCACTGACTCCAGTAATAGCCTCTTGTTGTGATTTATTGTCACTTGTGGTTAAAACTGATGATGAATCTGGTTCTGTGTTTAATTTTTGTGTCATGACGATTGTAATACTAAGATACATTTTTGCAACTGTTGCAATTTTTGAGCGGTCGTTGACCTACTGCTTGAATTTATGTTTCATGTAATGCAGTAGTAGAGTATCTTGTTCGGCTTTAAATTTCACGATCTTGTACAAGTTTTTGTCATACGTTATCTGTTATGCTATTCCTTCACATTCAATTTATTTACTGAGGTAAGACTTATGTTTCTTCAATTTAGAGTTTTGAATCTTAGAATATTTAAAATAATTTAATAATTCAGATATTTCAATTATTTAAATAAATCAACAACCAACTTATGTCTTATCTGAAGTAGATAAGCTATGCCAGTTCTGGACTCAACCACCCTAAGTTTGTAGGGGAAAGGGAAAGAGGCAGCTCGTGCTGTTGTACGAGTGGTTTTGGTGATGGGGGAAAGCGATAGGGCGTTAGCTCGCCAACAGCTTGCACTGTTATACGAGGGATCTAAATTACGGTGGAGGGGAGAACCACGTAAGCAAGTTATTTTTTCTCTCTTGCTCCGATGTTAGATTTGTAAATGGGGAACACTGCGTGCATAAGCTCTCTTTTCTTGCTTTTACCTTGGGCAGCATAGATATATCTATCTTGCTCAGCAGAGTGCTCTTTCTTTCTTCCTTCTGCTGTGAGACAAGGGTTCAAGCACTGTATGTATGTATGTGCATGTATGTATATATGTTCATCCTCCCATGCACACGCTTACGTATACATCTGCACAGTTTCATGCTCCTACGGTATACCGTACATGCTTATATGTTAATCTTGTACAGGCACATGCGTACAAGAGCAAGCGTACGCATACATTGCACGTGGACGTATGTATGCTCACGTGATATTGTGCATGCTCACGCGAGCGTATGCGTGCTCACGCGATCATACGCGTGAACCGCGCGCGATCGTACGTCTGCTTGCACGAGCCTATGCGTGCTCACGTGATCGTACGCGTGTACCACGTGCGATCATAGGCCTGCTCGCGTGAACGTGAGCATATTCATGTGATCGTAAGCGTGCATCACGAGAAAGCTTACACGTGAGCACCACATGCAAGCGTATGCATGCACGTACAAGCATACAAGCTCTCACACGAGGATATCTTTATTTATAATTATTAATAATAATACAGAAAGCTACATACCTTTGTGTTCAAAAAATTTGCATATGTGCATGCTGCTGTTGTTGACCGTAGATCTCATCCATGCTCTATAATATGCAAGCCCTCAATAACTCAGTTGATTTACGATCTCATTGGTATGAAATGGTTAATCATAGTGTTTTGTTGAAGACTTGAACTTTTAATTTTTTTTGTTTTAATTTATCAATTACATTTTTTTAAATATAATTTTCAATTTTTTTAAGCAAGTTATAAGGACAGATTGAGTAAGGGTAATTTAAAGAAAAATATAATGTGTTCGTTTATAAGATTTATTAATCATAACTGTACTTTAACATGTTCAAGTAAAAATTTTATGAACTATTTCTAACATTTTGCTGCACAATTGACGACATCCTTACCAACAAAGCATTCTGGAACTTATTTTTTTCTAATTTGTAATGTTAGTAGAAACTATAACCCTTATCACTTTCATACGTCCAGGTTTTTAGAGATAAAGTCTTAAAACCATTCTTTCAGTAAGTATGCTTTATGTAACACACGAAATCACTGTTTGCTTTAAAAATGCTGTTGTGCATGTGTAAGACATATGGATAAAGAGTTATCCTCAATTTCTTTCAAGTAAGGACAAATTGTTGACGAATCATAAACTTCACGTGCTAAGAGGGAACTAACGTGCTTTGCTTTACCATTTTTGCAATATGAGGATCGATTAAATATTCCTATGGTTTTGACAGTCTTTTATGAAATATAATTTGCCATCCGCTTTTTATAAAATTAACTTTTATAACCATCCTACGACTTCACATAATAAAATAAAATACGCTTAAACGTAAAATTTGTTATTTCTTATATGTTGTTTAAATATCTTTTAGCAAAAACTGTTTAACCACAGGCAGTTGGACCGCTCATCATAATTGTTTACGGGTGTTGCCAGTGAGTATCCATTATGACAATATTTGTTATACTTATACTTATTAATTTTCGAAAAGCTTGTACGTTAAATTCTAGGTGATGGTGTTTGCGATGGTACGGTGACGTAGCTAATACTTCTACGTATACATGTATACTCACATATATAAAAATACATCTACGCATGGGTTGGTTCAATGAGTGTGCCCCAGCTAATTTGTCTCTACGCTCACATTAAATGCCACTTTCTCCTTTTCTCAACTACTCTCTTGGGAAAATGGAATGAGCATGCAGCGGAAAAACATTACCTGACTTGGTATTAAACTACAAAAATGATCAACTCGTGTACTTTTTTTACTTTTATTACTCACAAAGTTGTAGTATCTTATTCGGATTTCGGAAGATGCAAGTCCTGAATAGCTTAGTTGGTTAATGATTTTATTGGCATGAAATGTTGATTCAACTCGTGCTCTTCGGGAATTACATATTATTTTTTTATTTACATATTATTTATTCCCAATATTTACAAGTATGAAATTTTTAAAAATAAAATTTTTGATAGGGAGCCTCTCTAAAAAAACACAATAATATTAATTACAACGTTTAGTTGCAACATCTTTTTAAAAAATTACAGTAAAAATTTATCGTTTATTTTGTATATTATCACTGATACTATTCACTATGACTTGACAACTGGAAAATGGTGGTTGTGAACTTTCACTTCTAAGATTCCGCAAGGCGTTACAATATGCATCACTATCCTGCGATAATGCTTTTCGAGATGAAGTCTTGATGATTCATTCTTATAACAAACATGCTCTATGCAGTGCATAAAATAACTGTTTCTCTTCGAAATGTTTTTGCGCATGCATTAGACATCTCGGTAAAGCAATTTTTTTTTTTTTTCATGCATTATTATTGAGGTATGAATTTGCGATAAGTCATGAACCTCATGTTTTAATAACGAACTTATGAACTTGGCTCCATCATTACCATGCATGTAAATTCTCTTGAGATTTTGAGTGAGTGAAATAAGGCAATGTTTTAAATCCTTTATTGTGATACCACCTTTAAAACACTATCTCGTAAGCTTCTAGCGTGTGGAGATTGTTATTTTTCTTTATATCGTAAGGTTAATCTTGAAATGGGTCGTTTAGTTAACCAATGACCGATGACGTTTGCGTGTACCACTGCAACCTCTTTTGGTATAAAATGCCTGTTAGAGTCGTAAAAACCTTGGATGTCTATGACAAAATTTATGATAATGAACCACTTCACTCTCTTGTAATATTTGTTCTGTGAACAAGATGTTTGGTTCGTGGAGAAGCAATCAGTCGTGAATTTTTTTACCGACGAAAATAGCGATTTATTTTTTTCTTCTCATCATCCCTGTTAAGAGATAGGGTCTTTTTTTGTACAGTACCCTTTCCTGTCTGACTTCTTGTAGACATCATGAAATACTAAATAAAAACCAGGTTGCAACATGCGTTTATAATATCTTTCTACATAATGTAGTGACATCTTCTTTATATGTTTGAGTTTATTAATAAAAATACTGGTATGAGATTAACTGTATTAGAATATTGTGTACGCAAACTTTTTTTATAACAGTTATTTTCTTGTCTCCCCTCTCCTTCTCTTTCTCTTACTTTTATCCTAATTTTTATCTTAATCAGCACTTTCAAAAAATATCATAAAAATAATTGTCTTATGAGTAAAAGAGATGAAAAAAGCAAGTGACACACGTTTTAAAAATATAACCATCGTCGTCTCTTCTTCTTAGTATATAATTCACGTTTAGTATTGAAATTTTATAAAAAATCTAAATTTAGGAAAAAATGAATGGTTTAACATTTATGTTGGAAAAACACTTGGCTTATTAAAAAGTTTCTTAAAATTATATGATTACGATATTTTTTTTCTTCATCTTGGTGCATACCAACAGACGCACACCAGTTATTTTGACAATTGTCATTCTCCCTGTTGTTGTGGTCCAATAAGAATCAATAAAATTTTACAATAGGATTTTTCTATTTGTTTCTTGTCAGTATTTGCACCCGTAAATACAAATAAAATCTGAAATGGTCAGAAACAGATTTTCTGTATTATTTATTGTAACTAGGACATAATGAAACAAAAATAATTTGACAAATTTAAGTCTTACCATCTGGATGGCAACATAAAAACGGGGAAATTAAAGTATTTTATACACAAATCGAAAAAAAGGTTGGTTAATAATTTTTGTTTCAATTTTGTAAGAAATACTTAAGTTCCCCCTTTTTGGGGTGCCATTCAAATGGTATGTCATGAATTTGTGTAATTATTTTTGTTCAATGATGTCCTGTTACATTAAAAATCTGTTTTTGACCGTTACAGATTTTATCTAGATTTACGGGTGCAAATACCGATAACAAACCAATAGAAGAATGCTATTGTAAAATCGATAAATTTTTCATTTGTTTTTATTGGACCGCAACAATTGTATTGCTATCACATCAATATCCGTTATTATATGTTTATAAAAAGGTGACTTATGCGGACAATTACATTTATGAAAGAGTAATTATAAGGATAAAAGAAGAACTATGCGGACGTCCACATAATTCCACCATGTTATTGATGTATAAATAAGAAGCACGTGAAGTCTGCATAAGTCACTTCGGGCCTATTATCTATCATACTTGAACTTTTAAAATAGCTTATAAATTTCACATAAAACATGATATCTAAAAGTGTTTTCATGATGTTTATTTTCTTATACAATTGTCTGTTGTTGAATATCTGCTGTTATTTTTTTTAATTCTATCCAGGTATGAAATACTGAGTACCACGATAAGCCTTGGAACGTTAGGCAAAAAGTTGCAAAGTGTAAAAATTTAGGAAATTTACAATTTTTTTTACAACATAAATATTTGAATAGAGAGCAGTATGTTCAAATAATGTGTAAGAGATCTATAACAAACAAATAAAGGTATTGAATTAGTTCAAGCAAGTAATTTTTATGTACATAAGAACAAATTTTTTTTTAAATTTATTTTTCAATAACCTCAGTCTATGTCTATGTTTAACTATATCAATCTATTGTTTGTAATAATTTTTTATGAAATGACTGTTGCGACATTTATAAATTACACCGTCATCATGCTGCTCTTCATCTAAACGTCGAACTTCATGAAAATAAATTCTTATACTTCGATTTGTATCAATTAAATGCAAAAGTTCTAATGTTGTTATATTTAAAAAAATATTAACATCTAATAGATTATTATACGATACAGTGTTAAACTGATCGTCCAGTTTTAAACTTTCAACGGGTTTTTGAAGCCTACATATGAGGTTCAACTTATTAAAATACTCCAACACTCTTACATATTCGAAGGATATCTCAATACAATAAAGCTTGGATAAAATTTCATACATTTCACGATACCCTTCGACTTCTCCATCTGCTTTGAGTTTAACAAGTGTATATAAAAGAAAAAGCTATGCTAATCTTTTTATAGAGGATTTATGGGGTGGATAAAACTTGCACGTCGGCCCAAAACAACAGTAACGATGAAATTCACAATTCCCATCCACACAGACTTTTTTGATTTTGCGTACGGTATCTATAACAAAAATAATTTATTAATTTCCATTTATTTTTTCATAACCAAAAGGATACGATAAGGTTTCTTAGATAAACTGCCGCTTTTTTAAAACTATTGCACATCCTTTATTTTTATTACGCCTTATTACTTCATGTATGTCAGACATCCTAATCATCGTATTTTTAATTCTTATTGTGTTATCTGATTCTACGTTCTTATCTTTCCATTGTGCGACCATAGTTACAATAAAATCGAAATTTCTGTTTAATGAATTTCCGTAATTTAATTAAATACTCTTAGTGTTGCATACATCATGAAACCCCACACTAGCTGTACGCATGCAGTACGCATAAAACTTAGGACCTCCTGAAACAAAGGTCTCTATACATGGTCCTTCACCATACACCTCTAATTCATCTGTTATCTGTACTAATAATGAGGTATTAGATAAGATATTCACTAACATTTTCATTATTTCTTGTACATATTACTTAGTCTGTACGTCCATTGAGAGTAACCTAGGGATGTACCATTTTTATTATCTACAATATATATAGTATTATAAGTTAACCATCAAAAGCCTGACACTTATATGCTATGCAGGTAAACAAAGTAAAAGTTTTACTTTCAAGTTTCACTGCAAAATCAAAAAAATTTTTAGGTACTCCTCACCCTTGAAAATAAGCTGTTTAACATCACAAAAGTCGATAATAGCGTGGGGATTTTTTTCTATCTCATCTATATATGCATTGCATCGTACTTGCTCCATGATAAGGATCGGTGAATGTATTCACGTATTGGTGGTATCATGTAATTATATATCTTGACACGTCAAAAAGTCATAAAAAAATAAAACAATTCTCAGTCATTAAATTATACTTTGATAGATTGCATACTACATAAGGTTAATGTCCCTATTTGTGGAATATGTCCCTATTCATGAAATATAAAAATTCATGTATTTGTTATACAACCCAGTTAATAAAAGAATTGTGGTAGTTTTATATTTCATGTGTCCTTATAAATTTACAAGAAAAATTTCATTTGACATGCAATAAATGACCAATTTTAAAGATAACTCTATGAATAAAACCAAGTTGTACGTAACCTATCTTTAAAACTGTACGTATTCTGGTACCAAACTTCAACGAGTTATGTATATACTTCTACTTAACAAACAAACGATATAATTATTCTTATTAAATAAAATAGTGTTATGCAAGTGAAAAAACGTTAACTGTCTTAGAATATTATACTAAATTTATGTTTTTTAAAGATCTTATAAATAGGGACATAATATGAAACAATAGGTACAGCGTTTCATAAGTATGTACATTTTAGTCTTATACTCTTTATATAAAATAAAGTATTTTTACAGCCATTTATCAATTTAAGAACCATAAGTAATAATTATAACTTTAAAAATAAATTTGTAGCACACCAGCACTAATATCAAAATTTCTACTGTTAAAGCTCATAATTGAGAAAAAAATTAAAGATGCAAGTATGATCAAATTTGTGGTCATGATAGTGACGTTAACCTTAGCATGTTAGGCTAATGAACACTTTTATTTTCTTTGCAATATTTTTTTGCAATCATGCTTACCTTTTGACAAATTTATAAATTTGTCACAGATATTATGTACAGTTGTTGTCTTGCAAATGGTTTTTATCGCGTGCTTAGAGGATTTAGTTGTCGAAAGAGAATTTTTAGCTTTATGATAATCAAAAATTTCTGACCATGAAATTTCTACCCACAGTCCGTGGGTACGTAGTTTTTCTTTTTTTTTAATTATTTGTATTACTGCAAGTAGAATTTTGATTTTAGATAGAAAAGAAAGACACACAATCATTACTTTCTACATAGTTGAATGATTTTTCACATGTAATATAAAAATAATTCAACTTTTAGATAATTTAATTTTTATTAAAATTAGTGACTTATATTGTCGTAAAACATAATATTTATCAATAGAAAATCATATACATGTGCCATAGCTAAATACATATTATCTCCATTACGTGTCACTTAAATGCCTGTTGTACTTAAATTATTAAATACTTCTTCCAGTGCACCCCTCCCTTGGGGAAGTTTGACGTATGTAACCTCATCTTTTTGCGATGTTCATGATTTGTTTACCGTTCAAGTTTTTGCTTAAGTTTCAGATATCTTGAAAATTTGAAGTAGATACTCACCGATCCTTCAGTTAACGCTTCTAAGTGCAAGTTTATCCCCACAAGATAATGACTCGTAGTGTAATTTCTGTAATAACTGTAATAAATTTCTGAAGAGCATTCTCAAGCCATTCCAAAGTATTCACTGTATCTGTTGGCTAGGTAATTTTAAATTTTATAGCGTGACAAGTTTCTTGAATGATTTTATAAAATTTTTTTATCGCTATCTAACATGATATGTTTTGTAAATCTTAGTGTGTCCCATTCATCTTCGGTCTGCATGGCAACGCTTGCAACACCTCTTTCATCTTGATGCTCGTAATGTCATGGAGATGCTCCTGAGGTTTTTTGATGGGAGCACTCTTATTCCTATCCAAGGCTCCCAGATTTTTGGGAGTTCACCGCATGCGCAGTGCGCAATCATCCTCTCTCCATAGAGCAAGCTGGAGCAAGAGAGCCCCCCTACTGAGATCTTTAACCTAAGCCCCGCCCACTTCTCACAACTTAAATATGACACCTTGTTATGTAAGAGTACAATCAACGATAGCCGCGTGGACTAAGTCTTTTGCCCCAGCCAAATTTGCCAGCTTTCGAATCTTACTGATAATTTTTTTTTTTCCATCTGCACAATTTTTATACGTTAGCTTTTTGTATCAAAAAAATATTTTGTTGGTTTGTTGCATTTTGTACGCTTAGTACATGTGACGAGTCGTCACTATAGACAATTTTAACAAAGCAAAATAATAAATTTTTTCTTTTAGTAAAAAAATTGCTTGTAGTTTTATTTTTATTTTTGTTTTTATTTTTTTTAATACTGGCACATTTACTATGGCCATATTACGCGCGTGGTAATTTATTCACATTCACGTTCTAAATTGAAAAAAGCCCCGCAAAACAACAGAGAAAGCGTGCTGTAATAAACATACTCTGAGCGAAAAAAATTTGTTTATTTATTCAACAACAACTAAAAATTCATAGATTTTATTAATTATACTATCTGAAATTAGCATAAATTTTTTTAGTATTTTTTGTCGAGTGTTTTTAGGGTACATATGGAAAAATATTGAGAAATCGCAGCATGAGCTTTTATGGTAATCCATATTTTTTGACGAGACGTATTTCCAAAAATAAATACTTGTAGCGAAGTAAGTTAAAAATGATACACCAATCGAAAAAATGTACGTGCAATTCGGGACAGATTAATGTATCAAACAGCGTTGCTTACCGACCATAATAATGTAATAGTGAATTACATTAACAATGATCAAGACGTGTCGTTTGGTGATTTCTAAATACTAAATAATTCTTTAATTCTTATTACTCGACGCTTAACTCACTAAATAGTAATGTTTTGATTTCCTTAATAAGTGACGAATATTTTGTTTTATAATTTTACTTACCTTGTCTTGTACATAGTACTTTTAAAAATTATGTCTTAGTATTGAAACGTTATACATGAGTTTACATAATTAAATGAACGTGTCATGACACTTGATGTATAACGTACATTGAAAAAAAAAAAAAGAAACTACGAGCATTTTTTTAATAAAAAAAAAAAAATTATTATTTTGCTTTGTTGAAATTGTCTATAGTGACGACCCGTCGCATGTACCAAGCGTAAAAAAGGCAACAAACTATAAAAATATTTTCTTAATACAAAAACCTAACGCATAAAAATTGTGCAGATGGGAAAAAAAAAAAAAAAAAATTATTAGTGAGATTCGAAAGTTGGCAAGTTTGGCTGGGGCAAAAGACTTAGTCCACGTGGATATCGTCGATTGTACTCTTACTTGACAAGATGTTATATTTAAGTTGTGAGAATTGGGCGGAGCTTAGGTTAAAGGTCTGGGTAGGGGGGCTCTCCCGCTCCAGCTTGCTCTATGGAGAGAGGGTGATTGCGCACTGCGCATGCAGTGAACTCCCGAAAATCTGAGAGTCTTGTTCCTAATTTCTCAATGTATAAAATATAAAATAGTTGTAATGAGAAAGCAATACAAAAGTTTTGAGAATTTTAAGTGTAAAATTTATTATTTACCTGTGTTGGTGTCACGCGTTATAGTTACTCCTGACAGACCAGGTGTCAGATATCTCCTCTAGTGGACAGTCAGGTTGGTTTTATACATAATATTTTAAAACAAATTCGATTTGAGAGTTAAAATTATTAATAGAAATAGACCTATCTATAAATATTTTAAATTATCTGGAAAAAATTTTTTTTTGTAAGGATTGTCACCCCTGATGGTTCAGGTGTACCATCGTCCAAAGGGTCTTACTGCTTTCTTTTGAGTGTGCCGTTATTGTTTGAAAGATTTTCAGAATCTTCAAATTATATTTTGGCAATTCACAAGGTATTATATTTAATTTTTTTTCCCAATCATGAGAAATTTTGTAAGCATAAAAATTTTTGTCAAACTGTCATGCATCACTTACCAACTTTATCGTACGCCTTGTACATTTCCTTTGTCATCCTGTTGTTTCTATCGTTAGAAAGTAAACACTCTACCGTGATGGCTACCGTGATGTGATGGCTACGGAACAACGAATAAGATATGAAGGGTAAAACGTTATCTCATGAACCCTCTCCAGGTAAATGATTAAGAACTCCTGCAACACACCTAATAATTCGTTAATAGAGTATGCTGGTAGCGTGTTCTTGAACCACTTTACACAGTATACTTTACGTGTATCTTCTGACACTATGGTCACATATCACGCACAAGAACGTACGATCCTAAACAAAGCAGTGATCATGGATGCATCTGTTTTTTACTTTTTTTATACACATGTAGAAAACTAAGAAAAACTGCGTAGCTACCAAAAACTAATGCAACAGAACTGTAGAAGTACACTGTTACAGAACTTAAACAAATTTAAGTAAAATGCAAGAAATACACGAACTAAGAAAAAACGGTGTAGCTAGAAAAAACTAATGCAATGAAACAGTAGAAACAAACTGTTACAGAATTTTCATAAGTTTAAAAAAATGCAAAAAATACACTGTATAAAACTTTTAAGTAAATTAAGAATGGAAAAGACTCTAAACGAGGTGTATCACGTAAGGTTATTGCAGCGTATCAGCCAGAAAATATGATTCGACTGAGAGTGTCAGATAAGGACTGATTTTCTTTTGTGTTTTTTTTCTTCTCCTTACTAACTTTTATACTTTCTTCTTTTTGGCCAAAATTTTTGACAATGTATGATTAACGTTATAGGTACACACAGTCAGGTGGTCCACTCTAGTCATAGTCTGAAGAATTCTTGAGTTAAAGTTTGGGAGTGAATTAATACCCTTAAGAAGCTATCGCTCACTTCCATCGTGGTTACTTACTCTTCTTCATATCACACTCCCGCTGTCATCACTTAATTTTCACTATAACTGTTCGCAGGTATTTTTTGGATGAGTAGGTGAGAGATGTCCTTCAGGTTTAAGGATGTTTGATGAAATTTTTCTCAGCATTTTATATGGTGAAATGAAGAACATACTGTCGCTCCTTATGAATCAGCAACAGCTATTCAAGTTTGTCAAACGCAAGGGTCATACTTTTGTATGGACCCGTTAGTCTTCGTTACTACTTAGATGATAGCTGACAAAGATAATTTTCACAGTGCCCGCAAAAATTTGTTGGTAAAATGATTTTTAATTAAAATTAACTGTGTCGTATGAATCCGTAAAAATGGCTTGTGTTGAATCAAGGAAATTGTATTTTTTATCGCGTGATAGCGGTAAACATCCAGCAGATTTTATTAATCTTACACAAAATCAAAAAAACAACGAAAGCGATAAAATATCTACTGCACTGGTATAAATGCATTCGTATCCACTCAACAGGACGGCTACGAAAGAAATCGTCGTAGGGATTCATTATAATGTAAATCGTCAGTGTTTTGAGCCTTTGTTGTAGCTTTCCAAATGTCAGTTTACAGGAAGTGTCATTATAAATGCACATGTATGCAGTGAGCTTAATAAACATTTTGCTTCTATAAATGATTACTTTAACGATAAAAACATTAATCAAATGGAACGCATACAAGTGGATAATAATGAAATGATATTCACATTATCTTACGGAATAAAATTAATAATTTTTGATAAAAACAAAATTAGTGACAGACCAGATGGAAATAAAAAAAAAAAATTTTTTAAACGTACGGTTAAACCATTGTCATGCAACACGGTAGCTTCTTAAGACTCACTCAAGCTGTCATATGTGTGGATGAAAGACTACACCATATCGAGTGAGCAGCAACGATAGTTGATAAGTGCAAGGAATTTATAGTGAATGAGTTAATTGTTTTATTGGAAAGTATAACTCTAGTGAAAAAAACAAGTGTATCAAGTTTTGATAAGTTAATTAAAGAACATTACTTAACTTTACGAAAAAATATTAAAGGAACTCTTTATTCTGCAATTGATGATTTTTTTTTAAGCAAAATTTTAATATGGTATTCTTAGAGTTAACTACGTACTGCTTAGGTATACTTTTAAATGACATACATTTTACATTAAATAGAATAAATAACATTGTAGGACATAAGAACATTTTGTTTGACGTTTCGTTTCATAATATTGTTAATAGTTTCGCAAACTATTTTCAAAATTTTTACATCACCTCCAAGACATACAAATATTGTTAGGTAGTGTGGGTTATACGACTCCTCTACTTTTACCTGCGTTTTCAGTTTCATGGTTAATCAACCTTTATAACCCTAGAGCCTTGAACCCTAGAGAACTGTTTCTCGAAATGTTCACACATTCCAAAATCAAATTTTAGTTTTTTCAACACTGCTTTCTCGACACTAGGGTTCAATCCAACTTTTACCCCCGTTAGTGTTTAGTCATACGAAAAATGTATTTTGATACTTTTTCTACGCATTCATATGTCACAAGTTTCTTAATCGGAATTATGAGAGTTTGTCATCGTTAATTAGAGAAATATTTTATACACAAAGCCTCTGAAAATGTTATTTTGCGTAAACACATGCCTACAGATAAAAGGATTCGAAAACAAAGTGTAAAAATTTTTATAAATCATAAAATTAAGTTAAGAAGAGTGTGTTAAAAGTAGCCTTTGGGGTGGGTGACTTTAAACAAGGGAGGTGTAGTTAAACGCTGTCACTTCGGGAGAGCCAAGTCGTCCTTTCGTTGACGAACGATGAAGGTGGTATCGCCCTGACATCATAGGTGCAGTGGGTACGCTAGCTTCGTCGAAGTTTAGAGCGTTGAAGGAGGGTAATGTCAGAGCCGTAACCTTTTACAACCTAGTTGACTTTGCTGGGGTTTTCGATATCACCTTGAAGATCGTCCCGATGTTGAGAGATTTCTGGGTCTTGGACCAAAGGCAATATATGTATATATATATATATATATACTTATGAGGCGTGAGAGAGAGATAGGAGGGGCTTATGGCAAGGCTTAAAGAAGGTAATAGAGTGGTTGAGTGTACAGTGATTTTTATTGAATATGTACTTTTCTACTACCACTGCTTCGTATCTTTTAATTATACCAAGTAAGTGATTCATGCATTGCACGTATATGCATGATCTGAGGCGATCTTGATGGTCGTCATGCAGTCCTTCTTATATACTTTACGTTGCCTTCTTACTTGCGATGTTCACTACAGACTAGTAGTTACCACCTAGCGAGCGGTAGACGGTACTATTAAATGCAAAGTTTGAAGTCGGAGCTGCGCGCAATGTTTCAAAATTCAAATTTATGTAAAACGATCGAATTTAAATAAAAATGGTTATTTTAATGTATAATAATTATTAAAATAATACCCCAGACGGTAACAATTGTTTGGTACAATTTTCGTGATGTAATGTGGAATCCTGACCAAGAGTGTAATAAGCCTGCTTCGTTCTGCAGACTGTCTTACACATAGACAATTAAAGAAAAAAATGTGTGTGGAGTACCATCTTTGTTGTATTGTCAAGACTACAGAAGGATCTATGCTAAGGTGAAAAGGTTTACTGATCTTTTTTAAACTACTGTTACGGAAACAATTTTTATGTACATTAAGATTATCAAACGATGTTGAACATACAGTTTGAGAGATTACTGTGAAGTTACGGAGCCGCAACTTTTGTGTCTATAAGGTAAATATACTTAAAGTAAAGTGTGAAACAAAGGGGTGGGAAGAAAAGTGTCGCAAGCTTTAAGTGTGTTTCACTGTGAAATGTGAACTTGTTATGTTTCCAAAAAATGTGTTGGAAATATAAATTTTTTTGGAGAAAAATAAGTAAGCTAAGAAGTAGATATAAAGCAACACATTTTTTCTAGTTTATAAGCGCTGAAGAAATTTTTTTATTTATCAGGTGCAAAAACTATACTTAAGCGTTTTTTGCTTATTTTTTGAATTTATTTGTGCTTATATGTAGACATATAATGTATGTTTCTTGTAAAATATGTGTATTGAATAAATTTCAAATAGTTTTTATTTAAATAATCTGGCTAACAACCCACTCCTAATACGTTAATAATAATTAAAAAAAAAAAAAAAAAAAAAGAAACAAATTACTATTACTGGCCAGACAACGTTGAAAATTGTATTTGAATTTCTTGTGATACCTTATGCTCTTTTCTGTGCACTGCGCACTTATTGGATTATCGACTTACCAAGTCACGTAACGTCTGCAAAAAAAAAAATTTTTTGTTATGAACCAAGCTATGTCGGTAATTATATTCAAATTACGCGTAAAACCTAGCGCCCTTATTTTAAAATTCTTGAGGCTATTGAGTTATTGGCCTTAAACCCCTGCCTCTCTGGTCACGTAAATCTAATTAGTTGAAAAACCACATTACGTTATTTAAGCTGTTAATAATGATCCTAATCTTACACAAAAGTACTCGTGGTGATGACAATAATAACGCTGCTGCTTTTTACGTTGAAATCTAAAGTCGATAATCCTTTTTTTCTTGTTCCCCTTGATTTACTTGGAAGGAAAGTTAACAGTGGTCTAATTTGATAGAGCTTTTTTTACACAGCTTGGTCACCGAACTAAGTCTTACATTTGCTTGAAATGCATGCTTTAAACACGTTACCTAATCACCGAACATAATCTTACATCCACATTAAAGACGCAACAGAACTCACTCTCCAACATATAGAAGTACTTAAGAGCACTTGATAAAAGAGAAAAGGCTAAAATAATTATGTGCAAGGAGTTTTTATCCTCTCGCTTTTAAGAAGGACACGTCAGGTTGGGAATTTAAACGAATACTTAGAGCTTAACCTAATTACTTTTGATTGACACAAGCACAGTCGTGGTGCAATAGTAGGTAAACCATGGCGGTTCTGGCACCCCCCTAGCTCCCCCCCTGAGGCAGTGGTAAGAGGAGAGGCTCTAGCTATAGCTGTGGCTGGAGAAGAGGCGGTGGAGGAGAGGCGGTGGTGGGGGGAGAGGCTGATCGGGCGGTAGAGGAGAGGCGGTGGTGGGGGCTGATCGGGCGGTGGGAGGAGGGGCACGGGCGGTGGGTGGTGCGGACTACTCAGATGGTAACGTCAAGGGAAGGGGTCATCTTCCGGATGCTGTGATGTCAAATGGTATTGACAGCTTAATTCCTTTCCAACCGCGAATCAAGCTCCGACGTCATCAGGATGGGTCCGAAAGGTGTAGGTGTGACAAGCCCAACGTACAGTGCGAGAGGAAGATGATCAAGGATGAACGTGTATTTCTTATCAGTGAATGTAGCGGATCGCGTATCCCGTTCAGCTGCGACTAACGTTGGCTTACTCAACGCAGTACCTTGCCAAGTAATGGAGCTATTATTTCTTATCTATACGGATGTGTTAGCCGTGGCCGATGACTTTTTGCTTCTTATTTATAGGCCTATAATGTTCCAGTGTAATATTTTTTTCTTAGCAAGAGCGGGTGCAACAAGTCATGCTAGGATACACGTATGTGTAAGCCGTGGCCGATAACTCTTCGCTTCTTATTTTGGCGTATAATGTACCAGCATCATATGTGGATGTAGCAGATCGCGTATCCCGTTTAGCTGCGACCAACGTTGGCTTACTCGACGCAGTACCTTGCCAAGGAATTCAGCCAGCTTATGAACTTAAGTTCAAGATTTTGAGGATAGTATGTAAATGGATTTTAATAATAACAAAACTTTAATTTTTATCAACATATATTCATGGTTAATAATTTTTTTTTTTCAATATATCATATCCATCTTTATTTGGATAAGAGCAAATATTTTCGGAATAATAATTTCCCTTCACTTTTGGTTGAGATACCTCAACGTGCTTTTCTAAAAGAGGTTTTCGGCTATTTTTATCTTCCTCCTCCTCCTCCTTCTTACTGAGGCTCTCATATTTTGGTTTGCTAAAGATCGGACCCATGTTGTTGATGTTGCCTGATCTATCGTCACAGGATAACTGAAGCAATACGCAAATTCTTATCAGCGCTTACTCCTCTTCTTCGCAGTACCTTGCCAACGAATAGAGTCAGTTAATACGATAAAGTAATTTTAATCGGCGCAGTAATAAGGAGGCGTGAATGAAAAAAATCGACATAGATTCATGAAGAACTAATTTATTGCATAAGTATTGTGTATCAGGTGTACATTGATTAAAAATATCGTTTTGTCGTTGCTACTCTTTTAAAATCCATTTTTTTTAAAGCTGTAGCATTCTTCACAGCACAATGAGCTGAATCAAATTAGTGATTCATGCATTCGATATCATCCATACTGAATTGTAGCAAGAGTGCTGCTGCCCTGTTTGCTGTGTCTATTTTGACGAAGTCTACTAATTTGTTACTTAAATTTTAGGAGGGATCGTGGCACAAAAAAACTACTCAATTTACAAATGATTAATTAAAATCCTCCTAAAAAAAAGATAATTTTGCTGAGTTTATCGGAACGGAGTATAGGAATGAACTATAGGTGAAATAAATTCAAAATGCACTGATTATGAGCCACGAACGAAGATATACTTCGTGGCTCAAGGGAAGAACTCCGAAGAGAAAAATCCAAGAGAAGAAAAATTAATGAAAAATACAAACAAGTGAGGTTGAACAATAAATTTAAGATAAACTTTCTGCAATCAAGAAAGTGTACTTGTGTATTGCGTGTAGAAAACGTATACGTGCGCATCCGCACGTGTCTCGAAAAACTCACGAATTGACAAACGTCGCACGGTCCCTGAAGCGGATTTTCGCCATGCTTTATCCGCAGCACGCCGAGCTTCTCAAAGATGATGCAGATGACGATGATGATAGAAAAAGGAAAGCGTGAGAGAAATTAACCCCATAAAGGTG
This sequence comes from Copidosoma floridanum, assembly GCF_036245765.1. NCBI lineage: Eukaryota > Metazoa > Arthropoda > Insecta > Hymenoptera > Encyrtidae > Copidosoma > Copidosoma floridanum. Next base: position 1,922,666 of record NW_028321898.1, on the reverse strand, counting down.
ACTCCGAGATACACGTGTGCGTGATAATGATGAGGAAAGATGTAGAAACCAGTAGGACGAATATAATACCCAACTATGCCAGATACTCGAGATCGCAGTTGACAACTGTAGACCGCTTTGTACAGACAGATAGTTCGGAACTGACCCAGCGCGCCCACCCAAAGTAGTCGCAAGACCCCCCTTTCCTTTTTAATTCTCCTACCCGCTGCAGTCGTCAGGACCCATCAATCCCTTACACCTTATGTAAAAAGCCGGGAAAAGAGAGAGAGAGAATGATGTAAGCAATTAAGAGAGGGAGAGAGACCTACGACCCGAGGACACTTAATGGGAGCAAAGAAGATGGAGATGTAGATGCATGATAGAGAAGAAGAAAAATGATTAGCTAATGCGAGTATAGAGAGAGACTTAAAGACTTGGCGCGAGAGCTATTAATTGTACCGACTGACACAAAAGGAGAAAAAGGATAAAGGTAAGAAAGAAATTGAACGGCGCTTGCATATGTAAATATGTGATGAATTTTGTGTGAACTCGGTGTATTGCCACCTTCGGCGTGCTGCGAGGTTGATCCTCCATCGCTCACAAGGTGGTCTACGAATTTTTGTCATTTCGACTAAACATGCTCCCCCCGTTGCGAGAGAAGGCGAGCAAATCGAAAACATCATATGTGTAGCGTATTCGAAAAAGTGCTTACTGTGCGAATCGTACGATGGTGTAAGAGTGTAGTGGTGTGTAAGTGTGTTTACAATTCGAGCGATGTTTACACAAATCGGTTTAATATAAGACAGACAACATGATCGAAAATTTAGTCTTCTTCTTGTGACGATGAGATCGGAAGTGGACACAACGATGTGACGTTGCGTTTGAAGCTCCCTTGCTCAGTTTTAACGGTGACGACTCGTACGATGCCATCAGCGCCCAGGTGGATCTCGATGACAACCCCCAGCCGCCATCGCATGCAGGGTTGATTTCTATCGATGAAAAGGGCGACGGAATCAATACCGATCTCGTGATTGGACTTGCTCCACTTTTGTCAACGTTGAAGTTCGTGCAAATATTCCAGGTGCCATCGCTTCCAAAAATCTTGTCGTGCTCTTGTGATGAAACGCCATGCCGACATTCTACAAAAATTGTATTTTATTTTAATCTATAACTGCGTCTTAGATCGTTAGCATATAAAATATACGTGCAAGAAGTTGAGACTTTCCTGAAATACTGTGCCTCGACCAGTCATTGTAACTTTGTTTTTATAAAATAGAAGATTATCTATCTACCACTGTTATAGTTGCTCCAACTGTTGGTTTTTAATCTGACTGTTGCTAATACCACTAGTGTGAAAGAAAAAAGATTTGAAATGTTTTATTAGGTAAGGCTATATTGAGATAGAGTAATAAAAAATGTCAGAGAAAGTCTTATGTATAGTGGTGAAAAAACTATCATGCACTACTACTCAATACCCTTTTTTACCACACTTTAAGTTTATTACACACTAAGATCAGTTTTATGGCAGCAGATGTGTCATGCAATAGGATTATATTCTTTCAATGTGTTTGAATAACCTACCGTTTCAGAAGATAAATCTTCTTCTGTCCTTCACGCTGTACCTTGAAAGTTCACAGCAGCATAAAAGAGTATAAGTATCCTTTTTAAAATATAAAATCATGTGCAATGGATTCGCATTGCTTTTAGCCATATAGTATGAGCGATATGTCCTCCATGTATTTCTCTTCGTAATCAGTTCCGGATACACACGATTTACTTGATCCAATGCAATGTCCCACAACTGAAAAAATCTATAGTGATTTTTTCACAATAAAATTTCCACAATCACGTTTTGTCTCACATACTTGAATGGAAATCGTTGACGAGATCTTAACGTTAACAATGCGTCAAATCTGGGGTTTTCTATTGGCACTGTTGCACTCTCGATAACGGGTGTATGAGTATCGTGGGGGACAACCACTTCCTCGCTTGGAAACATCTCAACGACTGCAGCCTCTACCAGCAGATCTTTTTGTTATAAAAAATTTTAAGCTAGTAGACTTGCTTATAAAATTACAATTTAGGGTGATATTTAATACGTCTCAATAATAAGAGAGCCAAGCATGGTGTAGAACTCATTATTAAACATGCCAATGCTGAAATAAAAAGCGGGTACGTGTTTTGATACGTAAAAATATTTCCTTAATAGTGCGCATATTTATAAGGTGTTCATACTGTATTATGCGATTGCCTATTTAGAAAAGGGAGTCTCTCTTTCAGTTGCATGAGATGTGACAGACGGAGCGATAAGAGCTTAGTCTATGTGTTATATAAATAAAAGTGACCTGTTACCATGGCTCAATTGCGAAGGTACGAGTATTAAAAAGTGTATCAGTCTGCAAAAGAGCAAGTGATGGATCTTACACGAGGAAAGCTCTGCTGAAGTATATAAAAAATAAAACTGGTATAGATGTGACTGCAGCTATGAAAACTATAATAACAGAAGGAAGAGTTCAATCTAATTTGCAAAACCGATCGTGGTAAAGAGTTTTACAACGCAAACTTTCAAGGTCTCATGAAAAATTACATACTCTACGTACAGTAATCTTAAGGCATCTATATGTGAACGATTTAATCGTACCCTAAAGCATGCTATGTGAAAAAAATTTAGTGTAAGAGGTAATTACAAGTGGCTCAATATTTTACAACAGCTGATAACTTCTTACAATAATCGAAAACACCAAACGATTGGTGTGAAGCCAAAAGATGTTTCAGTAGCTAATGAAAAAATATTTTACAAAAATTTATATATTCGAAAAAGGAACAAAATTAACATTGAAAGATGGTGATAAAGTACGTGTGAGTAATACTAAACAAGTTTTTGAAAAAGGTTATACGCCTAATTGGTCGACAGAAATTTTTACTGTTACCCGAGTAGCACCAACAAAGCCATTCACTTACCATTTGGAGGATTATCAGCAGCAGCCAATCTCTGGTGGCTTTTACGATCAAGAAGTGCAGAGAACCAAGTATCCTAATACTTACCTTGTTGAGAAAATTTCACGCTGACGAAAATATCAAACTTTCGTTAAATGGTTTGGTTTTGACAGTGCACACAATAGTTGGATTTAAAAAAATCAATTATAATTTTAAAAAAATACAATGTATAGAAGATACGAGAGAAGATATATGGCAAATGCATGGAAAAAATGAAGTAAGTAAATATATTTGAATTGTAAAGACACTAATTTATTAAAAAAAATTTTTTATGGAAAATAATGCAACACATGTTTTTTTGCTATTTCCACAGAAACTATTTAACCTATTCACTTGAAAATTAAATATGAGAACTATTATAAGTTATAAAGAGCTTCATTTTCTGTATGGAATCTAATAAATTATTATATAGCACTTCATTATCAACTATGTTCTTTGACACTTCACTGGGTAAAAATATTTGAAACTCGTCATTGAGTTCCACAACTACTTTTATTCCATATTTAGTATTAACTTTCTTTAATTTTGTAACCATGTAGCTGTGATTTACTATCATCTTGGTGATTTTCTTGCACGGGAGGAAGCCTTCAGAAGCGACTTTATTTAAAGCTGCTAGATTGGACATCTGTAACAAAGAAACATAAATTTTTACTAATTTTAATATTTATGAAAAAAAGATAAATGGGTAAAAAAAATGGTTATGAAGAAAACAAATTTATATTTACCTCAAAATTGTTTTTTACCCTTTTTCTTAACAGGAGTTCTTCAAAATTGTCTGTCTTCACACTTGTTCTCTTGTGAGGTTGTTGTTGGACGATACCCTTTGCTTCAAATACTAAACGATCGATGACTTGTCGTTGCTGTTTGGCAACTCTGATCAAACTGGCCTGCCGTTGTTGTTGAGGTTTTTTATACCAGGTTTTTACTATCACATAAGGGAGCTCTACTATAGTAATTCCCCCACTCGTTTCTTTTCGACAAGTTACTTTGAGCTCATTGTCGTCACCCTTTTGTTCTTCTCTGTTACGTTCTTTATTAATTTCATCATTCTCGCTGGACGATGAGTCAATCATAGAGGTAACATTACATTGCTCGCTATCATGAAAACTCAAAGTTATTATATTTCGCTCATTGTTTTGCATTTGATCAATGATACGCTTATTTCTTAGTTGCTCTGGATGTGAAGGTTCCTCTATTTCTTTTCGTGATGTCGTCATGTTGATCCCTCCTTAAATTCTCTCTTCTATACAAGCTGTTTTCCATCTGTCCTCTTCATTTTTTTTTTCTTCGCCTCCATCCGTTGTTAATCTTGATTTTCTATTTATTATTTTATGGTCACTCGGTGACGTATTACCATGACTTTCATTTCTTGGACTTGTTATTATGTTTTCCCTATCTTCCTTAGCTTTCTCTTCTGCATCTCCATCCCGCCGTTTTTGATTTACTTTATCATGCCCCCAGGGTAATGTATTAGTGATATTAGGAAAAATACATCGCTTATCATCACGAGAGCTAAGAGCTATTTTTTTTGTTTTTCAGTATAAATCTTGTGCAGACGAGATCTAATATTAATTTGCTCTCACTGAAAAACAAAAAAAATAGCTCTTAGCTCTCGTGATGATAAGCGATGTATTTTTCCTAATATCACTGATACATTACCCTGGGGGCATGATAAAGTAAATCAAAAACGGCGGGATGGAGATGCAGAAGAGAAAGCTAAGGAAGATAGGGAAAACATAATAACAAGTCCAAGAAATGAAAGTCATGGTAATACGTCACCGAGTGACCATAAAATAATAAATAGAAAATCAAGATTAACAACGGATGGAGGCGAAGAAAAAAAAAATGAAGAGGACAGATGGAAAACAGCTTGTATAGAAGAGAGAATTTAAGGAGGGATCAACATGACGACATCACGAAAAGAAATAGAGGAACCTTCACATCCAGAGCAACTAAGAAATAAGCGTATCATTGATCAAATGCAAAACAATGAGCGAAATATAATAACTTTGAGTTTTCATGATAGCGAGCAATGTAATGTTACCTCTATGATTGACTCATCGTCCAGCGAGAATGATGAAATTAATAAAGAACGTAACAGAGAAGAACAAAAGGGTGACGACAATGAGCTCAAAGTAACTTGTCGAAAAGAAACGAGTGGGGGAATTACTATAGTAGAGCTCCCTTATGTGATAGTAAAAACCTGGTATAAAAAACCTCAACAACAACGGCAGGCCAGTTTGATCAGAGTTGCCAAACAGCAACGACAAGTCATCGATCGTTTAGTATTTGAAGCAAAGGGTATCGTCCAACAACAACCTCACAAGAGAACAAGTGTGAAGACAGACAATTTTGAAGAACTCCTGTTAAGAAAAAGGGTAAAAAACAATTTTGAGGTAAATATAAATTTGTTTTCTTCATAACCATTTTTTTTACCCATTTATCTTTTTTTCATAAATATTAAAATTAGTAAAAATTTATGTTTCTTTGTTACAGATGTCCAATCTAGCAGCTTTAAATAAAGTCGCTTCTGAAGGCTTCCTCCCGTGCAAGAAAATCACCAAGATGATAGTAAATCACAGCTACATGGTTACAAAATTAAAGAAAGTTAATACTAAATATGGAATAAAAGTAGTTGTGGAACTCAATGACGAGTTTCAAATATTTTTACCCAGTGAAGTGTCAAAGAACATAGTTGATAATGAAGTGCTATATAATAATTTATTAGATTCCATACAGAAAATGAAGCTCTTTATAACTTATAATAGTTCTCATATTCAATTTTCAAGTGAATAGGTTAAATAGTTTCTGTGGAAATAGCAAAAAAACATGTGTTGCATTATTTTCCATAAAAAATTTTTTTTAATAAATTAGTGTCTTTACAATTCAAATATATTTACTTACTTCATTTTTTCCATGCATTTGCCATATATCTTCTCTCGTATCTTCTATACATTGTATTTTTTTAAAATTATAATTGATTTTTTTAAATCCAACTATTGTGTGCACTGTCAAAACCAAACCATTTAACGAAAGTTTGATATTTTCGTCAGCGTGAAATTTTCTCAACAAGGTAAGTATTAGGATACTTGGTTCTCTGCACTTCTTGATCGTAAAAGCCACCAGAGATTGGCTGCTGCTGATAATCCTCCAAATGGTAAGTGAATGGCTTTGTTGGTGCTACTCGGGTAACAGTAAAAATTTCTGTCGACCAATTAGGCGTATAACCTTTTTCAAAAACTTGTTTAGTATTACTCACACGTACTTTATCACCATCTTTCAATGTTAATTTTGTTCCTTTTTCGAATATATAAATTTTTGTAAAATATTTTTTCATTAGCTACTGAAACATCTTTTGGCTTCACACCAATCGTTTGGTGTTTTCGATTATTGTAAGAAGTTATCAGCTGTTGTAAAATATTGAGCCACTTGTAATTACCTCTTACACTAAATTTTTTTCACATAGCATGCTTTAGGGTACGATTAAATCGTTCACATATAGATGCCTTAAGATTACTGTACGTAGAGTATGTAATTTTTCATGAGACCTTGAAAGTTTGCGTTGTAAAACTCTTTACCACGATCGGTTTTGCAAATTAGATTGAACTCTTCCTTCTGTTATTATAGTTTTCATAGCTGCAGTCACATCTATACCAGTTTTATTTTTTATATACTTCAGCAGAGCTTTCCTCGTGTAAGATCCATCACTTGCTCTTTTGCAGACTGATACACTTTTTAATACTCGTACCTTCGCAATTGAGCCATGGTAACAGGTCACTTTTATTTATATAACACATAGACTAAGCTCTTATCGCTCCGTCTGTCACATCTCATGCAACTGAAAGAGAGACTCCCTTTTCTAAATAGGCAATCGCATAATACAGTATGAACACCTTATAAATATGCGCACTATTAAGGAAATATTTTTACGTATCAAAACACGTACCCGCTTTTTATTTCAGCATTGGCATGTTTAATAATGAGTTCTACACCATGCTTGGCTCTCTTATTATTGAGACGTATTAAATATCACCCTAAATTGTAATTTTATAAGCAAGTCTACTAGCTTAAAATTTTTTATAACAAAAAGATCTGCTGGTAGAGGCTGCAGTCGTTGAGATGTTTCCAAGCGAGGAAGTGGTTGTCCCCCACGATACTCATACACCCGTTATCGAGAGTGCAACAGTGCCAATAGAAAACCCCAGATTTGACGCATTGTTAACGTTAAGATCTCGTCAACGATTTCCATTCAAGTATGTGAGACAAAACGTGATTGTGGAAATTTTATTGTGAAAAAATCACTATAGATTTTTTCAGTTGTGGGACATTGCATTGGATCAAGTAAATCGTGTGTATCCGGAACTGATTACGAAGAGAAATACATGGAGGACATATCGCTCATACTATATGGCTAAAAGCAATGCGAATCCATTGCACATGATTTTATATTTTAAAAAGGATACTTATACTCTTTTATGCTGCTGTGAACTTTCAAGGTACAGCGTGAAGGACAGAAGAAGATTTATCTTCTGAAACGGTAGGTTATTCAAACACATTGAAAGAATATAATCCTATTGCATGACACATCTGCTGCCATAAAACTGATCTTAGTGTGTAATAAACTTAAAGTGTGGTAAAAAAGGGTATTGAGTAGTAGTGCATGATAGTTTTTTCACCACTATACATAAGACTTTCTCTGACATTTTTTATTACTCTATCTCAATATAGCCTTACCTAATAAAACATTTCAAATCTTTTTTCTTTCACACTAGTGGTATTAGCAACAGTCAGATTAAAAACCAACAGTTGGAGCAACTATAACAGTGGTAGATAGATAATCTTCTATTTTATAAAAACAAAGTTACAATGACTGGTCGAGGCACAGTATTTCAGGAAAGTCTCAACTTCTTGCACGTATATTTTATATGCTAACGATCTAAGACGCAGTTATAGATTAAAATAAAATACAATTTTTGTAGAATGTCGGCATGGCGTTTCATCACAAGAGCACGACAAGATTTTTGGAAGCGATGGCACCTGGAATATTTGCACGAACTTCAACGTTGACAAAAGTGGAGCAAGTCCAATCACGAGATCGGTATTGATTCCGTCGCCCTTTTCATCGATAGAAATCAACCCTGCATGCGATGGCGGCTGGGGGTTGTCATCGAGATCCACCTGGGCGCTGATGGCATCGTACGAGTCGTCACCGTTAAAACTGAGCAAGGGAGCTTCAAACGCAACGTCACATCGTTGTGTCCACTTCCGATCTCATCGTCACAAGAAGAAGACTAAATTTTCGATCATGTTGTCTGTCTTATATTAAACCGATTTGTGTAAACATCGCTCGAATTGTAAACACACTTACACACCACTACACTCTTACACCATCGTACGATTCGCACAGTAAGCACTTTTTCGAATACGCTACACATATGATGTTTTCGATTTGCTCGCCTTCTCTCGCAACGGGGGGAGCATGTTTAGTCGAAATGACAAAAATTCGTAGACCACCTTGTGAGCGATGGAGGATCAACCTCGCAGCACGCCGAAGGTGGCAATACACCGAGTTCACACAAAATTCATCACATATTTACATATGCAAGCGCCGTTCAATTTCTTTCTTACCTTTATCCTTTTTCTCCTTTTGTGTCAGTCGGTACAATTAATAGCTCTCGCGCCAAGTCTTTAAGTCTCTCTCTATACTCGCATTAGCTAATCATTTTTCTTCTTCTCTATCATGCATCTACATCTCCATCTTCTTTGCTCCCATTAAGTGTCCTCGGGTCGTAGGTCTCTCTCCCTCTCTTAATTGCTTACATCATTCTCTCTCTCTCTTTTCCCGGCTTTTTACATAAGGTGTAAGGGATTGATGGGTCCTGACGACTGCAGCGGGTAGGAGAATTAAAAAGGAAAGGGGGGTCTTGCGACTACTTTGGGTGGGCGCGCTGGGTCAGTTCCGAACTATCTGTCTGTACAAAGCGGTCTACAGTTGTCAACTGCGATCTCGAGTATCTGGCATAGTTGGGTATTATATTCGTCCTACTGGTTTCTACATCTTTCCTCATCATTATCACGCACACGTGTATCTCGGAGTCACCTTTATGGGGTTAATTTCTCTCACGCTTTCCTTTTTCTATCATCATCGTCATCTGCATCATCTTTGAGAAGCTCGGCGTGCTGCGGATAAAGCATGGCGAAAATCCGCTTCAGGGACCGTGCGACGTTTGTCAATTCGTGAGTTTTTCGAGACACGTGCGGATGCGCACGTATACGTTTTCTACACGCAATACACAAGTACACTTTCTTGATTGCAGAAAGTTTATCTTAAATTTATTGTTCAACCTCACTTGTTTGTATTTTTCATTAATTTTTCTTCTCTTGGATTTTTCTCTTCGGAGTTCTTCCCTTGAGCCACGAAGTATATCTTCGTTCGTGGCTCATAATCAGTGCATTTTGAATTTATTTCACCTATAGTTCATTCCTATACTCCGTTCCGATAAACTCAGCAAAATTATCTTTTTTTTAGGAGGATTTTAATTAATCATTTGTAAATTGAGTAGTTTTTTTGTGCCACGATCCCTCCTAAAATTTAAGTAACAAATTAGTAGACTTCGTCAAAATAGACACAGCAAACAGGGCAGCAGCACTCTTGCTACAATTCAGTATGGATGATATCGAATGCATGAATCACTAATTTGATTCAGCTCATTGTGCTGTGAAGAATGCTACAGCTTTAAAAAAAATGGATTTTAAAAGAGTAGCAACGACAAAACGATATTTTTAATCAATGTACACCTGATACACAATACTTATGCAATAAATTAGTTCTTCATGAATCTATGTCGATTTTTTTCATTCACGCCTCCTTATTACTGCGCCGATTAAAATTACTTTATCGTATTAACTGACTCTATTCGTTGGCAAGGTACTGCGAAGAAGAGGAGTAAGCGCTGATAAGAATTTGCGTATTGCTTCAGTTATCCTGTGACGATAGATCAGGCAACATCAACAACATGGGTCCGATCTTTAGCAAACCAAAATATGAGAGCCTCAGTAAGAAGGAGGAGGAGGAGGAAGATAAAAATAGCCGAAAACCTCTTTTAGAAAAGCACGTTGAGGTATCTCAACCAAAAGTGAAGGGAAATTATTATTCCGAAAATATTTGCTCTTATCCAAATAAAGATGGATATGATATATTGAAAAAAAAAAATTATTAACCATGAATATATGTTTATAAAAATTAAAGTTTTGTTATTATTAAAATCCATTTACATACTATCCTCAAAATCTTGAACTTAAGTTCATAAGCTGGCTGAATTCCTTGGCAAGGTACTGCGTCGAGTAAGCCAACGTTGGTCGCAGCTAAACGGGATACGCGATCTGCTACATCCACATATGATGCTGGTACATTATACGCCAAAATAAGAAGCGAAGAGTTATCGGCCACGGCTTACACATACGTGTATCCTAGCATGACTTGTTGCACCCGCTCTTGCTAAGAAAAAAATATTACACTGGAACATTATAGGCCTATAAATAAGAAGCGAAAAGTCATCGGCCACGGCTAACACATCCGTATAGATAAGAAATAATAGCTCCATTACTTGGCAAGGTACTGCGTTGAGTAAGCCAACGTTAGTCGCAGCTGAACGGGATACGCGATCCGCTACATTCACTGATAAGAAATACACGTTCATCCTTGATCATCTTCCTCTCGCGCTGTACGTTGGGCTTATCACACCTACACCTTTCGGACCCATCCTGATGACGTCGGAGCTTGATTCGCGGTTGGAAAGGAATTAAGCTGTCAATACCATTTGACATCACAGCATCCGGAAGATGACCCCTTCCCTTGACGTTACCATCTGAGTAGTCCGCACCACCCACCGCCCGTGCCCCTCCTCCCACCGCCCGATCAGCCCCCACCACCGCCTCTCCTCTACCGCCCGATCAGCCTCTCCCCCCACCACCGCTTCTCCTCCACCGCCTCTTCTCCAGCCACAGCTATAGCTAGAGCCTCTCCCCTTACCACTGCCTCAGGGGGGGAGCTGGGGGGGTGCCAGAACCGCCATGGTTTACCTACTTGCAATATATTTCCGTAGTACTTAATGGTTAAAACTGCTTATCTGTTGGATCTTACATTAAGTACAAGTTGCTGTCGAAATTGTAAGGTATCAACGGTATCGTTATTTATACGAAAACTAAAAAATGGTGAGACGATCAATCGCGAACGGTTATTATATTCGCCGTCCTCTGGATCAGTTTATTGATTGCTTTGTATGCAAATCATTGTCAACTCATAATAATCAGTTCAGTTCATTCTGATATGATTATTGAAGGAATGGTATGAACCGAATTCATGAGCACGAAGAAGTTTTTCTTTGATTTGAGTGGGTTTTAGTATTTGTCAATTGACTTTCAAGCCCAATGCTTTAAGAATATTTTAGGGGGCCTCCATCTGTAGTTGCTTAGGACCTCGCAATCTATAACGACGGCACTAAATACAATGCGATGTTTTATTATTAAAAATGTAATTTTAAAAAATAAATTGGTATTTGAAACAATCAATATATTACAGAACTGTACAGTGAAAATGATATATAGACGGTCTAGTACAAGATTGCATTTTTATCTAATCTTCTAATGGTTTTAAAGCAACTTTCTACTGCTTACACTAATTATATCTGTAACGTCACGCTAACATCTGTCACATATACGCTTAAACACTCATAACTAGTCCATTTTTTATACACAAAATATTATAACTTCGAGGAAGTTAAGAAAAACAATCTTGTGTATCTTTTTTTTCGATAGGATAGTATTACACGCCAGTGAATGTCTCTTCAGGACGTTCATCACACATAGGTTTTTTTGACAGACATTATTTAAATATCAAGCGTGTTTGAAAAAGCATAAAAAATTTCCACAAAAGTTGCAGCTCGTTTGACTGAACCATTATTTTATATATGTTAAATTTTAAAAAGTCGATATTTTACTATCTTAATATTAATATTAAAATTTAACCTAATGAAAAAATCACGTTAATGGCATTTACATGACTTAAAAAATTGCTTAATTTTTCGTTACAAATATCATTTTTACATAAACCTATCAAATTTCTAAATAGACCCACAAGTGAGTTTTGAAATGAATTTAGAAAAAGGATGTGAAGTGTCCGTAATAGCATGTATATAAGTACATACATATAAAAAAAAAAAAATGGCTAGCTTGACTGCACACATTAGCGTTTCTCCCACTTCTCTGAACTTCTTCCCCATGAACTATGAAAAAAACATCCTTAAGTCAAAAAGTCACTTGAATCACAAATGAAGAAATTGTGAAAGAATGAAACAAAATAAAAATTAACTATTGTATTTGTACAGTACAAAAAATTTATTTTTAATTTTTAAAAATTGTAAAAAATTAAAATTTGTATCAACAATTGTTAATTCTAAATATTACAAGTTTATTATATAGGAATGAAAATGTATTCATACATTAGAATGCTGCTTTGCTGAAATACACTAATTTTCAAGTTTTCAGGAAAAACATTTTTAAAAAGTTATTGTAGTAAATATTTTATATAATTATTAATTGTACAATAAGACTAGATAAATAAATTCACGTTTAATACAAATTTACGTAAAAAAATCATTTACGAACTTTACCGTATCATATAGTAATCAGATTTCTATTATTAGGACCGTGCATAGAAAAGATGGTAAGGGTACGAGACTTAAGTGCCATAAAAGGGAAGTTCAAATCTCTTTAGAAACTGGTTTTTTTTTTTATTTTTTTTTTTATATTGGTTTGAATAGAAAAAAAAAAAAATTAAAAATTTATAAAATTCAAAATGCATGGTGCAGTGTGGTAGCGTTACGAAGTGTAGATCGGACCAGAAGTACGTTACGGGGGACGAGACGAAGAGGGAAGAATCAAGTAAAATCCACTTCCAGCCCAATTTATTTTAAGGTCAAAATCTACAATCGTTGATTGACCCACGCGCATAACGCGCCTATAAGAGTATAACGTCAGTAATACAATGTAACTTTGTTTTAATATCTCCTTCAGATAATCAAATTTCACAAATTTGCTTCTCAACGATGTTTTTTATTTCAAAATTATTAATATAATTTATTTTGATATAAAATACATTTTGATTTTATGCATCTTGATGAAGAGACGTATAGTTAGACATGCAAAGACAATCATTTTTCTTGAATAAAAATCTAATATTGTCAAAACTTTGACCTTAAGGTCTATATAGTTATGAAAACTGCCTAGACAAAGGGCAACTATTTTTCTATAAAGTAAAATGTAATGACGACAAATTTTTTATATATAAAGTTATTTTTCGTATAAAAACTCTATTTTAAATTTGCTCTTTAATTATAAATTTTAATTTATTATTGTTTTTAAGTTATTTCGTATTCCGTAGTCTTATATTATTCAATGAGCCACTGACTATACTTCATATAACATATTAATTATTGCAATTTTTAAATAATGCTTATATAGACGTGAGCATTTACTAACTTTATTTAGAAATTCTATTCGAAAATTGACATAAACATCGAAATCAGATTTATTAACACCCTTGTTAGTATCATAATGTATTATGTAATACGTTTTCATTTCTCTTTTAATATGATTTACAATCTTCTTCTTTTGAAAGTAAGTATACTCTTTATAAGAAATAAGTTTTACGTTATTTATTAATATATTGAAATCTTTACCAAAAATATTTATTTAAACATCAGTTGTTTTCTATTTTCGTATTCTTTGCAATTATTTTCTTTTTGATTTTCTGATTTGTAATAATAATTTTGTAAGCAATTTGTCAAATAAGCGAGTATTAAGAGTATGTTTTATTATTATTCACTATATCGTATTCAAACTAGTGTCTAATGTTAAAACATACTTTTAATATGTACACTTATTTATTATTATACACTATTTTGTATTCCAAATAGTGTCAAAAGATGTAATGATTTTATACTTTCTCATATTAATATGCTTTTATAACTACTTTTAAAATTTAAGACAATCTTTTTTAGATCTCCTCCTATAATAATTAATGTTAATAAAATTTATTTTTATAATGTATATTTAAATTTTATCAATAATGTCATGTTCTTTTAGCTATTTTGAAGGCTTTTTTGGGGATCACAGAGGCATCATTTTATGTAATCAAATCTACATCTCTCAGTTCTTTTTCAGATTCCAATTCCAAGAAAAAACTTCTTTTATTATTCAAGTCTTATAGTAAACAAAGATTCCAGTGTGCGAGTAATTGAACTTATTAACATTTACCATCCAATACAACATTGCCAAGGGAACTCGACTTTTCCAGTTAAATTTACGATTTGTAGAAAATTATTATCCACAGTATTTAAAAAGAAGTGCTACCTCGATCAGGACTTTAACCTGAAACTCTTTTCATACCAGAAAAGTGCACTACAGTGTGCGAGTAATTGAACTTATTATTATTTTCTATCTAATACAAGATTGCCAAGGCAACTCGACTTTTCCAGTTAAAATTACCATTTGTAGAAAATTGTTATCCACAGTATTTAAAAAGAAGTGCTACCTCGATCAGGACTTCAACCTGGAACTCTTTTCATACCAGAAAAGTGCACTACTAATTTTAATATCAAGGTCTCGGTGATTCCTCTTCTCAATTGCTACATTTTAAACTTTTTAGGCGATTTTTCAGTCTAACGCCTTGCTCATATGATACGTAAGAAAATGAAAATTGACTCTTATCTATTGATGGGTATGTATTAAATGCGTGTAATTAAAATTACCAATATTTTCTATCCAATACGATATTGCCATGGCAACTCGACTTTTTCGGTTAAAACTACCGTTTGTAGAAAATTGCCATACGCAGCAATTTAAAAAAAGTGCCCCCTGGACCACGCCTTGAACCTGGAACTTTTTCTTACTCGAAAAGTGCATTACCAATTTTGCCATCAAGGAATCGGTGTGTCTTCTTCTTAATTGCTACATTTTATACTTTTTAAGCGATTATTCATTCTAACGCCTTACTGATACGGTATGTAAGAATATAAGAATTTGCTCGATATTTCTCATTCAACACAATATTCCCAAGGCAACTCAATTTTTTCCGATAAAATTGTCGAGGTGGCACTTTTTTGAAATTGCTGCGTATGACAATTTTCTACAAACGGTAAATTTAACGGAAAATGTCGAGTTTCCTTGGCAATATCGTATTGGATGGAAAATGTTGATAAATTCAATTACCCGCATTCATTACTTACATGTTGATAAATTAGATTAAATTATAATATTCTTACATACCATTTTAGCAAGGCATTGGACTAAAAAAATCACCGAAAAAATATAAAATGTAGCAATTGAGAAGAGGAGTCACAGAGACGTCTATGGCGAAATTGGTAACACACTTTCCCGATACGAAAAAAGTTCCAGCTTCAAGTCCTGGCTGGGGTGGCACTTTTTTCTATTGCTGCGTATGACAATTTCCTACAAACGGTAGTTGTAATGGACAAAGTTGATCTGCTTTGGCAATATCTTACCGGATGGGAAACATCGATGAATTTAATTACTGGTGTTTAATACTTACTTATCGATAAATTAGAGTAAATTTTATTATTTTTCCATACCATATAAACTTTTGTATGATTTTTCATTTCTTTAGAAAGTAACTTTCATTATATACCAGTCTATTTTATGCTATTTCTGTTGTGTGAGGTTAAGTTTTACTAAATGTTAACTTTCCAGTGAAAGATTGATTCTTATACTGGTGCAAAAGACAATTTCATGTTAAATCTTATTATCATCTATCTATTGGGTTAAGTTACAGCTGGTACATAAAATCGTTAAAATAGCACAATTAAAATACCCATATCCTCACAATAAAGAAATTTAACAAAATATTTTGCGTCCTAACAAATCATAAGATTTTTTTTTAATATAAATTTTTTGGAGGTTTAAAATTCAAACAGCTTTAAAAAATAGCGCTTTTCGTGAATTACACAGTAAAAACTGTAAATCAACGGTTTTTTATGGCTACCGACTATTTCGCGGCATAAAGAACGCACGGTACTTTTTAGCATAATAATTTTTTTTAATTTTTACACCTTATTATTTGACTAAATAAACTACATAGATTAAAAAAAAAAATATTTTCAATAAGAAGATTTTTGTTCTGAAATGTGTCAGGAATATGTGTAAAATTTTTTTCTTCAAACGTTCCACATTACATGTCAACACACTACGGTGTTTTTTTAGTAAGTCTCGAGTGAAGCCGAGACGGGGGGTTGCTAGTGTATGTATTTACACATACATAAATATACACAATTTTTTATTTTTTATTTTTGATTATAACTGATGACCCTAATAATTGGAATTATTTATTTATTTGATAAGAAGTTTAGAAGGTAATTTATTTAAATGTCATTTTTATTAGATTATGTATTCATTAATTTTAAAGCCTCTTCAGTATCTTTATTATAAGTTTATTTACAGAGTAATAAATTAATGAAACTTTTAATTTTTCTTTCAAATCTTTGGTTTAAATGGCTAATAAATAGACCCTTTTAACAATACTAATTAAAGTTTATGTATGAGTATATGTATATAATATTTGTTACTCCACACCTCTCCCAACAAAGGTATAGGTGTAATACGACATTGCAGAGTGTATTGACATACAAGCAATTCTTGTTAACCAATACAAGTTAAATTACGTTATAATATAAGGTTCCACAAAAAATTACAACTGGAGAAGGATACTTATATTTTCTCTTTGACGCAATGACGTTCTGCTATCTTTTTTCTGCCCATGTAACCCTGATCTTTAGTATGGATGTAATAAATTTGTTTGTGGATGAGCTTGTATGAGTTTGGACTGTAAATATATATTAAATATGTTTAGAATCATAGGGTGCATGCATTTTATTTTTATGTCTCGTGCATTAAAATAGTGTGTAGGCTGTAGAGGAGCTGTAAAAGGCTCAAAAAAACCTGTGGATGGCTGTGGAGGTCCTATAAGGCGTAAAGGGGCAAAATGTGGGGCTAGAGTATTTTTATAGCTATGTCAAAATCAAGTAAAAAACGATCAAATTTTGCTATATTTTGTGGGAGACTATTTTTAACGAAATTTTTTTTTGATTCCTTGAGGTTTAGTGCATAAGCACACGACCAGTAAGAGCTAATTTAGAAGTGAGAATAAAAACTTTAAAGTCAGGTGTTAGTTTGAGCAACGTTTCGTTGGTCTCAACGCCAACCTCATTAGGCTCAGTCTATATCGTTAAGACGATCGTTACAGACTGTTAAATTTTTTTTTTGGTGAGCTGTGGTAGATATGCAGGAGCATTTGGGGCAAGGGAAAGGATTCTGAATGCTCCATACAAAACAAATATATTATATTAGTTCATATATATACTATTAAGTGCTCTGTGCGCCACCATCATAATTTTTAGATATCAGCTACATTCTTTATTTTTTCAGTTTGTCTTTTAAAATCAAAAGAATACAAAATATTTGTGAAGTTGTTTAAAGATCAAGAAAGAGGCTATGGTAATTTCATAAACAGAGTTTTATGAATCTATAAGACAATTTTAAATCTAGCTTATAACCTTAAAAATGTGGTCGTGGTGAAGCAACGATAGAGTTGTAGTTCCGTCGATCTCTGAGGTTAAGGTAGTAGTCGACCAGAAACACTTTTCTTACGATTTTCCTGAAATTTTGTATATGGCTTGAGATAGCAATTATTCGTCATGAGCCAAAATTTGAAGAGGCTGGGCGGTATGGTTTCAAAGATATTAAAGTTTTAACGTTGAACTTTTAACACAGAAGGTATAGGAAAGTGCCAGATTGGGGGTCGATTTTTGAACGAAATTGCTCATATCTCTAAAACGCTTCTTACAATGTTTCCAAAAAAATAGTATGATATAATTCATATTATAAAGCAACTGTAGCTAAACTTTGAAAGGGCTCAGTGACATAGTTCTTTAATACGAGCCTGGCAAAATTGATAGCTTTAGTGCATCTGCATGAGAAGAAAAAGGACAGCTGTATATTGCGGACCTCATAACCTATGCATACACTACAGTGCAGTATGGCACGCACTGTAGAGCGCTCGACTACTACCTTAAGCGGCATTTAGCGCGAATAGTACTTTTATGGTTGATCATTTGGTCACCATTCAAGTCTCGCCATTTCGCCTGTGCTCTTGGTTTTTGAAGGTCAATAACCTGTTTCTCTAACGCTTCGTCTACGTGATCATTGGTGTGACTAAGTTGGTCCAGATGTTTAAATACGTATATAAACATCTGGTCATAACTTAGGTGCACCGATGGCTAATTAACACTATGCTTGGGTAAAAGAATGCCATGTCTGAGCTTACGGGCGATGATGAATAAAAAAAAAAGAAATAAATCCTTAGAAATGATCCGAGTATTCGTAAAAAGTCTGACAAAATTTCAAAGATATTTTTCATTAAGTAAAAAACTTAATACTG
Organism: Copidosoma floridanum; assembly: GCF_036245765.1. Taxonomy (NCBI): domain Eukaryota; kingdom Metazoa; phylum Arthropoda; class Insecta; order Hymenoptera; family Encyrtidae; genus Copidosoma; species Copidosoma floridanum. Next base: position 1,904,179 of record NW_028321898.1, on the reverse strand, counting down.
CTTCCAGGAAAATGGTTCTAATATTAGAGCAACTAATAAAAATATTAAAACTGTGGTTGCTCGCTTTGGCTGTAAACTACGTCTGATACTAACAAAAATCTGTCATTGCTTGGAGACCAAACGCAGGTGCATGAATATGATCGAATAACAAGACAATTCGTAAATCTTACCAGAGTTAGGAAATCTTATGATTTGTTAGGACGCAAAATATTTTGTTAAATTTCACTATGGTAAAGATATGGGTATTTTAGTTGTGCTATTTAAACAATTTTATGTACCAGCTGTAACTTAACCCAATAAATAGATAATAATAAGATTTAACATAAAATTGTCTTTTGCACAAGTATAAAAATCAATCTTTAACTGGAAAGTTAACATTTAGTACAACTTACCCTCACACAACAGAAATAGCATGAAATGGACTGGTATGTAATGAAAGTTACTTTCTAAAGAAATAAAAAATTATACAGAAGTTTGTATGGTATAGAAGAACAATAAAATTAACTCTAATTTATCGATGAGTAAGTATTCAACGCCAGTAATTCAATTCATCGATGTTTCCCATCCGGTACGATATTGCCAAAGCAGATCAACTTTGTCTATTACAACTACCGTTTGTAGGAAATTGTCATACGCAGCAATAGAAAAAAATGCCACCTCAACCAGGACTTGAAGCTGAAACTTTTTTCGTATCGAGAAAGTGTGTTACAGATTTCGCCATAGACAGACGTCTCTGTGACTCCTCTTCTCAATTGCTACATTTTATATTTTTTAGGTGATTTTTTTAGTCCAATGCCTTGCTAAAAAGGTATGTAAGAATATTATAATTTAATCTAATGTATCAACATGTAAGTAATGAATGCGGGTAATTGAATTTATTAACTTTTTCCATCCAATACGATATTGCCAAGGAAACTCGACATTTTCCGTTAAAATTACCGTTTGTAGAAAATTGTCATACGCAGCAATTTAAAAAAAGTGCCACTTCGACGAGGACTTTAACCTGAAAATCTTTTCTTACCAGAAAAGTGCACTATCAATTTTATCATCGAAGTCTAGGTGATTTCTCTTTTTAATTGCTACATTTCATACTTTTTCGGCAATTTTTCAGTCCAACGCTTAGCCCATTTAATATGTAAAAATATTAAATTTACTCTTATTTATTGATGGGTAGGTATTTAATGCAAGTAATTGAATTTATCGACATTTTTCATCTGAAACGATATCGCCAAGGAAACTAGACTTTTCAGTTAAAACTACCGTTTGTTGAAAATTGTCATATGCAGCGATTGAAAAAAAGTGCCACGTCGACAATTTTATCGGAAAAAATGGAGTTGCCTGGGGAATATTGTAGTGGATAAGAAATGTCGAGCAAATTCTTGTATTCTTACATACCGTATAAGTAAGGCATTAAAATGAATAATCGCTTAAAAAGTATAAAATGTAGCAATTAAGAAGAGGACACACCAAGACCTCGATAGCAAAATTGGTAATGCACTTTTCGAGTAAGAAAAAGTTCCAGGTTTAAGGCGTGGTCCAGGGGGCACGTTTTTTAAATTGCTGCGTATGGCAATTTTCTACAAAAGGTAGTTTTAACCGAAAAAGTCGAGTTGCCATGGCAATATCGTATTGGATAGAAAATGTTTGTAAATTTAATTACACGCATTTAATACATACCCATTAATAGATAAGAGTGAATTCTCATTTTCTTATGTATCATTTGAGCAAGGCGTTAGACTGAAAAATCGCCGTAAAAGTATAAAATGTAGCAATTAAGAAGAGGAATCACCGAGACCTCGATGGTAGAATTAGTAGTGCACTTTTCAGGTAAGAAAAGAGTTCCAGGTTAAAGTCCTGATCGAGGTGGCACTTCTTTTTAAATACTGTGGATAACAATTTTCTACAAATGGTAATTTTAACTGAAAAAGTCGAGTTGCCTTGGCAATGTTGTATTGGATGGAAAATGTTAATAAGTTCAATTACTCGCACTCTAGAATCTTTGTTTACTATTAGACTTGAATAATAAAATAAGTTTTTTCTTGGAATTGGAATCTGAAAAAAAACTGAGAGAGGTAGATTTGATTACATAAAATGATGCCTCTGTGATCCCCAAAGAAGCCTTCAAAATAGATAAAAGAACATGACATTATTGATAAAATTTAAATATACATTATTAAAATAAATTTTGTCAATATTAATTATTATAGAAGGATGTCTAAAAAAAATTTTCTTACATTTGAAAAAAAGTTATAAATGCATAGTAATATGAGAAAGTATAAAATTATTACATCTTTCGACACTATTTGGAATACAAAATAGTGTATAATAATAAATAAGTGTACATATTAAAAGTATGTTTTGACATTAGACACGAGTTTGAATACGATATAGTGAATAATAATAAAACATACTCTTAATACTCGCTCATTTGACAAATTGCTTACAAAATTATTGTTACAAATCAGAAAATCAAAAAGAAAATAATTGCAAAGAATACGTAAATAGAAAACAACTGATGTTTAAATAAATATTTTTGGTAAAGATTCCAATATATTTATAAATATCGTTAAACTTACTTCTCATAAAGAGTATACTTACTTTCAAAAGAAGAAGATTGTAAATCATATTAAAAGAGAAATGAAAACGTGTTACATAATACATTATGATACTAACAAGGGTGTTAATAAATCTGTTTTCGATATTTATGTGAATTTTCGAATAGAATTTCTAAATAAAGTTAGTGAATGCTCACGTCTATATAAGCATTGTTTGAAAATTGTAATAATTAATATGTAAACACGAAGTTTAAGTATAGTCAGTGGCTTATTGAATAATATAAGACTACGGAATACGAAATAACTTAAAAACAATAATAAATTAAAATTTATAATTAAAGAGCAAATTTAAAATAGAGTTTTTATACGAAAAATAACTTTAAATATAAGAAATTTGTCGTCATTACATTTTACTTTATAGAAAAATAGTTACCTTTTGTCTAGGCAGTTTTCATGACTATATAGATCTTAAGGTCAAAGTTTTGACAATGTTAGATTTTTATTCAAGAAAAATGAGTGTCTTTGCATGTCTAACTATACTTCTCTTTATCGAGATGCATAAAATCAAAATGTATTTTATATTAAAATAAATTATATTAATAATTTGGAAATAAAAAACATCGTTTAGAAGCAAATTTGTGAAATTTGCTAATTTGAAGTAGATATAAAAACAAAGTTACATTGTATTACTGACGTTAGACTCTTATAGGCACGTTATGTGCGAGGGTCAATCAACGATTGTAGATTTTGACCCTAAAATAAAGTGGGCTGAAAGTGGATTTTACTTGATTCTTCTCTCTTTGTCTCGTCCCCCGTAACGTACTTCTGGTCCTATCTACACTTCGTAACGCCACCACACAGCACCATGCATTTTGAATTTTATGAATTTTCAGTTTTTTTTTTTTTTTCATCCAAATTAATATAAAAAAAAAAAAGTAAAAAAAACAAAAAACCAGTTTCTAAAGAGATTTGGACTTTCTACCTCCGGCGCTTTAGTCTTATACCCTTACCATCTTTTCTATGCACGGTCCTAAGAATAGAAATCTGATAACCATATGATACGGTGCAGTTTCTAAATAATTTTTTTACGTAAATTTGTATTAAACGTGAATTTATTTATTCAGTACTATTGTACAATTAATAATTATATAATATATTTACTACAATATTTTTTTTTTAATGTTTTTCCTGAAAACTTGGAAATCAGTGTATTTTAGCAAAGCAGCATTCTAATGTATGAATACACTTTTATTCCTATATAATAAGCTTGTAATATTTAGAATTAACAATTGTTGATACAAATTTTAATTGTTAACAATTTTTAAAAATTAAAAATAAATTTCTTGTACTGCACAAATACAATAGTTAATTTTTATTTTGTTTTATTCTTTCACAATTTCTTCATTTGTGATTCAAGTGACTTTTTTGACTTAAGGATGTTTTTCAAATAGTTCATGGGGGAGAAGTTCAGAGAAGTGGGAGAAACGCTAATGTGTGTAGTCAAGCTAGCCATTTTTTTTCTTTATATGTATGTACTTATATACATGCTTTCACGGACACTTCACCCCCTTTTTCTAAATTCATTTCAAAACTCACTTGTGGGTCTATTTAAAAAATTCGATAGGTTTATGTAAAAATGATATTTGTAACGAAAAATTAAGCAATTTCTTAAAATCATGTAAATGCCATTAACGTGACTCTTTCATAAGATTAAATGTTAATATTATAATCAAGATGGTTCAATATCGATTTTTTAAAATCAAACTTACATAAAATAATGGTACAGTCAAGCGAGCTGCAACTCCTGTGGATATTTTTTATGCTATTCCAATACACGTTTGATATTTAAATAATGTCTGTCAAAAAAACCTATGCGTGATAAACATCCTGAAGAAACATTCACTGGCGTGTTATACTGTGCGGTTATCTGGGGAACGACCCGAAGACGAGAGATTCTTTTGTCAGCGGCGTACCTTCCTCCATCACAGTCTCCGTACATCGAGACTTTCAGGGTAAGAATCAAGCTACCCGTTGCCAGCACTTAATCATCAGGAATAATAATAAAGAATAGCCTGGAAGTTTTACCACTGGCGCTATTTAGGGCCATTTTAAGTATTAACGTTCCCTACTTAACCATCAATTTCATTCGTTCTTTTTAGGGGCCACCTAAGTGTAAACTACCTTGCCAACAAATATTTCCGGAAGCGATTCGTTGACTAAAAGACTATATTAACTAAAGACGAGCACTATTAAACCAAGTCAGCCATTTACTAGCAGACGTCACCTGTAGAGTTGTTCTTCGCAAGGCTGAAAAACCTGGTGACCGACGACCCTATATTACCCTCTCGACTCTAAGCATTTAACCAGGAATCACTGATGCTCTCTGAGATCTGCGTTTTCTGGGTTTCCAACAGCAGGCCAGAGAAGATCACCCCAAGGTCTCCAGGCAGTCACAATTGCTGTTAACTGCATTTAAGAATGAGTTAACTTGAGAAGCTCACCGGTCTTTTTTAGGGCCATTGGATGTCGAACTACCTTGCCAACAAATATACTAGAACTTAACAAAGTTGACAGAAAATAGCTTTTAAGGGTCACAAAAATTTTAAGCAAGCCAAAAGTCGCAAAAGGGTGAATTGGAAGAAAAACTTTAAATGTGTCTAATAAATACAATTTTACTTAGGTGTCAAGAAACTGACGCAGAGAATTTATTGAGATTGAAACACCAGCGTCAAAATCGACAAACAAATAATCTATTAGGTGAGAGATCAGCTTTTTGTTGTACCCTTACAGCAATCTCTGAGTCTTCAAAGATCCTCTTTTAGATTTTTAAATAAGTGGACAATGTATTTATATTAAAAAAAAATTTTTTTAAGGTTTAAAATCCAAACAGCTTTAAAAAATAGCACTTTTCGTAAATTACACAGAAAAAACTGTAAGTCAACGGCTTCTTATGGCCACCAATTGTTTTATGGCATAAAGAACATACGTTTTTTTTCAGTATAATTATTTTTTTTAATTTTTACACCTTATTATTTGACCAAATAAACTATGTGGATTCCAAAAAAATTTATTTTTAATAAGAAGATTTTTGTTTTCAGATGTGTCAGGAATATGTGTAAAATTTTTTACTTAAAACGTTACACATTACGTGGCAACACACTACGGTATTTTATTAAGTAAGTTTTACAGATAAACTTTAATTAGTATTGTTAAAGGAGTCTATTTATCAGTCATTTAAACTAAAGATTTGACACAAGAATTAAGAATTTCATTAATTTATTACTCAGTGAATAAACTTATAATGAAATTACTGAAGAGGCTTTAAAATTAATAAATACATGATCTGATAAAAATGACATTCGAACAAATTACCTTCTAGACTTTTTTTCAAATAAGTAAGTGATTCCAATTACTATAATCAAAAATGAAACATAAATTAATGTGTATATTTATGTATATGTAAATCCATACACTAGCAGCCCCCCGTCTTGGCTTCGCCAAAAATTTTTTTTCTCATATCTTACAACTTTATTACCAGAGCAACAAAGTCCTGGACTTTGAGCCCTACATTTTTATTGCCACAAAAACACAATACATTTTCTACTCATTAAAAAATCTTAAGTAGGATCTTTAAAGATTTTAGAGATTTCTGTGAGGGTACAATAAAAAGCTGATCTCTCACGTAAACTTTTTAGCACAAGATAAATGCAATGGTTCCTCGCAGTCAATACAATTATTATCGTCGGTAGTAATTAAATCGCAAACAATACAATGCAAATTCACATTATTAACCATTTCGTTATCTTCAGTTGCTTCAGCTGCTACAAGCATATCGTTTGTCGATCGCGTCACTTTTGCATTTGATAGGATCGACTCCAATTGTTCTTCATCCGTCACGTTAATGAAAATTTACGGCGTCAAATGTGTGTTTTGCAAACCTATCTTGGGAGCACAACCAAACATAGCTTCATACGGAGATCGTTTTATTCCGCTGTGAAGACTTTTATTTTTCATAAACTGAACGAATTTTAGTCCGGCACTCCATCGAGTACATTTATTCTCTAAGTCGTTGAGATATTTTGTATATCTTGATTGGTGCGCTCGACACTTCCTTGGCTCTGACTATGTCGGGGCTTACCGTGAATAATATTTAAGCCAGCACTGAAAAAATTTGAGGCAGGCAGCTCGCCCACGAGGGAACTGTCCTTTCCCCGATATACTGTAAGCTGTCAGCCCGTTGTTCAGGGAGAGCTGCTTCCCTGTTCAGGGCTCACAGCTCGCCATCTCATGGCAAGCTCTGTCCAATAGATGGTAAAGCAGCTCAAACAAATTCAGGGCAGGCAGCTCGCCCACGAAGGAACTGTCCTTTCCCCGATATAATGTAAGCTGTCAGCCCGTTGCTCAGGGAGAGCTGCTTTCCTGTTCAGGGCTCGCTGCTCGCCATCTCGTGGCAAAGATGGTAAAGCAACTATATAGCCTCGCAAAAAGCGCGGCCGGTGCGTGGTATCATCCTACTTTACACATATAGTCACTTAGCTCGTTGCATTACCTTTGTTGTTGTTGTGTCTTTATGCTAAAAATATTTATTTTATTGTGATAAAGTGTCTTCTCAATAATGGATGAGTTTTTAAAGGAGTACGACTATGATCACCTGTGGCATCTTTTTATTGATAGGTAATATAAATATATATGCGTAAGTAAATCGTAAGTGTACGAAAAAACAGTTTAGGTATAGACATTTGCCAATAATACACCCTATTTTCATTAGATAAATACATTTTTTGTCTTAAATAAGAACATTTTACTATCCTCATCTTATTATCTTTGGGTATCCTCCGCAATAAGGTGGCCAAATGGTTGATACATAAAAAATCTCTCGACAGTGCTTTTTATACAAGAGGTTATCTTTTACAATCCATATTTTGAAGAGTGTTTATAGATAGCCCAAAAAGCGAATGTAAAAGGTACTCATCGTACATACATGCGAGAATTCACAACATACAATTGCTATTGGTAGTAAACATACACAACCTCGAACGTATTGTACGAAAAGAGATCGGAATCTGCTCCTATAAATGTGAAAAAATCTTACGCTGTTTTTAACTTTCGCGTACACGATTCTTACTCGTCATATATATACTCTTTTATGAATTCAAACCGACTTGGCAATAGGAACAATACAACTATTTATATAACATTAAATCCTTGAGAGTAAGCAATCCTGTATTTTTTGTGTGTGATTTATTTTCTAAACTTTTGATGTAAAGTATTTAATCTTCAAAAAAATTCACTCCCAGTAAGACAAATCATACTTGCCTTTGCCCTATATATTTCTACACTAAAAATTTCCAAACATTGTTTTAATTTTTTAATTCTTTTCCTATGCAGATAAAGATGTTGAAAACAGTTTATTTTTTTTATTGTCTCAATCTAAGTTGGTGGAGACATTAGGTACACATATTGATCATGAGAAGCTCATGAAATTTATATCAGACTATTCTTTCGCTAAAGGAGCTATATCACATGGGAGCATTCTTCAAAATGTTCTTGTAGAAGAAGTGGAAAATATTAATAAGGCACATCTAGTTAATACAACGGATGGTATCAAAATTATTCTTTTCAAATCATGACAAATATTTTTTAATAATTTAGTTAACTTTGATTGCCTAATCAATCGTTAATTTGAAAAGTGTAAGTCCTTAAGCTATTAAAGAACTTTTATTTTAGATAATCTTGTGTATAAGGAAAATGATTTGTATCATTTACTTAATAGTACGTTAAGTGGAAAGATAGTATTGGAAAGATTCAGAGTGAAACGGGATCTCGATTATTAGAGGCTAAAAAATATTATAATTTTAAATAAAATCAAGGACAATAACTTTGAGTGAGTCAAGTAATAGTTATTGGTACATTATTTATTGATTAAAATCAAAATCTGTTAAGATGAATAAAATGTTATACTTTATTATGTGAAATATTTTATGTCTGTATAATAAAATAAATAATAAAAATAATACTAAAATTTTGAGACTGTTTTCTACTTTTAATGTAGCTTGCATATTGTAATTACCTAAACATACAAGCTTTCAATCATTGAAAAATCAAAAAAAATTTTAAACCTTAATCAAATAAAAAAACTAGTTGCTTTTGATAACCTGAAAAATATATTCAGTCATTTATGTATTTCATTTTTTACATAAACATGCACAACATAGAGTGGTTTTTTATCAGTAATTGATTAAATTATTATTATTATTTTTTTTTTATAATAATTTGCTTTTTAACGGAAACTGTATACAAGAACTATAATATATACAATTACAGCTAATATATTTTTTACATTTTACAGAATCTTACCAAATGATTTTATGAAACTACGAAGCAAAATACTTGAATTCTTTCCCACTGAAGAAATTGATTATTTTTATACTCGGTCTCGTGTAAATGCTACAACCAAAAAACAAATTAGTGCAGCTGGTATCTTGTATAATCATTATAAACATCTTAGAAGTGAATTAAAGTATGCATATATATATATATATACCACCTGCCGCCAATACAGTGAACAAACGGTCATCTGCGAGTGAATTGGATGAAGGTATTTAATAATTTTTAGTGTTAAAATACGTCATTTTTTCAGTTTCTCAACCTTTATTTTCATGCCTTATATATTTTTATCTCGTTTATGTAGGTCTTGAAAAACATTCTTGACTCAATAATACTGATAATATTTATGCTGCAGAGGATATTATTCAAGATTGGTATGCAACACACGAGGATCGTCGGAATTTTTTAATCAACGCTCGGGGAAAAGACAATAAATTATCGCTAAATTATTATTTTGACACTTATCCATGCATCAAACCCCCTTTTGAAATAACTTTAGTACCTTTTACATCAGCTAATTATTTAAATTTATAATGTTTAATATGTGTGTGAAGTTTCTTTTCGGATGATTATTTTCCGTGTACTTCAATAATTTTCAATTTAATCTTTTTTTACTTTAAATATTACATTTTAGCTAGAAAATGACTTTGCCATAATTATAAAAGAAAAAAAAGAATTTACACATGATGAATCGTTTGTGGATAATTGGCCAGATTTAGCAAGCAAAGTTATCGATTATTGTAAACATTCAAGAATTAAAGAAGTCGTTGAATTTGTAAAAGTTTACAAGGATCAACTGAAAGAAAGTAAATAAAGTAAAAAATAGGATCTTTATAGGTATTCATTAATGGACAAATGGTAACAGGGTATATAAATTCTCATTACAGAAAAAAATCATCCGATACTAGCACACTATATTTAAATAAAAGAAGAGCACTAAATGTGTGTAAAGTTTTAATCAAAAGCATTTTAAATGGGATTGTAATGAAAATGTGGATTGTCTCTTTGTTAAATCGTTTCATATTGTGAAGGATTATTAATCATTAAAGTTTTGTCAATTTACGTTTTTGCATTTGTTCTTTATGATCTATACAATGAATATTAAATATATTTTTAATTGCATTCTTACTTTTATATTAATGCTATATGCTGATCTAAACTTGCCGAGAAAAATTGTTCAAAAAATACTGATATCCACATCCAATCTAATTCAAAACATCATTTTGCAGCCGCTTTTAAAATATGTATTACATATTTTGCAAAAAGAAAATGTATCAAGTAGTTGTATCGATAAAATTTGCGCATGCTTTAAAAAATGTAGCTCAGTGTTTGATAGCTTTTCTACTGAAGCAAAGAGGTTTTCGATTTTGAAGCAAAGGGGGTTTGTTGATTTTCAACAATATAAGATTGGTGAATATTATAAACAAATTATTATTGGTAATAAAAAAAAAATTGTTTCAAAACCAGCATATGGAGTACACGTACCTTTAAGAGAGACCCTAAAAATATTTTTAGAAATAGAAAATACCCTTAGTGACATCTTACAATACATGAAGGAGTTGAGCCAAGAAAAAATCATAATTTCTAATATTATCCAAACAAAAAAATGGTCTGGGGTTTGTTCTGAAAACAATGATAATATTATTCTACCTTTCATTCTTTTTTTTGATGAAATTGAAACTCGCAACGCATTAGGGAATCGTGCAGGTAATACTAAGTTCGGTGCTATATATGCTACAATAGCATATCTTCCTGTACATATAAAATCAAAATTAAGTAGCATACTTTTTGCTGCTCTTGTGCACTTTACGGATTTGAAAAAATTCAGCAACGATCGCGTTTTTTCAGCTATAATTAATGAAATTAATTTTTTACAATCAGAGGGAATTACAGTTTCTTTTGGAAATAAATTTGTCACTGTCAAATTTAAATTAATTTCAATAATCGGTGACAACTTAGGCTTAAACTCTATTTTTGGTTTCGTAGAGTCTTTTAAAGCTACTTATTTTTGTAGATGTTGTAAACTTCATTATAAAGAAACTGAAACAAGCACTGTTGCAAATCCAGAGAAACGAAGAACTAAAGAAAATTATAAACTAGGTTTGGAAATTTGTAATTCGTCTTTAACTGGAATTGAAGAACCTTGCACGTTCCATAAAATTAAAGATTTTTATGTCGTGCATAATGTCAGCATTGACCTTATGCACGACATGCTGGAAGGTGTTTGCGTGTGGTATTCTCAATTATTTCGTATTTGTAAAACGTTACCTTACATTACAGGCTTTGAATGATCTGATTCTAAATTTCGATTACGGTAAAGCAACAAACAAACCAGCGAAAATAAAATATAATAAATTGACTAATAAACTTGAATTTAAAATGAGTGCTTCATAAACTTTGACATTAGTACGATATTTTGGCCTAATAGTGGGTCATTTAATCTCAAGAAATGATAAACATTGGAAACTATTCCAATACATGCGTCAAATTTTAGATGTTCTTGTTTCACCAAGAATAATTTCATGTTTCTTAAAAATATTGGAGAGTTTAATAAAAGATCATAATGCATTGTATATAAAACTGTTTGGTACGTTAATGCCCAAATTTCATCTTTTGACCCATTACCCCATGATACTGTTATCAAATGGGCCAAGTATTAATATTTGGTGTATGCACTTTGAGTCCCGACATAAGAAAATTAAATCCACTGTAAACCCAACTGCTTCCACAAAAAACTTATTAATAACGATTACAATAAAAGAGATGTTAAGGATGTGTAATATGATGCATAGTGTTCATGATTACGATAAAAATATTGTGCAAAATATAAATGAAAATAAAAAAATAGTATATGTAAATACAATTACTGTTTGTGACATGACATGAAAAAAGAATGTGCGTGGTTGTTCAATTAAATAACTCTGAAAAAAAATTCTGTGAGATTCTTAAAATTAAGGTAGAAAACAAAAAAGTTTTGTTTTATCTAAACTTTTATACTGAGATAACATTTGACAAGCATTTTCATGCTTATTTATGAAATTATAATTATTAAAAAAAATATGGCTAGCAAACAAGGATTTAGCTATAAACGAACCTTGTCTATCGTTTAAAAAAGATGGAAAACGTTATATTTCTATTGATTATATTTTATAAGTGTTATAATCTTATAGCTCTTTAACTGAAATAAAAATGTTAAAAATTGGACTATTATTAACCATTCACTGTATTTCACAATATTAAGTCAGTTTCAAATATAAGTGACCAGATTTTCGTCTATTGCATGTTAAACAGCATTCCTGCAAAAATGGTAACGACGACTGCCACGGCTCGGGGCAAGCTGCGCGCCCCGAAAGCGGTCATACGGACTATGAGGGGGCGCAGCCTACCTTCCCAGAGTAAAGTATCCTGCCCCGAATTTTGTCAGTGAGGCCATACGACCTGTAACAATAACAATAACATAATGATAATCGTACAACATAAGAGAAAGAAGCGTATATTTTTGTACTATCTTTATTCACCTTTAGTTCATCAATACTTTTGTTTACAAATTCGTGTCCGTTGTCACTTTGCGGAATACAGGGAGCTCCAAAGAGAAGGAATATATCTAAAACCTGTGATGCAACCTCCTCGGCCGTTTTCGTTTTAAGTGCACGTAAAACAACAAATTTCGTCATGTGGTCTTGATAGACGAAAATAAACTTTTATTCGTCATCAGGCTGAGACTGAAAATCAATCAAGTCTTTTTGGCATCTGGACTTAAAATGGTGTGAAATTATTGGTTTCACCACAATTCCCTTCTTGATTCCCTTTTTCTTCTGTTGACATGGTTCACACAAATTCAAACATAAGGTCAATGTACCAAACGTTGGCCACCTTAGTAGGCCAATTTCTAAAATGCTCCATAAATATTAAAAAAAAGCAAAATTTCAAGTCTTTCTGGGTATTATTTGATAGTTATGATACTATTCTAAGCTGCACGTAGAAGAAATGATTTTTTGCAAACTCAGGAAAAAAGTATTTATTTATTATTTGACTTGGTCGAATGTCCCAATTCTTGGCCACTGTAGAAAAAATTTGTCCCAGTGGCCGAAACTTCAAGTCCCAATAACTGGCCAGTCGTATGAATTGCACGCAATCAACATTGGCCAGTTATTAGGACACACTAAAAGTGAGGTTACGTTGACAGATGTCCCAAAGCCTGGCCAGCCGACCAAAATCACTTTCTAGAAACACTTTTTTCTAATTTCTTGGTTAAAGTATCATCAAGATAACTTTTAACAATGAAGTGTATATAATTTTTAAGCGTGAATCTTAAAAAAAAAATTTTTTACAGCTGCAGAAATTCGTGCGAATCGTTCAATTGTGATTGTGGCCAGTCTTTGGTACCAATTTTTTAGTGGCCAAGCTTTGGTACATTTACCTTAATTGAATTTGATCACGTGTTATGTTCTTATACTTTTTACTTATTTCATAGATCATTCGATCTCGTCCGCCGTGTCCGATTGACGAATGACTATCATACAGTACGTCAAATAAATCTTCCATGGCACAATAACACTTAATATCAGCATTCGCTTCACTAATTGATAAAATTAACTTTTCGCGTCCTTCAACGTTTAGCACATCGTAGTCTTGCAGCAACCAATAATGTTGTGAAGATTGACCAGTCTCTTTGCACTTTTCTTCTTTAACTTCTTTTATTAGGTCTAAGATTTTCACATTACTTAGTATAACCCAATTCGATTTGCTGTCTACTGATTTCAGTTTATTCTCAAAACGCTGCCTCCTGATTTCTTTCGCTTCCTGAGCCATTTTTGAGCCAGTCCTCAAACTACGACCGTGTACGTCGAAAGTAAACAGCAAACTGAGAAGTAATTCGCTAATCAACGAGTATTTGTTGATAATTTCATACTTTGCCGGGTATCTCTTAGGCATTCTATAGAATGCCTAGGCAAAGTGTGAAATATAGACTTATTCTATACTTTGCCTAACTCTGTTAGGCATTCCATAAAATGCCTGATTATACACTTAGCCAGTTATATATACATTGTATACTTTTTTTTTATATTATAGTGCTTTATGTCCGGCTCCTATAAAGGGCACTACTGAGGGCACTTAGCACTTGAGAGAAGGAAGGGAAGAGGGATGGGAGGCCTCCCATTACTAGAAGGGGGATAGGGGAAAATTAGGCAATCATGATGCGAGGAGATCGCCGAAAAACTCCTCGAGGAGCATTGCGTAATGAAAAAGCACATGTGAAAAATCACAGAGGTACTTGCCCGAAAAAGTCGCACTGGCCGGGGATTGAACCACGGTCTCCCGCGTGCCAATCCACGACCTAGCCGACTGAGCCACCGCGCGCTACAACATTGTCTACTTGCTTAAAATAGTAACCAGTTAATATGCAACTGTATTTACAGGCTACCCACATATACCAAAAGAAATAAAAAAGAAGGTTGTATGAGAGCTCTCGAGGACTTAATATTGTGTTTTTTATATTTTCTATATAGCTATATCTTTGCCACAGGATTCTCGAAGCTGTACACTTCAAAATATTAAAAATGACAGTATTTGACAATGGCAATAAATTAAAAGTTTTTGTAATAATGGATATTGACTAAGAAAAAATAAACAAAAAAGAAGATTCTATATTTAGTGATACTGCAATGTTTGTACAATTGTTGTATAAAAAGACCGATAAAGGTATTATAAAAATGGCTGACTCTAAAATAAAAACCATACCAACACGTACAGTAAACACAAATAATAAAAAGTATCAGCTTATGAATAAAGTATTTTATCAAGGTCGTTTATTAAAAGGTTATTCTACAAATATGTAAGGTCATCAAATCAGTGGTTTCATGTCCACCGCAAGGATTTATCCAAAACTTATAACTGAATAGTGCTAAGGATCCTTAAATATTATATTTGAAGCAAATTTGAATTATTTTATAGAATTAAATGCAAAAAAAAAAATTCAATTACAAAATTACTGGAAACAAAACCATTTTATTGAAAAACCATTATTTATAAATTTTATTAGCTCTTATAATTCATTTTTATTAAGACGGGTTGACTTAAGAAATCTTTAACACAAAAGTGAAGTTTTCACTATTAAAATAACTTCCATCTAAACTTAATGGTTAGGCGAGTTGAATGTTTATTTAATATCTATCTAATAAAGAATCATGGCTACAAAACTAATATCTTAATATAGTGATATGTTGTACAGTAGTTATTTTTTTAGTAGAAACTGGGAATTTTGGGTGCTTTTGTTTTAACATGCAGAATATATGTAACGCTTTTCATTTCAAAGTAATAAACTAAATTAAACATTTGTTAAGTAAGAAAATAATCAAAAAAAGGCAAGTTTGTTGCCTTATAAAAGAGCTGTTATACCTAAGAAATAATTTAATAATAATATAGTAAATATACATTAATATATAATATAATATGTTGAAACCACAACTTGGAATACATATACCATAAAAAATGCTGTATTTCAGAGAAAAAGTAGAAAAAGCAAAATTAATAATTTTGTACTAATATTTAAATGGAACAATTAAATTTTTTGTGTCTCAACAATATCTCTGAAGGTTAAAAAAAACATACAAGAAACATGTTACACATTGCAAATGAACACAGAAGTTGAGAAACTGTTAGTTAGCAGTTTAAGTTTAACATAACGTTGATAATAATAAAAAAAAGCATAACTTTAAGATCATGCTAAAAACATGAGAAAAACAACTCTTATAGGGTTTAATGGGACAAAGAAAATATTGTGATGCACAAATAAATATAGATTAGTCAAAATGCAAATACAACATTAGAGTTTTCTTTGACTTTTTCTGTACTTTTTATGATAAAGAGTTTGCCATTATAACACATGCAGAATGTGACAGTGAACGTGCAAAGAATGTTTTTTAATAGTTTTATGGCATCATAACCTTTAAAACCAGGTGATTGACCTTTTATCTTATGAAATAACTCAAGACTGTAACATATGAGCATTAGAGGTAGTTATTGCTTATGTTGCTTAAGATATGCAAAAAAATAAAAGTTTTCTTTTCTGTAGCTTTAGTCCAGTAATAGACTGTTACTATTATTACTGCCACTGGGAGTCCTAAGACTCACAACTTAGTTTCATTCGAGTTAAAAGCCACATAATTAATTTAAAAATGATTTAGACTATTAAAATTCTTCAATAATAATTCGAGAATATAGTGATATTAAACTTCTGATACCCAACGTACTTGGTGCCACGATCGTAGGTCGCAGTAGCACACAACTTTTTTTCGGGGTTCTAAGTTTTTTTTAAATACTTTCCTTGCTTAAGAATATAGTTTTTAAAAAATACTGTTATACATTAAATTTTAGTTAATATTCATTAAAAAAATCAAACTTTTCTCATTGTAAATTCGTGATTACCATTATGAAGACCATAGGAGAAGTGTCAGTAAACTCTACTGTTGATAAAAAACTTTTTAATGTTTTGCTTATTATAAATTCAATTATTAATACCTTAAGCTTCAATGTCTAAAGTCTTTCAGATAAGGATGCACGTATTACAAAGTTATTAGTATATTGACTTCATTTGCTTAAGTACAAAATTGGTTAAAAGGAGAAATAACACAATCATGTACTATAATAACTAGTCACCATCCTTATAATTGTTTTGAGACTCCTGGCACAGCTAAAACTTTAAAACAGCGTATTACTAATATCAAGAAATAAAAAAAAAATTTAGATATCAAATAATTTTTTATGTAGCACTTGTGTTAGTTTTAAAATCACTAATTAATAGTACTTATGAATGTATAAAGTATTACTCATTTTTGAGTAATTATAACCTGATAATATAGTATTTTCTGTGCAGAAATTATGTTTATGTATGGTCGTTACACCTATGTTCACCACTTTTGTATCAATAGTTAAAAAAACTTTGGGATCATGCAGTTTTAATGCATGAGTGACAAGGGAGTTGTATGATCCAACAACCGTTGGCAAGTTTGTTCAAGAAAACTTTTGTTTAAAGTTTACACTGTAAAACATTTCCATAATATTATTCTAAGAAATAGAAAGATAAAAGTTTCAGCTTTTAAACTAAAATCGTTTTGGCACAGGAGCAAAACCGTCTCTATTACGGCCCTGAGTACCTACAACTGATAAAATTCTACTGTACAGTAATACGTTTACAGGTATTTGGTAACTCGTAGATTAATTTTCAAATTTTAGATTCAGAAATATTTTACTTAAAAAAATACAAATTTTTTGAATGTACTTGTTTTATTATGTTACTTTAACTTTAAAATTTAAAGTAATAAACTTAAAAAAGTCAGTCAGAAAGAAGTCATTGGAAAATATGTAGCATGTATCTCAGCATTTTTCTTAGAAAAATTGTTCATCTGGAATTCAAGTTAAAACGTACTTGATTACTCGTCATATTTTCTTTGCTTTAGAGGGAAAAACTTTTATGATATTTAAAGTTGTAATAAAATAATTTTGGAAGTTTGATAAGAATTTCAAATTGCTTCGTCATATCTTAATTGAACCCGCATCAACGTACTCCTACACAAATTTTTATGCTAGAGAACAAAACTTTTCTTCAATACTTAAAGTTTAAGTGGCTTCTAACAATACCAGAAAACGCATTGTTTTATAGCTAGCAAATAACTAGAGATATAAAGTTTTTTAAAACTATAACAAAGTGTAAAAGAAGATGTGTGGATACATACTTGTCCAGTACCACCCCAACTTCCATCAAATAAGCCAGGGTTTTCATAATCAATTTCAAGCTCTCGTAGAAACTCATATTTCTGACTATGTGTTGAAAATTTTAAGTTTCTACATAAAATACTTCGATAAAAAGGTTTAATCGTAGTGACATAATGCATTATAAAAAAATATTGAAGAAAATATAAAATATGTAACTTCACGTTTATTAGCCAGGAGATTTAAACACAAATTATATTGATCTTTTAAAAATCGTACATGCTATTTATTCGTATAACATATATCTTAGATCTCTAAAAGACAGATTCAGTATTGAACTTATGTAAGGTAAATGTGCATGTGATATGGAAAAGCTGAAGAGTTACAGATAAGAATAACACACACAGCACATGTGATAATGTGTCATGATCAAAGGGAATTGAGAAAGATTTACTTGATTGTGTACATTATAACTTTTTTATGACTATTTTGTACCTATGCAATTATTTGAAAACAGTTTTGTAAAAATCATTAGAGCTCACTTCTTAATGTACCAACATTCATTATATTTTAGTGAATCATTCCATCATTAATCCTGAGTACTAATAGCTAGTAGTTTCGTACTATTGTAAGTTGCTTTTTTTCTCTACTATTTCCTCCGTTAGTTTAAATAAGTTGCAAGATAAAAGAAGCGAAAAATTTTCTTGAACTTTTTTCAAGTAATGCCTTTTTATTAAAAAAAAGGAGAATTTAATACGAGGGAGTTTTGAAGCCCTTCTTTAATCAAAGGCTGATTTTAACGTATAAATAAAAATGTTATCACACAATACATAGTATTGATGTACAATAGTAAATGTAGACATAGAAATCGTCTTCAACAATGTGATCTTTCGTATATAATTATTTATTATTTAATACTTTTACCTTCAAACCATAAGACTTTTAATAAAAATTCCTCTATTTTTCTATAGTTGATATTTCTAACCATTAAATAATAAATTTTTCACAAGCTTCAAAGATAACAACTTAAAGAGGTGGAATTACTACTAAAGTTTTTCAGAGGATAATGTTGTTTGTCAAATTTTTCAACTGCTTGATTATTAATGTCTAAGAATACCAAAAAGTTAAGATTGTTTAGTCATAATATACTGTATTTACCAATAAACATTTTTTGTATAGTTATTAAAATATATTTGTAGTAGAATAGGGCTACACAAGGTATATCCCATTTAAAGTAAGCTGAAGTACTAAATTAATTTTTTTTTGACGGGGCAAGGAGAATAAATTTTTTAAAGACCCTTGGATTATGACCAGCTCTAGTGCTGAATTTATACAGGTGCCTACTGATTAAAAACTTAAATTTTTTCATAAAGCCAGTCCATAAGGAGTAGTTTTTCGAGAAGACAAAAAGGACCTGAGAAAAAAAACTATGGAAAATTAAGGAGACTTTTCGAGGCTAGCTTGCTTACAAAGGAAGAAGAGGAAGGGCAGTTACGCAACAGGCCAAAGCATTGAAGTACTGGGGTTCTTTCACGGCTTTCGATATCTCGCAAAGGTCTGTATTTTTTCGATAATTCTTAGACGGTGCATGCGCTTAACCATAATTTTACTTCAATTACCGAAAAAAATACAGACTTTTGCGAGATATCAAAAGCCGTGATAGAAGCGTAACTTTACAAAAAATCTTAGGTGAAAACTGATAAATGTATTGATGAGACTCCTATAGATTTACTAGTCTAACCTCTCCTTACTAATTTAGTAATGATTGATTAAGAGAACCAATGCCTCCACATATTAAAAACAGAATTTAATTTCAACTCTTTAATTAACTACAGATATGTAGATATAATATAATTTCGTGCATATCATCAAGTTACATTGATGATATTCTTCAAATTTTTACTAGTTATTGATATGTTACAACTTATTTATGGGACAAATAACGATAATTTCACTAACTTTTAGATACAACAATAATTGCAAATATCAACAAAAAAATTATTACTATTTGGTTCTCAAAATCTTCCTTACCACACAGAATTCTTTTTTTATCAAACTATCTAATCAGATTTGTGAATTAGTTTTACATTTGCACACTGTATTTTATTATGATAATATTAAAATGTTTAACATTTATTAGATCGTAATAACTGTCTACAAAATTTGTACAATTCACTTGTCAGAAATTGGTTATACAAGTATAAACACCATCATTAAGATGATAAAATAAATAATATCTTATCTAGTGCTCATAATGCTTAATTGTGACAATTTGTAACATGTTTATTTTTTAATAACAACCATTTTGATACAGCAAAGAATTAAAAAAAAGGTTACTGACCGATACTGGAAACTAACTATGCACGTTATGGCTTTGTACGTCTTGATGAGAATAAAACTAATTTGTTAGGTTATATCGACACAGTCTATAAGTAAAGGCGTAATGATTGTGGTGTTGAGTATGTGAAACAATTAGGACGCTCGGCACAGACTACATATAAGAAGCACACTTGCTCTAATAGTTAATTAGTTGTAACAACACACATAAAAGGATTTAAACACACACTAGAACTAAGTAACTTAACTTGAGTGCTATGCTCGAAAATATCACCAATGGCGTTTAACCTAGACAAATCATTATCAATTCTGTGTTTATAAGCATTCAATTAGTCAACTTTCATACTGTGCCTAATATAAATTTAGAACTTAGCAACTGCCATTGCAAGTAAGTACTGGAGTTTTGATGAAACTACATTCTTATATTATATTATAGTATCAATTGTCTAAATCAGCATTTTACTAATTATGGGTCTTTTAATATACAGAATACTAAGGTTTGGGTCTTTGATTGCCTGGCAGAAGTAACACTTACCAACGATATTTTACTGAACTGGTTGTTATAGATAGTATTTTTGGCTTATCTTGTTTGACCGTTGTGACGTAAGTATCTAGTTTATGAAGGTTACAGTGCCATCACGTTATTAGGATTCATCTCTTGTACGTTTATTCTAATATCATTCATTGTCATACGTTCAGCATTAGCTTTAAATTTCTAATTTTTCTACAAAAAATTGACATGACCTCTCCATTTTGGTTCAGTGACAAGGGTCCAAACAATTTTTTATGTTCGATACGCATAGATATACGTATCCACACATATATATACATGTATACACATATAATATTTCCTGCAGTCGCTGTAGTATTTCCTGACTCAGATGATACGTAAGTCAGAGGTTTGCACATACCACGGAGTAACGTCAGATATGATGTTAGAAAAAGGCGCTCCCAAAATAGAAGCGTTTCCAAAACGCCAACCCTTCTTATCATTAAATAAAATATTGCTGCTTGAGCATTTGCAGATTTTTTTAGCTGTGCAGTGCCAAACACAATGTAAGGTATTATACACATTTTAGATTTTCACACAAATAATTATTCATCCTCTTCTGTATATTACATCAAAACCTTAACTCCTTGTATATTAAATCAAAATAAGTTTGACTATCAACTTTATACTAAATAACTTCTGAAATGATTTGTGATGAACAATTAACGACAAGTTAAAGCTGAAGTAGATGGCCAAAAAAGTTTATAAATGATTCCTACTAGAAGCCACGGATTGTACCGGAGTAATTAATGTGGTCAAGTGTTGGGCATTAATAAAATAGCCCATGAAATGGCAATGGTCAGCACAGGCATATTTCCCAAGCTATCATGCATACTTCGTGCACCCAATTCTTATATGCAAATGGCTCTATATACATCGTCCGCTTTGCAAGATAAGAAGAAAAGGCTGAAGGATCAGTATACTACAGTTTCAGTTAAAATATTAAGTAATCATTTATATCTTATTTATAAAATACTAGCAACCTTGTCTCGGCGTTGACTGAAATTCACTAAGTGGAGCACCTTAGTGTGTCAACATTTCAAAAAAATACTTTCTATTTGTCAATACCTTATAACTTTGCATCTACTCTTGACACTTCCAGAATAAAAAAAGTTCTAACGATAAAAATTTTGTTAGAAATTGAAAAAGTTTTCGTCAAATAATATGTTGCAAGGAAGTAAAAAGAAGGAAAAAAATGATACTATAAAAACCATGAGTTAATTACACTATAAAATAGTTGCTGATCCAAATGATGGATATTTACTTGCACTTTTTAACGTTATAATATATACAAAGGGCTACTTGTTGAAGCTGTAAGAGTTCAAAACAAATATAAATTTACGATTAAAAATTTTTCTTCAATTAAAAAATTATACGACCAGAGTAACAAAGTTCTGGATCTTTATGTCCTTATTCCTTAGCACTAGAATAAAAACAAAGCCATGCATATTATTGTACTCACTTAAATAGCTAAGATATTTGAGTGTTTGGTGTCAGTGTCATGATAGAAATTTATTTGCCAATTTTGACGCTGCTGTTATAATCTCAATTAATGTGGTGCGTCAGTTTCTTGATGCCTAAAATTAAATACATTTTAAGCATTTAGAGTATTTCTTACCATTTTTCTTCTTGCAACTCTAAAAAATTTATAATTTTTTGTGAATCCTTATGGCTGCTTTTCATCAACGTTGTAATATATTTGTTGCCAAAGTGGTTCAAGGCTTTATGGCCCTTAATAGGACCAATAAGATTAATTTCATCTAAAAGAGGTAATGCTTAAAACTCTCTCTCTCTCTCTCTCTCTCTCTCTCTCTCTCTCTCTCCCTCTGTCTCCCACTCTCTGCTACTCTATTCTATTTCACTTGTCATTTTTTCTGTAATTCTTAAATTCTGATCTCTACGCTCTACTTTTTCGGATACTTCGTACCATACTAAGTTTGATAAGCAGTTGGCCTGCAGAGATGCGCAAGCCATTTCATTTGTATCTCAAAATCTTTAAGGTTCCTAAGAACCGGCAAATAGTTAGAGGTTTTAAAAACTAAATCGTTGATACAATAACCTGATGTTGAGTGCGTTTGAGAGGCATCGCAAGCTTATACATCTCGCTTTTTCCTTTGACTCACATGTTCACTCAGTTACACCCCAAAATATTTAACTTTTATGGTGTCTTCTGTCCCTCTCTCTTCTCTTGGCTCCTTGTTTGTGGCAACAAGAAAACACATTAAATGATGTGTCATGAAGCAATACATGTAACATGTCTATATTATAATAGGACCCAGTAGCCACTGATGACTTGCCCAAACATATGACTATAACGTGACATGATAGCTTTAACTGAACAGCTGTTAACAAATACTAGTAGCCATAAATGTTAAATGTAAGATACAATCTTTCAGAGTGGAGTTTAAGCGGGGTCAAGGGTGGGGAAGCTCACAGCATTACCGACAGAACGTAATACAGCATATTCTTATGGAATACATGCATCCATCTTATAAACCTAACAAAAATTTTCATTTTTATTTCAAAAAATCGTGATTTTTTCTTTATTTAGTATAGATACTGACAAAAATCAGAGGATCATATGAATCTGAAGTATTTGAAGTATCAAAATATATTTTTTATTGATTTTTTAACTATTGCTAAGGAATGTCATGTTTAGGTCACAACATTGTTCCTATGACAGCCTATGTTAAATTGTTTATTTTTATTTTGAAATATCTTAATAACTATATGGTTAAGATCGCCCAAAAAAAGCTCGTTTGTTTTTTATAACACATAAAATGAATCAAAAACTAAATTAGAGCCCCCAACTATTGTCAATAATATGTATCCAACCTCCTTAAGTAAAGTTTCCAGCAATTATGGCTGCTTGGAGACCTCAGCATAGTCTTCCCTTGAATGGTTTTTTAGCACATATCCAATTAGAAGGAGAACCACAACGTTTTGAGGCATTGGAATTAGTGATAGTGCTTTTTTTCACGTCTCCTAGTACTACGCCAGAGACATTAGCGTCCAACGCACCTTCTTTTTGCGTGGAGCTCAGTTTTGCTTATCTCAGGTGGAGATTAGATCGTGTTGCTTGGCTGTTGAAGACTGCTCCATTTGCTCAAGTTTGGTTATCATTTATAGCTTTACTGTTTTACTATTAGTTTCACTGAGCGTAGATGTTGGAGAGGATTGAGAGTTCTTGGGTGATTGCTTGAAGTTGAGTATGCAATACATGGTTGTCAGTTGTAGGGGTTCCTAGCCTAGCCAAGAAAAATTTTGTTTGTGACATCTGCCAGTGAATGACTAAGTTGGTTGAAAAGTGGCCAAATTAACATAGTGTATTAGTAGGTAAATCATTGTTAAAATTTGCTTTCAGATATTTTTTTGACATGGTTGTCAAAAAAATATTTATTGGCAAGGTAGTTTATAGTTAGATGGCCCTTAAAATTCGTGAAATTGATGGTGACTTAGTTAACGTAAAAATTTGTGACCCGCCTGAAAAGTTCTGAAGCTAACAATATTTCCAGCAAATGTGGCTGGCCAAACTGATGAAGGTTGTTCTCATATTGGCTAACTGTTATAGCAAGAGTTTTTAGCAGCATCAGGTTGATTTAAAGAAAAACTAAACTATTTTTAAGCTATACAGTTAACTGTGCTCTGATCAGACGTCTTCTGGCACTACGCTGGGGACGTTGCCAGAATTTAGCCAGTATCTCTATACACTATACACTACATTTAGCTCTACATTGTTACTTTAACTGCACTACAGTAACTCCACCTCACACCACGTGAGCCACAAGCACACGTTTTCTATGTCCTGTTCATTCTGGACCAGAAGGGAGCTTTTGCTTATCCTAGTCCATACTGAATTATAAACTCATATTTAATCCACAATCTTATGCTACTCTACCAATTTTCTCTCTCTCTTTCTCTCTCTCTCTCTCTCTCTGCGTATACTCTGCTCTACATGAAAAGTAATTTTCTACTATGAGAGCACCAGAGTCTGAACTCTAAGAGTTTAAGAGTACTCCGGGCTATTAGAGTACAAGTATCTGGCTCAAAAGACATTAAAATTAATAATTTAAAAATACAAAACTGTTTAAACTTTTAGAAACTAGAATCTTCCTCACTGGAAAAAACACCCTGAAAAATAATCTCAAATGTTATATCTCGTTGCAATGTAAGACGTTTCGTAGATTTTGACCGTCAGACATGGGTCTTATTTGTGTAACATTGTTGCACCGTTCACTGATATTGATTTTCGATGTATCAAAACCTTACATATTAAAAAGTGACACAAAAAATGTATAGAATACATTAAAAAATAGTTTGTAATTTCTGGATTACAAAAATAAAACGTCAAAATAGTATGAATTTTGTGTGTTTTTTTACCAAAAATGATACAAATTAATAAACAAACCAATAGTTAGATAAGAGTTAAAGTAGTATTCAAATTCACACTATTTGTTAATTTTTAAAAAGACTTTTGTTTCAAATTGAACTTACACCAACTGTGGGTTGTATATCCACACATTTCGTACAGGGAATACATTTTATACATAAAAAAATTGTCATCTTTATTTATTTTATTGATTTTTCTTATCATGCAAAATGGGCTCATTTATCATTAACATCATGAATTATGACTGTTCTAGGTATATTGTATTTGTGGTCTATTCGTTAAAGGTACTGCAAGTTGGAGTAAGCTACGATTTAGCGATTGTTGCCTTTCTGTTTGAACGATTGAGCTGTGGCACTCCACTTCTCAGGATCTCACAGACTGCTGCAGCGCCAAAGCATACGAACAATAATATTAGGTTCTACGATACACAATGCTTGGTTTGTAACAGTTCAAGATGTTTCGTATACTTGAAATCTGTTTTTTGAATGCTAACAGTCATTGGACTAGTCCAATACACTTAAACTGTCAGAGTCTAGTACCCATTGGGGCTGTAAGAATTAAAAATTTTTTTCGTGAAACTGCTCTGTCTCTATCTTCTCCACTCACTCTTTCTCTCTCGTCATTTTCTTTTCTCACGCACTTTCTCTTTCCACGCTACTCTCGTTCTCTGTCTTTTTTTGAAGTATCTACTTTCATGTCTACTTTTCAGTCTAGTTTTAAAACTAGTTACAGCACTCAGTCAGCTCTCAGAAGCATTTTTAATGATGTTCAAGCACATGCTGATAATAAATAAATTACTCTCATAATATCAACCGATATTTTGCGAGCTTTTGACCCTGTTAATAATAATTTGTTTTGTGGAAAGCTGATTTCATTCGTCCTATCCAATAAGGCCAGTGTGTGATTAAAATTCTTCTTAAATAAGAGACTTCAGTTTGTAGTTTATGGGCGTGCTGCTTCTGTTCCTTTGAAACGGTGAAGCGGAGTTCCTTAAAGATCTATTTAAGGGCCATTGCTTTTTTCCCTATTCATCAACGACGTATCTGATATCGGTGACTGATCACATCACTTATATGCTAATGATTACTGTTTTTATATACAAGATCCTTGTGATTCACCTCAAATTGTCCTCAAAGCCAACTTCATTCTTCTGAATCATCGATACATGGGCTGTTGTATACGATATTCTTACTTATGACATAAAGATGCAAACCATCTTGTTTGGCATCTGTCGCTTCCAGACAAATGCAAGACAGTGAAGCGACCTAGTGTTGTTCTGAGTAATACTGTACAAGTACCAAGTAATTCTCATAAATTTCTTAGTCTTATACTGGATTTTAACTTAACTTTTAAACTGCAAACTACTGAAGTGGCTAGTAAATGCTACATAGGTGTGGCATGCCAAAGTAAGAATGCCTATTTTTTACTAAAAAGCAATAATATAATGCTTGTAAGAGCATTAATTTTCCAGCATCTTGATTACTGTCCAGATCTTTATCTAGGTCTCTCTGAAGAGCTTAATGTAAGTCTGAGTATGTGTATTAATGCTGGCTTAGAATGTGGTGAAGGCTTAAAAAGTTTGAGCATACAGAACAAGTACATAGAAAATATGGAATTTTAACTTGTAAGCTTTGTGTACAATTTTTATCTCTGTGCTTTTTTGCATACATTCTTAAATCAACAGTGCCCTTCTACTTGGCTAAATTCTTATCAATTGAACACTTGACGTACCTTCTTAAATAGTCTTTCTTAACTCTCTCTCTCAACCTCTTTTCTACCACGAGCCCCTTAAAAATTGTAAGAATCTCTGGAACTCTTGCTATTCACACTTACGTGCTCAACTTGACACTAGTTCCCAAAGCAAGCTCTCGCCTTGTTCATGTCCGCAACTGTTGCTGCTGCTACAAATCGCAGTTAGTCTCAATCTACCAGCTACTATGTATGTTCAGGTCTCCTTTGCGTCTCCTCGTCCTTTCTAACTAAGTCTACAATGTCTCTGTAACCTAGCTGGTTGTTTGTTGGCATGCTTTTTCTTTTTTCTCATCGTATATACAGCTTACAAAAAACAGAAAAAGTCGGAAAAACATAAATTTTAATGTTACGTATATAAGTTGCATCGGACAAAGAGTTTTGAAACGTTGAGGACATTTTTATATCGTTACAGTTTACCATGGTTGGCAATCCCAGGTAAAAATCTACGTAGGTCGTTTGTTTATTGCAAACTATCAGAGTAACATCAGTAGCTAGAATTTTTAGCTGCACGACTAACAGCTCTGTTCTTAATGTACAACCAGTAAATTAATACGGTTGCAGATATTCTGCTCAGGAATATTATCATCAGACTCAATGAATTTGACTGCAGATGGCTTTGATTTCACTTCCACACCACCTAATGAATTCTACTAATTTAGGTCGTAAAGCCAGCTTTTTTCCTCTATTGTTATTTATTTTTTCAAGGAAAAAAATCATTCGACAATCATCTAGGAAGAGTCAAAAATCAACATGCAAAGTTTTAGTAAAATCGATTAAATAGTTTTCATGATTAGTGATCACCATATTTTTTTGGGACTTAGCTTTACATATGAGCGAGACATAACTTTTGTAACTTTTGAACAAATATAATTAAGTAAACTGAATTATCTCCATCATGTACATAGTATAAATTATTATCTTTCTCAGTTCGCTTGACTTCTATTTCTATTAAATACATATCTGAACATTCATGCCGTATCCACGGGCTTTCACGCAAACCACACAACGCCTTTTTCAGTTTCCATTCTTTATTTGAATCATCACTTAAACCTTCAGGTTATTGAACATACACTTTAGACTTCATATGCCTGTTGAAAACTGCACTTTCAACATCTAATTAATTAATTATCAAGTTTTTATTCAAACAATTATTCAAAAATATTTTTAATGTCTGAGTCTTTGCTGCTAAAGAATATATATTTTCTAGATGTTCTCTTCGTTCAATCCCTCTTCCTACTAGTCTAGCTTTATATCTGTTCTTAGTTTTATTTGTATAAGCCCATTCAACACTTATTATCTTTTTATTATTTGGCATTTTGACTAAATTATACGTGCTAGTATTTTGTATGCAATCTATTTTATTTTTCATTGCTATTTGCCAATTCCCACTTTTACTACAACTCATCGCTTTCGTTATAATTTAGTGGTGTGTCAGCAATCGAATAGCTTACATATATACGCGTACTATAGCTGGAAGGATCATACCTATCAGGTTGTCTTTAAGATCTACTTCATCTTCTGACCGGTACAATGTTTTTATCTTTTATGTTCCTATTTCAATTTACTGTTTTATTATAAAATACTTCATCATCACTTATATCTTCCAAAAATTTATTTCTTTATTTTCAGAATTATCATTATCAATTTTATTAGTAATATTCTTATTTTCATTAAATCCTCCAAGCTTAGTACCTTCTTTAACTATATCTACATTTCTAAAAATTATTTCTTTTACCATTGAACAAAACTCTATATTTTACTTTCTCGTATCCTACTAATATTCCAACTTTAGCTTTTTTATCTAATTTGCTTTTTATTTTTGCATCTGGAATTCTTACATATATCCTATTTCCATACGATTTCAAATTGGTATTATTAGTTTTT
Organism: Copidosoma floridanum; assembly: GCF_036245765.1. NCBI lineage: Eukaryota > Metazoa > Arthropoda > Insecta > Hymenoptera > Encyrtidae > Copidosoma > Copidosoma floridanum. The sequence goes on along the minus strand of NW_028321898.1, from coordinate 1,875,612 downwards.
TTGCCCCTTAAAATCTCATAAGGAGTTTTATTTATTGGTGTATTTGCTATTGTTCGATTTCTTTAATATACTGCATTTTTACTGCTTCAGGCCAATATTTTTTATCAATTTCAGCTTCTGCTTACAAGTACCTAGTTGTGTCAATTGTTGTTCAATTAAATCTTCTAGCCATACCACTCAACTCGTGAATATTTAGTGGACATGTATCTAAGAATATACCTTTGTCATTCACAAAATTAAACATATTTTGGTTCAGAAATTCTGTACCATTATCACATCTGATTTGTTTTACTTTTCTGTATGTTAAATTATTTTTAAAATTCACACAATTAATAATACAGTTGACTGTTTTATTTTTGTTTTTTAAAATGTATACTTTCGTCCATTTACTGAATATCAACCATCATAAGAAAATACTTTTGGTTATTAAAAATATCTATGTGTGGGCCACATAAATCTGTGCGTAAAATTTCAATTACATTCTTGACTTTACGTCTATTATTTTAAAATTTTTAATTGTTTAATTTATTTTTAATACAGATATAAAATTTCGAATAGTCATTCTCTAAATTCTTTGGCAAACCATTGAACGTGTTATCGTTACTTAAGATATCCAAACATTTAAAGTTTACACACCGAAGTATTCTATAAAATTTCTCTTTCAATAACATATTACTATTTACATAACATGCTTTTTTTATTTCTTCATTATAAGCGACAGTAAACAATTCTTTTTTTTTATTATAAATTTTTGTAGTACTATTTCGAGCAATAACTTAAAAAGTCTTAGCATTTTTTCCAAAACTTATTAAATTTTTATTCATATCTTTTACATTAATCATTCAAATTCGTTGAATTCTATTATAAGTACAAAATTTTTTAATCAAACTACCTATTTTTGTTGCTTTTAAATTTCTGCTGTTTCCCACCTCAACATTAATAAGATTTCCTAACGGTTTGCTTTTAGCAAAATAACTACTACTATTAATTACATGATCTGAGCATCTACTATCAAAAATCCATTCAATTGGGTTGTTTTTGTTATTGACGATATCACAATTATTTCCATGATTATTATTCAAATTTTTCTCTACCTCACTACATAAAACTTTTTTATTAAAATCATTGTCTCTATCTCCACCGTTGCTGTAATTCACGTTAGCATTCGTATTTTCATACCTTTGTATTTTGATTTTGTTATTAGTGTCCTCTTGTCTGAAAGATTCCTCTACCTTATGGGTTTTTTCCATGACCCCTGTAGTTTCCACTATACTGCTGTTGTTGCCTATTAAAATTTTTTTATTGTGGGCTTATATTATTCTTATACAAATCTCTGCCTTGATTTCTTGTATTTTGATTCAACCAACACTTATTTCTATAATGTCTAGGCTTACGGCACTTACAATATTTACTTTAAATGCGTTAGAACCTTTTTGCTTTCTATCTCTTTCTTTATTTGTTTTTATTTCATGCATTTTAATTTTACTCTTCATATATTTAACGTTTTTATATTTTTTTTTAAAACATCTATAAGGTCACCTATGTAATTCAATGATGATGGCAATACATTTAACATGTAGCCAAACTTTTCTATCTCACTTAAAATTTATGATCGTTTAAAAAAAATTATAAAAGTTTTTTGTTTCATTTACTTTAAAAAGTGCAATTTTCGTCAAAAATTTTTTATCACTGTGAATTAAAATTTTTACTAGATTCTTATAACCTTTGATTTCAATTAATAGAAAGAAAAAATAAATAGAAATCTTTACCTTAGTTACATACAACTAATTATCAGAGTAATTTAATCTTACCTAACGTACTGCTGTTACTTGCATACGAGACTTATGCCCCTTAGGATGCTGTTGACTTCTTTAAACAATTTGTCCTTTGCAGGTAAGAAATATTGTTGTATGGCATAATCTTCTACGATGACATATCTGCTACTACGAATGTATTATCTACACTAGTAAATATAACTATAGATCCAATTTTCGCAACATTTAATACGTGTAATAATCAACCTGTAATTTAACAAACCGTTGAGCTCCAGCCCTTGTTTCTCAATATTTTTGCTTAATAATACTTAGGCACTTTAAAGGTAATTTTGCAATTATTTTTTTCAACATGTTGATCACAGCTTTTATTTACATCAGATTTATGTGGCACAATTTTCATTTTTGATTTTTTCTAATAGAATACGCTGTTTGTTTCATAAGACCTGGTGTCTTACGACCTTTAACTGCTTTATAGCCAACTCCTAAAGAAGTAACATTGTTCATTCAAACGAGCAAATGTGAGAAAATATGTACACTTATAGCACTAATTTTTATTCATCGTTTGGTTCATTGGTTGACTCTGTTGAAGCAGTCTTTGAAAACCTCAGTCTTTTTTCATCTTTTTTCAGAATTGTCATTTTCCTAGTTGCTATACAGTAAAAAACATACACTTATACATAATATACATAGTTATATATAGACTGCTTAATACTTTTTTTAACATAATACACAATTTTTTATCAAATGCGACTAAGTCAAACGTTTGGACGAATGTCTTCGTTCAAACATTAAAGAATTAACAAAGAGTAAAGATTCTTTTTCGAATGACTTATCCCCCATAAGCAAAATTTTTATTTTCTTTAGACTATAATGATCATAATCAAGATTGCAGTCCAGAGTGTATAACTGCTCCCGGTCGTAGTAAGAAGTTGTTTTCGAAAAATCAGTTTCACTAGTAGGAGAAAAGTGGATAAAAACTTTTTACCATTTACAATATTCGTTTTTTGTAATAATATTGTGTATAAAACGTAAATAAAAGAAAAACATTTAAATTTATGTAAAAATGGAACAAAATAAGATTTTAATTAATAATCCGTATGTATTTCTTTAATTCCTTAAATTTATCGATACAAGTAAAACTGTTATACCATTTTCTTTAAATATTTTTGTAAATTATAATTGTTTTCAAGATAAATATCACATTTAACATATAAATGTGCATTACATAAACGTAGAATAGCAAGCTCTACAATTATCTTTGTTTTGACAGGAATTGATAACACAAGCTGTCGTTCAGTGTCAATCAAAACCTTGATCGATAAAAGTGTTACAAATGTTTGATAATGTAAAAGTTGTACGTGTCATTTTTTTATAGTTACACTCACAAAGAATGAATAGTTTTAATCAATAAAATTTTGATTTTGACTAACCAAAAAAAAATTTGCTTTTGACCGTAATTTCTATGAAACTTTAGGTTCAACAGTATTTTTATAAAAAGAGTAGGTTACGAAATAACTGTTCCGGTATTTTGTAGCAGTTAAGTTGCTAAAAAAAATTTTTACAAATATTCACGTGACCTCATTAGGCATTATTTACCCTGTTACAATCATTAAGAAATTTTGTTATGATTTACACATGTACTAAAAATGCATATTAACGTTTTATGTTAAGGTTGTGTTGTTAAATTCGTTAACGTTATAGTACGAACGAATATAAGGTTTTTCATTTTTTCTTTTAAGTCAAATTATTTTATTATTATTTTGAGTTTACATCCACAATAAAACACCACTTCGTTTTCTTGAGCAAAAATTTTTTTTTATGTAAGATAAGCATAAGCAAGTAGTGTTTTATTATGGAAGTAAGTTCTAAATAGTATTCATGTTATCATAAAACGAGCCAGTGGAAGTTCTGAAGGAGTCACACTTTTAAATTTTTTTAGTTCCTGAAAAATTAACATTTAAATTATCCATCTATACTGTTTAAAATGAAACAAATTTTTAAAAGAAAAAGTATCCAAAAAGAATAATAGACATAATAGTTAACAGACAAAAAAAGCTATTCTACGAAAATATGAAAGCTGATTTTAGTCGTACATTGCATCGTTGATTCTGCGTTGATCCTACGTTACATTTATGTTGATTTCTCGTTTAGTTAGCATTAATTTAAATTGATATTGATAAGCTTGTAACTTCTATACTATCAAGTGCATTATAAGTCAATCTTCATTCAATGCTAAATCAGTATTGATTCAATACGGAATCATCATAGGATCAATGGTGTAACTTACGACTGATTTCAGCATTGAATAGTCATTGGTGTTTTCGATAACGTAGTTTTAAGACGCATTTTTATGGTCTGCTGAAAGCCGGGTACAGTGTACATGACGTCATGAACCATGCACATATTTAAGCGTGGGTAAATAAGTTCAATCGTGTAAAACGTACCAAGCGTCAAGTTAGTAAGTACATGAAGAACAAGTTTAGGTGATCCTGGGACAATTCAACGGATAACTTTATTTCATCCTATGTCAATTACAATTTTTAACTTGAGTCACGGTTAAAATTCAGGAAATAGTACATTTTATAGTCAGGCCTTATTACTTTTATAGCCAAGCTTTGTAGTTTTTGTCCTTTGTCAAGGTAAAAACTCCTTTCACTCTCTCTATAGCAGCGCTGCAGCGTACCACCAGACAAAAAGTTTGACCACCCCAACGGAAAAAGTTAGTGTGAAAAAACGTAGCAAACCGTAACTTTCTGTGATGTAATGTACAGTTTGGTTGGATTTCGGACCACAGTTACAGTTTGTTACGTTTTGTTACGTTTGATTATAGTCAACTACAACCCAACACATTGTCTTACGATTCGTTACATTTTATTATAATTCTAAAAAGACACTTGAATCTCGTGAAAAAGCAACTGTAGTAAACTCTAATAAACTGTAAGGAAGTGTTGTCATCTGTAATGTTTTATAACAGCTTACAGTTTTTTGCAGTTTATTACACTTTTTTATATTTCATTATCATTGATAACTTTTAGACACATTTCCTTACATTTTCGAATAAAATTTGCCTTTAATGAAAAAAACTTGAGTAACTATTTTGAAAAAGTATAAGTGTAACAGCATGTGGTAAATCATATTAAAACGTTAGAAAATGTAATAAAACGTAGCACAACATGATAAAGTGTTAAAAACGTCCGAAATCCGTGAGACTATTACAGTTCCTTACATTTTGTTACATTTTCTTGCGGGTTACGGCATATTATTACACATGTTTACTTTTTCTAACATTTTTTTACGTTCTAAAATTTCCGCTGGGGCAGACCTGGGAGGAGCTTTCCTCTTTAGAAGAAAGTGTCACTATGCTCAGAGTAAAGTGACAGCAAGTTGCTGATAAAGTCCAATCAGCAACAAAAAACATTACAGAGACGCTACAAATAATTAACGATAAGTATGGCAACACAGCGAACGCTGTTAAAAATGGGTTCAAAGCCGCGCTTAATCATCTTCAAGAGAGGCAGAGGTGCTCAGAAAAGGCTGTCTTACTGAAGAAGATATGTATACCAACGCTTGGAAGTCGTCATTCGAATCCCTGCAGTGCAGGAAACAAAGGCGAGATAAGTTCCTACGGCAGGTACAAAAAAGAACCCTGAACACTGCCCTAAAGGACATAGGACGAAGTAAAAGAAACAGGAGCCCATCGGACAGCCCTGAGAAGTGCCAGCAAACCATGCCTCTAAAGAAAAAGAAAACAGGCAGTGGCAAACAAGACGAAATTCTCCCGAACAAAAAAACAAGCCAGAAGAGAAAAGTGGATGCGACAACAACAGTAGTAGTGAAGTGTAAAAAAACGTGACACAACATAATAAAGTGTAAAAAACGTCCAAAGTGCATGAGACTATTACAGTTCCTTACATTCTCTTACATTTTCCTGCGGGTTACGGAATATTATTACACATGTTTGTTGGGAAAGAAGGTTAAATAACTAAAGTAGTTTTATTATAAATTACGATCATCCAAAAAATAAAAAATTCAATGCTTACATGTTACGCACGACTTACTAGGCGGAATGCTCTTGAGCGACAAAGACATGCGAGCTATACAGTAGCGCTATACTGTGCACAGCACACGCACTCACAAACACATGCACCTATACGTACTCATACACAACCCTACAGGCGCGTCATACATTACAAAGGTATTGTTGATCATTTACAATACGATCCGTACATCCACTGTCCAACAACCATTCAATCTCATTCACATTCTTATTTACGCTTTCACTGCACTGATTTACATTCACATGCACTTCTTGTGTTGCCCATGACTCGTGCGATGACCTCTGTTGCTGCTCGTTGTTCTCTGCTTATTGCTGGTATCCATAACTTCTACTGCGACCTCGATTGGTTGAGCCTCTGCCATAGCCTCTGTACGACCCTCATTTTCCTCTAGTTGCCCCTTGGTGTTGTTGTTGCTGTTTCTGCCAACAATCCTTTGCATGATGTCCAAGCTTTCCACACTTGAAACACTGTCCTTTCGATTTTACATTAAACGTGCTAGCATTTGTTTTATTAACAGTTTCACTTTAATTTAATTTTTTCTCATGAATTTTTGATTTTACAAGTTCCACTGCTCTTTGTTGTTCTGGTACTAAATCCACAAAATCTCCAAAATAAGCAAAACTTGTAGGCAACGCTTCTATCATATGTTTCATTTTTTTTCTTCTGTCAAAGTGCCACCAGCCTTTTTAAATTAGTTGCATGCCTTCTCAAAATCAATAAAAAATTCTTCCACTGTGTTATAATTTTTTAATTTTATCTGCTCCAACTTATTTCGGTTAATTATTTGCAATGTTGTAGATTTCGTTGAATATAAACTTTCTCATTTGTTCATCATTTGTCACATAGTCGTGCATTCTTTTAAATATTCCAATTGCTTATTTGACACGCAATTCATTAAAATTGCTCTCGCTTTTAAATCAAGTTTTTTCCATGCTGCTTCTTCTATTGCTCCTGTTTCGGTTGTCGGTCTTTCTCCTAGTGCAGGTTTTTCACACTATTTATATTCCAACACTTTTAAAAGCCTAAATTTCCACGAACTATAATCTATTCCATCAAAAATTGGAATACGTATAGCTTCAATTTTAGCAAAATCCTCCATTTCTTCTTTTAATTTTTTTTCAGTCTTCACTTCAATGATAGCCTTCAAAATTAACACTTTTTCCAATATTTAAAAAAAAAATTTTCTTACATAATTTCTCGTATCTCTATCAATTTCAAATACACAGTTTTTACTATTTTCGCTTAAATCATTATTTTCATCATGTTTAATCAATTTATTTATCCCTTTATTAATTGTAAACATTTAATTTTACTTTACATATTACTCGTGTTTGACCTCACTAACGTGCTCTGTACTCACTCTACAAGTATCTCGTGTACCACTCTTAAATCCGTTTGCATCACTTGTTTAAATCAACATTCTTCACTTTTTCTTTTTAATTAAATTATCTTTATTCTCTTATATTCAATATTCTCCCAATAGTTTTCTAGTCTTAACTCTTTTTCGCTAACAAATCACACTCACTTATCAAGCACGTTTTTACATTTTTGGAGCACATGTTTTCCCCCTTAATTGCTTAAAATAACTTTAAAAGTATACTTTCAGCAATAAAGAGAGGACCACCCATTTATCAACCACGCTTTGCTACCATGTTGGGAAACGAGGTTAAATAACTAAAGTGGTTTTATTATAAAAAACGTTTATCCAAAAAATAAGAATTTTAATGCTTACATGTTACGCACGGCTTACAAGGCGGAATGCTCTTGAGCGACAAAGACATGTGAGCTATACAGTAGCGCTCTACTGTACACAGCACACGCACTCACAAACACATGCACCTATATGTACTCATACATAACCCTACAGGCACGTAATCATAGATAAAGGTATATTCTCAACACGCTTCCTTACCTTCATACTATATTATTACAATTTTAATTATCAATGTTCACTTTTTCTAACACTTTTTTACGTTTTCAAATTTCCACTGGGGCAACTATCCACTTTGACCACACAACCTGTTGTCCGCGAGCACGATCGACACGGTATCCGTACCCTCGTGATTATGAATCAAAACTTTATCTTAACGTAAAAAAACCTTTCTCTTGAACGAGTTTCTTGCGTGGTTAAGTTTGGAGATAACTAAGCTCTGGCCATAATAAAATCACAATTGCAACCAGTTTATGCCCTTTGAGTCAAGAAAAGTCCAGCCAGCTTGATACGGTGTACCCTGGTACTTTCATTCTTCAACCTCTACTTCATGAGTTCGTAAACACCATACGCCCCGTATGTATTCGATACCGTATCAATCGTGTTAACGATCATCAGGTTATGTGGTCAAAGCAAACAGCTGGTTTCACTTTCCCTCTGGCAGAGCGCTGAAGCGCAACTGTAGAGAGAGTAATGAGAACTTTTACCTTGACTGACGATGAAAAATTGAAAAGCTCTGCTATAAAAATTATTAGGGCTGACTATAAATCTTACTACTCCCTAAACTTTTACGTTACGCAAGGTATACATTATAGTTGAAACAGGATAAAATTTACTCCATCATCAGATTTTTCCAAAATTACCCTGACAATCAGGATAAAAATTCACCTAAACTGGCTCTTCGTGTAACATAGTAGACAACGATTTAGAAGGTTATGCTATCTGTGTTCGTATATTATTGTAACGTTGCATTTTTTCAGCCCTATCGATGCTTTTACGTTTACGAGAACCTGTCCCAATGCAACACTCTAAGATCACCTCCAAACACCTTCAAACACCTACAATACCTAAAACGCCGAAATACTCCGACTCAACACACCTTCCACTGTACTCTTTAATGCCACTGATTGGCTCAGCTCTGCTCCCCCTTTAATAACTCTTCAACTAGAGGAGGCCTCACCACAGACTGTTGGTTAGGAGGCAGACAGCTTCCAAGGGAAATGACCAGGATAAACACTTTGTATTCTTGTACGAATGAATACACTAACACAGATTTCATTTTAGACTACTCTTTATTAATTTACATCAGATGAACACTTTAAAAGAATCGACACTTTTCCGACGCTAACTCACAATTCACAGACTTATACACACCTTTTTGCACTCATACTCTAACATTTGCACTCCTACACACACGCACACAACCCAGAGAATGACCAACTTCGAGGTTACGAGAATCTGGCTCAACCGCAAGATCACCTGATCACCACACAAGCCATGAGCCACCTTACGGATTCACTCCACAACGAAAGCATACACTGCACATCCTCTCTTACTCTGCAGAGAGTCCTACCGTCGTCTATACCAGCTTGTCAGTCGAGTCTCAGACGATGCTGCAAACGTGCATACACATACACTGCCTAATATGTCCTACTGCAACAGATAGGTGGTCCCTAACCCACTGCTAAGCTCAGACGACTCTTTGAAAATGAACACACACTCTCAATACACATCTTTAACACGTAGTGCTATAGCTTTCCGTCATTCTGGATAGATTGGCTCGCCCACATTTCTCTCTCTCTTTCTTACACTTTATCCTCTCTCTTTCTCTTAGCAATCTGAAACCCCCGTTTACACTCATCACTCTAATTCTTAACATCAAGGAGATTCACCATATCTTCAACGACACACATTTATCTACACGTTTGCTTTTTACCCTCACCCTCGACTTATCATGCACACGAATACCTCCGACGCCACATACGAAGTCCATCTCTGACAGTTCCCCAGCAGTCGTTAACTTTCCCTTGCACTACGCCAATATACCTCCAGACAAAACATTTCCAGGGTGGATGCTGTCGTCGTGCCCTCACAGTATTGCCCAGTGCCCTCAAGCCACCCGTAACTGCACAGTCTCTAGCCAAGCTGCAGATAATGCCTTCTGTAGGTTGCTATGAGCTAGTGCAATGGAAGAAGGTTGGACGTCATCTCAATGGCACACATGGATTACATCTTTCCGTCTCAAAGGCCTGCCAAGGAGTCCTCTCAGACTTGCTGCTTGCAACCTAGTGTCTTGGAATCTTCTCTATCTCTGTCTTTTTCCTACTCCTCTCATACAACCTAGCTCGTACACGGCCCATCTTTCCCCCTAATTATACGTTAATACTCATACACACTCCTTATTCCAGGAGCAATACTATTTACAAGAAAAGACACTGTAAAATACAACTAATAGTTATAATAATTGCCTCAAATCAACAACACATATATTACTATTTTCCTATTGAATTACACTAAAATTTACACATACACCTGGGCGCACAATTATAATATTATCACTTAGAGCCCTTTGATACACACTTCTTCTACATATTCATATTCCTTACTCTCGCCCTTTTCTTTGATTGTCTTACTAGCTATATATCTCTATCTGCTACATCTCTCTTATACAAAATATACAATTAGGCACGCTAATATGGGCATTAAAAACGATCCTCAGTAATCACAATATGTACTAAGTAAAGTTGTAGTGCATTTCGGCTCAAAATAAAAAATAACTCTGACATATTTAGTCCTGGCGCTAGGAGGGGTTGAGCATAAAATTTTAGGTTCCCTCAAGTACCTAACGTATTTATATGTTTTCGGGGTCACTGCTTCTAAATTTTGAGGGTACCAGGCCTAATTCTGGTCCCATTTCAAGCTAGGGCCCATTTTGGGCCCAAAATCGCTGTTTTTCGACTATTCACGGCAAAATGTATAATTTTTGCCTTTAAAACATTGTTTACATCAATAAAATGTTTTCTAAAATAGTTTTGTTATTTCTCACTTTTTTCCCTGCAAAAAAAACCGTACCAATAAGCCTTCTACTTTATCGCGATGCGTGATACACATAAGCTAAACACTTATTTTTAGAAAAAGATTGATTATTTATTTGTTTATACTTTTTGAAAATATTCATTCTCTCAAAGTAATACTCATATAAACTATTACTAAGAAGCTTATTTTATTGGTTAAAAAATAACTTTATTTATTGTTGAAAAAGTAAATAAAAAACGCTAACAGTTTTTTCACACAATAAAAATATAAAATTTAAGATACTCAGACAACAATTTGTTTCGAAACAGAAGTCTTTCAATGATCCAACAAAATAAAATGGCTCAGAAAATAATAGAATTAGCAAAAGAGTGGAATTTTAGTTTGCGTCAATTATTTACATTCGAGTTAATAAGAAATAATTATTTGTTTACTGAAAGTAGTAGTATAAAAAAAGAAAAAAGCAAAAGCGATCTGACAAAGGTATTAGAGGCAAAGGCAGAAATTGAATTTATTGTGAAAATCCATGACCTTACAAGTTTTACCGTAGTTGTAGATGTTATGCTTGTATGTCGAACATTACAAAGGAAAAACATGGAAACGTTTAAAGATTTTTCAGTTGCTTTTTGCAATTCTGTCTCTTCACGATCAAAAAAAAAAAAATCTATCGAATTGACTTTATTTTTGACTCGTATTTTGAAAATTCTGTAAAATTTGCAGAGAGATTACAAAGATATAAAAATGAAACGATAGACTAGCATAGTATTAATAAAAATGTACCTATGCCAAAACAAGAAAATTTATTTTGGGGATCCAACAAAAACAAAAAATTATTACAAGACTTTCTTTGGAAATACGTATTAGAGAACAGTACGAAATATTGGCCAGGAATAGAAATAATATGTAGTGCAACAGATAAGAAACCTTGTGAAATCAATATTCCGTACGACTGTAATAAATTACAATCATTACACAGATATGATATCGAAGAACCTGATTTTAAAATTATTTTTCATGTATACCAAACATGCACAGATGGAAATCGCAAAATGTTAGTTTTATCATCAGATACAGATGTGGTTGTTCTATTGTTATACTATTGGACGAAATTCAAAGAAAAAGGTTTCCAGGTAAAAATATTTTCATTTTCAAAATTTTTCATTTTTTGTTAAACACTCTACACGTATAAATACATGTTAATGTTAGGAACTTTGGATTAGTGTGGGTGCCGCTGCGAAAAAAAGATTTTTACCCCTTTATACTTTAGCTAAAAAAGTCGGATATAAATTGTGCTCCGTACTTCCAGCTTTGCATCATCTCACTGGTGCGGATTATACCAGCAAAGTTGGCACCAAATATGGTGCTTTACAAGCTCACCCTAAAATATTTCTCACCACTTTTGCTCAAAGTTTTTTATCATTTACGTATTTAAATAATGGATTTAAATTTAAGAACTATATTGTATTTTAAAATGATTTTAACAATTTTTTGTAGGTGTATCTGATTTGAAAATAAATTTATCCGTCTATAAAGCTGAACAATATTTTTTACAAGTTATTAAAAAGAACAATGTATGTACAACGTTTGACGATTTTAGTTATTGGATGTATCACTTTACTAATATAGTTTTTATTCATGAATTCCCACCAACAAGTCAATCGATAAGAGTGCATATTTGGAGAGCTCTGTATGTAACATACTCTCAAATTAATTTGTTGCAATCTGATGTCAGGAAATTAGATCCTTCTAGCTTTGGTTATCTTATTGAAGAAAATAATTTAGTACCGGAAAAAATAAATATATTATACCCATCCGTTGAAGACTTACCACCGAAATGTAATTGTAAAAAATGATCTACAAAACAATGCCCTTGTAGATCAGCTGGAATTTCTTGTATTTCATTTTGTGTATATAAATCAACAAATACTTGTAAAAATATATTTGAGGTAGTTTAACTATTTACATTTTCTTAAATTAATAAATATATTAAAGGCTTTTAATTTTTTAATATAATTTGGCGGCCTAGACGAAGAAAAACTTAATTTAAAAGGTCCTGTTTAAAATAACATTAAAAAATATGAGTTAAGCTTTTCTTCGCCTGGGTCGTTATCTGAGTAACATAACTACTACATAGCAACACTTACATTGATTTCTTTGCTTTGCAGCCTAAATATTAATTCGACAAATAATTTATACATATCAAAACTATTTTAGAAAACATTTTATTAATGTAAACATAATATTTGAAAGGCAAAAATTATACATTTTGCCGTGAATAGTCGAAAGACAGCGATTTTGGGCCAAAAATGGGCCCTAGCTTGAAATGGAAACAGAATTGGGCCTGGTACCCTCGAAATTCAGAATCAACGACCCCGTAAACATATAAATACGTTAGGTACTTGAGGGGACCTAAAATTGCATACTCAACCCCTCCTAGCGCCCATTTTTTAAAGATCTATTTTCAATTTTGTTTGTAATATACCGTTGTACAACGTATTTAAGTTTTAGAAACTACTTTTTCTTTTTGTTATTTATTGACAAACAAGGTAACTTAGCAGGTGTTTTGATTATTTATTGTAAAATATTTTAACTATTCCATTTACGTGCAGTAAAGTGACGTCAGTATGTACACTGTACGCTGCTTGTAGCAGACCCATAAATATGTACGTTTATCTTGAGTACTTACGTATATAGTAAGGGAGGTGTAGTCCAATTAAAAAAAATTTTAATTTTATCTTGGGTTATGCATGAGTAACTGTTTGTAAGTGATAACTTATAAGTTTTAACGTTAAATGCGTACAATAATAATGTATTTTTGCTTGTAGGAGGATAAAGTTGATGGCGATAGTGATCATAAGTGTGATGAACTACTGCAAAGTACCGTTTTGTCATCTGAAATTCAACTAACAGTTTGGTTCGACTAATTTGTTAAAAATAATCAATAATATTTATGAAAAAAATATTTTGCTTGACACGCGTTATTTATTAATTAAATTATATTCATAAATGACACTTCTTACCGTGCATGGAGTAGGTCCAATATGTTTTACCTATGTAGAAACATTTGAAAGATTAGGTCGATCAATTCGATGTTACATTTGTGATTCTATTATTGATGCCACACATCCATCAAGCTTGTATTTCTTTGCATTCCTAAATCCATTGTGTGCTATAAAAAATCATCTCCAACTCCTCGAAAAGTATTATGATTTTGTAGTTTTGGAAATATTGTTAGAAAAAAAGGGTTTATTCGAGACATTTATAATAGTAAACTGCGTGGAAGATTTGTCAAAAATTTACCACACGAATCTAAAAATTCGTACGCAACAGCACTTTTTAATACTGACAGAGCTCCAGTTTCAAAATCATCGAATTATTCTGTATGTCCCATGTATCTGTTGGTAAATAAAATACCTATTGAATATCAACTCAGCAGCGTAATTGTATGTGTACTATATTTTTGTTTAAAAAAACCAGAAATAAATATATTTATGTAAGTTTTTGTAAATGAATCATTTATCGATAGTTGGCATAATGTGCTAAATAAAAGAAATAGATTGATGCATAAAAGTTTATGCCTTGGTAGCATGCGTGGATAGGATTGCCAGAGCACCAATGAACGTAACAGTTCAGTTCAATGGGAAGTATGGGTGTAATTGGTGTCTTCACCTTGGAATGTTCTGTGGGGGTTCCATGACAAATTCGCTCCTTAATAAGGCGGTTGAGAAAGGAGATAGATATTCAATGATTCTATATCCTAAAAAAGCTCTTTAGAGTGATAAAGTGATTTTTAGAGTTATATCAGCTTCTTCATTACTCTATTTAGATAAATTTGATATTATTGACAGTTTTGTTCCAGCATATATGCACCGTATTCTTTTTGGTGTCTTAAGACAGTATATAGAACACATATTAATGAATATGATAGAAGATTACATAATACATATTGATAAATTATTACTTTACTTTAAAGCTTCAAACCATGTTGGAAGATTAAAAAGATCTTTGTCCCATGTAGTCAATGGAAGGCAAGAGAGTTAAGAAACCGGCTCTTATAGCGTACCCATTTTAGAAACCTCAGTATGCAAAGATATCTTGCAACATTTGTGTCTTCTTGTGCAATCTATGCGTAAATGCTTGAAATCAGAGATAACTTTGTCACAATTAAACACTGTCATTAAATTATTGTTGAAATATAGTAGGTATTTTTTTATTTATTAGTATGGCGGCCATCATTCATCAAGTCCTTCACATAGCAAAAAACGTGGGCACAATCAGCCTTTTCATTTGAGTCAGCAAATCACGATTTAAGGCAATATATTCGGCCAAAGGAGTTATTTGTTATGTAATAAGACACATATCTTGCAACAATATATAAAAAATCTTAAAAAAAGTGTGTACCCTAACTGTCCAAAAACATTAAGACTCATGAGTAGTATTGGTATTCTAAATACACAAAAAGTATCTACAGCACACGGTTAATATATTCTTTGGTAATGAAAAATGTTTCAAGCATTCAGAGAGAACGGTCATAACTGATATTTTGTGCAGCTCACTAATATTCTTAAAAACGTTATCTGAAGTGTATGTTTTTTAAACTTTAGAAAAGTTCAATAAGCGGTCTTGTAATCACTTTGCTCGAATGTCCAATGGAAAGTTTATTCGTATAAGACAAACTGCTTAGGACTTTAGTAAGAATAAGAAATATTTAATGTTGTAATGTAAGTAAATAAGAACAGTCTAGTCCAAATGCATATACACACGTAAAAGATGACCACAAAGTGTACGCGTAGCACCAAGTAATAAGTAAGTCAAGCCCTAGCTCTTGTCGTAAGCGGTCGCTCTTTAGTCGTTAAGGTGACAATGTACATTAGGTAATAAGTTAATTTCTCAATACATTTTTATACTTAAATCACTCCCTTTTATTATTCACAATATAATAGCTGACTCAGTAGTTAGGACATCTATTTTTTTTTTCACGTACTGCTTCATCGGTCCGTGAAAATCAACCAAGCATGAGGTCCAGGTAAAAGTGTTAATCCAAGACAAGAAAATTAAAGCAATTATATGCAAGTAATCATAAATAATAAAAGTGTCAATCCAGTCTTAAAAACAAAGTACGTAATGAAGTAACCAGTAGTCCAATGGTGAAAGTTAAGTGCAAAAGGCGAAATAAGTAAATGACAACTGAACAAGAAAAATTAAGTGTGGACAGAGACATAAAACATTTAAGATAAAGATCTACAAAAATAACAAGAGATGTACTTATAATAAAGAAATTTTTAGACGAGTCTGGCAAATATGTAACAAACAAAATGTCCAATAGAGTGAAAATCGACGATGTCGTAATTCCTGTATTCAGCAGAGAAGAATTCAACAGTTGGAATTTTAGATTGCTGGTGTTACTAGATTATAAAGAATGTAAACAACAAGCTACCAGAGAGAAAGAGAGAGAACAAACGCCAAAGCTGAACTAAGTACATGGCAACTGAACAAAAAAAATTAAGTGTGGACAGAGACATAAGATATTCAAGAAAAAATTTTGTAAAAATAATAAGAGAAGTACTTTTAATAAAGAAATTTCTAATCTACAGTTAGCGCCAAGTAATACAGTAAGTTAAGCTCTAGCTCTTGTTGCCAGTGGTCGCTCTTTTGTCGTTAAGGTGACAACGTGTATTAGGTAGGGAGCTCATTTCTTAATCTATTACTATACTTAAATCACTGCCTTTTATTATTCCCTACATTTAATTTGTGATGTATTAAAAGTCAGATCATGTGTATTGTTGCATTATAAAAAAATTTGTAAAATATTCTGACCCAATACATATCAACACAGGAGAAATCGTTAAAATATATTCATTTATTGAATCACAGAAGGACCACATTATTTTATTATTAAATATGTTATTCTACTAGTTTTACAAGCTATTAAAAAAGATTTAACATTCTGCATACAGTGTAAGTACTATTTGAGTCATTTTTTTTATGATTATTTTTGAAAGAGTAAATTTTTAAGTGGCGTTTTTAATTCAAAAATAAAATATTTTGTACATTGTGTTATTAACATTATTACTAAATACATTGTATATTTATACCAGTGTAAGTTTATAGTTATAGTCTACATTTGTGTAATTGCAAGCTATTGGTTCTTTTTGTATAAGAGTTCTTTTGTCTTAATTAAATTTTATTTACAGCTTAAGATCTGCGTTAGCTCATTTTCCAAAATGCAAAAAATAATACTCTATTATTTTAACAGTTATGTAAATGGTATACCCATGGTGTTGAAAAAAAAAACAGTATCATATAAAAGTAAATATATATTGACTGTAAAACAATCGATGGTTAAGATAAGTGCAATCATTCAATTAAAAAATATATTGTGATAGAAGTAAAAAAATAATTTTACGTGTTTAAATTGAAAATTAAAAATTTCCATGAATAATATAATATTTATAAGTATATAGGCTTTTTACATCTATTACTTTTGCTATTACTATTACCATCAAAATTAAAAGTAATTGTAACAGTGCAGTTATGGAAAGCATTTTTTACTTGTAATATATTATTTGTATATAAATAAAATGAAATTTACTAATATCACGTAATCATCGAGTAATTTTTACGTGATAAATTTGTCGAAAGAACTACGTTAATTTCATGTTACTATCACGAAAGTAGCACATGAAATTAACGTGACTATTACATAATGCGTACGACAGGGTCGTAGAAATATACACGTGACTATCACGTGATTATCACGTAAATGTCACGTGATTTCTGGAAGGAGAGTTATTGTAGACTAGTCTCAAATCTCATGACAATTTTTGCTATCGCAAGTTTCTGAAAACGTACAGAAAGTTATAGAGATACGTCTAGCCTTTTCACATAAAAACCTAAGAAAAAAAAGTTCTCAATCCTCTTATGAAAAAATATCATTGATGTTCTTACTAAAAAAAACAAAGTGCAAATGTACTTACTAACTTATATTTACTTGATATTATATTAATATTTCTTCCTCGTTACTGATTAAAAGCCGCTTGATCAGCGGTTTTAATTGGTACATCACCTTTATGACCGTGGCTACTTCTCCATCATCTTTGAACAGGTGTACCCTTTCAATTGGTGACGGTTTTTGAAATGAAGAATCCTCAGAACCATACACCGTTGATGGTCCTTTGAGCATTACTTCGAATTTTTTCACTATCTCACTTATATTTGGCAGCTCAATGGGTGCTGCTCTAGAGGTTGAAGTTTTTTGTAATTTTTTTGCGGGTGGAGTAGTCTGAGTTGCGATACTCCGTTTATATCCCAGGAGATCCTGGTTAAGTTGGCCATTGATGTCCCTAAGACTGGGCATCAGGATTTTTCGGCGTTTGCCCCGTAATTTGCTTCAATGCATAGTAAGTATCGATTTTTTTAACAATGCCTCATTTACTAACGTAGAAGCATGAAACATATCCAGGTAATTTTTTTACTGCACTTTCTGGTCATACATCATGACGGTTCTGCGTTACGGGAACAACTGACTGCTAGGTGCCCTTTTTTTTATTCTTCATGCAATTTTGGACAGTAATAAAGACTTTTAATATTATGTATTTAACTTGATAGTTTTGACTATCGTTGCTCAAATAGGAAAAAGAAATAGCGATTTATAGCCATTTATATTACATTTGTCTTGTAATTATGTTAATGTACAAGCTGCTAACTCTGACTTCTTTTACACACATGTATATATACGTGTATTTATATATATATATATATATGCGCACGCGCGCACGCGTGTGTGTGTATATGTGTGAAATGGCTTCAGGTTGGATACATTAAACTTCTCTCGTTCCCGATTATTTTTTTTATTGCACAGTAAACAAGTGTCCCCCAGTTCTTTTACTTCAAAAGGCACTGTATCAATTCAAAAAAATTTGTCAGATTGTTTGTTTTTTGATTATTTAATACATTGAGAGCTTTTATTAAAACTAGATCGTTTGTATTAAAGGATTTATGTTTTATGCTTACATTCTTACTAGCAGCCTTGGCTTTACCCGAGACTCACTAAATAGAATACCATAGTGCGTTAACATGTAATGTAAAATGCTTTTAGTTAACAGTTTTGCATCTACTTTTGACACTTCTCAGAAAAGAAATCATCTTACTTAAAATGTATTTGTTTAAAATGTATAAAATTGATTGGGTCAAGAAAAAAGCTGTAAAAAGTAAAAAAAAAAATAATCATGCTGAAAAGTACCGTGAATTACTTATGCCATAATATAATCGTT
Source organism: Copidosoma floridanum (assembly GCF_036245765.1). NCBI lineage: Eukaryota > Metazoa > Arthropoda > Insecta > Hymenoptera > Encyrtidae > Copidosoma > Copidosoma floridanum. The sequence continues at coordinate 1,856,762 of NW_028321898.1, read as the reverse complement.
AAAGGGCCATTGATTTGTAAATTCTCTCGTATAATTTACAAAAAAAGCTTTTTTTCAAAGCTCTAAGGCTTTAAAGCTTACAAAAATTATTTATTCAAAAACTTTTCCTCCTATCGTAAAACTTCATGACCAGAGCAATAAAGTCGTGTCACTTAATCTCTACATTTTTCATCGCCAGAAAAATACAAATACATATTCTGCCTATTTAATAATCTGCTTTGTTTTTTAGTTTGACGTCGAATATCAATATATGCAAAAAGAAAAAATTCTTTTTATACTACTTCTATCTCTTCGGCGTAATAATTAAAAAAATTATTTCATTATTAATAAAAAAAAAAAAAATTTGATCAGAGGACTATAAGAGTTTATAGTACTGTACAGACTCAAAATATATTTTTGGAATAATTTAAAGAAAATGACAATTAATTTTTGTTCAAATAAAGAATTTTTCACACCTGGGTCCAAATAAAATGCCAACTTACAAGGAAAGTGTTAGACCTTCGGGTCAAAGATTTGGCTGAAACTTTACACAAATATTCCTGGCATCAAAATATGAAGATCTGTGAAGTCTTAGACTCTAACGTTGCATATTTCCTAAGTTATAGCCATTTTTGGATGATTTCTGAAAAATAAAGGTACCACTTGTATTGCGTATAGCTCAGCTGGACAGAATTATGAAAACTGGTGACTCCTGGTTGAGCATAAATAAAAGTTGAAGACAAATCCAATCAATTAAAAAAAAAGTTTGTCAAAATCGATGTTAAAACCCATAAGTTACAGTGGTTCTAAATTTAGCAATGAGATTTCCATGAAATATGTATTTTATCATTTTATTTAAAAATCTTATTGTTCAACGCAAAACCTCTATAACTTTTTATTTTTAGCATCGATTTGGACAAATTTTTTTTCAAACGATAGTATTTGAACTCAGCTTTTGTTTAAGCTTAATCAAAGGTCTCCACTGTATTACCTAAGTAAAATTTACGCGATACAAGTGGTACCTTTATTTGTTTTAAATCATCTAAAATCGGCTGTACCTTAAGAAATATGAAGCGTTAGATCCTAAGATGCTACAGATCTTCATATTTTGATGCCAGTAAGATTTATGTAAAGTTAATCTGATGTTCTTTCTGTTAGTCATAAAAGAAAATAACGTATTCACTTTATGGGGTGAAATAAAGTAAGTTCACATTGTTTTTACTTCGGGTGACAATACACGAACTGCCAAAGACTTTTTTCCTTTTCCGTCCTGACAATGTTCCTTTTTTTTTATTTATGCAAAATTGACAGTTCGATGATTGATAACGATTTTTTTTCAAAAGTGAATTGCGGTTTATTTTCTAAGTCTGATTTTATTTTTGTAAACTCTAACAAACTAAATCACTTAATTAGCTTAAATTGTTCTGAAAATGCTTTTAAAAACTTAAGTTTAAAAAAATATCCAACTATTACTAAAAATATAAACGATATCGTGACGTGACAAGGGGGAGGGCGGGTAAGAGACCTGCATGACAAAGTGTGACAAGGTGGGAGGGGGGGGGCTCAAAAAGTGGCAAAAACAGCGTGACGCAATATATGGACGGCCCCTAAGAAGATATTTGCGCCCAACCCAAACTGCGTATATCAATGTTTTCCACTCACGCGATCAAGTTTTTAAGATCGTGGTTTTTTAATTTTTCCTGTAATGGGGCAGTAAATAGCCGTAACGACTATGTAGTTTGGGTTTTTTATCCCTTAACATAATTTTTTTACATAATAGAGACATCGAATATGACCCGTAAGCAGTTTAGAAGATGAAAAAATTTGTTCCCATAGCTCTGTATCCATTACAAGAACGATTTTTAAGCGTTCATTAAAATAACTGTTCGACATTTTTGCCTGTAGCAAAGCCATAGAATTTTTATTTTTTATTCTGTTTACACCCATACTGAAAACAAATTTTCTTTTAAATTGACTAAATAAAACTTTCCAGAATTACATTTCTGTTAGCAAAACAAAATAACAAGATGAATCGTGTTTCGTTTTCATTTTCGTTTCATTACCAAACTCTTTAAAAAACTTGACTATTCACTTTTATAGTAATGTGAGTCATAAACAAAACGAAATTTTTTTCAACTTTCGTTTTGTTAAGTACAAGAAACAAAACGGAAAGAAATGAAAATTTTTATTCCGTCTTGGAAAACCAAACGAAACAAAAGCTTTGTTTTTTGTAAGTCCCTGCTTAAAAATCATCTTAATACTAAAATACATAAAATTTAATTTTAGGCCTTAGTCAGAAAAACCAAGTCTAAAAACTATAGACTTTTCTTAAGCAAGAATAACAAGGACAAAAATCCTAAATCTTCTGATTATAAAAAAACTAATCAGTGTCGCCTTGTTACCGTCCGATCAAGTCAACGCAGCTGTAACAGCTATCGAAGAACAAGCTGAAAAACTATTTGCTGACGATCCCCGCAATTTGAGAATGTGAAAAAGCTATGTGAAAACTACTACAAAGGCTTTTCGGTAAATAAAGTTGGCCCAAAAACTTTTACGGTTTACTAAGTGATAGATCGCACTAACAATTACTTGGAGAGCTACCACAAAATTTTAAATGCTATTCTACGGACAAACCCAAGCGGATTTATATTCATCGGTGAGTATTTGATATTTTACGTAAAACAGCGTAAATTCTGAAACAGTTCTGTGAAACGATGTATACACACATTATTTTTCATTTGAAACACTATTTATTTTTCACATTTTTTTCATTTACAATCACTTTATAGTATATTATGCAACTAGGTCGTAAAACGCGATTTCACGCATTGAGTTCGACCGCCGTGCACGAATCGTGACCAAACCGTTGATCAGTGCCCATCAACCGTTATACGAGTGCGCGTAGCACACGAGTGACGATCGCAGGACAAGAGTCAAAGGCGAGGCCACACAGACAAGTGTTCGCCGATCGCACGAGGGCAAGAATGCGTTTTACGGGTTGCATACGAAATTTTTTGCAATGAGGATGTTAAATTTCTAAAACCCGTTTGTTTGTTTGGAAAAACTACTACTATTCAAAAACTGGAAGAAATTTAACAAACTCTGGAAATTACTATTCTACACAATAATTTTTATTTTACGCACTTACTTCATTATACCCACTTATTTTTATTCTACACACTCATTTTACGTACTCAGTGCGGTAAAATTTCATTTTACGAACTAAAATTAGTATTTAAAATGAAATTTTACGCACCAAACTGGGAAAAAAAAGCATTACGGATTTTCATTCTTATATTTATAAATTTACATTACGAATAACATTCACCACACAATGTATTGTATACAACTCGTGCGATCGATGCACTCGTTCGTGTGGCCTCATTTTCGAATTTTACTTTGCAGACACAACGTTGTCGTATTTTTTACGTCCACCGCATGTCCACAAATTTCTAAAATCCATTTGTTTGTTTGGAAAAACTACTTATTTGTTCCAAAAAGGTCACCTTCTCCATCATCTTACAATCTTTCTTCGTTGTTTGTGCAGACTATGTATTTAAGTTACCACCTTGACTCGAATTTCAAACACCTGGCAGCGCTGGCGCTTACACGTGCCTAGTCTATATAAAAGAGAACATAAGAATAACATGAATGCGACAATGCATACGCATGAGTTAAATAAAATTTTTTTTTGCAAGATTAATGTGAAATTGCTAAAGTCAGTTTTTCATTATAAACAGTATATACGCTTTACGCATACATTGAATGGATCGTCAAAAATAGTAAAAAATGTATGAAATAATAATATTTTCGATATTGTAGAAGAATCTATAAAAATCAAGGAAAGGGCGAGACTTAGAATGGGCTAAGAACATGATGAGGATCACATCAACACAAACAGCAAAACAAAAGTTTTGTTACAAAGTCATAGGAAACGCTTGGAAGCAACTCGAGTCGAATCCACTGTGGACTGCCAAGAAGTTTTTTCATGACGTCACTGGATACTTCTGTTGACCAAAGAAAAAAAGGCAGAAGAGAACACTTTTTCAGAAATAAATTATTATAAAGTTTAATTATTGAGACGATTGTACGTCTAACGGCGTTTTGACATTTTTTTTTTTTTTTTTTTTTTTTTTTTTTTTTTTTTAATAACAAATACTAAAAAAATAGGCAAAAATTTTTATAAACGTTCAAAAGAAGAAGGCGTAGCTGCCGCGTAAGCTGCGTGTTATAGCAGTTACATCTTTTTACTGTTAAAAAGATCGCGATCTTGAGGACTTAAGTACAACTTTTCCTATTTCCTTAATTTTATATCAATATTTTAAATATTTGATAAAAATTACTGTGAGGGTTATAATGAAAATTATTAATTATAAATAACAATTATAATGAAAAGCTGGTCCCTCACATAATAAATTTTTTATTTGACAAACTTGATGTTGCTGCTACAATTTTGATAAATGTTGGGCGTCAGTTTTTTCACGTCTAAAATTGTATACATCTGATGCATTTAAAGTTTTCCTTCCAACTCACCCTCTTACGGATTTTTGTATGGTTAAGACTTTTGTAAGCCCTAAAGACTGTTTTTTTATTATCTTTAATAAGTTCTCAAATATTTGTTGGTAAGGTAGTTTGACGTCTGATTGCTCTTGAATGGACTAGTGAGCGTATTACGTAAGCTCGTTATTGACTGAAGTTTCCAGCCAATGTAACTGCCTCTTTACCTTAGGGTGGTCTTCTCTGACCTCTCTTTGCAGCACCAGACTTATTAGAAGAAGAACTAGAACGTCTAAAGCGTTGGAGCTAGTTGTTAAGCTCTTTTCCAAGGTGTCCTGGTATTACGCTAAAAACGTTGGTTTCTAACGTACCTTTTTTTTTGCAAACTCACTGGTTTTGGTGGTCTTAGATGGAGATATGTGTTCGTTATGCTTGCTCATTTAAGACTGTACCATTTGCTAAAATTTATTTTTCCTTCATAGCTGTTAGGTTTGCCTTGCGCATACCTCGAAGAGTATCAGTAATCCCTAGTTGAATGCTTACATTCAAGAAAATAATATAAGGTCGTCGGTCACTGGGATTCCTAGCATTACGACCAACAAACCCGCTCGTGACGTCTGCCAGTGAATGACTGACTTGGCCTAGCAGGGGCCAACTTCATGTAGTCGTTTAGTCAACGAATTGTTGCTGGTTATATAAGGAAAAATGTATTTGTTGGCAAGGTAGTTTAATGTTAGGTGGCCCTAAAAAAACCGTTGCGATTTATGGTTAAGTATGGAACGTAACTTCTTATGATGGCCCTGAAAAGGGTCCGTGATAAAACTTCTAGCTATTCATTGTTATCAGTCTAGACAATAAAGAGCTGGCTACGCGTAGCTTGGCTCTAACCCTCAGAGTCTCGGTGTACAGAGACCATGCTGGAGGGGCGTACGCCACTGGCCAAAGAATATCTTATCTTTGGGTCGTTCTCTGGATAACCAACTGCTCATCATGAGTAGCGAAACCGGATCTAGAGAATATCCTCTTTGTGGGTATGCTGTTAAGACGAATTCTAAGAAGGAGACTGTTCTGGCTGCACAGAGCTTTTTCCTGGCTTGTCGTTGTAGCATAATTTGCTCTGGTAGCCTCAGAATGGTTAAAAGAATGTTCGTGAAACCCCAAAATGCTAAAGCAGATTGTGCTCTGACTAGACACTGGAGAAGTGAGCATTTAGAACACTTTTCTATTGGTGGTGCTCGTCAATCTTTGTGATTCAGGATTAAATTCGACGTAAGTCGCTTTTCCGTCACAGAGAAATGAACATGACTCCCAGCACTATGCTTCACATACTACCGATGATCGACAGTGATATATAGTACTTTGCTTAGGGATATAATAAGTAGATTTACTTAATTCTATTGTAAGTAGCTTCGATTTTTTTTGTTTGCCACCTACTGGATCCTACAGAACCGAAGCAAAAAGCTAAAAAATTCTAACAAAACTTCAATCTCATTTATTGCTCTTGTTATTAATTTTTTCAAGATAGAAACTATACTAAAACTATCTAGGAAGTGTCTAAAATCAGTGTGCAAAATTTCAGCCAGCTTGGTTCATTAGATTCTGTGGTTGGCGTTACCATGGTTTTAGTGACTTTGCTTTATATATTAAGGTGGCTCATCACGATGGTGCCGTATCAAGCAGGGGCACCGGGGGGGCTTTTCTATAAATTATAAATTTACTGAATATAAACCAATAAAAAGACAGTTAGTGGTTTGTGCCATGTCTTATTCATGATTTATGAGCAAAAAAATGCGGAAAAATTCCGTAATTGAAATAGTTACTATTGATAGGGTATCGAAAAAGCTGCGTACGTCCCTATCCAAGCAGACGAACTCGCGCGTGTGCCTCAGCTCCAGCACCTGTCAACTTTCTTATACTTGTTTTGTGTGTATTTTTTTACCAGTAAATATTAAATTAAAGAAAACACAGAATCACTTCATAACGCTGTGGAAGATGTGCGAGTTCTCAGAAATTTGTTAGTTAAATTAGAAATAAGTGATGATATTATAAGGGAAAAGTCTCAAAGTATTTCTTATATTTTGAAACAGAAAAACGAAGAAGCAGCTGTTTCTTTGAATAAAGCGTCTTTACTAGAGTACAAAAATAATATTTCGAATGGGATGATGCTGAAAATGGCTAAGGCGCAAGTAAATAAATCTATTTTAATTGAAGTATTTACGAAAAGTGGAGAAAAAGGACTAAGGCTTTTTTTAAGCGAGAATGTTGGAGAAAAGCCACGGGTGACTACTAACACAAAAGTATTAGACAAAATAAGCCAAATATTTGTTTGTAATGAAAAGTAAAGAATATTTTATTTGATTGGAATTTATATTATTTATGGCGTTATTGCTATGTTGTCATCAAATGAACAATTAATATAAAAGTTTTATATTCAACTATTTTTTATTCAACCTATTTATTTAAATTATTGTTATTTAATATTTTTACACAAAGTTTTTGCAATAATATGCGTTAAAAACCGAGCATGACATTCCAGTTTTAGATGTAAACAACATTTTTACAATTTTTTTGCCCACATTCTTATATATGACATTTGAATCTCCCGGGCTAGCGCCAAGAATCAAAATTGAGGTTATCCTGCGGTTAGAACTTTCAAGACTTTATATCTTTTTGTTTTTACCGGTAATCTTCACTCATAAATCTAGGCAAGGGTCTAAAAAGATTCATAGCGAGGATTTCATTTGATTTGTTGGATAAAATTGTTTGTGCTTTTTCAGCTTGTATATGTCGTATATTTGGTTTTTTAACGTACTGTACACTTACTTAATAATTCGTATGAGTGTTGCTTTAACTGAGAAATTTAAAAGTCTTTTCATATCTTAACTTTTTTTTTGAGTCCTATATGACCGTATACCATGCGTGAATTATTTATGAGCATGTTTCAAATGTTTTGAGAGAATATCATTTTTTTATTCTCATAATGAATTTCACACAAGTTATTGTTTCGATTAAACTTAAATGTTGTACCAAATTTTTTATGAGTTTATAAATTTTCAATGTATTTGTCTTATTTTTAGAATTCATCGAATTTTTTTAATGACGTAGTTATTTCTTTATGAGGTTTGTCTGCTTAAACAAAAGCAACAATAGCATCACTTCAAGATTTATTATATAGATGTATGTATCTGCTTTAATAGTCAGCTATAAAATTTTTTAAATCAGAAATGTATTCCAGTTCTAAGTAGTAATGATGTGATTCCAATACCCATCTGCGTAATGTCAAGTATTTAAATTAACAGGTTTTTTAAAAAATTAAAGTGCTTGATGTTGTTTCCACAAAAATTTTTGAAGGAACTTTTAAATAAGGATTTAATTCTTATATGGACCAAACTGTGGCTAGTATTCCTTTTTTAGTTGAACTGTAGTTTAATTCAGGGCCTTTCAGTGTTCTACTGATACAGCTTGTTATTTCTTCTATATCAACTTCGTTTAGTTAAAAAAAAATCACTGCTATGGCAAAATCACTTGCGTTAGTAGTTATTATGCAGGTAGGTTTAATGTATTCGTAGGAACCTTAGAATGATTTTAGTATTGAATGTTTCTTTTATTTTGTTAAATTCCTGTTAATGACTTTCTTCCCATATAAAAAAAACTTTTTTTTAAAAATAAATTCATTTGTGGAAATGCATTTTTACCAATAAAGTGTACAAACTAATAAATCCTTCAAAAGCTTGTAGTTGCTTTATTTTTCTTGGTGCTGTAAAATCTTTAATTGTAGTTTCTTTATCTGGTTCTGGCCTAAAACCTTTATTGCTTAGTAAACATTCTAAGAAAAATGATTTTTGTTGAGAAAAGTTTGATTTTTTGAATTTCAATTCAAGATTGTACTAACATAATCGCTTGAAAATAGTCTCTTTGTGTTGCAAATGCGTCTGAAAATTTTTTGATATAACTGCTTAGTCATCCACGAAAACTACGATACAATTTTCTAGATTAGTCATACCCCATCCATATTGCTGCGAGCTCGGTGCTTCAGCTGTGATTGCTGCTGTCGCAAGAAGACATCTAAATATTGTACGGTAATTTTTGATTTCTTGTACGATTTTTTTAAAATAAATTTTCTTAACTCATATCTCCTTTCTTGTTAAATTTGTAAAGGTTGCTTTTGTTTAATAAAAGAACTTTTTTTTATGCCGCAAGGCATTTTTTTCCGCACGCTTTGATCTTTCATTTCTTTGGTTCAAAGTATTTAATAACTGAAATAGCCATTTTTACCCTGGAATCTAACCTTTCCACGTGTCAACAGAACAAAAAAAAAAATTTGCTCATTATCACGTAACAGTCTTATTATATTAAATTTGAGCATCTTATCTATTTTATTTATTTGCTCTCTATATTTTAAGGATATTGGATACAGTTTTTAGAAGAATGAATTTTAATTTTTAAGGACCATATGAATAATTATTTAATGTCGTTAAAAAAGTTAAAAGGTACTAAGAATCTTGATGATCGACAAATGAATCAATTATAATTTATTATATTAATTTATATTATATACTGGGTACTTTATAATTTAATAGATGTTATCCGTTAATTCTATACCATGTACTTGTTTATTTTTAGTGTCTTTGAACATTTAAATTATATGAGTTGTACTTAACATTTTCTTCTGCTTTTTTCCGTTTAGAAAATCCAAGTTTCTAAAGGTAACTATAATTTGTTTCTCAAATTAATGAAAAATTTCGTTTTTGAAGTTCACTTTGTAATATTCTTACGAAGGATTTAATTTAATCTCATCTGTATTCTTATGTTTTTTATAAGCATGAAGAATTCTTTTTTCACTTAATAGGTTATAATAAGTTATTATAATAAGTTGTTATATTTCTAATATTGGTACTATTTTTAGTGTATTTTTAAGATTGTTGATTAGGATTGTTTTAGAATATGGTATTTGCACTTTGGTTACGTGTAGTTGGAGAAGTGCTGTTTGTTAAGATATTACGAGAGTTCTGATTCTTTTTAGTTTGATCTTGTTTAATGTAAGGGTGCCTCACTTTATTATCATAATATGTCTAAGTTTTTAATTAATTATTATTTTTATTTAAGATTCAAGCCCCAATAACTAATTTTAGGCTATTGTCAAAGTGGTAAGACATCAAATACATAAAATCGGATTTGGCAAAGTCTATTTTCAAGACTCTTGCGAAGCCGAGAACGTTTGTTGCGTAATCGACGCACTTTGATTTTTATTGATGGTTATATTTTACAAATTTTATTTTACGTGTGATTCGTTTTTGAGTGTTGTTGCTGCAGTACCGATGATTGAGTTTTTTTTAGAAACATTTAAAATTATCCGTTGTGTCTTCCTGACAGTACCTCTAATTTTGAGTTGATTCATCTAAACATTGCGAAAAAATGTGTTTCAGATTGTGATCCTCTGGTTGTAAGAATTCAAGATATTTTTCTGAGTTTGATAAAAATTTTATTGGCCTTTTTCTGTCGTAAGCTTTCAATTAAGGCAATGGAATGTTGTGTGATTAAGGTATCGATTTAACGTTTGGGCCTATACTTATTTTGTTTCTTATTTTTTGCTCGGGAGATTTAATTTCTATATCTATTTCTTGGCACTTTTACTTATTTGATCAAGACATGTTTTCTTGAAAGCTTTAAGATCATCATGAGGAATAATAGTTTGTATAATTTGAATAAATTTTCTTTCATGTTTTTGATACAACCTCAAAAAACATTTTAACATCTACTATTTGCTAAACATTATATAAACGTTATACATAACGTTGAATTAACGCATGTTCATAAAAATTGAAGTTCTGAAAATTCCAGATTTCTTTCGGTATACTTTCCTGTGCGTCTGCATCTAGGGCACCTTCTCATGATGACGGTGGGCAACTGAGAATGCCCGTTATCCAGCAAAGTCCCTGGATCACGGCTAGTAAGCGGTCCTGACAGACGCATGCAAGCGTTTTGTGATGCAGAGTGTTAGATCCTCAGTATCGGTGGCTGGTCAGGGTGGGAAAGTAGGCCTGTCAGCGTCGTCATCATACAACCGCAGCTCTACATCGGTTCGTGACATGGCCAGTGTAGAGTTTAGGACTACAAGAAAAAAGAGCAAAGTTATCTTGACAGAACACAACTGTGAGTCAGAGCACAATGTGTTCTGTCATAAATCCTCAAAGTTTGAAGTAATGTCCCTACGGAAAGTCATCGATGATGATATTCGAGATACTTACAAAGATATTTTTGGTTTGGATATGGGAGAGTCCGAAATTGAATGCTGGGCTCCTAACATCATATGTAACTGTTGTTGGAAAATGTTTGGCAAATAGAAAAAGGAAACAAATACAGAGAACATCAAATTGTCCGTTTCAACGATATGATAAGGCCCTTTAAATGCTGATAACTGTCTTTGTTGTTGCAATAATATTCAGGGGTATAATAGTCAAATAAGAAAAATTGTGTACTCATCTGTTTCATCTGTTGTAGCTCTAGTACCAGCTATAGTCAAACACAGCTGTACTTATAATGTGTATCCACACGAGATAATTGCTGATACGATGGAAGTCAATGAAAAAATAGAAAAATAGATACGGATACAAAATCGGCATCTGAGATGAGTGATAAGACAGATAGTAACATAGATTATGGCTTAAGCTCTAAAAACCAAAATTAAAATCGCAACCTGTGTTAAGCGATCTTATACGGAATTAAGGGTTAGCAAAAGATGGTTCAGAATTTTTAGCATCATTTCTTAAAGAGTACAATATGTTGGAGCCAAAGATAAAAGTCTCTTTTTATATAAACAAAGAGAAGCAATTTTTAAAGTATTTTTTAAAGGATCAGGATTATTCGCTTGTTTATTGTACAGACATAAAAGACTTCATTAACGAGCTGAAACCAAATTATTACGATGCCAAAGATTGGAGACTTTTTATAGACTGATCGAAGACGAGTATAAAAGCAGTTTTGCTACACAATACAAACACTTATGCTCCAGTTCCCATTACACATTTTATTATTATGGAGGAAGAATATGTGAACATGGACATTCTACTGCAAAAAACTAATTACGAGACTCATAAATGAAAACTTTGCGGTGATCTTAAGATTATCACTATTTGACTTGGGCAACAGTCAGGATTCACGAAATTTCTAGATTAGTTCTGCTTACGGGACAGTCGTGATCGTGAAAATCATTATGTAAAAAAAATATTGGCCTACCAGAATATCACTCACACCTGGTTCCCGGAATGTCATTCACAAATCGCTAGTTGATCCAAATAAAATTCTTATTTCTCCCCTTAACATCAAGCTGGATCTAATAAAGCAGTACCTTAAAGCGATGGATAAATCTAGAGCCTGCTTCCAATATCTCGTTACTTAATTTTCAAAGTTGTCTGAGGCAGAAATAAAAAAAAAGGTTTTTAATGGCCCTCAGATCAGGATGATATTTCAAGATACTGCTTTTATTAGTACGATGAATCAGAAAGAAAAAAAAGTCTCGCAAAGTCTTAAAGCAGTTTTTCGAAATTTTCTTGACAATAAAAAAAGCCCTAGTTATAAAAAATGAGTTCATAAAATGATTTCTGACTTTCAGAACCTTCAACGTTAAATCAACTTTAAACTACATTTTCTTCATTCACACCTTGATGAATTTTCTGATAACCTTGAAGACTTTAGTGAAGAGCCGGGAGAAAGATTTTACCAAGATATTATGGTCATGGAAACTTGGTATCAGGGACGATAGGATGTAAATATGATAGCTGATTTTTGTTGGACGCTAAAGAGGGACTCGAAGGAAAGTCGGAAACGAAAGCGTACTTCGTTGCACAGATCGTTTGAAGAGAACAGAACGTGATATTCCACAAAGAAAGAGATTGACTAGAGCTTTAATTTTACATCACTAAATCAATTTATTGATTAATACACATATTTGTTAGTTTATACTTATTTATTTATTTACATATTTAAATTTATACATTTCTTACATATTTGTATTTACATTACATATTTATACATGGTTAACTTTCTCATATGTTTTTAGTGGATGTTGAAGTGTTTTCTGAGGTTATGTCAAAAACGTGACGTGCTAGGGTGAAACTGACGACGGTTTTAAATTTAGCGACTCAAAAAACATACAGTATAAATAGTCAGACCCCCAGGCTGGAAAAACTTTTTTCGTATAATTTTAGTGGATTTTAAAGTGTTTTTTGAGGTAATGTCAAAACGTGACGAACTGTGTAATTATACTAATAACTAATAACTAATAAAATAATACACTGAATGGTAATATATTATACTTGCGAATGAGTCAGTATATATATATGTTTGTGTATTGAAGCTTGATTCTGCTGTCAGCGCTTAAGGAGATTTATAACACTTAGACCTTACAAATAAATTCTGCTAAATATTTCAATAGACATTGGTCATAACTTAAAAATATCTTATATAAAATCTCAGACCATTTGACTTCACTGATTTTAAAATATATAATGTTTTAAGAACTATATGTTGAACTGTAACCTTATCAGAAAGTACATTAAAAATTAATTCATAAAGAGATGATTAGTAACATTTAACCAATTCTTTAAGAAGACTGTGATAAAAATATTTTAATAAAACTTTTGGTGTTTCTATAAGTTATTATTCTAAAGAAAAATGGTCTTAGAGTATACATATATTTATGTAGTAGTGGGGCTACACCCCACTTCATTCTGAAATGATGACAATAGACGTTGCTTAGTACAAAATCAAACATCTCAAGATAGAAAAATGCTAGGAAAATAAATATTTTTCAAAATTGTAGGTAATAGAATTGCTAATCTTGAAAAATTGTAGTTGTGTTTCAATAATGATAACTTGACCTAAAAATCAATTAGTTTCTGCCATTTTTTTCTGTAGTCAATAAGACTGTGTATTTTCAAATACTTCTTTAGTAAAAAAAAGAGTACGAAAAGAGAAATGTTGTCGTTTTTATATACAATTACACCGAAAAACATTTTTTTTTTTTTACATAACCTTACATTCTTCTTAAACGATAAAAACAGAGGTGGCTTAGCATATAATCGAATACGTTAAGATAGACAAACGCTAAAACAAAAAATTTTATTTCAAACTGTACGTAATCGAATTGCCAATTTAGAAAAATTTTAGTATAGCGTAGATTATGACATTCTTACCTAAAAAAAGATGAGTTACTATAATTTTTTCTTTAGTTAATGAGACTGCTTATGTTTAATTACTTCGTTGATAGCAAAGCCGCACGAACAAAAAAATGTTATCGTTTTTGTGTACAATTTCACCGTGAAACGTATTTAATTGTTCTAAAATTATGAAACCACGGTTCATTGGCACAAAATAAAATATCTTCGGATAAAAAGTGCTAGAAAAATGAATTTTTTTTTAATTTTAGAAAGTTAAAGTGCCAATCTAGAAAAACTATAGTTGAGTTTAAATAATGATAACCTCACCTAAAGATAAATAAGTTCCTTCCATAAGTTCTTTCCTCAGCCAACGAGACTCCTAGTCTTCTATTGATGAAAATAATTAAAAAATCTGTTAAAGAAATTATTATTAACTAACATGTTCATTAATACATAAATAATTATTTTATTGGAGGTACAGAAAATATACAATACTTTTAGAAGTAGCAGGATCGGTCAGAATTGAGCCACTGTACTTCAAATAGTTTGTTTCATACATCAAGTTACAAGTTTTTCTTTCTGTATCAAAAAGACCAACATTTAAAAAATAGTCTTAAAGCACGCATTAGTGTTTTGGGATATTACTTTGGTAAAGAAGAAAAAAAAATGCATTTTGACCGGAGAACCTTAGTCTCTGTTATAACATGAAGTTAATGTTTTATGTTCCTTATTTGTAAATATATGCAATCTATAAGTGCTAAATTAATTTTTTTCTTTTTAGCATCGAGTAAAACTTTTTTGCAGCTTTTTTTTATATCAGGAAAAGAAAAATACACTGTATATTCATATATTAAAAGTGCGATGACTGTGAAATATAGATTCTCTATGAACATAAATGCATTTAATGTTTATTAATAGAAATGAATAGACCTAATACGTACTTATAATTTAAGTTTTTCTTTTGATGCGAAATAACCGTATGACTGTAGCTGCGCTTTGTAATCGTATTATTTTTTTTATTCTTCATTGATGTTATTGAGAAATAAATTGAAAAAGATTAAGTATTTGTGCCTACAGTGAAAACATAAATTAAACAATTATAAACGTTAATAATATTTTCATTGAAATTTTCGTCAATCACAATTTGTCAGTATACTTTATTGAGAAATATTTGGAAAATTTTTAATTTTGATTCCTGTGATCTTGAAGTATAACTGATAGTAATTATATGACGGTATTGTTGATAATATTTATTGTTAAATCAAGAATGAGAGTTACTTGTAAATTTAAAACGGAGTTGTATATATACATTACTACATTGTAAACTTATCTTAAAAAAATCAGATATGAAACACTCGTTAAAAAAATTCAGTTTCTACAATTCTACTCTTGAAACAACCTGCAGAGAGAAAAAGACTTTAAAATAGCCCTGAAGATTGAGAAGATATAAATTCTTAAAAAGCAGCACAAATGAATTAAATATAATTATGTTTAAAAAATAATGTAAGATATGCGTCACCTACTAAGAGAGCTAGCATTTCCTATGAGAAGCGGAAGATAACTAAGAATATTATTGGACGAAATTAAAAAATTTTCGAATGATATACTCGCTAAATGTCATTTAAGACCGAGAGCATAGTTGGCTATAAAAAAAATTATTCAACTACATTTCGTGTCTTATCAAAAGAGAATGGTATTGCAGCTTTAGCATCCTTCGGCATTTTTTCAACACCATATGTCAATGATAATGGACAGTATTTTGTTCTAAAATTATTAATGTTTAATAGTTATAGCAACGTAAATTCAAGAAAGCCAATTAATGCTTCAACTTACTGATGTACTGTACAAGAGCAACGTTTACATTTCATAATAAAGATAAAGATCGATTAGTTTCTGTATCACGAAAAAATTTATCTTTATATCTGACTAGCAGCCCCCTGCCTCGGCTTTGACCGAGACTTACTAAATAAAACTCAGTACTTAGTGTGTTGGCATGTAATGTGAAATGTTTTCAGTTAAAAATTTTACATCTATTCCTAACACTTCTTAAAACGAAGATCTTCTTATTAAAATCACATTCGTTCGGAATCCATGCAGCTTATTTGGTCAAATAATAAGCTGCGAAAATTAAAAAAAATATAATCATGCTGAAAAGTACCGTGCGTTCCTTATGCCACAAATTTATTGTTGACCATAAGGGGCCGTTAATTTGCAGTTTTTCCCGTATAATTAACGAAAAGGGCTATTTTTGAGAGCTGTAAGGATTTAAAACTCCGAAATATGTATACTAAAAAAAAAATTTTTGTTCTTATCTTACGACTTTGTTACCAGAGTGACAAAGTTCTAATAACTGTAAGGGTTTAATAAATATCTGATCTCTAACGTAATGGATTCTACGATTCTTCGATTTTGACGCTGCTGTTTTAATTTCGACAAAATTTCTGCGTCAGTTTCTTGACGCCTAAAATTGTATTTATTAGATACATTTAAAGTTTTCCTTTCAATTCACCCTCTGACGACTTTTGGCATGCTTAAAACTTTTGTGACCCCTAAAGACTGTTTTCTGTCAACTTTGTTGAGTTCTAATATATTTGTTAGCGAGGTAGTTGAACGTTTGATGGCCCTAAAGAAAACCAGTGAGCTCCTTAAGTATACTCTTTCTTGACTGAAGCTTACAGCAATTGTGACTGCCTGGATATCACAAGGTGATCTTCTCTGGCTTACTATTAAAACCCCACACTTATTGGGAAGAAAGTGACCAAGTCCGAAGCCTTGGAGCTAGTTGTAGAGATCTTTCCCAACGTCTCCTGGTATAACATTAAAGACGTTGGTGTCTAAAGCACCTTTTTTTTGCAGATTTAGTTGCTTCGGTGATCTGATGTGGGGGGATTGATTCGTGGTGCTTGCTCATTGGAGAATATCTCGTTGGCTCAAGTTTTTCTTCCCTTTATAGCTGTTAGGTTTGCCCAGCACAGACCTTGAAGAGGATCTGTGATTCCTGGTTGAATGCCCAGAGTCAAGGGAGTAATATAGAGTCGTTGGTCAATGGGGTTCCCAGCCTTGCAAAGAACAACTCCGCTCGTGACGACAACCAGTGAATGTCTAACTTGTTTTAATAGTGGCCGTCTTTAGTTAACGTAGTCTTTTAGTCGACAAATCGCTTTCGTAAATGGTCGTAAAAATGTTTTTGTTGTTAAGGTTGTTTAAACTTATGTGGCCCTTAAAAGAACTTATGAGATTAATGGTTTAATATAAAATGTTAATACTTATAATGGCCCTGAGAAGGGCCAGTGGTGAGACTTTCAGTTATCACTTATTATTAGTCTCAATGATGGAGAGCTAGCTGCGGATATCTTTACTCTTATTCTTTGAGTCTCTGTATACGGAGACCGTACAGGAGGGAGGTACGCCGCTGACCAAAGAATATATCATCTTTGGGTCGTTCCTGGGGTAACCAATCGCTCATCGTTAGTCAGGAAAGTGGGCCTAGAGAACCTTCTCAGTAGTATGCCGTTGGGACGACTGGATATTGGGACGGACGTTAAGAAGAAAGCTGATGTGGCTACCTGTGCTCTTTAGGGCTGTCTTCCCTAGCGTACGTTGGTATTATAAAATTCTCTGACGGCACCAGGTCACATCTTGGAACGGCCACATAACTCTGAAGTGTTGAAGCAGATTGTGCTCTGGCTAGATACTCCTGGTATTTCACTGGAGTAGTTATCAGTATGATTAATTATTAACTGGTGGCACTTGTCAATCCTGGAGGATCAGAGTGAAAGTAGACCTAGGTTACTTTCCTAGTGGAAAGGAACGTCATTGGTAACCGGGGTGCTCAGCTGCACGATTAAGAAATACATTCACGATGCAGTTCGGTGAACTGCTGAGAAAGGACTATACAATCTTCGGCAACGCTCTGGCCTATTATAAATACACTTGTTTTATTCTGTTGCAGGTAGCTTTGATTTTATGTCAACGCCACCTAGCAGATTCTACTAAACTACCACGATAAGCTGGCGTCTTTTTAAAAAACTTTGAGCTTATTTATTGCAACTGTTCTTAACTTTTTCAAGATAAAATTTATACTCAAACCATCTAGGAAATGTCAAAAATCAGTATGCAAAATTTCAGCAAAATTGGTTCAGTAGTTTTCGCAGTTATAAATTACAATGGTTGTAGCGACTTTGCTTTATATTAGTAAGATGATATTCAAATTTCCAAAACACAGTCTTTTGTAGCATTTAATGAGCAAGTTATTCTGAATTAAACTGGCTTTCATTGATTTTATATTAAACCACCTATAATTTTCAATATAGAAATTAGTACTTGGAAATAAATAGCTTATCAGCTACCCTTATATATCAATAAAAACTAATATACAAAATAATTACGGACGCTAAGTCCAGGATCATAAACTTTGAAATGCGAGCTAATCATTTCTCAGACAGTATTTATGAGTAATATTGATCGAGTAATCCCACTAACTACTACACAGTAAAAAATAGAAATGTACTTGGAATTCTGAACACTCAGTGAAAGCTAGAATTCTTAGAAAATAAAAAAAATTTCCGACATATTATTCATCAACTATGTATAATTTAAGAAATCTAACAGTTTCTTGTTCAGTTCAATAGTCAAGGAGTTGCTAGCTAATTATAAGCAACAAAATTTATAAATTATTAAAAATCTTCGACCCATTGTATCCAATACTATAACCTACATAAGACATGTCGTTAAACTGAGAATTATTATTCTTAGTAATCGTCAACAATTTTTGTACACTAATGTAATGTATGATATAATAATGCAAATCAGTTTCATTAAAATTGTATAAATATTCTTCGTTATGGGTTATTTTTAAACATACAGAATCTTAAAAACACACTTCTCAGTGAAATTGTACATAAAAATGACAACATTTTCACTTTTGAACGCCTTTTTAATCAAAGAAGATACTTAAAACAAACAGTTTGATTAAAGAAGAAAAAAATGACAAAAACTCATTAATTTTTAGGTTAGGGTAGCATTATTTAAACTTTCTATACTATATTTTAAAGATTGTTGATTCGATTACCTACAATTTAACAAAAAAAATTGTTTTTGTAGCATTTTTCTATCTTGAGACATTTACTTTTGTACTAAGCAACCTCTATTTTCATTGTTTTAGAACATAAGCGCCTCCAGCCCGTTAACCTCCTGATAGTCTAATATTAGTTTAATACTCTATTTTTTAAATTTACCTCTTAATATTAAGAAAAACACAAATCTTTGTTCTATAGTTAAATAATCAAAGAAAAAATATCATGATTTCGATAAATAAGTCTTCATAAATTCATGAGTCTAACTTTTGCTCAGTTTCTGATCTCACAAAATTTATCTTCTGAAGAAAAAAAAAGTTAAAAACGCAATTGCTACAATAATCACAAAATTTGCTTAAATAGGTTTCTTGATTCTTATGACAGCAAAAAAAAATAAATAACGTAAAAGAATGTTATGCCATAATATCAAAAAGAATATTCTTAGTACAAAATGTATACAACGTTTCGGTTGTATATTGACAATTCTTTTCAAGCAATAAGTAAGCAACGTCGAATATTCACTCAGAAATACATATAACAAAAGTTATATATCGTCGACTTGAAAATTAACGATGTAGTTCTACTTACTATATAAAGTTTCGGTTGTATGTTGACAACCCTCTTTGAAAAAAAAGTAAGCAACATTTCGGTTGTATTTTGACAACCCTTTTTAAGCAAGCTATAACAATGGAAAATAAAAATTAACTCACTTACAAATCACATAAATCATACATAAGTCAAAAAAACGGAAGCAATGGCACAAACTCTTAAAACTTACAAGTAAGCAACGTAAAATGTTTACTCAGAAATGGATATAACAAAAGTTATATTTCATCGACTTAAAAATTAACGATGTAGTTCTACTTACTATATAAAGTTTCGGTTGTATGTTGACAACCCTCTTTGAAAAAAAAGTAAGCAACATTTCGGTTGTATTTTGACAACCCTTTTTAAGCAAGCTATAACAATGGAAAATAAAAATTAACTCACTTACAAATCACATAAATCATACATAAGTCAAAAAAACGGAAGCAATGGCACAAACTCTTAAAACTTACAAGTAAGCAACGTAAAATGTTTACTCAGAAATGGATATAACAAAAGTTATATTTCATCGACTTAAAAATAAACGATGTAGTTTTACTTACTATACAACGTGTACTGATAGTCATATTACATGTGTACAATGATTGTAACGTTATAAGGCACATTTCTAGTGACAAACAAGTGTCAAAAAGGCACAGGATTTAAATAGTAAAAATAACAATTATTAAATTCAAATATTTAAAACAAAAATAACATAGTAGACAAATAATAAAATGTTGTTAAATGGAAAAAGTGGTTATCAGCCTGAAAAAAGCTATTATAAAAGTTTAGTTTTAGAAATGAATCACATTAAAAAACGATCAAGTAATATTAATGAGACAAGTGACATACAAAACTTAAGTTAAATTTTTAAAAAATACACTGACGAATTGATAGGCTAATAACCAGTTTTTCCATTTAACAACGTTGTATTATTTGTCTACTATGTAATTTTTGTTTTATACATTTAAATTCTTTAACTGTTATTTTTATTATTTAAATCCTGTGCCTTTTCGACGCTTGTTTATCACTAGAAATGTGCCTTATAACGTTACAATTATTGTACCCATGTAATATGACTATTAGTACACGTTGTATAGTAAGTAAAACTACATCGTTAATTTTTATGTCGATGACACATAACTTTTGTTATATTTATTTCTGAGTAAGCATTTGACGTTGCTTACTTATTAGTTTTGAGGGTTTGTGCCATTGCTTCCGTTTTCTTGACTTGTGTATGATTTATGTAATTCGTAAGTGAGTTGTTTTTTATTATCCATTGTTATACCTTGCTTCAAAAGGGTTGTCAATACACAACCGAAACGTTGTATAGTAAGTAGAACTACATTGTTAATTTTTAAGTCAATGACATATAATTTTTGTTATAATTATTTCTGAGTAAACATTTGACGTTGCTCACTTGTAACTTTCAAGAGTTTATGCAATTGTTATTATTTTCTTGACTTGTGTATGATTTATGTGATTTGTAAGTGAGTTGTTTTTTAATTTTCCATTGTTATAGCTTGCTTGCAAGGGGTTGTCAATATACAACTGAAACGTTGTATAGTAAGTAGAACTACATCATTGATTTTTAAGTCGACGACTTATAACTTTTGTTATATTTATTCCTGAGTAAGCAATTGACGTTGCTCACTTGTAACTTTTGAGAGTTTATGCCAATGTTATTATTTTCTTGACTTGTGTATGATTTATGTGATTTGTAAGTGAGTTGTTTTTTAATTTTCCATTGTTATAGCTTGCTTGTAAAGGGTTGTCAATATACAACTGAAACGTTGTATAGTTAGTAGAACTACATCGTCAATTTTAAAGTCGACGACATATAACTTTTGTTATATTTATTTCTGAGTAAACATTTGACGTTGCTTACTTGTAAGTTTTGAGAGTTTATGCCATTGTTATTGTTTTCTTGACTTGTGTATGATTTGTGTGATTCGTAAGTGAGTTGTTTTTTTTTTTTTATTAATATTGCTTGCTTAAAAAGGGTTGTCAATATAAGATCGAAATTTTGCTGACTTCTTGCTTAAAGAGGGTTGTCAATATACAACTGAAACGTTGTATAGTTAGTAGAACTACATCGTCAATTTTAAAGTCGACGACATATAACTTTTGTTATATTTATTTTTGAGTAAACATTTGACGTTGCTTACTTGTAAGTTTTGAGAGTTTATGCCATTGTTATTATTTTCTTGACTGGTGTATGATTTATGTGATTTGTAAGTGAGTTGTTGTTTAATTTTTCATTGTTATAGCTTGCTTGCAAAGTGTTGTCAATATACAACTGAAACGTTGTATAGTAAGTAGATTTACATCGTCAATTTTTAAGTCAACGACGTATAACTTTTGTTATATTTATTTCTGAGTAAATATTCGACGTTGCTTACTTCTTGCTTGAAAAGGATTGTCAATATACAACTGAAACGTTATATACACTTTGAACTAAGAATAAACTCTTCGACAGTATTCTATAAAATTCACTAACATAAAAAATTTGATTAAGTTCTCTGAGTTAATATTTAAAAAAAACTTAAAAAATTAATTAAATACAATTTTTTAATTTTTTTTGTTATATTTATTTTTACTTTTAATTATTAAAATTAATAAACCTCAAAACTTCATGTAAAATATGACAATAGCATCTCCAGTTTTAAAGTTTTTATAAGTAATGAGACTTAAAAAAAAGTAAATTTATACATACTACAAAAATTCGAAGACTAATTTGTCACGTTCTACCTTGTTTTTCTAAAATAGATAAGAGAAAAATATTTAAACAGTGTTAGTTATATATGTATGGTGATCAAGTAGCAATTTAACAGAAATCAAATTCAACTCTTAGCATAATCTTATTTAAGAATTTAAGAAAGCTTTGACTTTTACTACAAAAAAGTCCTACAGCTGAAAATTATAAACATTTAAATTAAATTGCTAATTTCATCAAATTTCTATTTACAAAAATTTTTTTCATTTCATAAAAGTATAAAAAAAGCATACCTACAATAAACAATGAAATCATTGCTTTAGACTCAGGATTAACAAGAAATCTTAATTAGTCCACGTGTGCTATGGATTTACAATAAAACTATCTAACATTTTTTCATTAATAGTTGTATTAAGTAATTTGGGATGAAGTGTTTGTGACTGTAAACATTGTTTAGACCGTAAGAATATTTATGATAATCCTATTATGTTCCATTACTATTTATGGAGATTATGGTAAATAGCAAATGTAAAAAATCATTGTCCTATATTATAAGCCAAAACGACTCACTACACAATTTTGATCCATTTATACAAGTTGATTCAGTATAATGAAGTAAACAACTTAAGAAATAATAATAAAAAAAAACTAGTCGTGGACCCCATACAAGCCTCCAGTGAAACGAAGTTCCATTCGCTTTTTTGTATACTTTTGCTACATACAATCACAATGTATATAATAGAATATCAAGTTAATGAAGTAAGAAAATTAACGGTCAAATATATCGTATATTA
The DNA here is from genome assembly GCF_036245765.1 of Copidosoma floridanum. Lineage (NCBI taxonomy): Eukaryota > Metazoa > Arthropoda > Insecta > Hymenoptera > Encyrtidae > Copidosoma > Copidosoma floridanum. The sequence continues at coordinate 1,833,958 of NW_028321898.1, read as the reverse complement.
TTCCAATAATAAATAGGGATAACTAACAAAAACATTTTTTTTAAACTAGGAGTGGGTCTCAGGAATCCTGGCAAAAGTTAAACTTCCAACTTAAATGTCATTAAACTTGGTATAACAGAAACTAAGAAAATTGGATTATACCTTATTTCAATAGGTATTTAAGAATTTCATATAAAAGTAGTAAAAATTTTATTATTATTACGTGTTCGAGCACGCACGTGCATAAAATACATATACTTGTGTTACATGTAATTTAAACATTCCAAGTACTTCGATTTTTGCTATGATATACGTTGTAATATATGTAAGAATTGTTGGTCATCTAATGCAGAAAAAACGAAATAAATTTTACCACAGTGCCCGAGATAAAGTACTTTTTGATACGTGGGAAAAAAACTTTTTTGTATAAAGTTTTCATTCGTGAATTTAATGTGGCATTATATATTGACAACCAATTTCTGTTACAATCATTGTATCCGACAAATACAAATTTATTTGAATTTCAGCCACCATAAAAATGAAACTATTCACTCTATCTGATTCAGATTAAGAAAAACAAGAGACATATAGCTAGTTTTCGTTGTAAAGTTGTAATTTTTTATTTGATTTGTTTTTTATGAATGTTTATAATTTAATATTGAAATTTTGCACGTTCTTATAACTCACTTCTACTAATCTGAAGGATAATAACAAAAACATAGGTTTGGTCATGTGGAAATTATAGTTATAATACATGATAAATCAAAGAAAATAAATCAATTTATAGCTCGGATATTTAGGACGTAGCTTTGCCTTTGAGATATGACTAGTAATTTTTAGAATCATTACAATTGTTTGTATGAATCTATGTAACATACATTTTTGTACCTCAAAGATTATTTTTTATACGAGGAACTATTTTTGGGCTACCTGGCTTTCCTTAAAAAATGTGACTTTTTTTGAAATTTTAAAAGGTTATGTTGTGACATAAATTTTTCAAAGATTTTGTAAATGTCCATATTAATTTTTTAAATACGGCATAGGAAAAAAAATTTTTTTTCAACCACTTCTTTTCAAGGTTCAGTCACAAAAAGAAATGGTTATGTTTGTGCACAGTCCAACCCCTCTATGTTAATTTGTACACCTCGATTATGTACTTCCCCTTTGGAAAACTCGTAAAAATTGTTATTGTTAGCCAATGTTGCTTTCCTGTCCAGGTACAGCGTTTTTTCTTGGTTTAAAAAGTTAAGTTGTCGTATAATACTTATTAAATACTTTATGCACGTTTATTTCACATACATGTATACATATGTGCATGTATGTAATGATTGGAACGTGCAACTCATATAAATAATAAACATGCGTTTACTTTGCTTCGAGTATAAGTACAGCTGTTGCTTTTCCCTTTTATATCCTTCTTCTCGATAGCTTTACCTTAGTTTGAGCAAGCGCATCAGTTTTTGGTTTAGTGTTTCATCGTAATGTAGAAACATATATACTTAGATACCTATAATATATGGATACATATATAGTTATCGCAGCAGCACGATAGGAAGGGAACAAGCGTCGTACATGCGAGAGGAAGAGGGACGGAGCAGTAGACAGTAAAGTGACGTGTGCTGCAAAAAAGAGAGACGGAGAAAGAGGTAGAATGTGTCAGAAAGGAGATAGAGGAGAGGGCTTGGGCTACAAGATGGGTGGCTACGTTGTTTCGTAACACGTTTCTCCTCACGTGGCTGTTCACAGCCCAACATAAGAAGTTTTACTTTAAAAAAAGACATCGTTAAGAGTGGATCCGTAATTGTAGAATGTATTAGGTTCGAGTACAGTAATAAATATATTTTGGTGCTCTTACTTGTAAGTATTACAAGATCACAAAAAAATAAAAAGATAAGAAGGTGAATTATGACTGTGTCAACACGACAGCTTCACTATTCTTATAAACCAACAATTAAATTTGTGATAACACTTTAAAGTTTTACTTTAAAGTGTTAATTAACATTTAAATAATAATTATTTACCAACTTAAAAAAGCTTTTTATTTCGCAATTTTATATCCATGTTACAAATAGTTACTTTTAAATTAACAAAGTAGTTTTTTTTTTACACTGATCAAAAGTTCTTTAGCTTAAGAAATTTTCGCCCTTTGTTAGCATTAGAGTGTTATATAAAAAAAAATTGAATTTTTAAATATGTTTATTTTGTAGGAAGCTTCATGGCAAAGAAGTTTACGGTTGTAAAATCACTCTACGAACAGTACAAGTGAAGATAAAAGCTTAGAACTAAATAAACAATTGGCAACTAATCATACATTTTTTAAGAAATAAATGAAATCAACTTCTGACTTAGACAAGCAGGGGGGCTGAGATTCACTTTTGTTGATATAACTATATAATATAAGATGTATGCATGTATACTCGTACAAGTGAAACAGTTCTCAGCCTGATGCCACCGCATGCTTGCTCCTCCTTCTTGCTCTTTAGTTTTTCCCCGCTATAGTGTATAAAGCTGTATACGTTACTTCAAGTTGTTCTCCGTTTCTGGGCGTGCACAGTAGCACTCAATGACTCTCTTATATTCATTGTAAATAAAATAAATGTATGGTGATATACCAAACACAATGAAGAAAACGGGTTTACTGATAAATGTGTTCATTTAGCGTAACAAAAAAAATTAATAACAATCCTAACAGTTACTCTAATGACACTGAGAAAGACACAACGCAAGCATGTATATGTTGCAACGGCCACAATCAGTCTAATATCTTTGTACTATACATACTTTCGTTCTCATCGTATTCCGTACAAGTCGTATCTATGCTATACAGTAGATGTTGCTAAATGTAACCGATATGTGGGAAGTAGAACAAGTCCCCTGTCGAATATATATGTATACTGTAGCTGTTACCACAGCAAACGAATATACCTACAACGATACTGTAAAGTCAGTCTGCTCATATCTGCCCACTCTTGTCTCTCTTACCACAATAAAGCTTTCTAGTCACTTAAGCTTTACATGAACCAGAGTTATTCTCCTGCACTCTCTCTCATCCTAGACTGTTCTGTTAGAGTGGAGCTGTCCACAAGTACCTACCTAACCAGGTTACGTCAGATATACATTAACTTACATTCTAAAACGCATTTCTAAATTTATATTTTATTGAACATTTCTCTGACTTTTTAAAACTTATAACGTCTTAATGGCTTTATCAGAATATCTGCGAAATTTTCGTTTGATTTAATTTTACTACATTGATTAAATTATTTACACAACTTTTATTTACAAAATAACAATAAGTTTCAATGTGTTTAGAATTTTTTGTAAAGTTAACGTTCTCACAATACGTACAGCACCACTATTGTCTTCATAAATTTTAATTGGCTCTTTAAACTTAATTCTTAAATCACTTAAAATAATTCTTATTACTCCCAGTTTGCTTACTCTTTTAGATAATGCAACATACTCAGCTTCAGTTAATGATTAAATAACACTGTTTTGTTTTCTCGATTTTTAAAAAACTGCATTACAATATAATCTTACAATAAAACCTGTCATAGATTTCCAATTCACTACATCTTGCTGACCATTTTGCTGACCATAACGTGTATTTTTGTTGGACTGATCCTCGTGATCACGCTACTGTTGCTACTGCCAACTGTCGCCCTAACAATAATCACCATATTTTCGTCCAGCTCCTCGACCGTGATTACTACGATGCTGTCAATTATGTTTCTGCTGACTCGGACACTCTTGCTGCTGCACACTGCCTCTTTGTTGTTGCTGTTAAGGCCATTAGGATTTGTTGGTCATGTTCGTGCTTGTAGACTAATCTTCAAAGTGTCTTATCTTGCCACATTTAAAACATGCTTTGTCCTTTTTCTCTCTGATTTGAACATAGTTGTATCCTTGGTACTTCTTTCTTCTCTCTCTTTAGTGTCAATCATTTTGATCTTATTTTTAACAAATTACACTATCTGATACGATTCTTTTAAAACGTTACTTAGATCATTAATATAACTTAACGAATTTGGTAAAGATTTCAACATACACCTTAATTTTTTTTTTTTTTACAGACCATTGCTCCTGCACTTCTCAACTCATTTATAAGTTTCTTAAACTCCATGAAAAACACTCTTGAATTTGAAAAATTTTTTCATTTTAATCTTTCCAATTTTTTCCTTACACATGTTTGCAGTGCAGTGGATTTTTTAAGATACATTTTATCAAACTTATTCATAATGCTCATGGCCATTTCTTTGTCCTTGATAATTTTAAATTAATCATTTGAAATTGAACAATATGTATGATTTGTTACTTTTAAGTCTTTTTCCAATCACTGTTCTTCTTTGTCCATTTTCTGTTGCTCTCCTTTCACCACCTCATTATATTTTGTTAACTTTAAAAATTCGAAATTCCATTCTTCCAAAAACTATAATCTTTATTGTTGAAAACTGGTACTTTTGTATCTTTGGCCATCTTGGCTTTTTTTTTTTAGATACTTCTATTTTTTCTGAAAAACAAGCATTTTCACTATCAACATACGAGTGATCACTATTTTAAACAATTTTCTCAAATCATTTTTCGTTGAGTTAACACCTTTTCTTAACTTTTTGATATAATTAATGCACGTGTCTTTTTCAAAATTCATCGACTCCAAAGAGAACCATGAAAATCAAAATCAAATGACACTGCAACCACGGACTCAGCTACTATGTTAATAAAATTAATGTATTGTGAGATAGCCAACGCAAGAGAATGGACTGACTAACTAATATGTTTCTTTAATATAGCAAAAAAAAATAACGATCCTTACAGTTACTCTCATGACAATGAGAAAGACACAACGCAAGCGTGTTCACCCAGCAACGGCCATAGTTAGTCTACTACCTTCTTACAATACAGATTATTGCTCTCATCGTATTCCATACTAATCGAATCTATGCCTAACAGTAGAAGTCGCTAACTAAAACAAATATAAATTTACTAATATTCTTATATTCACCTTTCTTTGGTTCTACTCAGACAGTAGCTTCTCCCCACGCCACGTGCAGTCAATACTACCTACACATTTATCGTGGTCCCTGGAAATGTATACGTTGGCTGTAAGAGTGGCTGATAAGTCCATTTCTTGTAAGCAAAGTATACGATTTGATCTTAGGTTTTTTTAATAGAAAAAAATTGCTAATTTACCTTTACGATCTTCTTAGAAATGTAAAAAGAATAATTTTAGCCTGATCGAACGTTCACTTCATTAATTTCCTTAAAAATACACGAACAATTACCAATTTAATAATTAGTTTTTATTGTATCTCTACTTCTATTGCTCGTAGATAAATATATAAATTGTCAATTACTTTGTCATCAAATTTTCTACAAAGCAGACACTTTGAGGAATGTATTTTATTTTTCTCACACACTTATAGTTAGAAAGTGCAAAACTAAGTTGTTTATACTAAAAACTTCTATCAGCGTAGAAAAAAAGGCAACCATGTTCATTGGAAAGCAACCGACAGAAAACATAGATTTGACAGTGCATAATGAAAAGCTATTTGTTAAATTATAAAATATTTACTAGTTTTTTTTAAATATTTTTTAACATAAAATTTTAAAGTAATATTACAAATTTATTGGTTAGTTTACAAGACTAGTTGTGTTATTATGTTAACTAAGTCACAACTTATGTGTTTAAAGTTATACTTCTATGGGCACGTTCTAAGCTACCGAGTAAATCAACGATTTTAAATTGTTGACTTTGAGAAAAAGTGTAATGAAAGTAGATTTTGCTCGACTCTTCCCGTTCACCCCACCCCTTTCGATGTACTCTTGTTCCCCCTACACTACCTAACATAATCGCGTTACACCTAGCCACACAACATTATTGCTCAAGATCATAACACCACACCACACCAAACATTTTGAATTTTACTTATTTTTTTTTTAACGAATGGAAAAAAAAAAAATAGTTTCTTAAGAGATTTGAGCTCCCCATCTCTTGCACAATGGGCCAATCCTTTACATACTTTGCTATAAGTGAGCCCAATAATGGAAAACTGATTACTTCATTTTATCGTACAGCTCGTAACTTATGTTAAAACTTTTTTTTTGGTACATTTATTCGTCAAACATTTAAAACTAAGTATATATATATATATATATATATATATATATATATATATATATATATCTTCCTATATTATACAGTTAACTCAGTGGCGCATTCCACACAAACCCTCCACCGCCCCCCATTTGCCCGCCACCGCCCCCCACCAACCCCCCACAAAATAAGGTAAAAATCCGTTATTTTCTTGCTTATTTTGACATATCGTAGTTTTTCTCAAAACCCCCCACAGCCCCCCACCGACCCCCACAGCTCCCCCACCAACCCCTCGCACAATTTTTCATGGCCCCCCACCGCCCCCCCACAAAATATTATATGAATAGTATAGAAGTATGGTATAAGTCTTTATTCAAGCCAGGGGGCCCAACCACGTATGGCTTGATGGGATAATAACAATGTATGTTTAAATATTTAATCAAATAGTTACAGATTACTGAACAATACTATAATCAGCTAAACTAAAATACAATCAATTGTATTTCGATTTACTGGATCTTTTGGTTTCTTTGTAAGCAAAAAGTTTTTGGTGGGCTGACTTTTTTTGATAGCATTTTGTAACGTTGCATTTTGCCAGCCCTGTCAATGTGTTAAAGTCTATAACCACATTCTTACCAAATCACATGGAAATATTGTATAGTATTTTTCCTCAAAACATCCCACATTTCCCCACCTACCCCCTATGGCCCTCCCACTGACCCCCACGAATTTTTTCATGGCCCCTACCGCCACCCCACGCCACTTTTTTGGAACCTGACCGTGATCATACCGTCTTTACTCATCTTTGGACAAAACTGTCTTATTGCCATGATTTATTTTATGGTTAAGAAGAAATTGAAAGTTATAAATTGATTTATAGGAGGTTGTTGCGCAAAACATCATAATTTATACAACTAAGTACGTTAAAAAACCAATTTATATGGAGTTAACAATATTTTTAAACCAAATCATATATACACATATATTGGTGCGCATAATTATTATACCATCATCACTTATATAATCCTTTATTACACAATTCTTCTTTTTACGTACATTAACTTTAGTTAAATTTAGACTATCATTTATACAAACAATAAAAGTTTCGTATGACTTTATGAGTCATCTTATAAAGCCTGATGAAACCACAAAGACTTACGTCCATTTCTATTTTGTTTTAACTTAATGCTGAAATTGGTACAATAGATTAACACGATATACATTCCTAATATGTATTATTAATTAATAAATTTTACCTTTCCATAAAAAAATAATAATTAAATCATGTTATGAATATTAGATACATTATTTATTCAAAAATTTTTTTTCAAACTATATTTTTAATCTCTAAACTGTTTTCTCTATCGACTTGAACAAAAATTCCATTTTTATTTTTGCATCTTGATAAAGCCACATATAATTGACCATGAGAAAATAAAGGTTTTTTTAAGTATAATCCCACATTATCAAAACTTTGACCTTGAGACTTATTTATAGTCATAGCAAATGCTACAACTAATGGGAATTGTTTTTTATGTAAAATAAAAGGTAACGATAAAGTATTTCCAGTATTCAATGTAATTCTTGGAATGAAAACTTTATTACCAATTTTTTCTCCCGTTACTATTTCGCTTTCTACGTTATACTTCAGTAATTTAGTAATTCGCAATCGTGTACCGTTACATAATCCGTCTGATACACTCAAATTTCGAATTAACATTACTATTGTACCTATTTTTAATTTAAGTTCATGAGGTGGCAAGCCTTCACTAATGTTGTTTAACATTGCTACGGGAAAATTTATAGAAATATTATCATCTGATTTATCAACACCTTTATTTGTTGCAGTATCGATGCTGTAATAAGTTTTAGTTTCCCCATGTAATTTACTTAAAATCTTATTGTTTAAAAAAAAAGTATATTTATTATGTGAAGTTAGTATTACGTTATTGTCAAAACAGTTGCTGTAATTACCAAATATTTTGGTACAGACATCATCTGTTATCCAGGATTTAGAAATGTTTAATATTTCTATGTCCCCATCTCCAATTCTTAACAATAATTTTGAAAATTCGTTATTACTAGAACGGATATTATTTTGTAATCTTAAAATTTTGAAGAAGTTCCATAAAAATGATGATTTAATAGTTTCTTTTATTATTATAGTTCTATTACCGTTTTTTATAACTGGAAGGATTTGTCGAAAATCTCCTCCTAATACTATTAATTTATCAAGAAAGCAAAGTTTTGTATTACACAAGTCTCTCAACGTTCTATTAACGATTTCTAGAGCTTTTTTCAAAATCACAGAAGCCTCGTCCCATATTATTAAATCAACTTCCTTTAATTTTTTTTTTTTTCAGTTTTAAATTCTAAAAATACACTTTCAATATTATCTAAATCTAGAGGTAAACGAAAAGTTCTATGACTGGTCATATCTTTTGGTAGTAATACAGATGCAATTCCTGTCCAAGCCATTGACAAAACAATTTTACCTCTAGAAATAAAGTAATAAATGAGTGTCTTATGGAAGTAGGTTTCTCCGGATCCACTAGGACCATCTATGAAATATACTGTTTCATCTTGTTCACAAATAGTTTTAAAAATTTTTCTTCAATCTTCATTTTAATTTGTGTACATTACATCGAACATTTGTTTACTGAAAGATATTTCCTCAATATTGCAATTATTTATATAGTTGCTAATGATTGGTGTCGGTAAACTAAAAGACTCACATGATTTACCTTCTGATACCAAAATTTGATTAATATGTAGAAGAGCACAATTATTATTATCATTATTGAAGTCTTCCGTAAAATATTTTTTATATTCATTCCTTATTTTATCTCCTCTAATATTTTCTAAAATCAAAAACCAAGCAAAAAATTGTCTCAACTGGTATGGAAACATAATTGTAATGGCTTTTTTAAAACTATTGTTGACTTCAGAATAACGTTCTATTAAACCCATTGCAACTGCAGTATCCCTGAAAGTTTTATATGTTATTCTATTATGTTTTTTAACGTCTTTAAACGATGTAGCCTTATGTAAATTATTTAAAATTAGTTTAAAAAAAAGCCTTCATGATTTTTTGGAGATACTATGTTTAATCTACCTATAGCAATATTTTTCAGTGTAACTTTCCTTTTTTTTCAAATTTTAAGTTTATTGTCAAAAATGTAATGTTCTGAAACTTTAACATACTTTAGTGATTTTGCAAAATCATCTACCTCATTTAATGCAAACTAAGCTGTAAGGGGTGGTTGATAATTTTTCATTACATTTTTGATATCATTTTCTTCAAATATAAGTTTTTGTTTATTTTTAAGATGAACAGCTAGATTGACAACTGTATGACTTCTACCACAAATTAGATATTCTTAAAGTCTCCAAGCTGCTTCAATTGGACTAACATATCTAGCATCAACATAACTACTAATTTTATCTACTATTTCTTCATTCCATTCGTTTGATTTTCCTATTTTAATGTAGATTTAATATCATTAATTAACATGAATAGAATATTGGATTTTATTAAAAATTTACGTGTTTTTTTTTATTTCAGATAATAACTTGAATGTTTCAAGATAACTTGATGTATCAGGAATCATAAATTCCCACTAAAAATTTGACGTGGTGACTTCAAATTTATCGTATTCCAACATATATCATTTTCCAACAATAACTTTACTGTCTAACTGAAAAAGTTAAGAATAAATATGAATAAATACACACAAATTGTAAAAATGTATTTTTTATAAAATATTTGGAAGTTGGGAGGTTAGCGCAGTGCGCGCAGGGGGGCGTAAGCCCCACTAGTATATATATATATATATATATACTAGTGAGGCTCCGCTCCCCTGCGTGCTCCGCGTGGCTACCCCCACTTTTATTGTGTTATAAGTGTAATTTTTTCAAAATAGGGTTTGTATTAATAATTTTTAAGGCCTTAATAAATGATAAAATTAATTGTTAGTATAAAAATAATATGTTGAAGTATATTTTACAGAATTTCAAAGACTATCACATTTTTCGAAAATACTCGGAAATAAATTTTCTACGCTGGAATATGATTACTGGTCTGATTTTAAAGAAATATAAAGAACAAGCTGCTAATTTTAAAGAAAAGTAGTAAAATTTATATAGACAGAGAGATGTGCCCTTGAATTTTTGTTGGTGAGCTTTATTATTTCTTTTAGTGGCTCCCTTTTTTAAATGAGCCCGCTATCCTGTATGTGTCAATAGATATTTCTAAGCTCTTATAACTATATATGCCCCCTGCGCGCTCTGCTCACCAACCCCCGTAGTTGCAAATTAGATTTACGAAGTATGGAAAAATACCCGAATTATATTAATTCTTACTTAAAATTTATATATGTAATGAATGTATAGTGATCATAATTAATAACATAAATTTTTAACTATCACTTTTTATTTTTCCTCACTAATATCAGCTATTACTATGAGATTAGTAGAACACGATTTTCAAAACAATATAATTTTTGAAGAAGCATGTAACGTTATGCTGCCTTTTCAACTACGAATATTTTTCGCATGGTTTATTATGTCTGAAAATTTTTTTGGTAATATTATTTGGAACACATACAAAAAATTTTTCATTAAAAATTGTAAAGATGATCAAAATAAAGCTCTTTTACATGTAAACGAAATTTTTAATTCTGAAAATATGTCTTGTAAAGATTTCAGTTTACCAGAACCAACAGAAACGATGAAAAAAAATATTGATACTGACGATGATGAAAGAATATTTTGTAAACATAAATTCCATGAAATGTTTTTACAACTCAATTATGATGAATGTTGAATTTTTCAAGAAATAATAAAATTAAAAAAAAAATTTTATTCATCGATGGTCCTGTCGGATCTGGAAAAACTTTTCTATACAAAAGATTTATTTATTATTTCATATCAATTAAAAAAAATTCTTACAATGGCTTGGACAGGTATTGCTTCTACTCTGCTTCCAAAGGGAATGACTACATACACCACTTTCAGACTTCTTTTGGAATTAAGCACTATAGAAAGTGCATTCTTCCAGTTTGAGCCAGATAAACAAAAATTACGTAATGTAAAAGTAATTATTTTGGATAAAGCTTCTATGGTACCAAAAAAAGCGTTAGAAATTGCTGATAGGACTTAAAAAGATTTATCTAGTGGTAATAAACCTTTTGAAAATAAAATAATAATTTTAGGTAAAGACTTTCGTCAAATTCTCCCAGTAGTAAAGAACGGAAGCAAAATTACTATTGTTCGAGAAACCATAAAATTTTCCAAGTTTTGGCCTTTATTTAATATTTTCTATTTAAAAAATAATATACGTTCAATTGATGAAAAATTATCTTCATTGCTACTAAATATAGGAGAACACAAAATTAGAACTTTTATAATTCCTCAGACATTGAAAACAAATGATACGTGTTTTTAAATTTTAAATAATGATGATTCTTTTATAAGTAAAGCTATATTATCATCTCACAATAAATACACTAACTTTTGGAACAGAAAATTAAAAATAATATGGTAGGAATATTAGTAACGTACTATAGTATTGATAAAGCAAATCACAAAGAAGTAGATAAATTAGACGATAATATTTTTACTAATTACTCTACAGAATATTTAAATAGTAGTAAAGAAGGTCTTTTTCACACGAATTAGATTTAAAAATCAACGCTATTGTTATATTAATACGAAACTTAAACATATCTAAAGGACTTTGCAGCGGTACAAGATTATGAATTACAAAATTATTTACATACAACATCGAAGCTGGAATAATCTCAGGTAAAAAAAAAGAAAATAAAGTCTTTAGTCTAAGTATAACAATCAATACAAACAATTCTTCTTCACTACCATTTATATTGTACAGAAAATGATTTCCATTTATCTTAACTCTTTCTATGGCTATCAATAATTCTTAAGGTCAAAGTTTTAATGCCTAAGGGTTGTTTTTTAAAAAACCATTATTTTCTAATGGGCAATTATATGTTGCACTGTCTAGATGTTGAAACCAAAAAAAAATTTTTATTTCAATTGAATCAGAAAACCAATTTGAAATTAAAAATATTGTTTGGAATAAAATTTTAGAGTAACAAAAAAACTATTCTATAGTTCATTACTATTCTTATACTTTCTTGCAAATTTTATCTTCCATCAAAAAAGCAAATTTCAGTACCGTCTAGTACCCAGATTTATGTAATCATAAGCAATCCGTTTTTTGTTACATGTTTTCGGATACACCATCATGGATGCAAAATTTTATCAGTGTGATAAATGTGACTTAAAATTTTCAAATCAAGAGTGTCTATCATCGCACGAAAAAATTCACAAAAAAAAATTTTTTGTATGTGATCTGTGTAGCATTATAATATTAAACAAGAAAAACTATTTGCGTCACACAAAGGAATGCCGAAACATTGAAAAAATTTTTAAGAGTATTAAATGCAAAAAAAGTTAAAAAAAAAATCATCACTTACAGAGACATTTGAAAAGTCATGGAAAAAACGTTCAAAAAAATATTTGTCAAAATTGTGGAAAAAGTTATGTACGGTTAACTTAATTTTTTATTTTTATTATAAAATCATTTTAACAAGCTCCCACGCCTTAAAAGAATTTCGGTGCTCTCTTGAGATCCTAAACAACAATTTAAAATATACTGAGTCAATGTTTAGTATCAAGCTGTCTTACAATCATGGTAACAAAAGAAAGTGAATTTACGGGTGTACGGTAGATGGTGCGTTTACCCCTAAAAGCAGAGCACCTAAAAAGACATTTTAGAGTATGTAATTAAAGAAAAACATTGTAAGTAAGATAATTGTAACAAAATTTGTTGTTATGGTCAAATAAAATTATATTTGAAAATTAGACTACTTGTAACGGTTAATACACAAGGCTTGACTAATATATTTACATTATACATAGGAAAAATGGAGGGGAGCTGAGAGGGAGCTTAGGGGGAGCGGGGAGAGGTGGGGGGAGCGGGGGGAGCAAAACCTCGCTCTAACTCTTACGACTATATAATATAGGAAGATATATATATATATATATATATATATATATATATATATATATATATATAACCCACTTAAAAGCAAAAAAAAAGTATATTAAAAAAAACTTTTTCTTGCATTAGAGTTTAATAAGGCTTTTACTCGCTCAGAAGTCTGAAAAGGCTCTTTCTTGACGCAAAGTTCAAAACTACTTTCGCTTGCACGAAATTCTGAAAATACCCTTTCTTGCCTTTGATTTTAAAAGGCTCTCGGTTGATCATAAATTTAAAAAGGCTCTTTCTCTCTCTCAATTTTAAAAAGGCTCTTTCTTGCTATTGCATCTGAAAAGATTTTTTGTTGCACTAACCCGATGAAATTAGGTCACTTCGACATCGTCATGGTCTCGATTTTATCAAGGGTAAAGTAGCTGTAAAAGTAATTTTTTGAATTTCAAATAATATTGGAAGAAGTAGAAGAAAAATTCACGTCAGAGATTGCAAAAAGTGGTATGATTTACGTGAAATAGCTCTTTGTCAATTAACAAATTTAGAATACAAATTGACCGTCCATCTTTAAAAGATTTATCATCGAAAGTGTATCGGATATATCATGAATCATAACCAAATCGTCAAAAATATAAGTGTGCTTTAATGAATGCTTGTTAACTAAAATCTTTTCTTGTGATCGTTATGGACAGCTTAAAAAAATCTACAGATCCTGTCAGAAATCACAACTTATACCACTGGTGTGTTCCTAGCCCAAAAGGTTTCCTAAGTGTGGACGAAACTGATAGCACTAGTCATATGATCACAGACAACCAGGTATGCATTTGGTTGCTATTTATGATGATGCACCTTCCAATGGTTTATATTTCGATAGCTACGGGATCCAATCTTATGTACTGCAGCACATTAATTGACAATTTCCTCGCTGATTTAAAAGAGAATGACAAATTTGCCAGACGTGCTTTTTTTATGAAGGTGCTGTCAAGAAAATTTGAAAAACTTGGTATCTGGTGACAGTGGATGTCTGGTAAAATGTTTACAAAAAAGTTGCAAAAAAATGTTTTTGATATAAGTGAATTTATAAATATACTCGTAAATTGTATTCGACGCATTCTTAAACATCTAGTGACAGATACTAATGTTTCATAAATATTAACTCCAAAAGTAAACGTTGTAAGCGTTTTGCGATCCAACCTCTGAACATTTATAGACTGTAAAATATTTTATACTTAGCGTTTTTTATTCGCACGTAATACACGATCATACTATTTTTAATTAACGTTATCCTGAATGTGTTGTCAACGAAATTTGTCATGCTGAAACGTGACTTACCACTTCCAAACGTTTTTCACACTGTCTTTTCCGAGATACGGCTAGTATAAAATAGTCGGATTAGTCATTAGTCTCTGCTTGCTCGTCGTATCGATAATACAATTGAACAGAAAAATGGAGTTTAAAAACAATAGGGTAGAGGCGTCAGTAGCAATCGATCACTCGAGCATAAAACAGTATTAACAGTCACCTCCACAGATTTTTTGCAAGTATTATGAGTTGAAGAAATCATTTGGCAAAAAATACCGTAGTTGGTCTGGAATATAAAATATTACTCGATAACGATTAGGAGGCTGTAGTTTGTCTATTAAGCACAGATTTTGAAGTAATTCCTTTTAAAATTTTGAAGTGGATTGAATTCAAATTGGCGTTTACAGACGGTGATAGTATTTTACCACGGACGACAGCAACTTGCAGAACATCAAAATTTATGGCTCCATCTAGCATTATTTAATACTGTTGCACTTAAAAAGAATTTTAATTCTTAAATAAATTAGTCTAATGCACACTACATCCTTAATATTCAAACTATATTTTGATGTCATGAAAAAAAATTAAAAAATATTTCGGACTTTTTCTATTGGAGAGACCTATTATTATTATTATTTAAAGAATACCCATAGTGATCGGGAAAAAAAAATTATAACCTCTTTCGTATTTCAGAAGAGAGTGAGCCATCTCCTCACGCTTAAATTTTGGAGGAGAACCTAACTCCGACGTAGGTGCTGGGAGTTGGTTGTGATGGGCCAAAGTATTATGACAATACTATAATAAAGCTTGTCGTTTATCACAAAAGTTTTGACCCACTAAACCGCCATTTGTGATTAGAAAATCGTTAAGGATCACATAAAAATTTAAAGGTCTCCTTTGTACAGTCTTATACGCTGTTCCTCTAGTTAAAACTTGATGGGGCGTGATTCCAGTATGATTAATAATTTTACTAGTCTTCACTTGTGAATACTGTTGCAACCAACTACACTATATAAGGTTTCTGGCAGCACCAAGTTGGAGCGTGATTGTGATAAAGTAAATTTTCTCTTCTGGGACTTACATTCTTGTGCTTGTAGGCTCGTTGTCTACCCAAGTCCCTGGTACGTACCAACGTCAACTGTTTCGATTTGGTTGCTCAGTTTACTACTTGCGCTTGAACATTTAATAAAGGGGTTGAACGCTGTCTATAAGGGCTTACCTCTAAACAACGATTGGGGTGAGACACCTAAGCGTTTAAATAGTGCTGCCAACAGTTAACCTTTGGTTGGTACTGATTCAAAAAATTCTTATTCTAATAATGAGGATGAAATCTTCGTTCTTTACGATTATCATAATTATTTTTTTGGAGAGACCTATTATTATTATCACTTTTGCCTTTTCATTTTCATTTTCCTTATCATTTTCTTAATCGTTGTTGCTCTCAAAAATCTCTCCGACACTAATTTCCTTTCTTCTTTGTAATCATCATTTGTAGGATAACAACAAGTTATATTTGGCAGTGATTCTGTGACCCAATCAAAAAGTTCTCATAGCGTTTGAATGGAATTGTTAATTTTCTGAAGACTTGCTCTGGCCACTAGTTCTTTTACAGTCATGCCTATTACGTCACACGGCCCCTTTTCATATGAAGTGGGAAAAAAATGCCACTCTGCTGCCATTTTCAAGTCTTTAAAGTGATGAGTGAGATAAGGAAAGTTCTTTTTATTTTTATACTGTCCACTCGCACTGTCAGACATGTCTATTATTTTATTAACTCACGTAAATTTACTTTAATAAATTCAATCAACTGCTTTTGATATAGATGTATGGCAATAGTGTCGTGATGTAGGCATTCAGAAATGCAAACAAAACTTGAAATTTTTAATTTATCCAAGTCATTTCTATAAAAAAATTAAAATGGATGTACTTTTGCCTGATAGTTGTTCCAATGTATACCCTGAATCAAATTTTGAATAAAGAAAGCACAATTTTCTGAGAAGTTGCCAATTACGATACACTTGTTTTTTCTCAGCTTATATTTCATCTGATTTAAAAAATCCCTTTGTTTGTTAACCAAATATGGAAAATCATTAGTTTTGGTGACCTTTACTTAACTTCTGTAAAAATTTATCAACTGGAGATATTAGGGTCTGCAATGAGGTTCTTGCAACCGTAATGCATTGCTTGTAAGTAACCATTTCAATACATTTGTCTTTAAAAATTTCCTTCAGTTTCTTAATAACATTCGTCACGCCTGGGCACTTTTTACAAGAATTCAAATAACAATTAGTTGTTTTGTTTTCGCATACCGTACGATGTAAGCAATCGTTATAATTGATCCAAGGCAGCTCAGAATCGGAAGTAAGTGATTCAAAATTAGCACTACTCACTAATAAACTCACATTTTTATGTACATGACATACGCAAACAAAGTTAGTACCAGAAGCACCTGCTAAAATACAATATTTCGGCCTTAATCTATCAAATTTTGTTTAAAAACTTTTTAAAATTTCAGACAATTCTTTCAAATTATTTAATACTAGTCTTTTTGAAATAGATACTGATTTGCTGTCTACTTTCATCGAAATGTAATCCTCCGTTCCGGGCACATTTTAACTGTAGTCGTCAGACTGGTACAAGCTAACAATTGTATCGATAACATTATCATCTAGAGATAGATGTTGTTTCAGGTTTCGATCCCCAACAAGTCCCTTATCTTGAGCACCATTTTTTGCTATGCCTATTATGTGACGAATTGTGGAAGAAAATGTTTCGTTAATTTTTTTTTAAGACCACGATTGTAAAATAGTCCAAATTTTAATTTTCTAAACACGGTTGGCCGGAAGTATTGAAACTCTCTTGCAAATCACTTATTATAGAGCACTCATCGTCATTTGTTGCAAGATCATCTTGATCATCTCGGCTCTAATTAAAAATTTTTCTATTAATTGCGGACGATATTTGTTTTGATTTATCTTCCAAATACTTTTTCGACGATAGATTTTGGTTTTTAATGGGCAAAGATCCTAAGGAGCTTAATCCTTCGTTTAAAAAAATCCCCTTATTCACTATGCAAAGATGAAGTATCTCCCGAAAATCCAGATGGATCGTCACTGCTCCCAACTTTTATATCAGAGTATTCACTTAAAGAATTCTAATTTGGAGGGTTCAAAAATAAATCCGACTAAAACATAGACATACAATTCTACGAAAGGTTAGGTATGTCTGAACTCAAAATTATAATGAAAATATTGTAAGTACCAATTCTAGTAGTTCATTACACTTTTTTTTGTATCTTCTTTTTTAACTTTGATAACTTCAGGCAGCAAAAAAAAAGACTTTTTTTCGTAATGCATCTGACGAAATCTCCAAGTCCAGTTTCAAAATTTGTTTTTGATTTACTGTCCTCAAATCAGAATTAATTGTTGTTGGACGATTAAGATTTAAAGAATTAAAACATCTATCTGATCGATAACTAGTATTTTGCGTTATACGTGCTTCTTTCCGTGGCGTTGTTACATAGTGAAAATTATTCAACTTTAAATTACAACAAGTCAGAATATGTCTTCGTAGCAGACCAAAATAAATGAACAGCTGATCCAAAAATTCAACAAACTTATAGTACGGGGAATGTACGCAATAGTGTGGGTAACATCTTGAATTATAAATCGTACTGTAGGCAGGCTTCCCCGCGAAATAAAAAAATTTCAAAAAATTAAAGAGATAAGAAATCTTTTTTTTATATAAAAGCAGACCATTTATAAAATAATTAAAAACAAAGAAGCAATAAAAAAATTTGAATAACACAAAACAGTTAACGTGTTCATGTTACGTTAAGCATTGTTATAATTATTTTTTTGTCTAGTCGTTAATATTTTTTTTTTTTTAATGAAAATTCGTTTTTCATCATTTAAGAAATAAGATTGGGGAACGAATCACTTATGATTAAATTTTAATCTAAATTTAAACTAAATTAAAGATGAAATGGTAAATTCTAACTTTTTTGCATGATAATACAAAATTGTGAGGTTATACTGACGAATGTTGAATAAAAAGTTGTAGATCTTTTATTTATTTACAACTTTTACCATCAACTTTTTCTGATACGAGGTACAGGTATAATCTTATACTAAAAAAACAGTTCTTCTTACCATTACGTGCTACATAAATTAATATTTTAACAATGACAATTAAAAAGTCTCCATATTCAAGAAAAAAAAAATTTAACGAAAGATTTGACGCAGAATTCGATAATTAGCATAGTAAATTTGATTAATTTCAGAAGCAGTTCTTGAAAATATATTAAAACAATAAAATTGCTTATGACAACATGAATTTGTTAACTGTAATGTGTAACTTTTTTTTGCTTTTTTTTTTTAAGCTCGACTCATTAGCTAAAAAAGTGCTATTGGTGATAATTTTGTAGCTCTGAAGGATTCAGGGCTATACATTGTTTAAAGTGAGTCTCTAATCACTATTATGAAGTTTATTGTAACTTATAAAATCAAAAATAGGCGATGAAAAAAAATTCTTCGGACACGTATCTCATATTTTTTAAATGTAGAAACTGGAAAAAATATTTTTCAGCCAAACCAGGAAGGAGACGATTAAAATTTTACCAAAATCCGTTCAGTTTGTAAAAAAATGACCCATATAGATGCACAGGCCATATAAAAAAAATCCTGCGCTATATACTCCCTTGCTTGAAGTATATGATATTATTTGTGCGTGGTCAATTACACTCTCTTACTTCAGTTTCTGGGCGTACACATGGTTCCCTTGTTGTTCTGTCAGCAGTCACGTACCTATAAAAATAAAAGCAAACTCATTGCACATGCATGCGTTAAACAAATGCTAATAGGACAGATATAAACATACTGATATACACACGAACATACATACACGTATGCTAATAAAGAGATGACTAATGCAGCAAGTCATATATATATAAGGGTAATTATAAGGACAACAGTGGAAGTATCTGGACGTCCACATAATTCAACCATGTTATTGATTTTAATAGTAGAAGCGCGTAAAGTCTACATAAGGCACTATCTATAAACATACATATGTATATATATATAAACATATATATATACATTAAATGATTTTTTCATTACTTGCATATAACTGTGATAATTGTCAAGAATTTAATAAAACATTTTTTGAATACAAATAAACGAAACAAAATAATAGTATAATCTTTTTTATCACTAACACTCATAAAATGTAGAATAAAAATGGATTGAAAAAAAGAAACAACGCACGGAAAGCAAGTTATACAACTAATAAATTGGTTGAGAAGAAGAGAGAAATTACTTTATCACAATCACGCCCCATAATGGTGCTGCCACAAACCTCATTTAGAGAGGTTGGTTGCACCAGTACTCTTGAGTGAAAACTAGTAAAATTATTAATCATATTGGAATCACACCCCATCTAGTTTTAACTAGAGGAAAAGCGTATATAACTGTACAAAGGAGAACTTTAAATTTTTATGTAATCCCTAACGATTTTCCGATCATAGATGACAGTAAAGTAGGTCAAAACTTTTGTGATAAATGACAAGCTACATTATTGTATTATCATGATTTTACAGTGGTAGTTGTTGCAATACTTTGGCCCGTCACAACTAACTTCCACCACCCACGTCAGAGTTAGCTTCCCCTCCTAAATTCAAGCGTGGAGAGATGGCTTCTTCTCTTTTGAAATACGTAAGAAGTTATCATTTTTGTCTCTCGATCACTATGGGTATTCTTTAAATAATGATAATAATAGATTTCTTCAATAGAAGAAGTCCGAAATTTTTTTTAATTTTTTTTCATGACATCGAGATAAAATTTAATTAATAAAAAAGTAATGTGAATCAATACTATGTGTTCTAGAATTAAAATACTTTACAAGTCCAATAGTATAAAAGACGCTGGTTGGGGCCATAAATTTTGATGTCCTGCAAGATGCTGTCATCCATCGTGAAATACTTCTCAATGTATGTGAACACCAATTTGGATTCGATCCACTCTGAAATTTTAAAAACAATCCCTTTAAAATCTGTGCTTAATAGACAAACTGCAGCCTTCTAATCCTTATCAAGTTATATCTTGTATTCCGGACCTACTAAATTAAAAAAAATGTAATCGTGCATTACGTGCGGATGAAAAACGCTGAATATAAAATATCTTACGAACTATAAATGTTTAGAAGTAGGATCGCAAAACGCTGACAACATTTACTTTTGGAGTTTATATTCATGTAACATTAGTATCTGGCACTAGATATTTAAGAATGCATAGACTACAAGTTGCAAGTATAGTCATAATTTCACGTACATCAAAGACATTCTACTGCAATTTTTTTGTAAACATTTTACCAGACATCCACTGCCACCTAAATCCAAGTTTTTCAAATTTTTTTGGCAACACCTCTATAAAATAACACGTCTAGCAATTTTGTCATTCTTTTCTGAATCAGCGAGAAAATTGTTGATTAATGTGCTGCGGTACGTAAAATTGCATACCGTAGCTATCGGAATATAAACCATTGGTAGATTCATCATCGTATACAGCAACCCAATGCATATCTGGTTGACTATAATCATATGACTAGTGCTGTCAGTTTCGTCCACACCCATGGAATTTTATGGACTGGAAGTACACTGGTGGTATAAGTTGTGATTTGCGACAGGATCTGTAGGTTTTTTAAGCTGTCCATAACGTTCGCAAAAAAAAGATTTTAGTTTACAAGCGTTCATTAAAGCCCACTTATATTTTTGATGATTTGGTTATAATTCATGATGCATACGATACACTTTCGATGATCAATCTTTTGAAAATTGACAGTTAATATTGTATTTTAAATTTAATACTTGACAAAAAGCTAATTCACATAAATCAGACCAATTTTTGCAACCTCTGACATAAATTTTTCTTGTACTTCTTCTAATATCATTCAAAATTAAAAAAAATGTTTTTAAAGCTACTCTACCCTCGAAAAAATCGAGACCATGATGATGTCGAAACAACCTTATATCGTCGGGTTAGCGTAACAAAGAGTCTTTTCAGATGCAATGGCAAAAGAGGGCTTTTTAAAAATTAAGGGCTAGAAAAAGCCTTTTTAAATTTATGATCAACCGAGAGCCTTTTTAAAATCGAAGACAAGAAAGAGTATTTTTGGAAACCCGTGCAAGCGAGAGTCTTTTCAGACTCTAAGGCAAAAAAGAGCCTTTTTAGACTTCTGAGCTAGAAAAAGTTTTTTTTTTTTATCTATAATGCAAAAAAGAGTTTTTTTTATAAACTTTTAATAAACATTGCATTTAATAATGCTGTCACTTTGTTTATTCATACGAAATCACATGCAACAATCACCACATAATCTTGAGCTCTAATTAGTCACTTTGTGATATAATTAAATAACACAAGCGCAAATCACTACACAACGTGGGGCGCTAACTGGTCACCTTGTAAATTAATGAAATATCACAAGCGCCAATCACCACACAATCTGGGGTTCTTACTGTTCACCTTGTTAATTAATGAAATTACGCAAGCGCCAAATACCACACTACCTGGAAAGCTTAACGGTCACTTTGTTAATTAATAAAAAATTACAGGCACTAATTACCACACAACCTGGGTTGCTAACTGGTCACCTTGTTCATTAATCAAAAATTACATTTACTGACTGGCCATTGTGGTTATTAATATCATTTATTAATTTATTATGCAAGAGCTTATTATTAGACTATTTAGGGCGCTCACATCATTCTACTAATTGCACTTTATTAGCGCTCAAATAATTATTTGATGCTTTCTAATAATAAATAATTTGAATAGGCACTCTAACAATAACAGGCACTTTTGTTATTTTGCATTTATTAACAAAGTTATGACTAAGCACCTCGTTTGTGTGGTATTTGGCGGTGGTATAATTATGTTAATTACCAAGGTAACAAGTCAGCGCCCAGAATTATGTGGTTATAAGTGCATATAATATTTCATTAACTAACAACTTCACAAGTTAGCGCCCCAGGTTGTATGGTGATTGGCCCTTGTGTTATTTTATCAATTAACAAGATGACCAGTAAGCGCCCTGGGTTGTGTGGTGATTTGCGCTTGTGTTAATTTTTTGTATAATAAAGTGACCAGTTAAAGCCCCAGGTTATGTGGTCATTAATACCTGTAATTTTTTATTAATTAACAAAGTAACAGCATTATTAAATGCAACGCTTCTAACATAGGAAAAAAAAGCAAACTTTTGAGACTCAAAAATTAACTACTACAAAAAAATACTTACTCTCACTTGTGCACTCGTGTGTCTGTACTTACTTCATAACATTTTTTTCTGAATGATCTAAATTAAATAAAGGATAGTTACTGTAATCTGTACTGTTCGCACGGTGGCGTTCTGTTGTGAAATAACATACAGGTACACACCTATGTACCACGTATATTACCCAATAAGTATCAAAGAAAAGAAAAGTTTAAAAAAAAAAACTCTTGTTTTTTTTTGCCTTAGAGTTCGACAAGACTCTTGCTTGCACAAGATTTCAAAACTACTTTTTCTTGACTTTGATTTTAAAAAAGATCTTGGTTGATCGGAAATCTAAAATGGCTCTTTTTCGCTCTTGATTTTCAAAAGGCTCTCTTTTGCTATTGAGTCTTAAAAGACTCTTTGTTACGCTAACCCGTTGATATTGGGTCATTTCGACATTATCATGGTCTCAATTTCTTCGAGAGTTTAGTAGCTTTAAAAGTTATTTTTTGAATTTTGACTGATATTGGAAGAAGTACAAGAAAAATTTACGTCAGAGGTTGCAAAAAGTGGTTTAAATTACGTAAAATAGCTCTTTTTTAAGTAATCATTTTAAAATACAATATTGACTGTCCATCTACAAAAAATTTGTCATCGAAAGTGTATCGTATGCATCATGACTCGTAACCAAATCATCAAAAATATCAGTGTGCTTTAAAAAATACTCGTAAACTGAAATCTTAACTTTGCGAACGTTATGGGCAGCTTAAAAAAACCTACAGATCTTGTCGCAAATTACAACTTATACCACCAGTGTGCTCCCAGTCCATAAAATTTCATGAGTATGGATTAAACTGACAGCACTAGTCATATGATCACAGACAACTAGGTATGCATTGAGTTGCTGTATACGATGATGAACCTTCCAATGGCTTATATTTCAATAGCTACGGTATTCAATTTAATGTACCACAGCACATTAATCAACAATTTTCTCGCTGATTCAGAAATGAATGACGAAATTGCCAGACGTTATTTTATAAAAGTGTGACCAAAAAAATTTGAAGAACAAAAAAACCGCATACCAAGTGAAGGTGACCAGTAAATGCCCTGGGTTGTGTGGTGATTGGTGATCACTTCGTTAACTAATAAGAAATCAGATGCACCAATCACCACTTAACCTTGGGCGCCAACTGGTCACCTTCTTGATAAATGAAAAATCACAAGCACTGTCTGGCCATTGTGATTATTGATAATATTTATTAATTTACTATGCAAGAGCTTATTATTAGACTATTAAGCGCGCGTACAACTTACTAATGATTGCGCTGTTTAAGCGTTCAAATAATCATTTGATGCTTTTTAATAATAACCAATTTAAATAGGCAGTTTCACGAGTATGATAACAGGCGCCTCTGTTACTTTGCATTTATTAGCAAAGTGATAAGTAAATACTCCAGTTTGTGTGGTAATTGGCGCATGTAATATTTTATGAACTAAAAAATTCACAAGTTAGGGCCCTAGGTTGTGTGTCGATTGGCGCTTATGTTATTTTATAAATTAACAAGGTGACCAGTAAGTGCCCTGGGTTGTGTGATGATTATCGTTTGTGTTATTTTATTATTTAACAAGGTGACTAGTAAGCGTTTACGATTTTTTATTCATAAACAAAGTGACAACATTATTAAATGCATCGGTTCTGACATGGAAAAAATAGAAAGAGCTAATTTTTTAAACTCAAAAAATAACTACTTCATAAAAATACTCACTTTTATTTGTGCACTCGTGTGTATATACTTGCTTCGTAATATTTCTCTCTAAATGATACAAATTAAAAAAAGGATAGTTACTGCAATCTGTAGTGTTCGCACGGTGGCGTCCTGTTGTGAAATAACATACGGGTATACACCTATATATTACGTATATTACCAACTAAAAATCAAAGAAAAAAGAAGTGTTTTATCAAAAAACGTTTTTTGCATTAGAGTTTGAAAAGGCTTTTACTGCTCAGAAGTCTGAAAAGGCTTTTTCTTGCCTTGGAGTTCGAAATGACTTTCACTTGCATGGAATTCCAAAAATACTCTTTCTTGCCTTCGATTTCAAAAAGGCTCTCGGTTGATCAGAAGTTTGACAAGGCTCTTTCTCACCCTCAATTTTAAAAAAGGCTCTCTCTTGCCATTGCGTCTGAAAAGACTCTTTCTTACGCTAACCCGACGATATTGGGTTGTTTCAACATCATTATGGACTCGATTTCTTTAAGGGTAAAGTAGCTTTAGAAGTTATTTTTTGAATTTTGAACGATTTTGGAAGAAATACAAAAAAAATTCACGTCAGAGGTTTTAAAAAGTGGTATAATTTACGTAAAATAGCTCTTCTTAAGTAATAAATTTAGAATACGATGTTGACTGTCCATCTTCAAAAGATTTGTCATCGAAAGTGTATCGTATGCATTATGCATTAAAACCAAATCATCAAAAATATCGGTGTGCTTTGATAATCACAACCTGCTCTAATGCTTTGGCTATTTTGTGGATGTTCAACTATCTAACCAAGTGCTGTCAGAGAGTTTTTGATTACAAATGAAAGCCACAGGGGACAGCCTTAAAGAATACGGGCAGCCACGGCTTTCCTCTTTGTGATCGTCCCAACGGGATGCATACAGAAAAGGTATCATCCATGCCCACTTTCTTGATTAACGATGAGCGGTTGGTTATATGGGGATTGACCTAAAGACGAGATATTCTTTGGTCAGTAGCGTACTTTTCTCCTCTAGCGTCTCCGTACACAGAGACTCCGTACATAGAGACAAGTTTAAACTATCTTGCCAACAAATATATTTTTACTATCGTTTCCAGAGACGATTCGATGACAAAAAGACTATGTGAAGTCAGCCACTATTAGACCAACTGCCGATCGGAGTTGTTCATCACAAGGCTGAGAACCTCGATGTTCGACGACCCTATATAACTCTTTCGACTCTAAGCATGTAACGAGAAATTACCGATCCTCTTCGAGGTCTGTGCTGAGTGAACCTAACAGCTATGAAGGAAAAATAAACTTGCGCTAACGGGACAGTGTTCAACGAGCAAGTATCACGAACTAATATTTCCACCTTAGATCACCAAGACAACTGAGTCTGCAGAAAAAAAAGACATGGAGACAATAACGTTTGCTGGAAACTTCAGGCAAAAAAGAGTTTACTGAAAAAGCTCACCGATCCTTTTCAGGGTCATCGAACGTTGAACTACCTTGTTAACAAATATATAACAATCTAATAAAGTTGTGAAAAATAACTTTTAGGGCTCACCAAAGTCTTAACTATTCCAAAAATTGGAAGAAATCGAATTGGAAGAAAAACTTTAAATGGATCTAATGAATACGATTTTAAGCGTTAAGAAAATGACGTTATTAAAATCAGTTAACTAAAAAATAGTTTGAAAAAAAACTCTCAATATAATACTGCCGCTTTCCGCTAAAAGCAGATAAACGTCTTATTATTGGTATTTTTACTGTTTTTATGTTGTAGTATTAAATAAAGAAATGAATTTTGAATTTTTTGACTTCTTGGTTGTATAAAAATTATATACGATAAATAGTAAAAAGTGGTGTTGAGATGCTTTCAAATTTAACAAGTTAATACCTTTGACGGTGCAGTAGCCTCTGATCAAACAATACACGTTTATAAGCAATGTTCCCATTGCAGTTTTCTTTGCAGATTTTTTGTCATTAACACTTAAAAAAATTTTTTCTGGCAACGCGTTCAAATACGGCAAAGTTAAAATATGCAGAACTAATTTTTTGAGCTTAGGAAACAGTAAAATTTTATCCACATCCTGTTTTTTGCAAAAGATTTTACTCCGAAATTGATAAATTCCAAGAGATTTTAATTTTACGACTTTTTTTTCAGAAAAAGCATAACGATTAGTTTCTCCATTCGATACTAGCAACTAATTTATTAATATTTGGAAGACACTTGTCTTAAAGATCGTGCAAATCGAGAATCGTTGGTCTAACTGCAGGATCAAAAACGTTTTTTAGCTGTAAAAAGTCTAATTTACTCAAAAAATTGTCGTTTATAAGAAAGAGCCTTAGCACTTCTTTAAACAATCTTTAATAATACTGCAAACAAGTATTTTTCACAAAATTATTACAGTCGGAATCGATTTTTTTTATTTGGCCTTACACTCTGGTCTGTAATAGACTGAATTAACAGGCAATAAATTTAATGCGTTATAAAGATCAGCAGAACGAGGGTTTTGGAAATGTTTGGGAGTCAAAAAATTTAACGCACGCTTTTTAAACATCATGTTGCAATTCTTTGACAGAACGTGCAAAACTACTTTCAACGTTTCGAACTTTCAACTAAAATTATTGAAGTTTTGCAAGACGTACAATAAGAATAATATAATGCTTTGAAATATGTCAGACTTCATCAACAAAAGCAACTTACCAACAGTCTTCGCCTCTTTCAGACAACTCAAAACTTCTACGATTACAGATTGCCACAATGGAACCCAGTTTTCCACAACGCGTTCTACACATTCAAACACTTCATGCCATTTAGTTCCACTTATTTTAAATATCTAATTTGTCTTCACTTTTGCGTCCCTCCGAAGTTCTTTGAAAACTGTAAATCGTTTTGGACTTTTTGACAAGTAACTTGCTATCCTTTGTAAGAAAAAGTCTACATCTGTAGAAAGACACGCATAACTGTGTTTTGCGATGGCAGCAAATAAATAAGAAAAACAATTCATAAGCACAAAAATATGTGACAGTTTTTTCAAATAACTAGCGAATGAAGTAAAACGACCGATCATAATATTTGCATTGTCACATGCTAACCCAACAACATTATCTCACGGAATTCCAAACTGTTAAAATTTATTTTTAAACGACTCAAAAATTTTATCTGCCAAAGCCAAAGTTGCCTTCAGTGCAATAAAAATTAAATGATGACCCACGATCTTGTTTAATGTAAAATTATAATATGGAACTGCAATACTGAAAAGTTTTTTACTGCTGTAATCTGTACTTTCATCTATCAGCAAAAAAAAAGGAACTTTTTTCAGGATTTCTACTACTTTTAGTTCAATTTTACGAGCTAAGACATTTGCTATAAGTCCCAAGTATTTCGTACTACCAACCAACATAGGCTACGTGGCTTCAGGATTCTCAGACATTTTTCTAATTAAAGGAAGCAAGTCATTTAAAATGTGAATGTAATGTTATGATGATTGAAAAAAAGACTTGAGCTGAGCTCAGACTGTTGAGACTGTTCCTTTTTCGATACGAATGCTATCGCGGGTGCAAAAAAACTTACCATTGCTTTGCCATGATACTGTGTGCAAGTGTGCTTCAACGTTTTTTTTCTGCTGACATAAATATCTACTTGATAAGCTAAGCATTTAACTTTACCATCAGTATCATATGATTGAAAGCAACTGTAAAATATTTCACCTCATAACCATTCTTTATTAAAAGTCTCCAGTTTTTTTTCACTTCTCAGAACGTAATGCCTTGGAACTTTCACGTTCGCACACGCGAACCATTCTGTTATGCAAATTTTGCAACATATCAGCAACAAACTCTTACCTTGCTACTCCTAATAGAAGTTTATGTCCAGAAAACCACGCGAGCTTGCAGCAGCAATGCACATGAAAGAAAGATGCAGATTATTCATGCAGTGTGTTGTTTACAAATTAAGAAAATAGGTCTTGTACACCTATATTTAAGAAAACAAATGCACGAGAGTCTGCGAGCTAAAAATTTACGCTGGATACGAGCAAAAAGTAAACAAGACCAGTAGTTCACAGTCTTAAAAACCAAGTACATGCGTTAAAGTCTTGTATCTACAAAATACGTTACAGTTTACGCTCATGTTTCTAATAGTCCTTTGGCTTAAGTTGTTATGAAAAATAACAATTGTTATAGTAATACAAATAGTGAAAGAATCCTTTTTTTGGTTGTTGCAGTAGGTATAAATTATACCACTATTTTGATTATGCAATATGTTAAACAAATTTTTTAATTTTGTTGCATAGAACTTGCTGTCTTCATTTTTATTTACTTTTTCTTATCTCATTTTGTACTTTAATGTAAATAAATAACCACGCGCGTAATGTGTCCATAGTAAATATGCCGGTCTCGAGCCCGGAGGAACTACAGAGAGAGCGTGCTTTAATAAACATACTCGGAGCAATAAATTTTGTTGTTGTTTATTTATTGTTTATTAAGTAAACAACAATGAGGTATACATGGATTTTATTAATTGTAATATCTGAAATAAGCATGAATTTTTACGAAGGATTAGCCCATACCTTCGTTTGTGCTATATGGAATACGATTCAGCTCCCTTGCACATGCAATTTTAAATAACATGAAGTTGGCAAAGGGGATTTTTTTTTTCGTTAGACTTATGAAGGTTTGTTATGCGTGAGGGTAAATCAACAACTTTAGATTTTGACTCAAACCCCACACTTTGAATTTTATTTCTTGTAACCAATTAAAAAAAAAAAAAAGGTTTCCAACGAAATTTGGACCCCTCACCACTTGCACACTGCATGCAGTATTGTATATACCATATGGCCACGGCCCTTACCCACTTTGCTATAAGTGGGCCCTACATTAAAGAACAAACCAATTACTTATGTTTATCTTACAGTTCATAACTTATTTCCAATGAAAACTTTCAATCATTGTGTAATCATTCATTTGGTTTCATTATACGTTAGAGAAATAAGGTATTTGATAAGTTATTTTAGTACGTGTTTTTTTTCAAAAATTTGGAACATTCATTTATTTACTATGAATTTCTTACTTTTAAAAGAAATAAATAAACTATTGTTCATACAATTTTTTAACATTTTTTCAGAAGTTTCTGAATAAACAAAAAAAAAAAATTTGCGTACTGTATAAATACAATAATTGATTTTTACTGCGTTTTCTTTTTTCACAATTTTTTCTTTGAGATTGAGAACACAAACTGTGTGGGAGGGGCGCAAATATATGCAGCAACGCTGGAAATTACTTTTCTTATACGGATGAACTTACGTACACGTTCTTACGCATACTTGACTCATTCTTTTTTGTGTTACTAAGAAAAAAAAAAAAAAAAATTATAAATCTATTTAAACATAAAACAGAATAGTCTAAAAATAACCTTTTATACACACAAAAATTTAAGGGTTCGTGCAGATCTTACAAATGCAGTTTTCAGTGATTTTTTCGTAAGATTATGTGTTCAACTGCAAATTTTTCAAATTAAACATGTAAAGGAAGGCACAGTTTAACGATGTGCGATTTTTTTCGGCTTTTTCTTATGGTATTTTAAGTATACTTTTGATGCTTGAATAATATCTGTCAAAAAAATCTAAGCGTAATGAACGTCTGAAGACACATTCACTGGCATGTACTAATATGCTTTTGAAGAAAGTGATATTACAGGATGGTTTGTCTTAATGTTTGAGATTCTACTATATTTTGAACATTAAATATGGACTAGAAATAAGTGTGTCAGTGTATGTGATGAATATGAGCATGACGTTACAGTTACATATGTTGTTAGCGTAGGCAGTAGGAAATTGTTTTGAAACCATCGGATGACGCGATGAAAGTGCAGAATCTTGTACTGGCCAGCCTCCATTTTATTTTTATTGTATTGTGCTATAATATATATGTATATATTGCTTATAATTGTTTAATTATTAAATATTAAAATATTAATTAAAATTATAGGTAACTCACATAGGTACACTCATTTGAACAATAATTGCCCCACCTTTGTACACAGTATCGTTTCATGGAAGGTTCACTTATGTTTATAATTATATTGTTTGCCATATAATTTTCTAGAAGTATAACTTCTTACGTGGATACTCAAGCCTTCACTGTCCACTGGTTTTTCAAAAGCTTGAACGAAATATTGTCTAGCATGTGATAATTTCTTGATAATAACATGCACTGAGAAGCCCGAAGTGGACAAGTCAGTTACTCTGGATGTAGAAACTACAGACCCCCCTTGGTATACCACACTTGACAAAGACAAAACTGATTAACACAGATAGACAGAAAATTAAGGGAAAGCTTAAAAATATTAAGCCTAAAGAATGGTGAAGGCAACATGCCTATTTGTTAAAAGATGACTGCATTGAGCCACCTTTTCTTTATAAACCATCAGCAGTGCCAAAATCTGGAAAAGAAGCTAGATTTAAAGAGTACGGATTGAACAGAGATACCAGTTTGTTTGATTCACTAGCTAAAATGAAGGGTGAAGTTGAGTACAGCAACTTTATCAAAAGCATAGGTTTTATTCCACTTTCGATTATGTACTGGTCGTTTCAACAAATTGATTTATGTAACGACATTCGAAGAGATTTGAAACGTCCTGTTTGTATCGATTCAACTGGATCTGTAGCTAAAAATGTTTTCAGAAACAAATTCTGATTCCATTTACTGGGATAGTCTCTTACTTACGTTGACAATGTAATCATTCCTGTGGCATAGATACTATCAGAAAAAAATGATACTAGTACTTTATGTAACTTTTATGTTAATGGTTGAAAGCTGGTGTGATTCCTGCTCGAAATATATGTTTGACATGAGCATGGCTTTACGAAATTTGATGAGTTGATGATGAACAACTAATGTTGCTCATTTAATAAATGCATTCATTCCATGGGATTGCTCTTAAAAAGTAAAGTTATAAAGTTAAAGAACTTTTCAAACATGCTGTTAGCTATTTAACTTCAGTGTCTGATTTTAATAAGTTTTGCACCGTAATAAAACATATTTTTATTGTTGCAATACCAAAAATTACGTAGAAATTGTAAAGAATTAGTTAAATTCTCAGCAGGTGTGCTAGCCATGTACAACATTCCTGCAATCCTGGAAACGTCAGATATCTTTGATGTAGAAGACGATTTATCTGCATTTAAAAATAATAATATTAAGAATTGCCTAGATGAGTTGATCGAAGAAATATATAAGAAATATATAAGAAATAGACTTGCAAAGTTCAGTCCAAGATTTTGATTTTAGTATCCAAAGCAATGACTTCTATTTGGTAAACCTTGGACGAAGATTTGAAGATTGATGCCTTTAATTTTCATACTGGACAAACACAATGAATTTCTTTTTTAATTCAAATAATGTAGCAGCATTAGGTAGAGTCGAATCTTACTTTAGGGATTTCAAAACTTCAATTACCAAAGAAACACCTTTGAGATAAGACTTGTTAGTAGCCATGCATTGCCGTCAAATTGTTAATGATACCAAATTTACCAAAGGAGCATTAACAAATGCTAATCTGAAAATAAGTTTAAAAACAATAGAAGAGATGGAAAAAATTAAGAGAACGAGAGTTGGAAAAAAAAATACATGCCAATAAAGACTCATTTAGGATTGAAAATTGAAGAAATAAATGTGGACACAATAAAGATCAAATAGGTTTTGATCAAATTTCCATTGACATGGGTGATTTTTACTAAGAGCCCATTTCTGAAGGTGTAGCGAATGTTACAAAGGACACTACTGACGAAAGAAATCTTGCAATCCTCACATTAGATGGTACTCAATTGATTGACCACAATTATATTAAAGATCGAGCTAGGGAAAATGGTATTCTGAATTGTGTAAATAACATTTCGCTTTCTTCGTCTTGTTATAAAAGCCAAAGTACAGACAATCCGAAGAAACAGAATATTGTTGAGTCATCAAAAACGTATGTTGCAGACACTAAAGAAACAAATGCGTTAACCACCTTGGAAAACGAAAAACAGTGAAGAGGATATCTAACACTAGATCCAGAATTGCATTTAAAACTATAAAAACCTTCGAACAATAAGAAAGCTAGGAATAAAACTGTTCTCCATAATGGAAAACTATTTAAAATCTAAATTAGTAGAATGTTCAAAGATAAGTTTCCGAAACACTTGTGCATATAATGCGTTATTTGGAAAATTGAGCAATACTTGTTGTTATACAAGAGTTTTTAAGGATTTAATTAAAAATTAAAAAAATATCCCTGTAGCTAGTCATTATTATTTCTTTTTTTACTACTATATTGGATAACAGCATCTCAGGACCTTCTAATACTACATATACTTTCCGGGCTAATATTTCGAAATCCTTACTACCCATTGGAAATGCTGAAATCAATTGTCAACAAAATATTCATCGTCTATTTGAAAGATTACTGAACCATTGTTATAGTTTGACTGAAATTTCAGAGTGCAACGTATACCAATGAACAGAGAACGTCGGGAAATTTACTGTATCTAATTGTATCTGACACCAGCATTGTTAGAAACGAATTCAGTAATTTTGGAAAAATGCTGGAGGATTATTTTTCAACGAAATTTTTACATTGCACATCGGGCAAAAGCTCACATTCCTCTGTAATACAATACAATAAAGGTCCATATTTTTGCATCGATACAGATGATGCTTACATTGAATTTTTATACAAAACATATCTAGAACTTTATGAAACAAAGACCAGTAATAAAATAAACTCATTCACCCATGAAAATGTAGAAGAATCTCCCTTTAATCGTCAAGACTTCAATTTAGAAACTAACCAAAACTCGCCTTTAATGAAGAAAAGTAAATTAAAGCATATTCCTACTACACTATGTATTAACAGTTTGGCTTACGTACTATGTGTTGCAGTACAATACAAGCCTCATGTAGTAGAGCACTACATAGATTTTTGTTGCAGTGTTAATAATGTGTGGACTAAAAAAAATGACTTGTGCAAGTATAGTCAAAAAGTTTGTGGGCCAAACTCACAAATTAAAACAAGCATACTTTTTTTTGCTAAAATTGATTAAAACATTCAAAATCTTATCCTCATAGAAACCAATTTACAACGTATCAGTACAGTAAATAAATTATCATTATTATTAATTACTTGAGTAAAATAACACTAAACAGTCTTCAAAAGATGTTTTACTATTAATCAAACACTGATTAGTAAAGGAGATATTCAAATTTAAATAGTACACTACTTAGGTATTACTATTTATTTCTTTTTTTCTTAACAGAAAAAAAAGTTTTTGTTAATCAAAAAACGTACATGTGATCATTCAAAAGAAGCTTCGTTACAGTAAGCATCAAATTATTTAAAAAAAAACAACTAGAGCTTACAACGTAAATAAGCTTACAAAGAATTTGTGACTTAAAGATAATCCATCTACTAAAAAATGTTTTTTTTAATTTCACACTAGTATTCATTAAATTTCTCCTTTTCTCAGACACTTAACTCCTAAAAAGTTACGCACATGTATTATCAACAAGGACAGGAGTATTAGTATTACTACCACAAAAAATAATACGTTCATCTCCAACTGCGTTTTTTTCACACAACTCACTGCATCCAAAAGTAATTAAAAAACAAACGCTGATTCAAAATTTTTTAAGAGAGCTTAGTAGTTACTAGGGGCCTTGAAAACTTCATTTAATGTTTGATTTGCCACTTGTTTGATCAGATCCATATTTTTTGCGAACGAAAAAATAATTTTGAGTAAAGAATGCAAAATTTATGATGATTAAATTGATCTTTGAATTTATGAAAACTGAGTACTTATCTAACGTAGCCATTTTAATAAAAAGCATTGGTCTTAAAGAAGCAGAAGCAAGGGTAGAAGCAATACAACACTAAAAAATTGTTGCCAGGCTCTGCGTTGACTCTCTGTTACTTGCCTTTTTTGCAGAAATATCGATTCTCTATTCGTTAAGAATAAATAGAAATAAAGAAAAATAATATTTAAAGTTAAATTGTAATAACATTCTGGAACATAGAAAAAAAAAAGTTTAGAAGCATTTAAAGATTCAGCAAGTGAGAAAAAGAAATGACAGTATGTTTGGGGAGATGGAGTAAGAATAAGACCAGTCATACTTCTCAAAGTGCTCGAAGAACCGCGCCAGCGCTCTGATGTAGCACTTGCAGAACTTCTGGACGCAAGAGAGGTAGACCTGATGGATGTTGGTGCTTCGCTTTATCATTCCTATAATCAGAGCAAAAGGGGAACTTTGGGATGGCCAAGGAATAGGGCAACAGCTTCGAGATCATCTTTCCACCGTACCGCTCCATGATGATGGTGATGATGATGGCTAGCAGGTTCACAGCACTCTACGGCTGTTTGAGCAGGATGATGTTCTTCAGATTAATGATGATACAAATTTCCTGGATCATCTTCTTGTGATCGATTCTGGCCTGGTCTTCTTCGTCGACATCCAGGATGGCCTGCCCAAAACGCTTTGGGTACGTACTAGGTGTTCTCGAGCAAACTTCATTATTGATAAAAAAATCCTGGCTGGTTTTAATACCTGACAGGTTAATATCAGGTAAAATGTCACGTATCCTTGGTGACACAAGTAAAAATCTGGGTGATGTGTACACAGTAACTTATGACTTTACTATTTATGATAAAAACGCTATGTATCTTACCGACTTAAAGGCAAAACTTTTTACCTTGTAATATTGAGTAAGATTGAACTATAGGATTACATGAAATTTCTTATTAACAATTGTAGTTTATTCAATACAGCACTTATAAAAAAAGGGGTATGTAAACATTTCTGTAACTTAACCAAATAGTAATGTAGTGTAAATGTATCTATGATCTAGTATAAAATATAGATACGTTTATATAAGCTTGGGTTTGCTCTGGACATATCGTTTTAGATACTTGAATAAATCTTCTGCATGCGATTTTTGTATGTGAATTTTACGTATAGCAATAGCGCATCACTTGCACGTACTTTCTTATGGCGTAGTAGTAGACTAGTAGCGTGTTAGTAATGAGCTAGACAGTCCATAGGTCCCACTCTAAAATTACGTTGACCGCTGTGCTAACACAGATATTATGGTGGTGAGTTCTATATTCACCTGTAAGCGGATGCATACGGTCTACAGAGAAAACAAAATTACTGTTTTGGTCTTACATCTTTCTCCTTTTCTGATTGGCTTATGTTCTGCTGTATCTATTGATATTTTAGGTTAATACCTCTGAAGAGCCGTAGATGTCACTACACTATGATGTTAAAAAAAAATTATATAAAAATAGCAAAAATTGGGATCAGAGAAAGAATGTGAGCAATGTAGCTATACAGCAAGTGCCCAGTATATATTAATATCAAAGAAAAAAATTATTAGGACACCTCAGTATCATAAGTACTAAGACAAAATTATGAATGATAATTTAAAAAATAGTGAATGTTTCATTAATAGTTAACGTCGAATGTACAATATGTAGCTAGATTTTCACATATTATCAATAAATACGTAAGAAAGTGTTGCCTTACTGGAGCTTCCTTGGCAAGAGAGAGAAAGACCAATCTTAAAAAAAGACGGAGACCATCAAACTTTTTATGTGTAAGAAGTGTGGCAACGTTGCACTTGTGAAGCAGACAAAAAATTGGGGTGGGCATTAGTTTTCGTATAGGTAAACAAACTAAATGTCGCAATTTATCATGCAAATTAGTTCCTGTACGTATATGTTAACGTATTTCAATTTAAAAAAAAAAAAAAAACATTGGTAAATATGAATCAAATAAGTTTTTTGGAAAGCCAAAAGAATGACAGAGAAAGTGTACAATAATTAAGTACGTATGGTTGAAGCTGGTAAGAGATCATGCGACATTCAAGCTAAACATACTTTAACTTAATGTATTACTGCTATTTTGCTTCTCATCATACTTGAATATCATACAGTATCGGCTTTTGCAAGTACTTATTACCAGTACGTACAAGTAACTGGTAAAAGAATCGTCAATGTATCCCATCTTGCTAGAAAACTTACGTGTCAATAATGCAATAGTGTCTTGTCCCTGCAAGATATAAGCCAAGAAAAGCGATCTGATCTGGCTTCCATTTTTTATGTCAACTGTTAATTGTGTTCAAACATGAACATCATTTCCACTGACACTAGGCATGAAGCAGCTGACCTAAAACATTTTAATGTAAATACAAGAATTGTTATGGGTACATAACTACGTATTTAAAACTATAATAAGCTTGTTTACTTAAGTGGTCTGTGAGGGAAACACAACCATCCCAATATATGTATCTGTATATAACCAATTTGAGTTCAAGATGAGACCCCTAAACACTGGTTGTCCAGTTTACTAGAATGTAAACAGCATAAGATTGATGTAATTGCGCCAGTAAAATAGCTATATTGCCTACTTTTAAGTGTATTAGTTCACGTAATAGTAGCCAATTGCGCCAAAATCTGCAAATCATTTGAGCTGCATAATCAAAGCCGCTGACGCCATTGCTTCTCTTGGGGTTATTAAAGGCTCACGCCAGCCTATGTTAATGACTTTTGCCATCAGCAACAAGTTCAGCACATTAACAAGGTAGCTTTGCTTTTCAAAACTGAAATTATACCTATACACTTGATTACTACTTTTTCCATAACACAGTTCACTTTACATATTACTCTGGCTTAACGAGAGATGGAGTGGCCATTACAGCCTCTTAGTCTTCCTTGTCTACCAGTGACTTTAATATTGTGTTCCTTGGGTAATGAGCAAATCTCTGGGACAGTGTGAACCAGAGCTACTCTCTAAGTGAGGTAGCTAGTTAACCTGTGGATCTTCAGGGCAGTGTGAACTTGGAGCGATCCTAGAGCATTGGCGACTTACTGCACCCACTGGTAGCACAAGAAAGTCAATAAACCAATACATGTTAATATTACAAAATCCAGAACGTTGTGTATCCCGATTAAGAAGTATTGTAAATCTGACTACGTTCCTGCACACTCCCAATGAGGTATCTCGTAATACGTATTAGGGGTAACATGAACCCAGCTCTATACCTTCAAGTCCTAACTGTCTTCTATCCTTCTTGAAGGTGAATCCAGAAAATACCAATATAGATGAATGTATAACGTAACGTGTAAAAACCATTTATAAAAAAGACATAGTAAATTTACAATTATTATATCTTTGTAAAACCACGACCCAGATAATCGGCACTCAACGTTTTTGGCACGTGATGTAATCATGTACTGGAAAAAAAAAAAAAAAAAAAAAAAGGAAAAGTAAAGTCTGACTACAGTCAAATATTTAGAGTTTCACATTTTTTTAAATTTCAAGAAGAACTACTATTTTTACATCGATAATAGAGGAGATCACTCACTCTAAACCTAATGAAAGTTGGAATGGAAAAAAAACGTAGAAGAAGAGCTACTATCAGTAGAATAATCACAAAATGCCGACATAAATGGAATAAAAAGGAAAACAAATACTTACGAGCCCATTTAAAAAATCTAAACGTAAATGTAAAAACATATTTAGAAGAAAATTAGAATATACAGGGACGTCTTACAATACTTTTTTTTGTGTGGCTGTATAATTTTTATTATTATTCAATCGTTTTACAAAAATTGGATGAAATATCACGCGCAGCTTAGATTTCAAATTTTGCTCTTGATAGTACCAGCTACCACTGGATAGGTGTCAACTACTACTTTCTGGTAAATGTTGCAAGTAAGAAAGTAGCTTATAGTATATAAGAGGGGCACGAATTCTCGAAATCATCCTCCTGGATTACCCGATCTAAGCCAAATCTAGGTTCTCACTCACTCGACGAAACCTACGCTACAGCAGTGGCTAGAGCACTCTTTCATGTTGATAAATAAGCCATGTTGACTACCATATAAAACTTAGTGGCTTCATGCTCTTCAAACCTTCTTCTCACCGACCATTGTCTTCATATCTTGGCACTTTTACCTAACGGCTGAGAGAAGCAGACAAATATATTGGCAGCGAGCTCTTCTCGACTACCATGAGTCACTGTCAAACTACTTATTCTGTCGCATTATGGCTAGAGCCTCTAAATTAGCGTTCTTACCGTCAGTTCATCTCTACGGCCAATTTAGTATCCTTGGGAAGGATTCTCGCCTATCCTGACTCCCTTTTGCTGTTTAAAGCCATACACCTCAATAGGGTGCTTTTGTCAAATCGTTAGGCTCAAGCTTTTTTTAAATTAACAATTTTTAATTAATTTATCTATGTTTTAATTTTTAACATGTATAACAGGATATACTGAAAGAATGATGACGATAATTCCCCTCCTCGCTTACACAGAATTGTCACCTAATATTAGC
The DNA here is from genome assembly GCF_036245765.1 of Copidosoma floridanum. Classification (NCBI taxonomy): domain Eukaryota; kingdom Metazoa; phylum Arthropoda; class Insecta; order Hymenoptera; family Encyrtidae; genus Copidosoma; species Copidosoma floridanum. The sequence goes on along the minus strand of NW_028321898.1, from coordinate 1,795,203 downwards.
TAATTGTTCGTGGTAATTGCTGTTAGGACCTTCATCTGATAAGCACGTTTTTTATAAATTTATTGGAGATTAAATGGTCAAATTTAATTAATTATTGCACAATGCCTTCATTTCTAATGTCATATTTTTTGGTTTTCTTTTATTAATGTCAGAATGAGAGTGATAACAACGTTGGTTATTAATAGTTTTGTTTTTTCGTGGTTAATAACCGCAATAAGGTACTGCAGTAAGTAACAATTTTTTACTAAAATTGAATAGCTACGTGGTAAATTCAACAAATGTTTATAAGGTTAAAACCCTTTTTATATTATAATCTTTATCATCTGGTGGAATTTCCAGTAATATATGAAAAAAAAACTTTAAACTGTCACATCGTCATGGCATACAGCTTCTTTATCTCTTGTGCAAGTAACTGTAGCTCTATTTTCATATCTCAAATCTTCTTTGTATATAATAACTTACTATACATAACAATATGATCCTCGACAACGGCCCCAGTCAATATACTCATTATTTCAGCCAGGATCGTTGCGACAGTAATATGTGCCCTTCAAGTACAGTTCCAACTCAGTTCTTAGTGCATTAGTACTCTCGTAGAAGATCGCAAAATTAGAGGAAGTGTATGCTTATCAGAAAGTCTACGCTGTTTAAGATGTAAAGTTTTCATAACTTTTTTTTTCACAAAATAAACCTTAGCAGAAGCATACGCCATCTATTCCCCCCTTTAATCTGCAGCAAAGTGTCACGTTCATTAGCTAAAGTGTACAATGGTTTATTAAAAATAATAAAAATGTAGGGCGCTGATTTCTATTGTGAGTTAACAAGTATTTTAATTTGACAAGTATATCTAAGCTCGTCATATATGTATATATATAGACTTACTCACTCAATAAGTTAGACCGAGTGACCAAAAAAAACATACCCCGGCAGCAACACTGTGGAGAATGACTATTTAAATTTTAAGAAATTTACATCATTACTATTTTGATTATCGATAAGGATGTTTATAAAGCTATTGGATGTTGATAAGCTAACCTGGTAGCATTGTTTGCTAAACTTGTCTAACGTTAGAACTGCATACAGTCTGCTTCTGCAGATTTGCGAAATACTTCTGACAGGTTAGGGATCACATAGAGAGTAGAAACACAGGGAATTTTACCATAAAAGGGATGGTTATCCTGTTATATTTTGTAATTATGTTAATTTTTACCACAATGGTACATAAATTTTTACTGTCGCTATTTTTTTGTATCTAAAAATTTTTCTGAAATTTGATATAAGTTTTCTGTACCACAAAGCTTTAATTTGCCCTTAAAACAAATACACAGTTATTGTATCACGAGGGATAGGCCTGTCATTTAAGTAATATTATTAAATTTTTTTATAATGAGTCAAATACTATATTTAGGACTTGTCATTGGAAATTAATTTATTATATTTGTTGACTTTATAACACGTATCGTTTCGTTGTCACTGAAAGGTAGTGACGTCCAAAAAAGTAGGTTCATAAGCACCAAAAAAGAAGAAACATCGTCTACAAGGTTATCTTAAAAATTTTGCCAAAAATTTTAAGGTTATCCTAAATCCTTTCTCAACTTCTCTTCATTATTTCATTTCTTTTTTACTGATCTAATCCAAAAATATCTTACGAGGCAATGAAGAGGATACATGAGAAAGTAAAGAATCTGGCGATCAAACCTTAGAGTAGTGAAAAGAAGTCAAGAGAAGTTAAGAAAAAATGAGGGGAGGAGAGAAAAGTTAAAAAATGTAAAAGCAGAGCACATGAGTAAATAATTTGAGTCATGGGATTGGGTAAGCTAAAAACTTTGGGTTATCATCTACTCTACTTTCCATATTCTTGTGCCTTACTTCCAACACTTCTATCAGTTACTCCCTTATTTTCTTTGCTCTTTTCGTGTTCTTTCTGTTTCTCCTGAATTATCGCACACTGTTACTTTCCATTTAATGTGCTGATAAGTTTGTCACAGGAACTATGAAATAATACTTCTAGAATACGTTAAGCATTTAAGTAAAAATTATGGAATTAAAAACCTAATTTTTTTCTATGTTTCTGTTGTATTGTTATATCAAGTTATCTCTTTTAAAGCTTCTCAGTGCTCAGAATGCTATTAAAAGGCATAAAAAACTCTGTGTGCTTAGAATATAACTTTTTTATGTGATATTGACACACTAAAAAAATGTATAGTAGAATCAATAAAAGAAGTTGAATATTTTGTTGTATTAATATTAAAAAAACAAGACAGAAAAAAGTTCTTAAACGTTGTCAAAAAACTAATATTATTCTTCATCAGTGTATTAGCTCGTTTTAACTAAGTATTGTATTCATAAAAGTCATTTGTAAAACTTGTTCATATGAATTAAATCTATTTATGCTTCAGTACAAAAACTCTAGTCTTCGTGAAAAAAAAAGATTATAAAAGCATTAAATAATAATTGTAATTAAATAGTCATAATAGTGGTTATAAAAATAATATTATTAATAATTAAAGTATTATAAATAAATATCGTATAACGTGTAAATTGTTAATAAAATGTACTCTTCGGTGAAAAAGTATTGGAGATTCGCAACCCTCCTATTTTTTATGTTAAAAAATTAACAATAAATGTCCTGAGGCGATCAAGCACTGGTCATTGGCAACCCAATCGTGTTTTGTAGAGTTCGGTAACAAAACATGTCTTTAAGCTAGCAAGCACAGACTTCAAATCATATCACCTAATTGATCCAATAAAACTTTTGAATTATTTTTTCATCGACAAAGCATTGTAATTTAATTACTTCTTGTAATTCTTAACATATTTTTAAATTAAATACCAAATGGCATAGTACATTGTGATCCTTAAACTTTTGTAGTATAAGAAACTCATCATCTTATAAGCAAGAATTTTTAATAAGAAATCCAACTGTTTTTTAGTATTGTTAATTAATTAGCTATTCTCATGGACAAGCCAGCACTGTCAATTTAAGTTTGTATTATTCTTGTTAACGTAAATCAAGAATTAGAAAAGTATGCATTATTGAAAACTAACCTAATTCTTTTGCAGTACTGTTAAAAAAAAAAAATACTTTGGATCTTAAATGTTTTTTGTATTATTTATCAGTAAAATCTGCCGCTAGGTGAGCAAGCATCGGCAATTAGCAACCCAACGGAGTTTTAGTATAGTTGGTAAATAAAATGTATCTTCGAGCAATTAGAGATCTAGGATTGGTGACTAAATTATTTTTTACTGTTATTTATAAATAAAATGTTCTGTTAGGTTAACAAGCTTTGGCAATGAGCAGCACAATTGTGTTTTAGTATAGTTAGTTAACAAAGAATATTTTCAGGTGAGCTAATACAAGCTCTTCTATCCACAAAAGCAAGCCTTACCTATCCACAAAAGATTTCTTATTCATTTCCTTACTGATCCGTTTTTCTAGAACTTACTTACTTTTTTAATTCTCAACGCAGCTTCCAATTAAGCACTGAACTCAATATTATTATATAGTCTTTCAAACTAATATGAGTTTGAAAACTCATTACTTTAAAAACAAGCGTTTTCAGTACGGAATCCAACTGCTTTTTAGTATTCCTAATTAATTATGTACACTCACACACAAACAAGCATCAGCAATTAGAAATTATAGCTTATGGTATTCTTTCATGTATTAAACAAATATTAGAAAAGTGAGCATCAACGATGATATCCTTTGATCTTTTTTAGTACTTTTTTTTAAAATAAATAAACTGTTGCTGTGCAAGTACTTGTTTTGTATTTACTAATAATACTAAAAAGAGTTAGGCTGCTAGTTGACAACGTCTACTTATTTAAGGATGTATTTTATGAATTTACTATACTGATAAAAAGTGGTTGTTAATCACTTACATTTTTTAAATACTCAGTCTTACATTTAATGCAAAAGCAACATTATACAGAGCGTTATAACACTTAATATTTATACATCAATTTATTATTAGTTTTAGTGAAATAAGAAGTTAGACACAAATCAAATATTACAATTTTGGGCTACACTTATTCAAATGTATGAACTTAAATTTAAGATAAAGAGGTAAATAATAATTTATATTTTAAAAAGCAATTCTGTTAATACGTAGCTGAAGCTTACTCCGTGGTATTTCATTTAAAAGTGATTTAAAGGTTCATTAGCATTAAGGACCATAAAAAGAAGTCTTAAAATTTTTCCGTTGATGAAAAAATGAATTGTAACTTCTAGAAATCAGAAAAATAATATAAATTCCTTGAAAATCCTTAATAAAAATTTAAAACTTTCTAGAAGTATCTTATAAATTTAGATTCGTCTTCTACCACTTAAAAAATCAAAGCACTAGTGAAAATCCTTAGTTACAGTGAAAAGTCGTAAAAAATTGTGTAAGTTACTCGAAATTATTTTAAAAAATTCCGAGCTCTTTATCACATTTTCGGAGTCCCCAGCATCTCGTAAATAACTTTGACGGCCAATTTTTACTAATTGGTTTTAGATAAAACTAGTACACTGTTAGAAAATATTATAAGTTTCAGGACAACGTTTGAATATGTGCTGTATCCATTGGTTTTACGACGAATTTTCAGTGTGATGTGTCGAAAGCATTGCGTCAAAGGTTTTTCTTAGTTTCTATTGTCATCGTAACCCACTTCTTACCCTAATCCAGATGAATTTTACACGTATATAGGACGGTGATAGCTTTAGAAAGATAAGGTTGTTAAGTGATGACTTGCATGAATGAACAATTTTTTTCTTTTTAAATGATTGAATTTCAACACTTTACAAAGATATATCCTTAACGAAAGTCGTTTTGTACCAAAGCTGACTGTGTACTTCATGGCTCTTGTAATTGTCAAGTTACAAATAAAGTGAGAAGTACAACCCAAACACATTGAGTCAACAAGTGCTGATCCCATAGTAAGTAATATAAAGAAACTAAAACTTTGCGTAAGGTGCATCCATTTGTACAGCGTTTTAGCTAGAAGTTTTCCACCACCTATCAAGTGTCAACTTGTTTACATTTCATTTTTTAGGCCAATTTTATACTGTTTTTTGGCAAACATTTGACATTAGGCTAGTAAATAAAAAAAAGCATAGTTTGATAGTGACGGAAACATGTATTACGAAGCCAATAATTAAAACAAAGACCATAACAAAGTTTGAAATGAGATACAAGAATGATATTAAAGTTTTGATAAAAACAACAAAAAATGCATTAATTAAATACAAAAATCAGATTAGTATATCATGTTACTAATCTATGTTGATAATCATAATACATGCCAAGAATATTCCTTGGCTGACTATAATTTTCCTCAGAGAAGTTAATGTTTTCAACCAAATCAGATGCCTCTCACCATACATGGGACCTTTACTTTTAATACGTAAAAGTACGACAAATTTATTACTTTTCCTTAACTATGGCCTTAAAAACAACTTGGAATTTTTTTCCAGTTTTCAAAAGTACCAGAAAATGTATCAAAACGAGTTAATGGTAACGAAGAAAAATAATAAAATCTAGATGAATTCATAAGCATAGGCCAGTCACCCGCGTTATGAGCACCTGCCATTAGTAAAAGCAAGAAACTCTTCAAGTTCTGTATTATACATTAAAAGAGATTATCCTTATTAATTTTTAATGACAGACCAAGCTGCAACACATGAATTTGCATTGATGAAATACAAGAAATAGAATTTTGACTAAATAAAATAAGTAGGTTGTATTTGTAATGAATTAAAGAGGAAAAAAATTTTTGATTGATATTTTATGTGATGAGAGCAAAGATTACCAAGTTCAAAAAAAAAACCCTATAATTGAAGTAATAAATCATAAAATAAGATAAACCAAGCTTTTATAGCGCAGCTAGATAAATAATGATGAAATTCTTCTCATTCGATTATCAATGTCATCCAGAAACTAAGTTTAGATAGTTATGGATCTGAGTTTAAATGAAAAAATTTTTTGCAATACAAATATTAATTACAGAAAAGCAACTTTGAGAAAGAATGAATAATAGTCTTACAACTCAGTCAGTTTTAACATAAGTAAGTCAAATTTTGTTACTCCGGGATTTCAAGGGCCATTGTACACATTTATACACTTGGTCACGTCATTTGAAACACCTGGGGTCCAGCGTAGTACTTAACACGTTGCATCCTAGAGTTTTGCTCTTTATACCACACAAAAGCACTTACTTGGAGGTTTTGAGAGTTCATTACCACCGCTGTAAAGTCAATGGTGGCCTCCATGGCATCTAGGGCTCTAGATAGTCGTCAAACGCGTCACTTTATAGTGATTTTCTTCTTATTTATAAAACATAAAACAAAAATGATGAACAAGAAATTCGAGATATTAAAAAAAAAAAAAAAATTAAAAACTGATGCTTATGAGTCGTTTGTATTACTATTTGTAAGTGATTTTCAGAATAAAAGTTACCAGGCGGTAATTTTATATAATTCACATAATTTTTTTAAAATCCAGTATAAGATAAAATCATCCAAGATGTAAAAAATTTTGTAATACTTACCTATATAGTGTTATTTAAAATGGTTTTGCATCAAACCTCTTATTTTATAGACTTGTGAAAAATCTTAAATTATAATTTTAAAACAATAAATTACGATTGTCAAAATACATTTTATTATACAATATATTTACATTTTTTTAACAATCGGTGCTTATTTTTTCATTCAGAAATATTGGCGTCTCAAAATAAACTGATACCAAGCAAAATACCAGCAATACAGAATAATAAGATATCATTGATGTTGTTTTTTTTCAGACTAAAACCCCGTGTGGCTTCTGCAATACCTGGAATATTATAATTTTTCTTCAGCTCATATAAAAACAATACATAAGTTGGCTTTTGAAGTTTCAATTATTAAATAGATAAATTATACGAATTTAAGTTTTTGTTAAAAAAGTTTTTTATGTATCCTTTAATGGTAATTGAACGAAGACTTAATATATCTATTTAATTTTGATGAATATAAAACAATTAATTCTTATAGTTTATGGTGACAAGATCCTTTATGCTAGGTTTCTTATGTTTTTATATGTTATTTAAAGTGTAACACTAGTAACCCATGCATTTTGTAAAGTATAGCACTCATTTTATAAGATATTTTGTATTGAAAGATGACAAACAAATTTTACGTTTCTGATGTGATATGAAAATACAATATCAATAAAATTTTGCAAGATATCAAGTGATAAACTTAAGGACACCTACAATTTTCTTAGTTAGTTTGAAATGTTAAGACACCCATTTCATCAGGAGTCTTCAACAAATACTGAAATATTAAGAATCATTCACTGTTTAGTAGACGAATATTTCGTAATATAAAAAGTTCGATGAGTATTTCAACGATAAATTGTAGACAACTCAGAGACATTTTACATTATAATTTTTAGCTGTGTGTATAAAAATTTTTACACACGTGAAGAGCTAGGAACTGAGGCCTTTGCTAGATATAAATAGCTGAAAAATGGTTGATAAATGGTAAAATTCATAACCCAAGTTAGATCTCTTTGCAAGTTCGATAAAAACATTTAGCATATCGTGCTTGAAACATTACAAGTTTCAAATGAGAGTAAGGTATTTGATAATATCAGGTAAAGCTACAGTTTCATGTGCTGTTTTATTCAGTCTTAAGTAAAGAGCATACATTTATGTTATCAGTACAGTAGGCAAATTAACAAGTTATTTTTCAAGCAAGTGCGTTAACTGATCGATGTTAGCACAAAAAAAAAAATAAACTGTGACATTGACTGTGCCATAACAGTAATCTAGTGTGATTCACTTTTGTTAACCTAATTTTCACGATTATGAGTAGTAATTTCTATTGAATTAACAACAAAAATGGCTGTACTTACGATAAAAACTACTATTCAAAACAGTATATATTACTGTTCGAACAGTAAAAAGTCAGCTGAACTATGTTAGATTACCATTCTGTCAAAATAATGTATGTAATTTTTTTCCATGTGTAAAAAAACTGTACATAAAATGCTAGTTCTCTTCTCAGTGGGTCAATGACTAATTTTTTTTGTTTTTGCGATCCTTAGTGTCTCCACCCTTTTACTGCTGTAATAGATAAGAAAGTCTGCTATAAAGATGAAAGCAAGAGCTGTGTTGGTGTAAGCTTTACATGAGAGGAGGGTTTTTTTGTTCAAAATAAATAGCATCAGGCAAAGTCGTCATCCTGAACATCTAAATGCAATTATTTACTATTATTACTTCTAGTAATAAATTGCAGCTTAATAGACGTAGCAAGGACTCTAGTATTTGTTGTTTCCGTCTTTAATATTTTTTGTTTGCAAAGCGAGTTTTTCTTTAAATCTACCAAATCCAGAATTTTTCGTTATTATAATGTTTTTACTGCAAGCTGACTCTTCTTTCCTGGTTTCGGGGATGCAAGTGCCACATTTCTTCCGAAAAAGTACTTGCGTTGTCTGCACATTGAAAGATATTTTGGCTACAACCTGCATGTTCTCAACCCTAACCTACAACTTAAGAGGCAATTCTTACGCAGATCACGCTAAAATGCCAATTTAATAAGCAGACAGTGTGAGCTCTATCTGAAAGGTAATGTTACAATTTTGATTCTTACATCGTAGAAAAGGAATAACGTTTTTACAAATCACCGTGAAAAATCATAAAAGATAAATGGAACGAAAGAACGTTATCGACTGCTATGTATTTGTCTCCTATTTTTTCACTTTTTACTAAATATAAGAAATACTTTAAGTCACAGTTAAGAATTATACACGTAAAAATTGTAGTCCTTTTAATAATTTTCAAAAAAAGTACGTTAGAACACCATGACCAAGAGCTAAGCTACAATTAATCAAAAGCAACAGTTCAGATGCAACTAACGTAGAAATAAAAAAACAGCATTTTAAAATTATAAAATGACTGTTATTTTAAAGGCAAGAGCATGGTTAAAATCTACTTAAATCGAGAATACGTTATATGGCAATAGTAGTCCAAAAAAAATCTACCTACCAAATAGTATACATGTTTAGCTTATTTATTCATCAAATAGCTTACCGACTTATTAAAACTTATAAATAATAAAAATTTATTAAGTTGCTGGAATTTCTTTACGAGTTAGAAAAAAAGAAAAAAAAACTGACGTGATAACAACTGGAGCAAGCATGAATTATGTATAACAAGCGACCCCCCTCCCACCCCCCGTCACGGTGTCGTCCGTGACCCACTAAGAAAACACCGTAGTGTGTTAATATGTAATGTGGAACGTATTCAATTCTAAGTTCCACATCTATTCCTGACACTTTGCTAAACCAAAATCTTCTTATTAAAAACATATTCGTTCGGAATCCATACAGTTTACTTGGTCAAATAATAAGCTGTAAAAAGTGAACAAATATTAAGAAAGAAAAGTACGGCACGTTTCGTATGCCATAGAATAATCTTTGGCCCTAAAGGGCCGTTGATTTGCAGTTTCTTCCGTATAATCTATGAAAAGGGCTATTTTTTAAATCTGTAACGATTTAAAACTCGCAACAAATATATAAATAGAAAAAAAAATTTTCTCTGTTCTCACAACTTTATAACCAGAGCCATAACGTCCCAGAGCTTCACTTCTACATTTCTTATCGCCACAAAAAAACAAAAACACATTCTACCTATTCTGAAAATCTGAAAAATTTTAGAGATTACTGTGAGTGTAGAATAAAAAATTGATCTCTTACGTAATGGATTTTAATTGTCACCTTAACCACTGCTGTTTCAACAGTCGCACATATTCTGCGTCAGTGTCTCAATGTCTAAAATTGTATTTATTAGATACATTCGAAGTTTCCCTCCCAATTGGCCCTCTTGCGACTTTTAGCATGGTCAAGACTTTTGTAAGCCCTGAATGCTGTTTTTGTCAATTCTTTTAAGTTTTAATACTTTCTTGACTGAAGTTTCCAGCAAACGTGATTGCCTCTAAACTCCAGAGTGATCTTCTCTGGCCTGTTGTTATAGCACCAGACTGTTCGGAAAAAAAAACTACGAAGTCTGAAGCTTTTGAGCTAGTTGTAGAGCACTTTTTTCCAAAGTCTTCTGATATTACGTCAAAGATGTTGGTGTACGAATCACCTTTTTTTGTAGTGCTCAGTTGTTTTGGAAATTTAGGGTGAGGACATTATTTTATGATGTTCGCTTGTTGGAGACTGTCCCGCTTGCTCAAGTTTTTTTTTCCTTTATAGCCGTTAGGTTCTCCTAGTGTAGATCTTGAAGATAATCGGTGATTCGTAGTTAAATGCTTAGAGTTGAGAGGGTAATATAGGGCCATTGGTCACCAGGGTTTGCAGCCTTGCAACAAACTACTCTGCTTGTGAAGTCTGCCAGTGAATAATTGACTTGATTTAATAGTAGCTGGCCTTATGTAGTCTTTTAGTCTATGAATTGTGGCCAAAAATGGTAGTAAATACGTATTTGTTGGCAAGGTAGCCTAAGCTTGGGTGGCCCTTAAAAGAACCGATGAGATTGATTGTTAAGAGAAAGTAGATACTTATTTTGGGCCAGTGGTGAAAGTTTCAGCTGTTCCTTATTATTATTAGTGATAATAAAGAGCTGGCTGTGGATAGCTTGACTCTTAGACTCGAAGTCTCTGTGTATAGATATCATGCTGGAGGAAGGTACACCGCTGATTAAAGAATATATTGTCTTGAGATCGTTTCCTGGATAACTAACCGCTCGTCGTAAAATTGGGAAAGTGGGCTTGGAGAATACCTTCTCTGTGGGTATGCTGTCGAAACAACCAGTGAGAAGAAGACCATTGTGACTACCCGTACTCCTCAGGGCTATCGTCCTTGGCTTGAATTTGTTATCAGAAATTCTCTGACAGTATCAGAACGGATGGTTGAACGGCTTTAAAACTTTAAAGTGTTGGAGCAGGTTGTGCTCTGGCCAAACTCGTCTTTGGTATCTCCCCAGGAACATTATCGTGGAGAACACTTTTTTATTGGTGGCACTTGTCAATCCTGGTCATTCAGGGTTGAATTGGACGTAAGTCACTTGCCCATTGGAGAAGAGTGTTGTCGGTAGCTGGAATATTCAGCTGCACGACTAACATATTTATTCTTGACACACTATTCATGAACAACTATGAAAGATGGTAAGACTCTTGAGCGTATTATAACCACACTTATTTAATTTTATTTCAGGTGGCTTTGATTTTACGTCCACGCCACTTAGTGGATCCTACTGAACTAACGTAAAAAGCTAGCATTTTTTACAAAACTTTGATCTTATTGATTACTATTGTTATTAATTTTTTTAAGACTAAAACTGTACTAAAACTATCAAAAAAGTATCATCAATCTGTATGCCAAATTTGAGCAAGATCAGTTGAGTAGTTTTTGCGGTCAGTGATTACAACGGTTTTAGTGACTTTGCTTTTTATGTTAGTATAAAACTGTAGTACATTTAATTCCTTCAACTTATAATATATTTGAATCAATTAATAATGCAGTGATACAAGTAGTTAAGTTAAATTATTCCAAGCTCACTATTAAAAGTATAACCTTATACACAATATCAGATTTTTATCTAGAATAAGCGTAACACTTAAATTTTAATATATTGTTGTACGTGGGAATGATTAAATTCAATTAAATATCCAAGTTATACTTTAGAATCAACTAAGCTCAGCTTTTTTTTATAAACATGTAAAAAAAGATGGATAAATTACTTTATATCTGATGAAATTTATAACAATTATACAAGACTTACTGTGTACAATTCGTTAATTTACAATCCTGGCCATGTAAGATAAAACAACTACTTTATATTTTTGCCAGTATTGTATTTAACGTTCTTTTCTGTTTACGAAAGGCTCCAAATATATGAAGCCAATTAAGTCATTGAGTTCTACAATAGTAATAGGGGTTGCACAAGGCCAATTCAGCCCAGTGGGCGCTAAAGACGCTAAATCCTGGACCGTACTGAATGCTATACATGAAAAAATTATAAACGTAAACTCTTCTTTGTTTTTTCTCTATAATCTCTGATTTATGGCTTCTGAAACCTAATGTAACAGGGAATTCTGTCACATGTTGCTTGTCAGAAGGCATAGAATTTTCGGAGGGAATGACGAAATGCTGATAAATAATTCCCTAATTGAAATAAGAAGAAGCGAAAAATGTTTTACCTGCTCAAGTAACACTGCCTTATCTAGCTTTTGTGATGTATACACAGTTGCGAGCTCTACGAGAACAACAAAAAATGGTTGGATTACTCTTTGTCTCTCTCTTTCTCTCTCTCTCTTTCTCGTTATGGCATCATCTTGGATCCTCAAATCACAAGACTAAACGAGACGGAATGTTTAATTTTGAACATTTGGGCTTCACCTGGATTGTGTGTTTTAATGGTTTCAGTTTATTAACGCTCTAAGGGTCCCTTCTACGTGTTGTCCGAATTTTTTCCGTGTGGACCGTGTGACTACCCAGCTTTCAGGTACTGTTGTTGCTGGTGACCTAAACTCGGATCTTCTCAGTAATGATTATTATGGGACTTATTTGCACGGCCTCTTACTAAAAATTCTTTGTATGCTTTCTCTTTTGGAGCTACGCATCACTGCACTACCAATGATACCTAGTGCAATGTTGTGCTGGTGGACTTTGAGCATAGAGTGCGCTTATTTTGGTAATTTAATGCCCCGTGTATAAATGGCCATGATTTTCTATGTGTCAACTATGATACTTCAGCGCCTCGAATATTAGTCTGAAATACTATACGTGACTTTCAGATTTTCTATGTGGAGGCATTTTGTATGGATGATTACTCACAACTGACGGGTGTGGATGTAGCCGGCTCGCCTCTGATTGTCTGAATAAACTTTACAAAGAGGGGAGGAGGATGCGGAGTGCCAAGAAACTTGCAGAATATCGTTGCGTAGGAGCTCAACTAAAGAAGGATACAGTGGTAGCGCGTGATGGATATCTGCAGCATTCAACAAGAGATTGCACGATTCAGAGACTTGTTGGAGGTTATCGTACCAATTTGGGTTCCTGGGTGATACCCATGATTCTCTGCCGACTCGTATTTCACCTGAGGTATTGTCGTGTCATTTCTCTGACGTCACCTGTGTGCGCCCACCGTGATTGGTGAGTTCCAGCTTATTTTGGCTACCATTTTAGCCGATGGTGCGAGTTTTTCATTTAAACCCAAATCCTCATTGGAAGCTCATTAGCCCATAGCCATTTGTTTGACGCAAACGAGAGGCCATAGTTTGGATGGCTTATCATTATTTTATTTTCATGGCTGCTTATCTATTGTAGTTCCCTTTTTAACGGCTGTTTTCAACGAATATTTTGCGACATATAGTTATGCAACTGAATGGAAAAAGTCAGTTATTGTCCCCTTGGCAAAGATTTTCTGGCTAGCTAGCCTTAATAACGTAAAATATTTTGCGAACCTGGGCCACTTTGCAAACATATTTGATGTGATAGCTGCCTGCAGAGTTTCTTTATACCTAGAAAACCATAATTTAGAGTCTTCGATGAAGTCTGGCTTTAGACGCCATTGTAGCACACAGTTGGCACTTTTAAAAATTACCGAGGACGTTTGTCTGGATATGGAGGGTGGCATGATCACAATTTCTGTTTTATTTGATTTTCGAAGGGCGTTTCATTTGATTGATCATGCCGTGCTCTTGCATACTATGGTTGGTATGGGTTGCTTTGCTGACGCTATTAGGTGGTTCTATTGTTATTAATCGGGTTGGTCTCAGGCAGTGCTAGATTTAATTAGAGGTTCTACAGACTTGTTGCCTAGTATTTCAGGGGGACTGCAGGGATCCTCCACGGTAACTATCGTTCTTTTTATTTTTATTGATTCCGTGTTGTTGGTGCTGCGCCATAATATGGGCATTCTCTTCGTGGATGACCTGTAGTACTATATCCATTGCGTCCCGTCTGATGTCAACCGAGTGATTTACTCGTTGAATCACGACATTGGTGGTGTGGTGGATCCGGTGGACGAATTCAGCTTGGGTTTTAGTTGGAGTAAGCTTTAGGCTATTTTACTTGGTACCTGCCAACAACTGATGCGCGTAGACAAGGCAGCGTTACCACCTATCAAAGCTGGCGCACATATTGTTCCTCTGCTTGATTGTGTGAAGGAATTGGGGGGGTCCACCTTGCCGATGATCTCACTTGGAATCAGCATGTGGCTGCAGTTTATTCGCGGGATTTTCTGGGTATTTGGACCCTAAGTAATACTTACAGTATTGGCAATACCTCATTAAAACTGCCTCTACCAAAAGCCAAAAGTTAAGAAAGTTTGACATGCTGTAGTTACACGCACCTTATTCATTTTTATTAAAAGTTATCAGTAGTAGAATTTTAAGGATCCTTATGCAGTAAGGAATTTAAGTCTGTTGTAATTTTAATCCAGTACAGATTCTAATGTAGTCAGAATTTTCTTTTACAAGTAAATCAGTTTCCTTACTGGATTAGAATTATGAGTAAATAAAAAATTATACTTAATTAGAATCCCGAAGGGATAACAATCTATGTAGGCTTTTTAGCCTGGTGGCCTTGGAACCTTCAGTTTAAGTTTATGTTCAATTCATTACGAAATAAAGCTTATGATCGAAATAAATAATTTGTCATAAAAATAATATAAAAATGAAGGAAATTACTTTCAAGTATTTAATGATGTTATAGTTAAAACTTTAGTCAAACTTTTAATGGTAATGTACAACCACGGAAAGAAAAGTTCCGCAGAATTTCGCCAGCCCCTGCGATTTCTCTCCTGGCACTCTACTTAATTCACTCTTTACTGCGTACATTACAAGATAATAGTAGCCTACAGCATAAAGTGACGCCTGAATCAAAAACCTTACCAACACAGATATGTCTTTAAGACTATTCCAACAGACTGCTTAAACGAAAACTATTACACTATTATAGGATGCAGCCAAATATATCGCATCACTATAAACTGTGACGAAAAGAATCTCAGTATTGTAGGCTGTGACAAATGAAAGGACAGGACGCCTGAATGCAAAAAATACACCAACAGCGATGTATGCTGCAATGAAGAGTATCACAGTGCTGTTGGTTAGGACAAAAAAACAGAGCATTTGGTTGCGATGGAAAGAATCACCGTGCTTTCTGATTCGTCAAAAAGAATTCCAGCGTGCTTTAGTAAAAATGAAAAAATTACACTGCATTATTTTATAATATTCAGAAAGGCATGATTTTATTTAAAGATAGTGATAAATTTTTGCTATCAACAATTATATTGTTGATAAATTCAGATTATCAAGAATTATTATATAATACAATGAAACATATTTGTTGCTACTAGAGACAGAAATTAGTATCATTTTGTGATTCAAAGCTTCGTTATTTATACGTTTTTCCTTATTTCCTACATATCACGTCATTTCAATTTTACCTAATCAATATTTCCATAATACTTACTCCATTCTTTGTTTTCATAAGTAAAAGAATCAAAACCTCTTACAGTGATACCCACGCAGCTGAGAGATGTATTTCAAGTCAACGATTTCAGTTTAAGCATGACCTCTTCTGAGCATTTTTTAATTTATAAAGAAAATTTCCTAGACTGACTTTTTGACTTTTTTTCAGCGTATTGAATAAAATTTTGCTAAAACTAAAAGATGTCAGCGTACAGAGCTCATAAAGATATGACGATTATAAGGGTTTTTAAATGTTTTTTTTATGATTCAAAAGCTCAATGTTGTCACTGTAAAAAAAATAATATTAAGAAACGTAAATAAGAAGTCTCAGTTTTTTTGTGCACGTTAGTTTCAAGCAAAAACCATTTTCACGTTATTTTGGAATTTAGTGACATAATAAAGAAGTGGTACATGAAGAATTGTTTTTCCCAATAAATTGATTAAATTTTTGCTCCAAGATTATTTATCAGTACAAATAATACGGTTAGTAAAAAAACAACAAGGCTACATACATTGCTTCTGGGTTTGAAAATTTCTGGTACTTAAAACATACAACACTGTGTTACAAGTGAAAGGATCTCATGAATTTTTAGCGTTAAGTATTAACACGTGACAGCTAAGAATTAAGCTGAAAGAAAGTTAATATCGAAATATCAATAACAGACTATGGACCTTATAATTTATATCATTTGTAAAATCAACTATTTCCAGCTTTTATAAATTTATCAAATCGTCAGATAAGACACAACAATTCAAATTTTTTCTTTTAATTGAATTATATTAATTATAAAATTGTATGACATGTAAGATTTTTAACTCTTGAAACATACCTCTAATTTTAGCGAATAAATTGAATATCAAGGAACATTTGAAAACACAACATATCACAAGGACTTCAATAAGGACGTGAGATAAAAAAGGACGAATAAAATACGCTACCACTATATAATATAAGACATAAGCTTAAACCGTAGGTCAACGCCGACTCAGCGTACACGACTTCATACATATTGCTTGGTAAAAACTAACACCACAACGACGAGTCAACAATTTCAAAGAAAAGTATACTATAAGTAAGAGCAAATAAGTTTTATGGACCAACGACTGGTTCCTAATAAGACAACAATCAAATTCATTTGTTTGTATAACGAATTTACGTGTTCCGTTCTTTACTTATAAAAGTTCAGACGTAATAAATTGGCATCCCCCGTGGAGCTTAGTCTTTTGTCTTACGTAGAGTATGCTTTAACCAAATCGGAGTTTCTTAATTTATTTTTTCTTGTCGTTTCATTTTATTTTCATTACTCTCCTAAATTTCTACATTGTCTTCGTTTATCTATTTTCAAAACTTTCTGTTATAATGGAACAGTCACTCAAGGATGTACGCAAGGTAGCTGAGGTAACAACAAGGGTACAGCTACTCGTTTAGTACCATAGGGCAAAAGAATCCAAAAAATCGCGTGGATTTCTTGAATGATCACGTAACATAGCCCTAAATAATTTAAATTAACGTATAAATCAAGCTGCTTTACACACACCCATATTTAGTAGTCAAAATATACCTCTCAGAGATTTTTGCAAGATATTGAAATCGGTAGGTCCCTCATTTCAAAAAAGGAAGAACCTTTATTTTTAAAAATAGTCATTCTCAGGCTAAACGATAGGGCAAGAAGTTAACTGGATGGATTTTCAATAAATAAATGAGACGATCTTATAAACTACTCAAAGGCACGCTTTACTTCTTCTAAAACTTACGCTCAGTAAATTACCGACATCAAATATTCTCAGATGAAATAGAGAGGAACTGCTAACGATTCTCAGGAGAGAATCTCTCAGCTTAACAATCAAGGCGATAGAGCAGCTATAATAAAGGCAGCATCTAACAACATTCCTGAACAGCAATAGCCTAATTCAAAGTTATATCTAGAAATGGTTGGCTATAAAGCATTCATGCAAGGCCTACCTAATGGACTCAAGGCGAACATGATGCCAAACGTACTCAAAACCTTTGTTGGTGCTTTACAGGTAGCTCTAGAAGCCAAAGAAGTTGGGAAAATATTATACGCCAATACTTACGCTACTATGAACCATCAAAATTTACTTAGCTCGTCTACTTCATAAATACGTAATTATCTCTGCACTTGCAAAAACATTTAGATACAACGAGAATAATGAAACGCCACTAGCTTTTACTCACGGTCAAATCCCTTCAATAATCAATAAAATTTCAGACCTTATTCTCTTTAACTAACGTATCCTTTGAACAAAAACGTTGCTTGTCACCCTGATGCTGCAGCAAGCAAAGACCTGGATAAGTGACCACTGACGAACGAATTTCTGCAATTGCCCAAGTGTCCGTCGCAAGTATTATTGCAAGTTGTAGCTGAACAATGAGTCAGGCTTTTTTATAACATAGAAATCTTGATACTTCAAAAAAGACCTTTAAGTTCTATTCCACTTTTAATAAGTATAATAACTACGAGAAACGAAGAATGTGGCAATAAATTTGCTTGATTGAATGACAAAATATATAAAGTTAAAAGACAAATAAGATACGCTACTACTGCAAAATATAAATACAAGCAGAAGATCAACGACACTTCGCGTATGACACACTATCACTACTGCACACATACCGTTGGGTGTGATCTAACACCACAAGGCCAAGTCAATAAGTTAAAAAAAAAGTACATCGTAAGTAAGAGCTAATAAGGCCTTTGGGCTGACAGCTGGTTTCTGCTAAACAAGAATTAATTATATTTGTGTAGTAGTCAAAATAAGAATTTCGTCCACGTAATATGTATTCGGAGTCATATACTATTAGATTTGTGTGTACTCTTTAATTGAGTTGTCATTTGAGTTATTAATGAATAACATAAATTTAACAGTAAGAGTTCGATATAATCAATAAAAATTAAGATTTATGTGTAAAAGTTCATCGAAAAAAAATATGAATTTAATTTTTATGTATTCTAATAGTTAAGAGTTTTGAATCATAAATTACTAAGTTATATATTGTTATATGATTTTGGGATGCGACGTTCTGTGATATTATTTGAAGGAAGTCCGTTTAACAACATTATTTTAAGATAGGACGTTTCTTATATGCTTATTTGAAATTGGTCTATTTTTTACATTTTCAAGAGATAAGGTATTCTTCAGTTACGTACTTTAGATAAGAGATATTTCAAAAATATTTTTGAGATCAAATATTTCTTTAAAATTACTTAAGATTAAAAGTTTTTCAATATTGATTTAGTATATAACTCTTTGAAAGTTTTTTCATTCTAAACGTAATCTAAAATTGAATACAACATTAAAAAGTATATAATAATCCTTAAACTTCACATGACATAAAACACTTATTATTTCGTGAACAAACTTTTTAAAACTGTTGTCTCTCTGTTTGTTAATATTGCTTATTAATTTACACTTTTGTGCAAGTAAGCATTACCAAATAGCAATTTGACTTCATGTGTTTTTTAAATGCCAATTGACTATTGGAAATGCAAGTGTCCAGAATACGTAATTGGATTCTCGTTTGGTATTGTTGTTCTAAAAAAATAACCTGTTTATTAGCTTGTAAAACACGCTGCATGTCTAAAGGCATCATAAAAAAGTAATACTAAAACATAGTTGTACTTCAACTTATTGATGCTTGCGTTCCCAAAGATAAATTTCGCTCACAAGACATACTCAAACACAGTTGTTTTGCTAATCGTCGATGCTTTATCACCCAAGGATATACATTATTATTTGACAAAATCAAGATGCAGTTGTCTTTTTTTTTGAAGCAAGGTGATCAGTCTAGTAATTTACTATGCCAAAATATTACAAAACCTTTTTGTTTTAATCAAATCTTTATTTTACCATCTTTAATTATTGAAAGAAAGTTCTTATCATGTATAAATAAGGGTTTTTCTTTAATTTTCTCTAGCAAATTTCGGGATCCAATAAAAAAGAAAAATGAATAATAATGCTTAGAATTTCTGAGAAGGCCTATTTAATTCAAAGTGATACTAAAAAACAAAGAAAGAATTCAAAATCTTGACAGATAAGATTTTGGTAAAAGGAATTACGAAAAAATAACTTAATTTATGTAAGAGAGGATGGCTAATCGACGACGCTTGCTTGCTGAAAACCACATTTAATAAGTTATATTCAAACACTGTTAGTTTCCTTGTCACTAATGCTTTCTCACCCAAAGTTTTCAGTATTATGTCATATTAAAATGTGTCCTCAGGCAAGCAAGCATTGGTAATGTCCTGGTTTTTTTGTTCAATGAGTTAACAAAATACGTCCTTCGGTGAAAACGCATGTGCAAGCGGCTTTTCGTATCTTTTATGATTAAATAGGG
Source organism: Copidosoma floridanum (assembly GCF_036245765.1). Lineage (NCBI taxonomy): Eukaryota > Metazoa > Arthropoda > Insecta > Hymenoptera > Encyrtidae > Copidosoma > Copidosoma floridanum. The sequence continues at coordinate 1,775,398 of NW_028321898.1, read as the reverse complement.
GCCCTCAAGTGAGAGAGCATCGTTGATTTGCAACCCAACTATTCTTTAGTCTAATATAATAATGAGAGGTACCCTTAAGCAATCGCTTACCAGTAATTGGCAACTTTACCGTTTTTAAGTATAGTTATTTACTAAACGATATATATTTTTGAGAGAGCAAGCATAGATAATTAGCACTTAAACTATGTTTTGAATTAGTTTTTTATAAAAATATATCTTTGAGTGAGAAAGCATTAGTGAAAAGGAAACTAACAGTGTTTGAATATAATTTATTAAACGTGGTTTTCAGCAAGCAAGCGTCGTCGATTAGCCATCCTCTCTTATTTAAATTAAGTTATTTTTTTCCTAATTCCTTTGACCAAAATTTTATCTGTCAAGATTTTGAACTCTTTCTTTGTTTTTTAGTATCACTTTTATTATCTAGGCGTTCTCAGAAATTCTAAGCATTATTTTTTATTTTTCTTTTTTTATTAGATCCCAAAACTTGTTAGAGAACATTATAAAAAAAGCCTTATTTATACGTGATAAAAACTTTCTTTTATTAATTAGAGATGGTGAAACAAAGATTTTATTAAAACAAAAAGGTTTTGTAATATTTTGGCATAGTAAATTACTATACTGATCACTTTGCTTTAAAAAAGAGAGACAACTGCATCTTGATATACTTAAGTAATAACGTATATCTTTGGGTGATAAAGCATCGACGATTAGCAAAACAACTGTAATTCAGTATGTCTTGTGAGCGAAATTTATCTTTGGGAACGCAAGCATCAATAAGTTGAAGTACAAGTATGTTTTAGTATTACTTTTTAATATTGCCTTTAGACATGCAGCGTATTTTATAAGCTAATTAACAGGTTATGTTTTTAGAACAACAATACCAAACGAGAATCCAATTACGTATTCTGGACACTTGCATTTCCAAAAGTCAATTGGCATTTAAAAAACACACGAAGTTAACTTGCTATTTGGTAATGCTTACTTGCAGAAAAGTGTATATTATTAAGCAATATTAACAAACAGAGAGGCAACAGTTTTTTAAAGTTTGTTCATTAAATGATAAGTGTTTTATGTCATGTAAAGTTTGAGGATTATTATATACTTTTTAATGTTGTATTCAATTTTAGATTACGTCTATTACTGTTGTAATTTTTATAATTAATTTTGTTGAAGCTACTGTCACTTTCATTGTAGACTCGATTTTCCTCATTATTTTTGTTTTTTTTTATATTGTAATATTTATTTCTACTGAGTCTTCCGTCATTCCGGTTATAGGGTTCATTATTCTGCTTGAACCTGTTGTCGTTATTACTATTATTACTATCATTATTATAATTATGACTATTACTATAGTTGTTATTGTAGTTATTATCATTATTGTTGTTGTTACTATAACTATTATTATGTCATTTTTATCATTATTGTCATTTTTGTAACTTTTTTTATTATTATTATGAGTATTATTTATTATTATTATTACTATTATTATTAATATTATTATCATTACCATAACGGTTGCCGAATTTTTCATTGCTTTCAGTGAAGCCTTGTTTGTTTTGGTTGTTATTATTGTAGCAATTTTTATAATTATTTCTGTTTTCATTATCGTTATAGTCAGTGAAACTTTTTTTATCAAAGCAGTCGTTAGGCCTGTTATCGTTGTAACTATAACATTTATTTTGTTAGGCCTGTTATTATTATTTTCAAACTTATCTATGTTGAATCTGTCACCACTTCCGTTGTAGCCTTTGCTGTTCTGATGGTTTCCGTAAAAATTTTTATCGTCATAAAAATTCTCTTCTCTCTTGTGGTTATTGTGTTGATCTCGCAGATTGCTCTAAATTATTTTTCTTTTCTAGCATCTCTTACCATCGTATGGCACTCACTTGTGCTCTGTCTAGTGTGTTAATATTCTGGTATATTTGCTTTTTTCACCTGGTTGTACATGTAACTTTTTAGCTACATCGTAAGGTACGGTACGTTATATTTTAACAAGTTTTTTTAAGCCTCTTATTGTTACTTTACTACGCGCACTTTTTGAAAAAGTCACTTCTACTTAAGAAATATTGCCGCGATTAGCCCTTATTTTGTATAATGTGGCTTAAATAACTGTTTTGAGAGTAGTGCATGGTTTTTTCATGAAACTAACTTTATTACTTTTTTTTGTATTTTTAACAGAGCCTAAATGTATTTTTAAGCTTTATTTATCTTTTTATTGTTTGAATAGCTAATTTCTTCTTAACCCTAGAATCTTGGGCTCTTACTCGTTGCGAAGCTCTCTTGAGTAAAAGTCTATCTGCTCAGTTTTTTCGCCTTAACACTTTTACGGTTCTGAGAATAAGCTATACTGGTCTCTTTGTACACCACATTCAATGTATCTATACCGGTATCACCTTGAACTAAACGTTTCACAAGTTTCGTACTTGGACCACAGTACTGATAACCTGGTAGGCAGAGTTCTGTCAGTTAATTAATTATTTTTCTATTTAGAAGACCACGTCCTCGCTTACGATGAAAATTCATTACTCTTTAGAAGTTTAATTATGACTGAGCGGTAGAGCAGAGATTCATGGTGTTTATAGCGTACTGGTAACATTTACTTGAGCCTCGTTAGAGGTTATATTATCAAGCCACTGTTTTCGTCTAGTGTAGGATGGTCATAATTGGTTTGTCATACAGTACAGACGTAAAATTCCAAGAAAATAGCGTTAAATTACAAGTCCTTAACTTTTTGTTGTTGTGAAGCAAGAAAAACGTTTAAATTCAAGCTATATTTATTAGTCATGAAACAAGCAGTTTGTGAGTGCTAACTGTCCACTATTAACAATACAAAATTTCACAGATGTTTACTGCTATATTGAAGGAATTGGTTGCTTTATTACAATTACTAAGAGGAAGAAGGCAGTAATAAATGTCTCTTATTCTTAAATTGGTAAGTTAAAAAACAAGTATACAAGAATTTAATAAAAAACTTTAGTAGGGGACGAGACTGCACTCAGATACAGCAGTTTAACCTTAAAATACTGTTTGGTGAATTGATGTGATTGCAGCCTTTGAGAAACGCATGCGATTTTATATTATAACTTATCTTGTTTATTACCATATTTAATCATTTTTAAATAATAAAAAATTTTTGTTTAAAAAAAAGTTATAACTGTTCTTCAAAAGCAAAGTGCTTTAAATGTAAATGGCAAGCTTTCAAGTAGATATGTGATGCATTAAAATAATAGTGGAATGAATGAAATTGAAAACTTCAATACAAAAAGTAATCTAATTTATAAATCCACAAATCTTAGTGAGTGGTATGACTTGAATTTAAGTGAACTGTTTAAAGAGTGTTACGTTTAAACAAAAAATGCTTGACGAACGCGGGGATCTTAATATCGATTGTTCGAGAATTACTGAGGATAAATAAACTGTTGAGTATAGTAGTAGTTTAAAATAGCGTTTATTTAATAGCGTATGTATTTACAATAGTGGTTAGCGGAGCTCAGAGCGCAATTGATGTTGGCTCTTTGCTTGTTGAGACGTATCTGTTTTATTACAATCATAGCGGAGAGAATAACTAAAGTTAACTATTCAAATATACACTGTAGTCGTAATATGAGTCAGAGTAGAAAAAGAGATAAGATAAGAAAATATAAGTTCTGAAATTAAAGTATGTATAAGTGTAAAGTGAAAGTTATAAAATTGATAAGTGTTACTTTTAGATAATAAAGCAAAGATAAAGCTATTACAATTCCAGGAAATATAGCAATTGCATTTAACGTATTGTGCTAAAGAAAATTAGAAAATTAAAAGAGAATTAAAAGTTCACGATTGGCGTGAACAAAGAGCAAATGGCAGAATTTAACGCAAAAGATTTAGGATAGCCATCACAACAGACCCTTAATCCAACATTTGAATTTAATATTTTTTATCCGATAAAAGGCAATTCATATCTTAAATGACCACATGTTATCCACAATAAGAGCAGTTATGTAAAAGTAAAAAACAGTTATAATAAGTATTTCATATAGGCATTGTTATCTGCTTTTAATTATATAAAAAAAATACAGAAAATTCTAAGCATTAAGATGTTTACACTGAAAAACAACAGGCAACAGCTCTGAGTCTAAAAGATTATTCAAAAACCTTACCATGCGAGCCTACATCTATTTATGATAAAGACATTCAAACAAAGTTTCAAATGGCACAAGGAGAGGAAGTGTAAAAAACGATACATCGATCGTCGATGAAGGTAGAAGTTATCGGGTAGGAGAATGCCGTCAAAAAAGATATATGTTGGTCCATGTGGGGCTATTGGTGTAGAAGTAGAAGGGTCAATAAGAGGACCCCGCTTCATATAAATTTTGTAAAATCAACGTCAAAATAATCTATAGTAATCGATTCTTGTTTCCTTAATTGATTGATAAAATAAGCACTGATAAATTATGAAATAAACAAAAATAACAAAGTCTTACGTAAAATCTCTCTTTTCTTGATCTTTGCCCGAGCTTCTCATACTTGCATCGTGCAGCCAGCAATGGTTGTAGCGTGCTCTTAAGTTAAGGGTTGAAAGGGAAAAGAACGAGATGCCAGTGTTAAGTCCCTTAGCTGTGGATGTTCACAGATGATGTTGTAGTTAGTAGAAAAAAATGAGAACATTTACAGCTCCGTGATGATTAAGTGTGGCGCTCCTAATGGTAACCCGTTGGAGTGAGTGAGATAGAATCTTTGTCATCTACTCAGAAGAGCTCCCTTGTCACTAACTCTTGCTGACGACAATGGCACATTGAAGATAAACTTGGTCACCTCGCCCCAACTATCTACTACCCAGTGACCAGATCGTCTTTCACTGGTTATAAAACATGCCTCTTCGGCTTGGAATGAGTAGGTGGAGCGGCTTGAGCATCGTCTACGGTGGGTTTGGATGGATCGCTGACCTTGAAAGCTGCTTGCTGGAGTTACTTCTTTTAAGAAATAGGCTGTGACTACGTGCAGCATCTCAGCATTGTCTTTAGGGTTTAATGGAGCCTCTAAACCATACAATTTGATTGTGGATGGTAGGCTACCGCATGTATGACCTTTGCTTCGATACTTCTTGCCAACTCTTTAAAAAGCTCTGAATTAACTAAAGGCAGCTCTATTGTAGCGGCCAACTTTGGAGCACTGGCAAGGGTCACATTGACGCTCCCGTGTGATGGCATCTCCCTCCGTACCTAGCCAGACAAACTTCTGTGATAGTGTCTTGGCCGTTGCTCTGCAATTGGGGTATGCAAACCAATGCACGACGTTGAAAGCCATGCATTGGAGAAGACCTGGGAGATACGGGCAAACAATTTCGCCCTGAGTCGCAGTAGATCAAATGACCCTTAATTTGCAGTTTGTGAAGACGCAAAAACGATCTTTGCAGTGACAGCAGCTCATTATGTAAGGCTTGGGCTTTTGAAACCATTGCATCCAAGAAGGTAGGCATGAATACTGTCAAAGTGTCAGGAGTGGTATCGGAGTTGGCCGCTTCGCCACTGGTGAACTTGTTTCTGTCATCCACAGGTAGTGTTTGTGAGAGTGCGTCAGCGACCCTACCGTTTTTTTTTGTGAATATACGATCTAAGCGTTAAAACAAGAAATTCACTTAAGCTGTCGAGCACAGCTATCAAAAATATTGAGATTTGAATTTGCACAAATAATGTCAATTGTTTTTACAATTTTTTTTGTGGAAATTGTCAAAAAGTATATAAAAAAGTGTCACAATCAAATTCATTTATTTACTCTTTAGTAGTCATGGAAAAGACACTGATACTTAGTCAATTTAATTCTTCTTCTGCATCATAGTTACAGTTCATTACATCAATTGAGTTACTCACAAGACAACCACATTCTTGGCTTAGTAGAATATTTAATTTCATATGTAACGTCAAATATCCATGAAGGTAACAAGTTATGTCTCTGGTTTCTAACCTTAAAATATGACTCTAATACTGGTAGGTGAGTAAGAAATAAAATATGTCCCTTATAGATGTACCAACATTATTAATACGTTTGTAATCGCATTAATTGGTGCAATTTTCCAGCTAGAAGCTAGGAGATTCAAGATAAAACTGAGCTCTATGACTTGTAGCAATGTATTTAATTAAAAAAAAAAGAGAGATTCTACAGTCCTATTATTGGATTTTACAAAACAAATTATAAAAAATACCACTCACAACTTTAAAAAAACTTTTTTAACAGTATCTTAATTTTTTTCGTTATAGTTCTTACTTAAAATTATTTATTGCCTATTTTTCTGCGTCCCTCTTCTTAAATCGTGTGACTAATGTGTTGCTGAAAAACTGTTATTATTTTTTAATCCTACACACACATGTACTAGAGCATTCGATAGATTTATAGATTCAGGGATTAAATTTGTTTGGAGCATTAATAAAGACAAAAGGTACATTTTGAATATTCTACTATTTGCTTAATAAAGGTGAGCAATCTTGATTGTAATACGAATTTTGAAGACTTTCACACGTGTTATACAATGATGCATACTTTTATTTGTTACATCAAGATTGTGATCACCATGAGGATAAAATTGCAAAGTTTAATAAGGTCTTAAATTTTTTATGTTGCAAAGACTAAACTGGCAAGCACTTTCACCTCTGTTATATTAACGGCTTATGTGAAAAGATAATATTACACAGCGCTGATTTTTTTGATGATCCATATATGCTTCAATGGAGAAAGTAAGTATTGGTACTTATATAGCTCCTAAGTTCAGAAACATGTAAATAAATAAGAATTTGTCTTTAAGCAGATAATTCAGAAAACAAATTTTATGTAAATCTAACATCACAATGTAGGGCATCAGCGATTTAATCTTTACTATTACTTTCTCAAACTCTCCTTTATTAGATGCAGCATTAGAGCCTGCCACAAAAATTTGTGTTTGCAAGACTGCAATTCAATTAAGGTTTGATCTTGCGATTATGATTTCATAGTTCTTATCAAGAAAAATCTTCTAATAGTCTTCAGAAAAACCTTAAATAATACCCACAGAACTCAAGGCATGTTAGAAGCCATAATTGTCGGCTTGACTAAAATCAGTCAAAGTATTGTACCAACCTGCATTCTCAGTTAACAGGACTAAAATTAGAATTAGGTGTAAACTTAAAATTAAGGAGAGTGGTTATGTTAAAACTTATCTATTTCTATCACTCTTATTTTTATGTCTTATTATTATTATTTTATGTCTAATTTCTCTGATTATATGATGGATAAATTTGTATTTTTTACTGCTGAATGACCATCTGTTATAACTATCTTTTTATAAGTAAGTAAGGCTTTGCAGAAAAATGGTAAACATTAGTTTAAATGTTATATCAATGTATGAATTACATCTTAGTTACCATAACTCACGGATGTGGCTTATAAGCATGAACCTTATAAAATAAAATGGATTCATCATTGGTGATGGCAGACTAGATACTGAAAATATTTTTGATGTTGAATGCAACAAAACAGTAAATTGAAAAATTGTGTCCACCAAGGCTTGTTACTTATAATCCTAAACATTTTAGGTATTTAATGTTTTGTGACATCAGCTTTTGTCTTATAAGCTGTCTTTTTTATTATTGTATTGATTTTTTTAATGCTCGTAGCTCACTAAGTAATGCAGTACATGTTAAACTGTAGTACATGTACCTTCCACAACTGTGCATTATCTCCATTTCGGTGAGAGTATTACATATAACCGCGCCAATATAATCTCTTCTTCAAAATTGACTTTATAACTGTCGTGATCTACTCTGCATACTTTTATATACTTGATAATGCGTACAATTAGTAAGTGAATTATTTGTGACAGCACTAAAATAATTTTGTATCCTGGCGATACAGCTAGGACAAATTTGTATATGGTATGGACTTTTTATCTGTTGTTATACAATTACCTGGTAATATTATACATAATCCCTAATGCATTGACTTTTAATATAGCAACATATAGACAGAGCACAAGTGTGGGCCATACGATGGTAAGGGATGCTGGAAAAAAAAAATAATTTAGAGCAATCTGCGGGATCAATACCATAACCACAAAAGAGAAGAGAATTTTTACGACGAGAAAAATTTTTACGGAAACCATCAGAACAACAAAGGCTACAACGGGAGTGGCAACAGATTCAACATAAATAAGTTCGAAAATAATGATAACAGGCCTAACGACAGTTATGATGTAAATAAATATAATAGTTACAACGATAACAGGCCTCACGACTGCTTTAATAAAAACAGTCACACTAACTTCAACGATAATGAAAACAGGAATAACTATAAGAATTGCTACGATAATAACAACTAAAACAAACAAGGCTACACCGAGGGCAATAAAAGATTTTGCAATAGTTATGATAATGATAATAATATTAATAATAATGGTAATAATAATAATACTTATAATAATAACAAAAGTTACAAAAATGACAGTAATAATGAAAATGACATAATAATAGTTATAGTAACAACATTAATAATAATAATAATAATAATAATAATAATAACTATAATAACAACTATAATAATAGTTATAATAATGGTAATGATAGTAATAATAGAAATAACGACAACCGGTTCAAGCAGAATAATGAACCCTATAACCGGAATGACGGAAGACTCGGTAGAAATAAATATTACAATATAATAAAAACAAAAATAATAAGAAAAATCAAGTCTACAATGAAAGTGACAGTAGCTTCAACAAAATTAATTATTAAAATAAGAACAGTAATAGAAGCTATGTCGGAAATTTTAATTATCGAGAGAGAGGACCTCTGTACAAAATGAGTAGTCAGCCTATGAACATAACAGAAATTCTTCATACAGAGCACTTACACTCACCAGACGCTCACTCAAATACCGAGTGAAACACAGCAGTAAAAAAAATACATAAACATGCTCGGGAAATAAGTAGAGACAGTAGTTAACAGACAAAGGTTGCCAAGAAAAAGGCATGCTGAACCGTGCGTTAGCAACGATGCAAACACAAGTAACGAAGCCCATGGACATGATACAAAGAAGACGCAGCATAATCTAAATACTTGCAGTACGGGCAAACAAAATAATGATAATCATCTTGGGCACACATCGCTAATAAAAGGTCCCAAAAGAAAGAATCAAGAAGAACTCCTTTGAAAAAAAAAAAAAAAAAAAAAGTATCAACTGCAGGACGCACACTGTTCTCATTTTTTTTAAATAGCCCTTAACGACAGGTAAATATAGCACAATTTCACACAGATACTGACACCAAAATCTCAATTTTAAAAAAGAGCTCACAGTAGACACCTTCTTAAATATCAATGGCAGAGATTTTTAAGCACTTTATGTTGGCGATAAACATAAAACCTTTAAATTTCTTTTGTACAAGCCATGTTTAGTCGTGACCGTCACGACGCACACAACGTTTTTGTTACCGTTGCCACTTGATCCGTACACCAGTTACAGTTCTTGGGAGCTTCATTATGCCTAAAAGATAAGAAATCTTCCTCGGTACATTTGTGTTTTTCTGCAGTTATTGTTTGTTTTTATAGGCATGCAAGGCGGAATTTCTAATTACTTGGAAATTCATAATAAGCCTGTGAGCATGCGGTCTAGAAGGGGTGGGGGACTGGTCGTGACTTGCCACAAACTGGGAGTTAGAGAGCGAAATATTCGTTCATGTAAATAAGCAAATGATAGACTAAAAGCTTGGTTTATCATACCTATTGCCTATGCAGGTTATTTTCGTTGATATTCTTTCTTTCTCTTTATCTCTTTCTTCGTCTCTTTCGCTCATTTAACCTATGAATTGTTTAAAACCTTGTATAGTGATAACAAGAGAGCATTTGTTTTGCGTGAAGACCGTGAGTGATTGTGGACGATCAAGCGCGACTGTCTGTGTTTGTGTAGGGTGCAGGTAGCGTTTGCTCGACATTTTTATTTTTTTTCTTGTCGTACAATTTTTTTGTAGTACAAGCCGGACTTCGGGGGAGCGCAAGGCAAAAATGGCAACTTCTAAAGTTCGTATAAAATTAATCTTGCAGAAGCGAGAGTCGTTTAATGCCAAAATTTCTTATGTCAAAGAGTTCATCACGGGGACAAAGGCTGAGCCTTCACGCATTGTGAAAGCTGCAGCAGCTCTTGCGAGCATTAAAATGTTAAAGAAGTTGTTCACGACTTACCAAGATGTGCATGATAAGCTTTGGATACTTGTCACGAAGAATGATACGGCGCACGCAGACTATCCAGATTTGTAGGAGCAGTATCATGCGTTAATGGATAAATATCTCTACTACCATCCCGTTTCGATAAACAATGAAATGCGCAACCACACGATTATACGCGAAAGTCTTCGTGGAGAAAAACTGCCTGTAGCCAAGCTGCCTAAGTTTGATCGGGACGAACAAAACTTGCTTGCGTTCAATAACTCATTAAAATCTTTGGCCAATGCGTTGGATATTGATATTAGTGACTTGCAAGAATTTATGTATTTGCGTTTATGCCCAACCGCGGACGCTTTAATAAGAATCTTGTTAACAAAGCTGAGAAAGGAAAACTATGCAACGGCTTGGCAAATACTTTGCGACTCTTTTGATGATAAACGTGTTTGCAAAACAAGATTCTTGAAGGCAAGCTTTTAATTTCAAGGTTTTTGATAAATCGTATACAGAAATAACACGTTTAACGGACGATATAAAACAACACAGGAGCATGTTAAAAGTTATAGGTATACATTTTGGCGAGCCTTGCGTTATTCTGCTGTTAAAACACGCTTTGCCGCCATCTGTTCGTGACGACTGGAAAAAAATTTTGATGCTAGCACGTGATAGTTTGGCACCAACGGTTTGCAAAGAGGTTCTAAGTTTAGGCACTCAGTAGGAAGCACTTGCGTTTTCACAACATTGATGAGTTCAAGCTGTCTGAGCTGTAAAGAATTGGGACACCAGCTGTGTTGATGCAAGAAATTTTTGTCGATGGGAATCTACGAACGATGGCAATTATTGAAGGAAAGCGCAATATGTAAAAATTGTTTGAAAGAGCATAGTGGACAATGTTTTCTTAATAAATGCAAAAACCACTCGCGGTTTCATAATATTCTGCTCCATGACGAGAATTTAAGCCTCGTGGCTGCAGCAGCAAAGCGCCTTATCGAAAATACAAAAAATGACTAGCAATAACAGCGTGCAGTCGATCATCGTTCCCCACCACTACTGACTTCTTTCTAACCGCTTGCATACATTTTATAGACCCCACTGATAGGTTTATCGCTTACAGGGCATTGTTGGGTATCGGGGAGCATATGATAAGCAAAAAATTGATAAGACAATTAAAATTAAAATTTAAACCATCCTTTTTTTAGTGGGTATGTATAAAAACAAGAGCATGGCAAACCCAGGGATTAATAAATATACGCTGCACTTGAATAACAGCGAGTTTAAGGAAGCTCTTACTTTTCTAGTTATACCTTAAATTTCAGACGCAGTGCCTTGCAAAACATTCCCACGTAAAAAAATAAATATACCTCCTAATAAAAGACTTGCTGATCCCGAGTTCCATAATCCAGTAATTTCTGACGTTTTAATCGGTGCAGGGGCTATGTTAGCGGTGTTTTGTTAATGCCAAATTGTGATCCTGAAAGAAATAGATTTGGTTTTACAAAAAAAAGTTGTAAGGCTGGGCAATAGCTCGAAAATTCAAGGCCTTTAATGCTCGTTTTGGTACTGGGTCGCATGCAACGTAAATAATTTGAATAGCTTCATCGAAAAACTTAAAAAATCCATAATACCATAAGCTTTGAACCATATTGACAGACCAGCTGGAGTTGTACCATAACTAAATCATCGATCAATAAGGTAGGCCATATCTACGCTGTATTTTGTTACGCCTTGTGATATCACAGTGGTATCTTATGGACTGAAATGATTTATATTTATTAGTTTTAAAGCTTATCTTAAAGCAAAATGCTACGAAAATAAAAAATCCATAAATAACAAAGCAAGTAAGGCGCTTGTCGTTGCACGAAAATTCATGAGGTTGCAAATTACGCCTACCACGTCAGCGAGTTTTTACGAGTTACCAAGAGGCCATGGTAGATAGTATCAACTAGAGTTGCAGAACAATCTTAGATATAGATAATTTTTCGTAGGATTTACAAGGTAGCTTATCATGAATACCATCACACGAAGTGTCTTTGGGGTATCTAGAGCTCAGGGTAGACAATATGCCATCTCCTAGAGCTGCTAGATCATGCCTGATGTGGGTACATTCGCGTAGAGTGTTAAGATTGTTGATCACAAATACCACACCAGTAAGTGTCTCTCATGACAAATACATAAGTCTCTGTTGTTTTACGTTCGTTCGTCGTGTGACCATTTGGAGCTACTGTCTGTTTTTTTTAACACTAACAAGGACATTTTAGGCAATACTTAAGCAGCGACACTTGGACAGTACTTAGATGGCACTTGAGGGGTACTGGGGTGAAACTTTACAAGCAGTACTTTGGCAGCACTTTGGGGGCACTTAAGTAGCAGTAGTTTTGCGGCACTAGGGCAAGACTTTGGCCAAATTTAGAGAGCTCTTGAGTGGTGGGACATGCGCAGTTTTATGGTTACACTTGGGTATTATTTTTGCAAAGCTTAAGCGGCAGTACCTTAGCAGCACTTGGGTGGTACTTTAGCAGCACTGAAATAGCAGCACTTGGGTGGTACTTTGCTGGCACTTCATCGATACTAAGATGGCACATAAGCGGTACTTGGGTGACACTTGAGCAACGGAACTTAGAAGGGACTCCTGTGGCTAATGAGTAGCACTTGTAATGCATTAAAGCAGAAGCGATTATGCTGTCCTTAGGCGTCACTTAAGCTGTACTGTAAAAGAACTTTACCACCAATACTTTGGTTGCAAGTCAGGAGCACTTAGACAGCGGTACTTACGTGGTACTTAGGCGACACTTGGGTGGCATTTGAGCAGCAACAATTGGGCGGTACTTTCCGCTGCCGAAGTACTGCCGCTTTAGTACAGCTGAAGTAATGCTCAAGTGTGACTAAAGAACTACGCATGTGCCACTACTTAAGATCTGCTTTAATCCAGCCAAAGTACCAGCCTAGTGCTGCAAAAGTACCACTGCCTAGGTGCCCCCAATGTGCTGCTAAAGTACCGTTTGTGAATTTCCACCCCAGTACCCCCTAAGTGCTACCTTAGTACTGACCAAGTGCTGCTGCTTAAATGCCTTCCAAGTGCCACCCATGTACCAACCAAGCACCGCCTAAGTGTCGCTGCTCAAGTGCCGCCCAAGTACCGCCCAAGTACTGCTAGAGTACTACCACCTCAGTTCTGCTAAAGTTACAACCAACTGCAACCATAGAATTGTGAATGTATCGCCACTTAAGAGCTTCTTAAATTTAGCCAAAGTCTCGCCCTAGTACTGCAAAACTACTACTGCCAAACTGCCTCCCCCCGAGAGCTACCAAAGTACTGCCTGTAAATTTCTACATAACGACAGCCAAAGAGCCGCCTAAGTACTGCCCAAGTGCCGCTGCTTAAGTGCCGCTCAAGTACCTCCTAAGTGCTGCTGAAGTACTGCCACATTAGTTTTTCACTGAAACGCTACCTAATATAAGCCAAAGTACCACCCTAGTGCCACAAAAGTACCGCTGCCTAAGTGCCCCTGAAGTGCTGCCACAGTACCGTTTTTATACTTTTGCCCTAGTAGCCCCAAAGTTCTCCCTAAGTACTGCCCAAGTGCCGCTGCTCAAATGCCTCCCAAGTTTTGCCCATGTGCCGCCCAAGTACCACGTAAAAGCCGCTGCCCAAGTGCTCCCGATTTTCTCCCAAAGTATTGCTGGTAAAGTTCCTTTGCAGTACAGCCTGAATGTTGCCTAAGGACTGCATAATCGTAAGCTGCATTAATGCCTCCAAGGTGCCACCCATGTGCCACCTAAGTCCCTTCTAAGTTCCGTTGCTCAACAGTCACCTAAGTACCGCTTATGTACCACCTAAGTATTGCTAAAGTACCGGCAGAGAACAACCCAAGTGGCGCCATTTAAGTTCTGCCCAAGTACTGCCCAAGGCTGCCAAAGTACAGCCACTTAAGTTTTGCTGAAGTGATGCCAAAGTGTGACCATAAAACTGCGCATGTGTTACCACTCAAGAACTTCCTAAATTCAGCCATACCCTTGCATTAGTGCCACAAAAAATACTGCTGCCTAAGTGCTCTTCAAGTGCTGCCAAGGAACCTATTGTAAAGTTTCGCCTCAGTACTCCCCAAGTCCCACTTAAGTACTGCCAAAGTACCGCTGCTTAAGTGCCACCCAAGTACCTCCCAAGTGCTGCCAAAGTATTGCCGCTTCAGTTCTACTAAAGTTATGCCCATGTGCGACCATACAATTGCGCATGTGACACCACTTAAGAGCTGTCTGAATTAAGCCAAAGTCTTGCCCTAGTGCCACAAATCTACTGCTGAATGAGTGCCCTCTAAGTGCTGCCAAAGAACTGCTTATAAATTTCTACCCAAGGGCAATCGAAGTGCTGCCTTAGTTCTGCCCAAGAGCCGCTGCTTAACTGCCACCCAAGTACCTTCCAAGTACTGCTGAAGTACTGCCGCTTTAGTTCTGCTAAAGTAACGCCCAAGTATGACTAAGGAACCGTTCATATGCTGTCACTTAAAACCGTTCATATGCCGTCACTGCCTAATACCAGCTTAAGTACCGCTTTAGTGCTGCAAAAGTACCATTGCCTAAGTGCCCCTGAAGTGCTGCCAAAGAACCGTTTGTATAGTTTTGCTCCAGTGCCCCCCAAGTGCTGCCTAAATACTGTCTTAGTACCACTGCTTCAGTGCCACCTAAGACGTCCTCAGTGCTTAAAAAAAACAGAAAGTTGCTTTGAATGATCGCACGACAAACGAATGTAAAACAACAGAGACTTTGGAATTTGTCATCAGAGAGACTTCTGTTGTTGTATTCATAATTAGCGAGCTTACAACCCTACACTAAAGTACCTTATATCTGGCATTGTTCTGCAACTCTAGTAGATGCAATCTACCATGGCCTCTTGGTGACTCGCAGATACTCGATGACGTGGTATGCGTGATTTGCAACCTTATGAACTTTTGATCAACGACAATCACCTTACTTGCTTTGTTATTTGTTGATTTTTTATGTTCATAGCACTTTTTTTGAAGATAAAGTTCAAAACTAATAAATATAAATTATTGCACCCCATAAGACGGAACTGTCATATCACAAGGCATGACAAAATACAGTGTAGATATGGCCTAACTTATTGATCGATGATTTAGTTATGGTACGACTGCAGCTGGTATGTCACTATAATTCAATGTTTAGGGTATTATGGGATTTATAAGTTAATTACTTGCAAACACTCATCGATTAAAACATGTCACTTTGTAGGCATAAATATAAGTACTAACCACGGATAGAGTTTTGATGACTGGCATGACACATAGCGTGCGCTGCACATGAGGGAGAATTGCAATACGTTATAACGGTTTAAGTGCAATTTTGTGTGGAGTCTCCAATAATTTCCCGATTAAGGCGGAAAGAATATTTGGTTGGCATTTGTTAAAGTTGTATGATGGCCTCATGAGCACCAGAAAAAAAGTACAAATGTATATTTAATAGCATCACGATTACTCTACACAAACTGAAATATTTTTATTTCTGGCAAAAACGAGGGAACTGATATCTGTGCGTATGAACGGAACTAAAAATAATAGTATAAGACGTCCGATGACACTTGGTTAATAATTAAAATAACGTCCAATAGTAGTACTGTCAAATTTTGTATTTATTAAAAAACAAAACGACGTTTCTGCCACTTGGACAATATCCCGGCCCTCATTAGGTACAAGGTACAAAAATCTATGAGTAATAAAAAAACTCTTGGGCCTAATAACAAAAATGAAAAAAAAAATTTTTTTTAATTTTAATCATTCCAAATTAGGGCTTATTTAGCTCTATCTTCATTATTTATGAAAATACGAATACAAATTTTAGTAAGTACAATAAACGCAAATAAGGTAAAAAAAATATATATATACCTCTGACTCTTACGAAGGGGATGTAGAATCGTAATGTAGTAAAAGTTGCAAGTTTCGTTGCTTTTATACCCTGCACATACATAAATGATACAATGTACGCACATAATATAATCAAATAAGGATCGCAAGTAGTTCCTTGTGAGACACACGTTAACAGATCATGTTTTCTTAATACCATAAATGAAAGGGGCCCTCAAATCATGTACATCGAGTTAGCCTCCTTTCTAAATTGACTTAACGAGAGGCTTGTAACAATTTTTCAATTATTCTGTATCTTGTTGTCTATTATTTTCATTATTAAAATAATGTAGATTTAACATTCCAAAAATCAGTCGCTTTTTATAATTTTGTTCCGTGTCTAAGATTTTTATTTTATCAAAATTAAAGTTGTGTATAAACTCAACGCTATGTTGTTATAGTACAGATGTATTTTTTTTTTTTCTCTATGTCTCTTTTATGTTCTGCCATTTTCAGATTTAAAGCTCTCGATGTTTGACCAACATAACAGCAGTTGCAATTCGCACATGGTATGTGGTAAATGACATTATTTTTATCGAGTGGCTCAATTACATCTTTTTCAAGTGAAAAGATCGAATTCAATTAATTGTTTGAACTGTATACAAAACCAATGTGAAGCTTCTGACAAAAATATTTAATAGGACCGTGCAAGTGGGCAATATACGGTAATGATAAGATTAGTTTATAATTATTATGTTATCCATTGAAAATGTCAATCATATCCATGTTTTTGAGATATTTATTCTTTTGTTTAAGGACATGTCAATAAATTTTTGAGGATAGTTGTTAGCTAGTAAAAATTTATTGATTAATTTTAAATTATCGTTATAAGACTAAGCATCTGGTTATTTAATAGAAAAGTCTACTAATGTGTAAATGATACCTATTTTATATTGTATTGGATGGTGGGAGAGAAAATTAAAGTATCGGCTTGAATGCGTGGGTTTTGGATACCAATGAATTAGCACTGTGTTATTTTGTTGAATCATAATTTTTAAAACGAAGAAACTAATGCTGTTGTTGTTGCATATCTCAACAGTAAATTTTAATTCTGGACAATAGCTATTAAAAATATTTTTAGCATAGTTAATATATTCAGTAGGCACACGCATGAGAATATCATCTTTATACCACACATACAGTGGAACATTAAAACTTTATTTCCCTAAGCATGAAATTTCAAGCAAATGTATGATAAGATCACACAGTACTTGACTACAGAGACTGCTTGTCTGAAAAAAAGTTGAATTCAAAGTAAAAGATGTACTTGTGCAAAATTTATTGAGAGAAACATTGATCTTACCATCTCAGAATTTCCAAGAATGACTTATTGCATTTATAATTAAGGCTTTACTAGTATTAGTAAATAAACTAACAATATCTAGAAAAATAAGGATGTAACCAAGTGAAATGATAATATCTTTAAATTCATTTTTTAACTCATAACTATTTCTTACGTGTGATTTTGCCAGCGGAATATTCTTAATCAAAAAATTACAAAGAAATTTAAAAAATATATAAGTAGGTAAATTCAGCGTCGAGACAATGATATGGATAGGAAAGTTTTTTTTGTGTATTTTTGTTAGTCCGTAGCATTTGAATAAGTTTTTTTCATGAATATATTTATCAAACTTATTTAATTCATTAAAAATACCATATTGATTTTTACTTGCTTATACAATTTTTTGTACCTCTAATTAGTTGCTTTAAAGGGTTATTTTCTAGCTATAAATAACAACCAATGAGCGATGTTCTTGCAGACTGCGTTGACAGTTGCACGATAATGTTACATGTTCTGATTTTACATAAATGGAAATAACAATACAACAGTACCAATCGCATTTTCTGACAAGTGCGATTGAGTTTTTTGGTCAGTGATGATGAAAGCTCGTATTAACATCATAAGAACACTAAACACAAGTTTAATTGTGACAATAAGTTTACGAATTTTGAAACTAATCGTTCTGAGGATCTTACAATCAATTTTTAATATAATGAAGTAATGAGTGAATTACAAATTTTTAATCAGTATGCATTATCAGAATTAAACAATTAATGAGCAAGTAACAATTCATTCATTCGTACATGCATTTTTACAATGAGGCTGGCCGTATTCTATGTCAGCATATTATTAAGCATTCACCTTAAAAAAAATACACACGTACACACATAAACGATGTACGAACTCCTCTTGTCATATGAGCTTGCTTCATATTCACAATACGTCTTATCTGAA
The DNA here is from genome assembly GCF_036245765.1 of Copidosoma floridanum. NCBI lineage: Eukaryota > Metazoa > Arthropoda > Insecta > Hymenoptera > Encyrtidae > Copidosoma > Copidosoma floridanum. Next base: position 1,757,087 of record NW_028321898.1, on the reverse strand, counting down.
TTTTAAAGGACAGATAGTTTTTAGTTGTAACATAATTTGTATCAACTCGGGATGTAACAACATCAAGCAATTAATATCGCCATTTAGCTCCAACACCTAGATAGTGCCAAAAAACTTACGGCCAAATGGAAGAAACGCTGAAAAGTTGTCACAGACCTTAGGCTTTTGAACGAGATGGTAATGGGCTCATGCTAACCGTTACCATTTCAAAACAAAATTTTAAAGGGCACTACCAATATAACAAAATGGCGATGGAATGCTGCGAAGGACGTTAGACCATGAAATTGAAATATATGTGGAAGGTATTATGGTGTTTGGAGAGAACCTAGAACAACATGGGATACGGTTTAAGAGATTGTTAGTAAATGGAAATTCAATTTGATGCAATTTATGCTAATAGAGCCAAAGAAACGTCAATTGCTTAAGTGCGTGGCAAAAACGCTGGGACACATCGTTGGGAACAGAAACATACAGACAAATTTACAAAAGATCAAGCCAGTAAAAAAATTTTTAAGACTGATAAATGCTAAGAAAATGAAACAATATCTTGGGTTAATAAGCTATACTATAGACGATTTATTAGAGACTTAGTGAAAATAGCCCAACTGCTTTGAAAACTGACAAGAAGAACTAAAAATGGGGAGAAGCAGAAGAACAGGCATTTGTAAAACTTAAATATGATTTATGTAGCAAGCCGGTGCTAACAGACCCAGACATGAGTAAACTATTTGTAGTAACAACTGACACATCCAATTTTAAGCCAAGGAGAAAGAGTTACAGATCATCCTTGTAAATATGCATCCAGATGTTTGAAAGGCAGAAAACTACGATACCCAACGTACGATGAAGAATTGTTGGCGATAGTGTACGCTAGAGAGCCATTAGACCCTATTCGTTCCGTTGCAGATTCGCAGTCATAATGGACCATGAGTCACTCAAACACTTTCATGCACCAAAGAAACTGGATTTAAGGCTTACAAGATTAATCTTTTAAAGGCCGGACTTCAGATATAAGGGTTTAATGTTGTTTATAGATCTGGACAGAAAAACAAGGCACAATATCGAAGAGAAGGGGAGAACATCACCGTGATTGCCACAGAATAATTCAGTATCACCCCCATTTCAACGAATTTACCAAGAAAAAGAACACTCGTTTATTCATTCAGACAATTGAGCCTTTGCAATAGTAACAGACAGTGTTCCCGATACAAAACCAATCGATGCATTATACGACAGAGGAAATATTGACTCAATAGCTCTAAATAGCGAAGATAAGTTGGTGGGTGACACCAGACGCACTAACGTAAAAAAGTATCGGTGATAATAATGTTTATAATAGATCATTTCAAAGATAACGTACTAAAATCGAAGATCAAGAAATGTATAAAACCACTAAAGATACTGGTTACCATGAGTAAACTTAAATCAGTAAAAGTAATACGCAACTTCGCAATACTGAACGTAAACCAATGGGCGTACTTCATCGGGCAGCTCAAGAAAATCTTAAATAACCTAAAACTTACAGTGACACTTATTTTATTGATAAAACAATGGGATAATAAGTCAGATTATTCGTAATAGAAAAACTTGGTAGTACAGCGTTTTACTCTCAAAGCAACGGTACAATGTTTTTACAAAAAGGAACTACAGAGTGATCGGTCATGGAAAAGTTAACTAAGCCAAAGAAACGAACAAATATTTAAATAAACATATAAAATTGGATAAAAGTAACCATGATTATATACTTGTTACACATATTTAGAAAATAATCTTTTTAGAAAGAAAGAGGACAAAAACACCTACAATAATTAATTATATTTATAGTAGAAATAGATATCTATATTTAAAATAATAATGGTTAAAATAATTATAAGAATAATGATGATAAAAATTATAATAATAATAGTATTAATCATAATAATAACAATAATAGTAGTAATAACCATAGTAATAATAATAATAATAATAATAATAATAATAATAATAATAATAATACAAATAAGAATAATCATAATCAAAGTTAGACGCAGTACGATCTTTACCAGTACATCCTCAATGAGAATCTTAAAATACACATGGTAAAACATAGTAGCACAACGAATAGTATTTTATTTTAGAGTATTATTTGACGCAGAGTAAGTTGTTATTTCAGTGAGATTAAACAATTCTCAAAAAACTGCAACAAAAATATTAGAAAACATCAGTGTCATTTTGTTATAAAATTGACACGTTTTATAACTTTCTCACATTTTTGGAAATGGTAGATCAAGTAGATATTATTTTTTCTGATAAAACACACTTTTAGATTAGAAGGTCTGCATTTGCATCTAGAAGGCTAAGAATTTAACTTTAAGGAGCTCACTAGCTCCTCTATACTAACTTTAGAGGAGGATACTAAAATACTTTCGAATGGTGAACTTTAACATAAAATTAAGGAAAGAGCAGTTCTTACTGTCTTATCCCGGTATAGCCTTTTTTCATTTAACACTATTGGTACAAGTCTTTTAGTTCATGAACAATACATCGAGAGAATTTCTACTGTACGTAGGTGCGAGAAATGTATGTAAACATCTCACGATTCTGTACATATTTTACTCTTAACACACCATCTAGCAATTAAAAATTGAACTTAATTAAGTATCGTATTTTTTTTTTACTTTTCTTATTCTTAAAAAGTATTATTAAATGAATGTAAATGACTGATAAGAGTGTATGCTTTGGACTCTTTTCAAGCGTGATACTAAATAAACTTGATAAAAGATCTGAAAAATTTTTTTAAATCTTTTGATAGGTATACAAAAAACTACAATAATGTTTAAAGTGTATGTGAGTCATCTCTACGTAAGCTCTAAGATATCTTTAATTATCTTTTGGTAATATTTTAGTTAATTTCAAGGCAAGGTCCAATATTACTAGTCGTCTCAAAATTACTCTAAAGATATTTTTACGTTAGTCATCATGGAGCAGAGCTACCAGGTAAATCATCCAAGAGATCTACTGACTTGATGGCACTAGCTGTAATCTCAGCAGTAGTAAATGAGAGCAGTTCTGATGACATTATTAGCTGTACAACAACATGTGAATACTTGATAGCATCACGATAAGGACAGTGATGACAACAATGCACTCGTAGACACTGCTATACACTGACGGTAGCAGCACCCATAAACTATTGGATGCTACTGCCTAGTAAAGTTTACAGTAAAAAGTGAAAGTAGGTCACCGAGTGAAAGGTACTAGTATTCAAATCCCATGAGACTTTTAACTATGTGAATATACGTTATCCTGAGTTGATTGATTAAACTTATGTCTTACAAATCATTGGATACTTACAGACATTTTACTCTCATTGTTTAAAACTATACGTATGTTTACCAAATAGTTTTCAAAGAAGCTTCAGTTTTCATTTTACTCAAACCTTTTTCTTAATTAGTTAATTAAATTAAATTTTTTTTATAACCTTGGCCAAGCTGGATCCATAAAAGGAGTCAAATAATACAAGAAGTAAAGAATAGTAGGGATGTAGCTATGAGGTAAAGAGTCTGTAAAGAATTTAATCCAGTAAGTTTTCTCATCTAGTGAGAATCCTTATTTCCAAGTTAATTCGGGTCCCTACAAAATGAATTATTTTACTGGGCTCAAATCCTTTCGTATACGTACCTACTGCTATTATTTCTAAACTTCTTGGCATTACATAGTTTAAGAGACAAATATAAATTAATTTAACAGTATTTGTTATTTTAATTGTGTGTTTTTTCTTTTTGCACTTATGTCGTTATTTGATAAAAGTTATAACTATTATAAGCTGTAATTATCACACTAATTTTTATATTTATAGCAAATAATTCACAAACTTAGTAAGACCAGAATGTTCTTTTACTTTAAATTTTATAGTATAGCTTTTTGTATTAACTGATATTTCATCACACCATGAAACAAAACCAGTTTTATAGTACATGAAATCGATTGACTGTTAAGTTTGGATTTTATACTGAGATTCAACGTACAAAAACTTCTATAAGGACTTTTTAGCTTCCGTAACATATTGGTCATTCTATGACAATATTTTTTCAACTAATCATCACTTCTGCAAAGAGTGATGATGGATATAAATAAAAAAATTTTTGTATTATTTAGTCAAGAAAGTTAAATAAGTTTCATTAGTTTAAATGAGTAATCTAATAAATTAAACACTTATATTAAAGCTCTATTTTCCAACAAAATCTTTACAATGCTGCTGCATAACCGTTTAAATTTAAAATATAATAAATGTATGTTTAGTGTAGCTTGTCACTGAATTGTGCTTAGAATACAAGTACTGACAATATATTATATTATATAATAAGTATTATCTACTTAGCCGTTACATCAAACATTTATGTTATATATTCTTACTTTAAATACTTTAAATGTTAACTTCGTTAAAATTCTCATAATGCTTATAAAATACAAACTTTTACTATTCATTTTAGACTTGTCTGACTACTTATTTTAACTTACATTATCAATTTCATCGTATTAACTTTATAACACAATAATTTATTGTCCTTATGGCAATAGCCATTCATTCAAAAAAAGTAAAGGTATGGTAAAATTGATACGTCAGGAAAGTTGAAGTTTTTAAAAAAGTTTTTGTTTGTTCAATGCCACTACAAAATTAAAAGCTTGACATTTAAAAATTGATTTTATGATCTTGCAAGCCAGAAGTTTAATTATTCCAAACTATTTCATTGTTTTATCGCGTACAAGTAACACTTTATAAAAAAAGCTGTTATTCTAAATTTACAAAAAGTTATTGCCATTATTCGTTCTAAAAAAGAAAGTGATTTACAATATACCTAGTTATTTATTTCATATTGTGACAAATAGTAATGCTTAGGTATAGTTATAAATTGTATTAAAAGACAATAAGTGGAAAAAGAACAACTCGAAGTTAAATAGGCTAACATTATTAAGCCTTTTTTAATTTTTTGAATACAAAACAAAAAAAAAGTTTGTTGTTGATTACTATTTATTATCATAAATAGTTTACACTATTTATAGTGATGTATCAAGCTTCCCAAACTTTTCATTTTTGTTAATATAGTGTACATAGAGGTATCACAACTTTGAGAGCAGAAAAGTTGTTTAGAAAACGCATAAGCTAGTTACAACATTTTTCGTTTATGTTCACCAAGAAGTACTTATTACTTTTAACTTTTTTTCTAATAATGCATGTATCTTTGATCCTTTTCGAGCATTTTTTTTCACAGCTGTCGAATCGTCCGTATAAAACCTGATGTTTTTTGCGGTAATATATAAGTATAGTATCTTCTTGGAATTGTAATGTTGTTTTCTAATTTTGCACTTAAATTATCGTATTTTTTACTTTTAATTGCAATTTTTATAGTTTTTACGGCATTAACTTTTTGAATTATTTTATTCTTGTATCACCTGGGCCAGACATATACAATGACGGAAATCAATATATAAGTGCAGTATGGCTGAGATTTATTGTTTTTTAAGATCTTAAGCTGGTTGCTTAAATGATAAAGCTTAAATTCATGTTCTTATTTCATCGGACATCTCTATATCAGCACGCTTTTTTGCCTTGATAATATTATTTTCCTCTAGAAATCAGTAAAAATTATTATTTTTGGTCTACTTTGCTTGGTTGTTAAGATAAAACGATTTAAATGGCTCTTTATAGTCAGGTTTAATATTATATGCACATTAATTTTAATATTCTGAACGTGTAACTATAGTTATCTGAATTTATAGATAATAGGAGTAAGCGTACTTGTCTCTTCTCAAAGTGCTCATTTTGGTTATCAACTGTTAGACTCAGAGACGTCTAGAACTGTCTGTCAATGATGTGAGCAACTTTAAGAGAGTTAACAAATTCATTCCCTAAATCTGATTTTCAGACATTGACGTTTGTCACACTTCACAACTGCAGGATATGGCTGTTGACGTTCTCGAGAAATGGTACTAATATCTAGTCACAGTGACGAGAGACGCTTAAAAAGTTCTTTCAAACGTCCTCGGGGCATCATACTCATGCAATTCTGCAGCGTCCCCTCCAGCCATTCTTTTTGAACTCAAAAAACAGTAAATATATTTGTCAAACATGTATTAAAATTTAAACTGTTAATCCTTAGAATTACAAAAGTTATAAATTTACAAAATTTTGACCAAAATCAATGATTTCTTGCAATTTTCAGGATCACTCTTGAGTCAATCGATTTTATTTGCAGCTCATTTTTTTGTGTATTAATGGCACATACACTGATCAAAAGTTTTTTTTTAACTCCACCTGACGATGTCTGATGCAAAAACCAGTTTTTTTCATTTTTACAATTTTGGATCATTGCCCTCTTGACAAATATCACCTGAGATCTCATCTGATATCTCATGTGATTTCTCACCTGAGATCTCATCTGATATCTCATGTGATTTCTCACCTGAGATCTCAGGTGAGATCTCATGACAAATTCTCATCTGAGATCTCAGGTAAGATTCTTAAAAAAAAAGAAATAAGAAAATTTTGTGCAACGATTATAATTTATACATTAATAGAATGATTACCTGAAATATCAACAGTTATAGGGGAAAAAAAAAAAAAATTCAGCTTATATGGGACACAAACTCAAGCCCCCAGTTTAACAGGCAAGCATCTTACTGCTTGGCCAGAGACTATGAAATACTAGTCCGGCAGTTTACGTCTGTATAAAGTGTCAGTACCATGTATTATTGTTTTACTTATTCACAACTGAACCATGCAATTATTATTAGATATAACTTTTCCTAATCTTAATTCTGATAGTTAACGAACTAGATAATATTCAGGAACATTATTTTTTTTTAAAACAATATTTTTCTCTCTTAAAGTTACTCTTGAGGGAGCTTTATATCTAAGTAAGGCATAAGTTCTTAATAATAATTATAAATGTTTATTTAAATGTAATAATAAAGAAAAACTACAATATAAAACAGGGGGACTTGATGTGTTGTGAATAAATTATTTTAAAAAAAATCCAAATTGCTTGCATCTATATTACTTTATTTTGAAGAAACACTTATAAAAGTTGGAAATCCTTGAAGCTATTCCTGATTTTTTAAAAATAATTTATTCACAACAAATCATGTCCTCTTGTTTTGAATTGTAGTTTTTCTTTATTATAACATTTAAACAAACTTTTATAATTATTATTAAAAAATTATGCCTAACTTAGATATTAAGCCCCCTCAAGAGTAACTTTAAGAGAGAAAAATATTGTTTGTAAAGAAAATAATGTTCTTCAATATTATCTAGTCGGTTAACTATCAGAATTAAGGTTAAGAAAAATTATATCAAATAAAATTTGTATGATTCAGTTGTGACTAAGAAGAACAATAACACATGGTACTAACACTTTCTATAGACGTAAATTGTCGGACTGGTATCTCATCCTCTCTGGCCAATCGGTAAAATGCTTGCCTGCTGGGGGCTCGAGTTCGTGTCCCATGTAAGCCGAATTTTTTTTTTTTTTTCCTCTAACTGTTGATATTTTAGGTAATCATTCTATTGATGTATAAATTATAATCGTTTGTTAGTATATATCAGTGCCCTCTGGTGAATTTGGAAATTCAAAGTGATCAATGATACGTTGGGGGCGAAATGTGAGAAAATAATTAAATACAAGTAAAGTGTATTTAAATTTCCTTGCGTTGATTTATTAATGCGCAACGTTTCGCTGACAATATGCGTCAGCCTCATCAGGCGCAGGTACGCGAGAATTCGTAAGTTTGGTTGACTTACTCGTCACCTCGTCACTCGTCACTTTATCGATAGCACGACAGGTGACAAAACTTGAACGGGACACATAAATAACAACGGTACACTTTCACAAAAACTTTCTCTTTTAGTGTTGGACTTACACTTTTATCACATGTAACTACCAAGCTGCTACCCTGTTAATATATTGAGGGATATACTCCATGGATCGGAGAATGGGCACATACACCTTGTTATAGTTGTTAAGATTTAATAACAGGAGAATATAATTATAATACGATACACATTACAGCCAACGACAAACGGCTGCTTGCATGCATGACCACATGCTTTGACAGACATACGAGATCTCCCTTGCCTTCACGTTGAAGAGTCAAGCGTCCACATACATAACACAATCGCAACTTGCCAGAGATGGCACTCCTAGTTCATCTCTCAGACTTACACATATATCCGTTGGTATAAATGTACAATACACACTTACCACTCTCATTGGACCGTCATTTACATCACCTGACATTTACGGGAAGCTGCTTTTATGGATTCCATTTGTAACCACTGCGTGCTGTTAACCAAATTATCAAAACCTTATGCTACATAAGGAGAGCAAGAAAAAGTTACATAGCTTTGATTTGACAAAAGATGATGCTTACTCTCTTGCTAAATTAGCAGTTGAGTATTTTATCACTACGCTCAAGGTAAAATTTTTTTATAATACAGTGACACACTAGACAAAGCAGTACAAGAAGAAATTAAGAAGCAAATAGTTATTAAATTTCTTGACAACTTAGCGTTTAGCGATCACTACCAACTAAACCTTTTTAATTTGGAACGTTTTTAATTATTAATCTTTTTTTTATATGTTGACAGTGTGGACGAATTGATTTTTAATGCTTTTTACGTATCATTCTCTGATATAAGTACATACTTTACCGTAAGGGTATAAATCGTTATAACTACGTTGGTACTCCAACGCTACCACTTGACGACGAAGCACGATATGGTGAGGGAGACCGCTGATGTCTGTGTGACTGGATGGCATTCACCGATGCAGGTGGGTCTGCCATGTGATCAACTTCTACCAGCTCGTCAAGCGTGGTGTTGCAAAGGATGCGCAGTATCCTTGGTGTAGGCACGTGCAGGAGGTCTAGCCGCTTGGCTTTGAGCGCTTCGTCGGTGACCTTCGTGCCATTTGGATGCGACAATAATATCAATGGAGTACCCACAACCATAAAATAAACGAATTTTTCACCTTCTTCGATCTAGCGCCAAACTTGACCATACAGTCTGATCCACTCTTAAATCTCGTGCATATATGTAGGGCTCAGAATAGTAGGGCTATGGAGGGCACAGATTGATGTAAGTTTCGAACAAAATTCGATTAACCTAAGTAAATGTGTTATGTATTAGGAATACGATAACGTCTTCGAAACTAATTTACTTTGTCAGAATTCAGCTGATCTAAACAATAATATTTGACAAAAAAAAATATCTGTCAAATTTAATGGGCCTATTACACTTACTCCACAGACAAAGAAGCACTGCATCTTTAATAATACTGAGTGATGGCAACATCAGGTTTTCTTTCATAGACTCTAATCGCTTCAAACCATCTTTTGCTGAGAAGTTAGCTTTATATTAATAAAAACTAACAATACTCTGGCAGAAATTCCAAAATTTGTGTATACAACAGATTGAGTTATAGATAAGAGAATGTTATCTTCTCTTACGAGTAAGCTTTATTTGACAAGTGATTCGCAGCTCAAGAGCTTTTTGCTTATAAGGAGAGTTCTACAATAGTCTTAGTAGAAAAAATTACTCAGAAGAAAATTATTTTTATAATCAGGAAATATGGAATGTATTGAACAAAGGCTTTCTCTGAAACTAATTTTATTTCCGTATAAAGACTTGTATACATATTTCAGCAGACATATTCAAGAAAATTCGATACAGTTGTATTAATGTTTCTCAGATTGAGAAAAGAAATTTCTAACGATTCTAGATAAAGAAGATTAGTACATCATTTTTTATAAAAGGTGAGGACATAATTTAAAGCACGGTTCACGCCTAAACAAGGTATATTTAATACTTAAACTGTAACAAAGTACCTAATTTCTCACTTACTCAAAGCAAAAACAACAAGTCAGTAAATTAAATTGGCTTTAAACGCATAACCGGATAAATACCGGCATATGAATGATGACTTTGGTAGATGTCAGTCTTAATACTATTCGACTTTCTGCCAAACTGAGGAGGCTGTAAACAGTAAGTTGTAAGAATATAAAACTTATCACTGTACCACTTTTTTTTCTTGTTTATGAATAAACACTTGTTACTAAACATGAGATCACTTGTGCTTATTTTACGTGATATTTCTATACACTGCATGGTTAAAAAGGTTTATAAAAATTTTAAATTTGTTCATTGCATTTCTCCTCTTTTAACTGTTAAAGTCAATGTGACTATAACTAGAGAAATAAAGGTACTGGTTATACTTGATAGGTAAGGGATTACATTTTTTATCTTTATTTTACTATATTTTTTCATGAGTATGCTAACTCACACAATATTTTGACCTGGTAAGCTGTAGCTCCATATTTAATGTATATATATATATATATGTATATATATATTGGACATTCCACATCAACCGGGACACCTAAATGGCCAAAATTCAACGCAATCTTGAAAATTCGTTTTGGGCTTGAATTATTCGTATTATCATAGGCTTTTGAAAGTTATCTGGTCGTTTAAGAAATTAAAAATGGTGGATCCAATACGGCGGCCGGATTTCAAAAAATTAGAGGACTTTATTTTTAAAAGATACTATGATATACTAATTATAATTCTTAGCAAGAATTGTCTCTTGCGAATTTCTATTTAATTTTGCTGATTTCGAGAAAAAAATTTCTGAATATTTACAAATACGTTAAGCTTGATAAAAACGCATGTTTTGGTCCTATACAGAAAGAGATAGCCTTACTGGAGAAGTTTCTCAAGTACATTGGTGTTCAAGGTTGCTGACTGGGAATCCAATGTCAGGTATACAGAAATTTATAATGGTGGATTCTTAATGGCGTTAAAAGGGATTGGAAGCTCCTAATATTTAAATTAGGTTATCATTTAACAGTCATATTTATTATTTAACGCTCAATAAATTTTAACATTATTTAATACAACAATAACAATGTAACTCAAAGTTTCTGTGACTGAAACTCAAACAGCAGTTTTTTTACTATAAAGAGTTTTCTCATCTAAAATCTTATTCAAAATGTTTTATTGTTTTAACGACTTTGAATATTGCAAAATCTTTATTGGATCTTGAGCTGTTGAAAATCTCATAAATTCTAATTTTTTATGAGGAATCACAATAAATGTATGGACTGTAGATATTCCTAATACAGCAGGAGCTTTTGAAAATCTTCTAGTCAGATGTTTTAGCGTCTTTTCATGATGCTGTGGGCTATAGTAAAAAAACTGTATGTTCTTAAACTTTTCCGTTACCCAATCGAGTAGGTTTTTTGGTGTCAACATTGCTTTAGCCCAATCAGCTTGGAGACTAGCACGGGAAGCTTCTCGTTAAGGACAGCTCCTACGCCGTCACACGTGCTCTTATCGTGTGCAGTAGTGTAACAATGCCATTCAGCTATTACACCAAAATAATCCTCATGGCTGATGAGATTGCTCCTTTGATACTTATTTTTGTAGTGCTGCTTAGCCCCGTCGCTGACATATATTATCTTATTGACTTATGGTCAAAATTCTTTAATTTCTGGAATTACCAGTTTATGTATTCAGCAATCAGATAACAAAATAAAACTTTTATGCTGTACCACTCCTTTTTCTTTATAAGATACAACAGCGGGATGTATAGTGCATTGTGCATTATTGTAATAAAATCCCTGTGCTGCATATTGGGCAACATATGCATAATTTTCTGAGAAGTCTGTATGTACTAAGACTTCTTTTTTTTTTTAAACTATTTTTTAAGTGTGATATAAATTGAGACTGCGCATCGGTAATGAAATGATGGGGTAAAAGAGTTTTTAGTCTTGTAGATAAATCATCAACGAAATGATCGACTGAAAGATATTCTTTCTTAAGAATATAACGGTCAGTTGTCTGCCAAGTTGAAAAAATAACCTCCAAGATGCCATTTTTTCTCAAAATATCATAAGTAAAATCCAAGAACTTTTGAATATCTGGGCAGTTTTTACCATCGCCCAAATAACAAGATGCCGATGGATTGTCACACAGAAAAATCTAGAACGATTCTATAAAAGATGTTATTTTATTTTTATGATTCAGGGTTAATTAAGGTAAATTTAAAGCATCAATCATTTACTTAAAGTTTTGGTGTAGTACACAAACACATACACTATGTGTACCGCTGGCACCAGCCAATACACACCATTTCGGTTGGGGCTCTGTAAATTTACTTAAGCCAATAGAAAATGTAGGGTTTTGTTCTCCAAATTGACCATGAAAGACCTTTATATTACATAACAATAATTTTTTCTGCATTTGAATCTCAGCATAATTAATTGTTACAGAAACATAGTCTTTTTTATTGGGCATTATTCGGCTGTTTAAATCATTTTCATAAGACTCTACAACTCTTTTTACAGTATTATCAATTAAGAATTTTCCAGTTTTCATCTGAGAAGATGCTAGCACGTCATTAAGTTCTCTCAGCTCTTGTACTTTAACAACACTTCTCCGAGAGGTACAAAACTCTTCCGCAGTGTCACGTATACTTTAGCAACTTGGTGCTATAGTCAAAATTGTTATTTGCAGAGGATCGTTTGCAGATAAACTTGAAAACTTGTCTTTAAGATTTTGTAACATATTTTCTAGAGCAGCCTCTCTTGATGTACGTATTTTTTTTTTTTGGTGTAAGCGTCTCATCATCTGAATCTTCTGATACTGAACACGAAGAATTGGGTACTGGATTGGCTAAACTAACTGGCTCATCAGTCTTATTCAATGAATGTTGACTTACTGACAACAACTGTCTGCAATTTTTATGTACTCCAGCTGTGGGAGGGATACTTGGGAATGCTGCTTGCATACTTTTAGAAATACATCTTAGCTCTTTGCCTACGTAACCAGGGTTATTATAAGGATTAACACATTTATCAGTATTTATCTTTTTCTAAAATGTAGACATACTGACAACGATATATTACATGTTATGAGCATGACAGTAATAAAAATAAAAAAAATATTATCCACTTGACAAGCAGCTCTTGAAAACAGCACAAAAAAATTATCTACTAGATTTTCACAAAGCTGGAACAAAAGATTTTGTCTTGTTAATATATAAAATAACATAATACTGTATTTTGCTTTTAAGCTTCTTCCAATTTTAATTTACCTATCAATAAATTAATTTAAGTTGATTTCTCAAAATCCATTGGTATCCTAATTATGAACGAAACATATTTTTATTGACACATTATCTAATTAAATTAATTTTCGTATTCTTCAGTGTGTGACTATTTTTTTACGATAGATATTGCATGCATTATATGTGCAGTTTCAATCTAATTGGTCAGCGCGAGATTTTGAGTTTCACGATTATACCTATAAGCATGGTGTCGGTTTTGATATGTGGTTGTTTAGAGACAAATTATTTTAATAAATATTAAAAAGAGTATTTTATGAAAAAAAACTTCTGGTTTCGGTAATCCATTTGAAGTAGAAATGTTCTCTTGATACTTTTTAGTAAAATGCCTGATATTACAACAGACTTACCAGACTTATCAGACCCAAGTCTTATAAGTCTACCAGACCTCCGGAATTTTTAAAATCCATGGGACGCACGTGTCCGCACGCTCTTACATGGGAGTGGCCTACTAAAGGAGACTTAGCAGGGTTGTAAAACATATCTTAATGGATTGACTTAGATTGTCTTAAACGTCTTATCTTGCTTAGATATGATTGCCCTATAGTCTGGATGTTCAATGACCCGACCTTTTTATCTGACCCTAATATTTAACCAACCTTTACGATTAGATTTTTTTTTCGTTGATAAATCTAACCTCTGTACCAGGTATGATACAGAGGTTGAACTCTTAAACAAAAAAATACTTCTGACCGTAAAGGTAGGTTAAATATCACGATCAGATACAAAGGTCAAGTCATTTAAAAGAGCTTACAATTTTTTCTAAAGGAATAACATTTAGGGCTTTATCTTTATTGGACGTTGATCTCAGCTATGGGTATAAAATAAGGGCAAGGGTATGTTCGTTACTGAAATCATAGATTTAACACTACTTCAAATGTGAACCTCATTGAAAAATCTAACATAAAATAATACAAGTAAAATCTTCGTCGATTCCCTGAGTATTCCACTTGGAATCTTAATATCACATTTACAGTGTGGATATCATGGTACCTATACATGCACTACAGTATAGAAATATGTCAAATTCTATTACATGATGCTGAAATTTATCACATATGTCCGTTGAGTAAAAATGTAGTGGTTTACTGATAACCTAATTTAAATATTAGGGGTTTCCTATCCTTTTCAACGCCATTTAGGATCCACCATTTAAATTTATGTACACCTGACCTTGAATTCGTAGTCTTAAACACCAACGTATTTTGCAAACTTCTTCAGTTAGGCTATCTCTTTCTGTATAGGACCAAAACATGCATTTTTATCAAGTTGGACGTATTTGTAAATATTCATAACTTTTTTTCTCGACAACGGCGAAATTAAATTAAAACTTGCAAGAAACAATTCTTGCCGAGAATTATTATAAGTATATAATAGTATTTTTTTCAAATAAGATCCATGAATTTGTCGAAATCAGGCCACCATATTAGATCAACCATTTTGAATTTTTTAAATGACTAGATAATTTTTGAAAGCCTATGATAATACGAACAATTTAAGCCTTAAACGAATTTTCAAGATTGCGTTGAATTTTGGCCATTCAGGTGTCCCGGTTGACGTGGAATATCCGATATATATATGTAACTATATATATATATGTAGCTATCTTTATTATAAGGTTCAAGGTTCTATACCATTTAAAAGCAATTCCCTTTAATTTTGGCATTTGCTATGGTGACTAATAAATCACAAGAGTACAATTTTGACAGTATTAGTTTACAGTATAAGCCCTTAAGTTCAAAAAGTGGGATGCCTGAGTCCAAGCTTTCGACTCTAAGAGTCAAAAGTCTTGACTGAGTCGAGTATGTATGTAACTACTGACACATATGTACCTGTATATAGCACGACTACACTCACTACACTGTCTACACTGCTTGGCCATACCTGTATAGGATGCAAGTATATTATAAGTAAGTATACATACATAGATGACTCATATTTCAGTCATTATGTATATACACGACTCAGTCAAGACTTTTGACTCTAAGAGTCAAAAGTTTGGACTCAGGCATCCTACTCTTTGATCTGTAAAAGTAGTAGCCTTGGACTATATTAAGACGAATATTAAACTGTAGCAATCAAATAGTTGTATTATAATAGTTTAACGTTCACTTGAACTCATACAGTGCAGGCCTTTTGACTCTCTTGGTAGAAAATGTCTTTCCATGTACCATGTCAGGGCTTAATGCCAAGATATCCTTTCCAATCTGAGTGTTAACTTCTTGGGACTAGAATCAAGTGCATGGCATTATAACTAAATTATTTTTTACGTATCAGCAGACATTCAAGTCTCACTACTTATCTATCTTCTATTACTACTGCGTTTGTTTCAGACAGTGCCAGCAGGTGTTGAAGTGGTACTGTCAAATTATCCTAAGATAGCGTATGCATTATTTGGTATGAATTAACGTCGTTATAAATTGTTGATAGTAGTTTATTTTGAACAATATGTGGATGTAGTTGTTCTAGTGACGTGCTATACACTGCATTATAAGGTGTTCTGTAAGAATTTAGTATGAAAATTAGGGATTTTTCAGAAGAGTTAGTCCATTTTGATACTACTATTTTATATCCAATTTTTCTATTATCATTATCCAATCAGCGTATTTTTTGAGTTTAACTTTCCAATATTTTTATTCCTTTTTATTATGTCTTTTTTTTTAAATTATATACGTATGTTTTCGAGATTTAAGCATACAATTTAGGTCTGTTTTGCTTCTAAATATCCTATTGTTTGTGTAGAGCTGTAAAGATTATTTATTTCTGGATTTATTTTATCTCGATCATCTGCATCCATGGATCTGAATTTTTTTTTCAAAATCTACTCCACGAATTTTAGTTGTGCTCGTCTTATTATAATGTGGCAAGAAATAACTTTTACTGAATTATTAAGGCTTCTTTTTTTACTTTTGTTTGTATTTAAGGTGCAACAAATAGTTTTACGTCCTTGCATGTTGATGTTAATAAATAAATTATTTTATTTACCATGCATCTAGCTATTTTATTTTTGCATTCTTGATTTTCAAGTACTCTGATCCATTGCTTGGACACAGTATCTAGTTGTTAATGGTGTAGCTTAGTTTGGTCTTCAATACTACGAAAATCTAACGAAACAGTAACGTGCCATTCGGTACGAATTATTCTGACTTCGTTAATGTACTCATAATGTATACCTAGATTATTTACTAACAGCCTGTCATCGTAAGGTTTCGCTAGTATATCTTTTTTTTTTTTAATACCAAGCTTCAGCATAAGCAGAAGCAGAAAGGCAATCTTTTTAGTCAACATATTAATTGGACTAGTCAGCAACAACGAAATAATTATTTGTAAAATTATTTTTTCTGTGTTGTAGTATAAATTTTCCTGCTACATGATTTCTTCTACTCATATGGAACTAAGGTAAGTCTTCATTTTGTCAATATTTTTGTAAGCTAGTGTCTGAAATGTTATGTTTCGTTGGATAGTATTGTTTTTTTTTCTGTGTCTTTAAGTACAAAAAATTTCTTGTACCTCAGTTGATATTTACTTGGTCAAGTGTTCTATATGACATACTTAAAAGAAGTTTGTAGAATAGTACAAGGGTCTGTGTCTTTAAACGGTGTTGTATAATAAAAAATTTTTTTTGTATACATATTCGTGTACTTTTCTAATATATTTTCCTTTTTTTTTAAATCTCTGGTATGAATATTGCAGAGTTTTTTCGAAGGTCAGGCTTAGAAGTTTTTAATGAGTCCATAGTGCGGATATTTCTTAATTTTCAGGTGCACAAAAAATTATATTCAAATAAATATCAACGCGTCTTAAGAAATCCGTAGTGGTAAAAGTGATATGTACATAATTAAAGACTGTTGTGTGATGATTTCATCATTTATTTTCTAACTCGTCCGGTCTTCCACATTGATGAAGAGTATGGAAGACGCTATTTTTTGTATTGGTGGATATCTTAGATTCAAATTTTATTGAGAAAAATTGAAATTTTAATACATCAACAAGGGATAGAGAAAAGATCAAAAGAAAAGGAAAACAAAAATATAATTATTTTATGTATCTGTAACTGTAAGTCAATTAATATCTTTTAAATAAGAACTGAATAAGAATTTGTAATAAACCTAGTATAAAAATGTTAAGAAGCTTGTTTAAATTATCTAATATCAATTTTTCCTTTAAGTCATTTAAATTGTTACCTAAGAGTAGCTTAGTGAAAAAGCATATATTTTACCATGCATACCCATGTCTCAGTCTAATATCACGTCACGGTTGATTAGCGGTCGTTTCTTGTTAAGTAGTAGCTATTTAATCAAAAAAAGGTTTATTAGTCAATCAGGAACTTAAACTGATCCGCTTCATTAGCAAGTTAATGTTTCGTTGGTGATTCATGATGGGTTCTCCTCCTTTTTTTTATAGGTAGCAGCAATTAACATTTTAATATATTTGTTTATTATTCTTTTACTTTCTAATTTTAATATCAAGTTGTTATTGCTATGAATTTCTTTATTTTGGTAACTCCATTATAACATGTATCTAATTCTCATTTTTTAAATTCTGTAAGCACATAGACTGATATTCCAACTTCCAATTTTTGTGGCTTTGACTTATTGTCTTAACGTGATTTTGTATTTTGTTTTCGTATCTTGAGTCTATCAAGAGCTATTTATTGGATTGTGCGTAGACAGTGGACAAGGTCACTAGCATATGAGCTGTACATTTTTAGTTCAAATTTATCTGAAAGTGGACTTGAAAAATGTACCTGTCTATCAAAGATGAGTTCCAAAGATGTAAATCCCGTTGCTAAATAAATGGAAATTTTGTTCTCGTGCATTGCAGAGGAAACCATTTTATCCTTGACGTTCTTTTTTTTAGTGTTAGTTCCCAAAAAATCGTTTAACGTAGTGTGGCTTCTCTCTAGTGAACTATTTAAATGTAGATTCCAGGGTACCATTCTCATTTAACGCAGTTACATTGCGGAAAGATAAGGTACCATTTACTGCAATCACGGATTTGAATTCTTTACTTAATTTTTCTTTATTGGACTGGTACTCTTGCTTAGAAAATTAAACAGTTGATGTTTTTAAAAAATGTTTGCTGTCATTGATAAAGCACTTTGAGTGTGGAAATCGGATGGCCTGAGAACAAATAATTGCCGTGGCTAAAATTGCCTAATTATTGTTAAAATGATAGCTTTCCGCGGCATCCTAAATTATGAAAGCGTAATGTTTAGTTAAGTCCATCGCGATGAGAAAATGTCTGACTTCCAATAAATCACGCACAGTTTTAAAATGCATTGACTGGCTTTAACTCATAAATGAATGTGTTTTTAATTTAAATAGCAACAAAGAAAAAGTTTGAACAAAAACATCAGTTGATGTGATTCGAGTTTTTAAAGAAGATCTTTCACTGGTGTGAGAAGTTAGATATTTGACCTCGTCAATATTATGTTCGTTTGAACAATCAAACAATAACTTTTTAATTTTTTAAATATTAAGACATTTCTTGCATGAATTTAAATAGCACTTGGACGTCGCATTTTCAGAAACCATCAGAGCAATACACTCTTTGTAATCTATTACTTTTCCAGATGTAATTTTGCAAATATTTACACCAGAGATAGCATTAGTTTAACGTTTTAATGGTAAACGCACACACAAACAGTGTGTGTACCACTTACATCGGGTAAAACACAATTTTTAGGGTGCAATGAGGCAAACGTGCTAAAACCAATTTTGTCGTTCAGATTTTCTTCCTTAAATTTAAACTACAGCTCTCTCAAAGTATACAACACAAGCTTTTTTTGGAGATATTCTTTAGTTCCATCTTTTTTTCAATTACATTTTATATTCTTTAACCCAGACATCAGGCGACTGTTACGTATTATTCCTCTTTTTCTATAGTGGTATTTGATTATTTCAAAAATGCCAATTTTGAGGTTAGATTGTATTTTTATAAAAAAGTCACCTTTTCGACCTTAAAGGCAACTCGAATCAGAAAAATAAGCAAAAGAGGAGGTCAAAATCTATCAAAAATTACCTTAAGGGACTTGGGGAATTGAAAGCTGGGCTTCCTGAAAAATCGAGGAAAAGAGCGGATTCGGCCAAAATCAGCACAAAAAGCACTGCCATGGTATTACACACATCGAGATCGAAATTTTTTATTCTGCATAAAAAAATACTAAATTTATGAACAATGAATAAGTCTACTTTTCTTATTATTAATCCTCACGAAATAAATTAGTAAAACAGGGGAGATAAGATTTCGTCCCGACAAAAGAAATGTAAATTGGGGCGCTAATAAGTCTATACTTCATTGTGCAAATTTTTTCTCCTGCTTTTTCTATTTAATGGTTGAGATAGTGTTGCCAGGATTCTATGTTCTTGGGACGCGCACGAAGTTAATAGTTGAGGAACTATTAACAACGTCTCTATTTATGCAAAAATAAGAGAAGAGCACGTCACGTGTGTACAATCTTGGTCCTTGCTGGTTTCAGCCAAAGAGTGATCCCTTCAGTATCCTATCAGCTTATTCCTTTGCTCTCTCCTATTACAATCATCTGTAGTAGGCCCCAAAAAGAGGGGACGTACGTACGTGTAGTTATGATATTGTACGTGACAAGTCTGAGGCCATGCAGCTATCGTCCTTGATGGCGATTTCCTTTTTAATTTGTATGTTTGTGTTAGAGTAATGTTCATGTAGTGTTGTTTATATTGTATGTGAGATTCTTAATATAGGAGTAAAAAGATAATGAAAAAGAAATCCTGCCCCTGTTCCTTCTTTACACAAATTTGCCTAATTACTTTTTATTGTGTAAGCATTTATTGTTTTTGTTCAAGTTCTTCTCCCTTTATAATATAGTGAATTATTGCAAAATTCTTGTTTATAAATTTATAGAGTGTAATAATCTTGAAGTTATTTGTACTTGTTATTAACTAATCATTTAATTCTACAGTAAGTTGTAAGATATGGCATTGCAGTATGTTATAATGTATTGTTTAATATTACTCATTCTTCTACTGTTGGTTTCATATCATTATTTTAATGTTTTTATCAGTGTTATTACTACAATTGGCTGTGCTATAAGCCTATTGAATATTTTTACATGCTGCGTTTTTTGTTCACAAATAGGGTAGCTAAATTATAATTAATAAACATAACTTAGATTTACGTATGTATACATAATTAAAAAATTGTTTTTTTTCTATATCCTTCTCTCGTGTGTGAGGACGTTGCATATTGTGAGCTGCCGGAGGTGCACTTCAGACCACTATGCGTACTTGGTTTTGCGACGTAACTGGTTTTTGTATGGTCTGTAGTATTATTGATTACACTATCACTACCCATCGCTGCACCTTCACTTCTGGAACGGTTTCTTCGACCTGTAAGCATTCTGGCAAAATTAAGTATAAAGAGGCCCCCACATTTTAGGAACCCAAACGACTCTGCTGCAGTGCCTAAAGCTACTTCTGCAGCCATACACGCGTACTCTTCCCAGTTGGAAAATTTTTTATCTGTTTGACCAACTTCACCTACTCTTTGAGCTATGTCCTCTAGTTAATTTATCTTCGGGACCGTGTTCTTTGCTACCGAGCTCCTACAGTCCATCTCTTTCTATTACTATTTTCATAAGATTCAGCAACTCGTCTCCTTTTGCTCCTTTCTTTCCTTGTATAATTCTTTTTAAGTTCAGAGTCGGGCCTTCCAGATTAATGACCTGACTCTCACCTTCCTCCTGACCCAATTAAAGTCTGGTTTCGGACGCTTGGGCAGTACAGTCTTTTGCCAAGTTTATTACTCCAGCGTGGGACACCTCCATCGTCTCGTGTTAAGTGTGCTCGAATTAAACATGTACCTTTTTTTTCCTTCTAGTACTAAACGCGTGCTGATTTTTGCGTAGAATTGAGTCCAGTATGCACCTTTTAATTTTGCTAAGACGATCGGACACTCCTCAGGGTTGTCCATTGTTTCTCCTAGAATGATTCGTATCTCGCATGGGTGATCTTTCTCTATTTCTTGTGTTGGTTCTATTTGTGTGCGTATGTTTACCTGGCCTAATTTTTTACATTGGTCAACCGCTTGTCAGGATATCGGAGCAAACCTTTTTTTGCTCATGCTACTTACTATATATTCGTACGTTGATTGTTAGTATGCTAACATGTTTGTTACGTTGAACCCTTCTTGCTCTACGAGTAGTGGTGCTATTCTAAGCAGGTCGAAGTCTTTCTCCGTTTCCAACGGTATTTCAATGTGATATATTACTTTCCTATAAGGTGATACCGTCGCTATTTCTAATATTTTCCCTACTCTTTCCTGTGTCGTTGTCTTCTTATATACTGGAACCCTGAGATCCAGCCTGAACTGACTTACCAACATTTCTGCCTCCAATATCGTTTTTAAAGCTGCTTCCAGTAGTTGCAATATTCCTCGACTTGCTAAATAAATTAAACCCGTTGCTTTTTTAAACTTTGCTACTAGTTCATCAGCTTGCTGCTCAAATTTTTCAATCATCTCTAAAATTCTATCATATCCGCTTACTCAATCTAAAGATATTTAAAATTTTTTTTTTTACTTTTTCCGCTTTATCCTCGTATTTCTTTATTATTAACAGTATTTGTTCGTAATGACCCAACGCTGTGACTCTTATTTGTTCTTTAAGAAACTTCATTGTATCAGTCGTACTTGATACATTTGATTTCGTCAACTCCTGTATCTTATCCTTGTAAGATTCTGATATCTGCCCCTAAAGTACCTGTACTGTCTCTAAGTAGCTGCGAACGTCCTGCCCTACTTCTGTTCTGTACGCTGTTTCGACACCTTGCAGCGCTTTTATGGTCTTGTGAGTAGCCATTCTTATGCGCCTTCTGCAGGCGTCTTCTTTGCTTATTAATAATCTGCATTTTTATTCTACCAGCCTGCTTGCTATTACAAACGCATCTGTTTCTCCGATTCTTTGATCCCAATTTACATACCATATGATTTTCCATGTAGACGCAACTGTACACTTTTTTACGTTGATCATAACTGCCACCTGCAATTTGTCTGATCTTTCGCTCAACAAGTCGTGTATGTCCGGTTCCTTGTCCACCTCTGTCGTTGAAGCGGAGTTTGTTTCTGTGCTCCCTGAGGGTTTCACTAACCTATGTTCTTCTTCTTTCACGTTTTGTGACGTTGTACTATTCAACGTTTGTGGCATATCACAATTAGCTATTACTATTTCCTTCAAAGGGATCATCATTGTTGGCGTAATCGAAAAATTCGGCTTTTATCTGTTTAAAGTATCCAGTTGTTTCATGCGCAATTTTCACTTTCTTTCCTCAAAAAGTACCGTTGCTAGTGTACTCGTCGTTTTTATTCCCCTTCAAAACCCCGGTTCTTTCATAATATAACCTTATTTTTCGTCCGTTGTCCCCTGGGAAATAGGATTATCCCCTGCCATAGTCATTGGCCTCGCCATTTTTTTAACTTTGTTGTCTGATGTGTCTAAACCTGTGCATTTGATTTTCATGTAACACTTATTTTTATTCTGTCCCTTAAATAATTGTTTTTTTCCTTGCACCCTTTTATTACATTCATTGGTGCCGTCTGTGAGCGGCTCATTCGCTGTATGCTTGTACTGTGGTGGCTCTCCTCTACCCTCTTCTTCTTTTAATATCTCTCGTGCTTAATCAGCTCCCTTCAACATTTTGACGCCTCTGCCTTCAAAAACACTTTTTCCAGTAGTTTTGGTACCTTCTGCTACCTCGTCTGCTTCCGTTATCTTTCAGGTGCCTTTCATTTTCCTCGCCTCTTCGGCCCAACAAACTTGCTTTTATCAGCTGCCAGCCCCAATCATCAAGTCCCGTACTGTGATTTCCTAATTTACTATTTATTTTTATTGGTGTTCTGCAGCTTGCAACAATAATTAATCATTTGACGGACTCTTGTTGCGTTCTGTGTCCGTTTTCATTTTTAAATTGCTTACTGTTATATTCTTTCTTAGGTGACCTCGTTTTCTCACTGTTTTTCTTTTGCTTAATTTTTTGTTCATTAAAAATTTTTTCTTGGATTTGGAGACTTCTTTATCATTAGCTCAGCCATCATTTTTTATATCACGTTTATTTACATTTTTTCCATAAAAATTTTGTTTTTTTCCTGGTACTTCCTTATTGGAGTCTTCTGAATCAGAGTTAAAAATTCTCCTTTCTTGGTATTTCCCTAAATACGCTGTTGACGAGTCGCACGTGTTTCAAAAATGCACGATGGAGGCCCATCGCTATCGACTAGTCCTGCTTCCTTCTGTTCGTCCACCAGCTGATACAGTTCTTGGCGTGGCCGTTCAGTGCTTATTTCTCTCTTTTCTATTCCTGGATTTTAAGGGAGCGCGTCAGGTACTTTTTTTGAAATGCCTGGCTGATATACTACATCAAACTCGTTGCTCCGTTGTTTCACTTTGAGCCTGTTGAATCTTATGTCAGGCTTCTTTGACGTATGATAATGTTTTAGGGGTTCATGATCAGTGACTATTGTGAATTTGCGCCCAAATAAGTACGGCCAAAACTGTTCTTTTGCGAACACTATAGACAACGATTTCTCATTATACGTTGGGTAGCGTAATTCATTCAGTCGAAAGTATCGTGAAGCATATTTACGTCGTATATCTTTTACCAATTTGCCTTGATTCAATATTGCTCCTATTGTGTAGTCTGACGCATCACTTGTTGTTATAAAGGGCTTCTATAGATTAGGTGCGATGAGTACCGGTTCACTACATAATGCGTCAACTAGTGTTTTGAAAGCTAGCTCCTGCTGCTCTTCTTATTTAAACTCTATTCCTTTTCTCAATAGTTTAGAGAGCTGTTAAGCAATTTTTGTATAGGTCTGGATAAATCGTCTAATATCCGACAAATCCAAAAAATTGTTGGATTTTTTTGCTTTCATAGGTCTCGGGTATTTCTTTGCTGCTTTGATTTTTTTGGATCTGTTTTTATTTGACCGTTTCCTACTACGTGTTCAAGTACTTTGGCCTAAGGTTATTGTAGTCATGATGCAGTGTTTCAATATATGAGTTGCTTTTAGTGGTTCTCTATCTAGGCCAAATATAAACGGATTATACTATATGAGCTCCCGGACGTGCGATTTTACTTTCTCATTGCAGATTAAAACATTATTAAGCTGCATTATTTCGTCGATTCTCGCTAATTTTCTTTTATCCGATGAACTACCTTAATAAAAACCCTAACTGTCAGTGTTCTTGAAATCACCGTTGTTTCCGCCACTGGTACGATTATTTGTAACGCAATTTTTAACTTTGTTTATTTTTCTCTTTCTTGGACATTTTTCTTAAAAAGTCCTGTCATTGCCTCCTAAATGCCCTGAGCATTGTTCCCTTCGACGCTAGATAGATCGGCCTTTCACATCACCTCACATATTAAGAACTCAATTTCCGGTACATTTGTGCTTATTGTTTCATTAAGTGTGCTTACACACTCAGCATAAACTTTTCCACCATCATTTGTGGCTCATCAAATTTATGAATAAAACTTCCTTTTTCATTCTTTAAAAAGAAGCCCATCTTACTTTTAAATTTTTGCTATCTATTCCAATGCGGGCATATATAACTTGCCTAGACCTAGAAAAAAGTTCGAGCATCTCTGGCTCGATTAAATTAATTATCATTCCTCCTGATTCCAAAACATTTCCTGCTGCACTTACGCGGCCTTGCTATAATTTAAAAATGTCTCATTTAATTTTACCTTCCCTATCCATCAGAAAGTCAGATGGGACCACATGCAACCTTTACATGAGGCCGTTCAGTGGTATTTCAACTACACCTAAAGTGTTACACTCTCCATGCGTGCCATACACAATCCTTACTTGGTTCCTCAAGTCAAAGAATGCTTTTGAAAGAACACTGTCTTCTTTTATACTGGAAATTTCAGCTCCTGTAATAAAATTTTGCTTCCCCACCTTTCACTTGAGTGCTTGTCATAAATACTGAAGAAGGTGTCATACCTGCTAGAAATATGTTTATTTTTGCTTCACGCTTAGGCTCGTTTTCGTTAGTGTTTCATCCTTTTTCCATTTAAGGGGTGTTTTAAGGCAAATTATCTCTTCTTGTCATCATATCAACGCTCGCACTCGCAGTTAATTATTCTCTTACATGTACGCTTGTCGTTTGTCTGCTGCCAAGTGTTTTTGTTATTTTCTTATCTACTGGGAAATGCCCAGCGCTTGGGAAGTGCACCGAGCACCCTGAGAGTTTAAATCCTTCGTACGTGACCCGTCCGTCCTAGTATCTTTTTCATGATTATATCAAATACTTTGGTTTCCTCGCTGGTTGTTGAAGTTACAACAATTGCCCCTAGTCCCGTAATTATTATAATCATTTTCCCGTCACTAATTATAATTGTTATCATTGGGCCCGTAATTGCTGTAACTATTTTCTCGTCGCTGATTATGATTTTTATAATTGTTATGATACGGCTCATAATTACTATAACTGTTTTCTCGTCACTGATTATAATCATCATAATTTATTACTAAGCCTGTTATTATTACAATTATTTCACCGTCGTTGAATATGATTGTCGAATTTTCTCGTGCATAAATATTTCTCCTATTTTGGTCATTAAAATTCCTTTTCTTTTTTAATGGACTATTATTATCCTTATCATTATTATTTCACGGAGGGTTACTATTGTTTTAATTATAATTTCTGTCATTATTATTATCACTTTCATTATAAGATGTGTAGTTATTATTTCTGTTATAGTTATTTCTAGGGTCAGAATAACTATACGGCACATAAGGTGCTTGATCATCGTACGCAGGTCTTTCTTTACTTTTGTCCTTCATCTCCGTTAGTCTCTTGGGTGGTTCTGTTTCAGACCTATCAGAGTCTTTTATTTTTTGTTTTTCCCGTCCCTCCATAGCTTTTCGCACCCGCTCGTAGAGTGCAGACAGTGCTCCTGACAATATGAGCACCACTTAACATCTTTGATGCCATCCCATTCGTCCATATCACTCTTTTTCTCTGGCACATCGCTGATTACCATGCCTATCCTAGGGTTTCTCTTACTTAAACAACTCTCCCGTGTTGCATACGTGCTAAAATTATCGGGTGCCATTTAACGTAGACTCAACTCATTATCTACGTCTATAGCCACTTTAATTGCCTCCTTCAGTGTTGCAGGTTTTACCCTGGCTACGTTCTAACTGTATGGCGTTTTCAAATCATATATAAACTGTTTTGCTGACTCTTTATCTGTGGATTGCTTCAGGGCAGTTTTCAGAATTTGGGACAGCTGTGGATTGGGGTCATAAGTCATCATTATTCTATTATGCAGCGGTTGCGCCTGGCTGCAGTACTAAATAACTGATTCACTGTTCAATTAAGTCAGTGACTTAAGTTGAGCTAGCTGTGTATCAATGCCTTCCATACTCCTGAATTGCCGTGATAGAGCAAGTAAAAATGCGTCTTTAATATTGAACAACGATAACCAGGTGCAAAATTAATCTGCCACCATCCCCCTAAGTTTACCACATAGTGTACCTTTAAACTATTTTTCGTATTGCAGCAGAACTGATAGATTTGCTGTCCTTGCCATCTGTTCAAAAAGCGAAAAGCTTATTGGATCTCCATTGAATGTAGGGATGTCAGTTGCTCCGCTATTGACATGAGACTGTGCACTATAGTGCATGCTAACAGGGTACGTGTTTTCCACTCTCATCCTTTCATTTATTAGACCTGTAGGTTTGTAGCTGGGTCCAGCATCATGCATCCTCACGCCTGAAAAACTTGGGAATCCCGTCTACTGCCCCCCATACATTCTTACCTCTTCCGATGTCCTTGATGCAAAGCCCCAATTAATTTTATGGCCAAGTACTAATTCTGAATTCTGTAGAATTTTGTGTTAGTGCTTCCTCCGAAAAATGTGGTGCACATTGCTGTGCTGTCTGCTGCGCTGCTTGTTTTTCTCTTCGTCCGAACGCATGTTAAAGCGTATCCTGTGTATCATTACTGCCAAACCTATCTTTTGAGTGCAAGTTTACGTCCCTCAAAATTTTGCTCATCCATTTACAGCTGTATAATCTGCATTCTTTAAGGGTGACATATTCGCCACGTCGTTTCTTACGGTGCTTGAATATTCTGCTCTTGCCCCTAGGATCCGTAACGTTGTTTGTGAGAATTTCTCCCTAATTACCCCTGGTTCCACTTTTTTAAGAATTTTAACATTAGCATACACTGTTTCTTTCCCATTTTTTGTCATTCCATTTAAATTTTGGGGCTGTGCTCCTAACATATGGTCAGTATTTCTGACTCTGACTCGTTTTCCAAATACGCGGGAATTTCGTCCTCTCTGACACTCATAACGTAACTTTGCGCTTTATCGAATTTTTCCATCGTAGATTCTTTCTTATTTTTTCTTGTATTTTGTTATTTCCTGCCTGTATAGGAGCGCTGAACACTTATAAGTAAATTTCTGTACGATTTTTTGCTCCTCCATTTCAGGAAAATAAGCCCGCTTTGCTTTAGCATTTATCGTGTGTCTGATTTATTATTCATTTATTTATTATCTATTCGCTTTCAACCTAATTAATTTTTTTTCCACAAAGATCCAAAATTTTTCTGACACACAGTAAATTACTCTAGTGCTGCACTACCGATATAATAAGGAGAAAAATGAATGCAAAATGAATATAACATTAAAACTGAATTTATAACGCACTAAAATTTTTAACAGAACCCTTGGGACAGTTAGATGTATCTGTTTATTTATAAATCTCAAGTACTTACCATATGCTCCCAGCCAAAACGATGGCAACCAAAACCAATCTCATCCTTGTTTGTTTGACCCCCTGTCGCAGTCCCGGGTATTCTCCGCCTTGGTCCCAGGTTTGAAGGTCCTTATCTTCATTTTCTGGCCAGTCCTTATCTCGCTGATCCCTTTTATAGCAATTCCTTGTTCCCTTCGTGGCACGACACTATGTGTGTTTCCCACAAATCGTGAAAGTCAATATTTTACCATGGATTAATACCGAAAAAAAATTTATTCTTATTTCATCGCGGTGAGCACCCTACTTTTGACACCAAAACTCTTGCGTAAAGTTCTATGGTCTTCAGGTGCGCACGAAGTAAAGTCATATGTTCTCTGGTTTTTGTGTGGACAAATTATTGTTTCTCGCGAATTCTACATTTTGTAAGTATTCAGTCATGTTGTTGCGCATTTTCTTTTAATAGTTTTTTTCTCTTGTTCGTCTGTATATTTTTAGAAGAGTTATCTTCATTACTTTTATTTTCATTTTATTCTATTAGATTCCTTGGCAAGGCGTCTGCTTCGGTGTTTAATCTACCAGGTTTGTATTGATAAGTGGAATAAAGACCTTAAAATCTTGCTCTCCATACATTAATCCTACTTATAGGATCTTTAATAGATTTAATACAACATAGGGGTTCGTGATCTCTGTAAACTATAAACTTACTGCTGTTGAAGAATGCCAAAATATTAGACTGCTACAACTTCTGCTAATTTTTTTTTCCCCTTGTAGAATGAAGTCTTTCAGTCTAGTTCTCTTTGGCTGAATACAATTTTATAATTTACGTTGAATGTGTTTGTTATTATTATAAATGGCTTATTGAAATCAACACAAGCCAGCACAGGTGCTTTGCATAATATTTTCCTTAACTTTTTAAAGCTTTTTTGATGAGTATCTGTTTACTTAAATTCACCTTTTCTTCACAAGGACATTCAAGGTTCTGGAATTTCTGCAAAACTTTTGATAAAGTGATGGTAATCTTTTATTGATTCTAGAAATTGTAAAACATTTGTTTGATTTTTTTGTTTTATATGGCATTTCCTACACATTCATAATGATCGTTAGATTTTTTCTAACAGTTTTATGTATATTTACAGGATTTACTTCTATTTAATAGAATTTACTAGCTAGCTCTAAAATAAAGAAGTTATTTCAGCCTTCAATTTGCTCTAATATTTTAGTAATATTTGGCAGTGGACAAGCACTAGGGAAGGTCTTTTTGTTTAGATTAGGTAATCTATTACTTATGTGTTTTTTCTTTTGTTCCATAAAATCCTTATTTCTTGGATACTATCCAGAGAGGACTACTGTAACGACTGTTTGATTTTACAATTGTAATGTCTGCTATTGATTTTTTTATTTAAGTTTTACTTTTTTGGCACAGCAATAAAGCGTAGCAGTATTGTTTGACGTATACAGCACGGTTGTCTGTCGTAAGTATTTTATGTTATTTTTGATAGACTAGCACTAAAGTGAAAAAGTCTTTTAATCTTATCCATTAAAAATTTAATGCGATCTTTTACGTTCTTTAAATTGTTTTCTTTGAAGTAAGTATCACAAAAGTCTTCAAATTCCATGACATTAAAAAGCTTAAGTTCTTGTGCAAGTATTTCTATTTTAATCGGCTTATCTCATGTATTTATAGCTATTGTATAACAGTGTCTTCCTTCGCAATATACTACTGCCTCGCCTGTATACACTTTGGGTTGAGTAGTAATTCTACGAAGATAAGCATGGCTTGTGATTTTGTTTTTAGTCGATAATTAATTAGGCACTTTTGTTCTGGCTGGTACATTGTAATTTCTGTTTTTATTGGCCCTAAATCCTCGAGAATTATAATAAATAGTATCACATGAGACAATTGGTACTTGATCTTTATCGTGAAATAGAAGAACAAATTTTTCGAAATTTGATTCGAAGTTTTGTTTGGTTTTTAGACTCAAGTATTCTTCTTGCTTTTTAATTAACTTTATCGAGTTGGTTTTATTATTTAAGTATAAAAGAAGTATATGGTCAATTGGTCTGCTTCCTACTATGAATGCATTTAATTATGATTTATTGCGTAAAGAACGTTCCTCCTAATGTACATACATTATTAATAGGTGGTTCTAAACTTTTAACATGAAATTTGTGATATGCATCAAACAAATTAACCGTAACAGAAACAAGAGTGTATATTTGCTGTGGAGCTTTTTCTTCTAGTTTGAGTGTATTATCACAATTTATTTCTGTACTCATTCAATGTTTGTGAAACAATAAGAACCCGTTTTAGAATAAAGTCGTTCACTAACAAGTTTTTTCCATCGTTTCTAGTCATTTTTTTTTTTTTTTCTTTAATAAAACTGAAACTTGAAGAAGACATAAAGATTGCTAATTTGTTATGACCAAACTTGCTTAGGGTATGGTCTTTACCGTCTTATTTTAGTGTTATTCGTGAGTCTCAGAGAGTTTAGCTGGTGAGCTTTATTTGGTTTCTTTAGTTGGGTACAAATCTTTACTTGAGTGACATGGATAATTTCCGTTGACGTATTCTTTTATTACAGCACTTTAAAATAGCTTATTTTTTTAAAATCAATTTACTTCAGTCACTTTAACAAGGTTTGGTGTTAATTATATAATTGATAAATAACTGACATTTATCACTGATTATCGTTACTGTTGTTTTAGAGTTCCCTAATGCATCGTGCAGTAATTGTCAGTTGTACTTTAAATCACACGAATGAATTCGTGGCCAGAAAGATGACATGGCTTCTGCTTTCTGTGCTATCATCAGAACCACTTCTGACGGGCCTCGATTGCTGTAACTCACTTCATAGTGAGTCGGATACTATTGATGTTCTCGAAATGCACCCAAGTTACCTGAGCTAACACTTACATGTATAATATGCTCGTGAGTTACAGAAGTTAATAAAACCTCAGAGAACAGGTTACAGACGTAAAAAGAGCGATTTTCCCTCTCGATAGTGCGTTTTTATAGCGTCAGAGCGATTAACAGAGGCCCTTGGTAGATTTAGGTAGACCAATGAGCGATTTTCTTGCAGACTGCGTTGACAGAGAAAAAGTAGGCTTGCACAATAATGTTTAATGTCATGATTTCATATATATGGACACAAGAATACAACTGTATTAATCGCTTTTCCTGCTAAGTGCAATTGAAACTTTTGGATAAGTCATAATGAAAGCTTGCGTCAGTAATAAAAAAAACACTAAGTACAAGTTAAAGTGTAACAAATAAATTTACAAATTTTGCAATTAATTCTCTTAGGGGTTTCACAATTTTTTCGAGTATAATAATATAAGTTGCTTATTACAATTTTTAAATTGGTATACATTAGTAGAAATAGTCAATCAATAAGCAAGTAAGCCATTCATTCATACATACAACACAGTTTATGCATTTATACATGAAACGTACAATTTCAGTACATACTTGCATTACTAAAACGTGGCTGGTCGTACTATATGGAAACATATGAGGAAATATTTACCTTCAAGTTCATACACCAACGCATACAAGTGACTTATATGTATAAAATCTACTTGTCTTAAAAGCTTGTGTATGTATAAAATACATCATGCATAAATTTGATGGATGAATCTTGTTTTTACTTTCAACATAATTTGTCTGTATTATTTTGGGATGTAACATTTTCATACACTTAGCAGCATAATTCAATATTCTGGTTTTACTGATAATTTTTTTATAACATGTCTAATTTTGTTGCAATTAACAATGAATTGTTGCTTATGAGCATCTTACCTTAATAGCGAAAAGAAAAAAAAATGTGTTGAGGCTGACTGTCTAGTAACGACGGTTAATAAACAAGTTTAATTGAAATCTTGAGAAAAAGGATTTATATATTTTTCGGTGCTTTGTACAGTTGCTTTTTATGATGCATGAACTTTGAGGATCCCCTGATGCTTAAGTTCCTTGATAGAATTATTGCAATAGTTATTAGAAACTAACCTAATAAAAGTAAATATAGTTTTGCTCCCAAACCGTAGATCACTGCCCAGGACTGTCTCAACGTACATGAACTCGTAAGCTGATTATTTTTATTGTTTTGTGCCGTAATATCTTGTTTATAATCGTTGACTTATTAATTATTGATTAAAATCACATCCAATCAACGTAGATATACTCATTCCCACGATAGTTGCACCATTTTCGTACACAATATCGTTTTATAGAAGATTAATTGATATTTACAATTATATTATCTGCCATATCATTTGATAGAAGTATAACTTCTTACTTGGGTACCCAAGCACCCACTATCCCCTAGTTTTTGTTACTATCCGGCACTACGTTCGTAACTGTAATCGTAGCTCTATGCTCGTTCAGAATTTTTTGCTGAAGAGTTTCAAGAAGATAACTGCTAAAGTCGTGCTTCAATAATGTGACAGAATTTTCAAGTTAAATTTGCATGTAGCAATTATATACATGACTTAGAAACAATATCTTCTTATTCTAAATTATTTGGATATCGATAAAAATTTTCATTGCCACGAAAAATGTCTTTTGCACATCATACAATTCATGCTAAACTCTGTATTTCTTAGGTTTGACATTATTTAGAGCATTTCCCCGCCATTAAAATTCTTATGAGCAAGTGCGGTGGTACGAGAATTTGATAAAATTAAGTAATAGATCGGTAACACTGGACTTACCCACAGCAGTAGCTCTCTGTCATTTACGTTTTAGGATGTCTGGATTAGAGTGAAACACCATGCGATGCTGTTTTCTGATTACCTTGATTCTTGCATATTTGCAAAATATACATACACAGTGTTTTCTTGCTAGGCAGTTAAGTATTCAGAGGCACAGCAAGTTCGTATTACGTTCAATGATGTAAAGGAGGGCTTCTGAAGATAAATCCACCGTAACAGTGGCATTAAAAGTCAAGGGCTTTGGTGCAAGTTCGGGTAATCGCGCATATTTACTATCTCTGAAGTCCATCTTGATAATTGTCACAAAAAATGGAGTTTGATTTGAATGGTAAGTAGTAATTAAAATAATAAGGACGAGTAGATGAGAAAATGATATAGCAACATTATAAAAAATATTGTAACTTCACGTGTTGCTTATTCGAAATAGCTTTTTAGCTTCATTCCTCTAGTAATTTTTTATTAAATTGTAAGTACCAACACGATTAAATAGTAGATCTATAACACTAATATTCGATTTTTGTATAATAACAGTAAAAAATAAATGTGCAAAAAGTGAAGCTCTTAATATCGTACTTAACAATATACGAAGTATTTAAGGTACGCGCTTAACAGGCTCAAATTTTGCCGTAACTCGACAATTGTGTGTGCAGGCCCGTCGTTGGCTACAAGAAAATATGACTAAGATTCTTCAGCTTTGCACTTTCCCAATATTTTTATATTTTTCCCAAGTGTGCACTACTGTCTCTCAGCTTGAGTCACTGCGTCTATGTATTTTTCAACTTTGGGAAAAAAAAGAAACTGTACCTGCCCTTTCTCGTGCCATCTGTCTGTCCTTTGATAAGTATCGAGTATAACCAGAGTTTTGGAGTTTTTCCTGTTCAAATACCTAACTATTTTAATCGCATCTCTGTCTAATGGCATTTGTGAACGTTAAGTACATTAGTGCTTAAACTATTAATAGATTCGTCGATACTTTGCCACTTCTACAGTCAGCTTTAAGCCTATCATTTCTACGCAACTTTTTTAGACCCCACTCAGCCCCTGTGCCATTCTTATTTGTAGTATTCTACCCCCCCCCCCCCCCCAGCCAACCCTTATTCTTAAAATTATTGTGTTGCCCCCTCTTAGATTCTCATCAACATAAGTACAAACTATTTCAGTTTGTCTATCACTTAGTCTGTTGAAAGATTAAGATTATTATATTTTTCCCAATGCTCTTTGACAACTATTGAGCCCCACCTTAGCCACATTAACTATAAGGTAAATCTATTGTAGTTGATTCGTTTCTTATTAGGTTAAATTGTCTACTTCAATTTATGAGTTCTACAGTTCTTGTTTAACTTCTACTTTAAAAGTTTTTACATTACTTTGTTTTGTTTTGTGGGCTTAGTACCCTTCCACCTTCTTAAAATAAAAAATTAAAATTTTTTTAATTCTTGCACTTTATCTATAGCTATATATTTTTTTTAATTTAATTTAATTTAGCATTAGTGTACGAATCTATTACTATGTTTCGTATACTTTGTCATACTTTTAATATAATGTAAGTGTTGCTACGGAAAGCAAAATAGATCTTTACCTACATATAAGCTTATGGAATGTGATAATAAATATTAATATAAATATAATTTTGTCCTTATATTGTGTCTTGTTTCTTAGCAAATTGTTAAACTAACATTCAAATATCACTATAAAAAGCTCACTCACTTCCAATTCCTAATAAGTTTATTAACTTGACCATTAAACATAGAGAATATGACGTAGTGCTATAATGCTCATTCAAAAAATACCAAATAAGCTTACAGAGTGTTTGTATATCTGAAAATTAAAAAACTTAAGAAGTGTGTTTTCTGTATAAAATAGAATGTCAAGATGTAACATTTTATATACTTGTAGTAGATTGTGGTTTAAAATCTCATTTTTTATTTTTAATCTGCTTGTAATTTCTGACAGATTAAAATAAATGGGTCATGGGACCCACAGTAAGAACGTCATGCATAAATGCAGCACTCACAAAGTTCACCCATCGTGAGAACTAAACTCAATTTTTTTTTTTTTTTTATTCGGCTTTTTAGTTTTTGTTTTACTAAACTACATGAATACAGTACTTATTCTTACAAAACTTTATCCTTTCTATGGGTCTCATGACCCCCTTGATACCTGAGAAATTGTGTCTCCCTATTTTATGATGGTTTTTGAACACACATCTGATGTTTAATTATTTTTCAGGACTCACCTCATGTTTAAAAAACTTTGTTCTTACCGTAAGTTCCGTGACCCATTTATACCCCCTGATTTGTTTTTTAATTTCCTTTTTTTTCATTTCTTGTCTTTTTTTTCGTATTTTATTTCATTATTTTTAAGTATTTCATTTCATTACTG
This sequence comes from Copidosoma floridanum, assembly GCF_036245765.1. Lineage (NCBI taxonomy): Eukaryota > Metazoa > Arthropoda > Insecta > Hymenoptera > Encyrtidae > Copidosoma > Copidosoma floridanum. The sequence goes on along the minus strand of NW_028321898.1, from coordinate 1,722,087 downwards.
TTTTTTTATTTCTTCGTGTTTCCTTTATATCTTTTTTTTTTTGTGTTCTTCTATTTCACCTTTTTTTCATACCTTTTTTCATTTCATTATTTTATCATTCCATTGTATTTTTTTATATCTTTTTCGATTTCATTTCATGTTTTTTTTTTACATCATTTTATTTTTAGTTAATATTTCATATCATTATTTTTTCATATTTCATTTTGTTACTTTTTTTTTACTTCTTCGTGTTTCCTTTATTTTATTTCTTTTTTTGTTTTTATATTTAACCTTTTTTTTCATTCCGATTTTTATTTCATTTTTTTTTTCATTTTATTGTATTTTTTCATGTCTTTTTTTATTTAATTTCATGTCTTCTTTAATATCATTTAATTTTTATTTTGTATTTCATATCATTATTTTCTTATATTACATTTCATAACTTTTTTTCATTTCTTCGTATTTCCTTTCTTTCGTTTCTTTTTTTTTTTTTCTACTTAAAACTTCAATAACTAACTTTTCTTAGTATGGACCCTAGGGCAACTGTCGCTTTGTGCCTTTAGGACATATTTTGCGCTTAATAAGTTACTTTGAACCCTAGGGCAATAAAGTACTTTGAGCCCAAAGGGTTAGGAAAAGAGACACAATTACTCTTCACACCCTTGGTAATAAGAATATTGTACGTGACTTGGGCCCCAACATACAACAACACCGCCCTTGGGGCGTTTATGATTGTACTTTGTACTCTAGTTGAAATTGAGTCAATTATTGACCATTCAACTACTTTCATATTCGAAACTATAAACTTTTTTCTTATTATGTTACTTTTGTTAATATTATGTCCACTATAGTAATTGTATAATCTATTTACCTAACATTAGGAGCTTTTGAATGAAATATTAAAAAAAAATTTTCATTAAAAAAAAATTAAGTGATTTCATAATCGAATGGGTTGAAGTACCTCACAAAAAAGTATGCAGTGAAATTTAGCTGTTTTAGACAATGATTATTTCTTCATGAGTATTATTTTTAGCAAAATTAATTTGGCATAACTTCACTGCTAATTTCAACAATTCGATATTATATTTGACATAATCTAACACTTCGTAGGCTCGCCTATATAAGGTGCTCGAACTGGCCTTTTCTGTTTCAATGCGTGGTCGTCCTTCTTTACCAGTACCCTTTTTCGCTGTAGGAGAACGTCCTTTTAAAACTTTTTTCAGTCTACATTTTTGGTTAGTTGGATAGCTTGGCATTCTATTTATTAGAAAAATTTGAAAGTTACTTTACAATTATTGACGTATACGAAATGAAAGACAGTGATTTCATATAGGTAAAAAAAACAGCAATTGTGAACGCTCTTTCAGTATATCATAAAAAGTTTATGTACCGACTAATTTACAGACTATCTCACTTCGGTATATGTTAATTCATATTCAATTTTTATGTTATTTACGTTAATAACAATATTAATTTAATGCAAATTATCAGAACACAGTTTAAACTAGAAATCTTTATTGTAATATTGTCTAATTCTTACATTTATTTTCCCCTCACTATACGCATGTCATCGAAAAAAAATTGTGCTTGCTTAGTTTTTGTAATTACCAGCATCGTTTATAAACTCATTTCATCGCGTCAAAATAACTGTTCAATAAATCATTGGAATGAAGTAAGTGGTGGATCAAAAAATGTAAATGATATAAACTATTTATGAGTATTTAAGTTTCATTTTATAGGCACGAGATGTCACCTTTTGTTATATGATTAAAAGTGATTTCAATAAATTTTGTCCTAATTCATTTTATTTCTTAAAGAATTTTTAATGAGCATTTGCAACTTTTTTTGTTAAAACACATATCAAACTGTCAATTAATAAAATTATCTATAGAACATTCAAGTTTTTGAAAAATACAATTTTTCTATAAGGGCTCAACATCGATATAAAGAGTCCCAAGATATTTCAATGACATGCAGCTTTGACTTAAATCAACAAATGTAAAATTTTTTTACATACAAATAGAACATTCTGCAGCTACTATTAACGTATGTTCAAACATTTTTAGTGTAAAGTCACACAAAGTACAAATCGTATTCACTAAAATGAAAATCTATAAACACATTCAACAGCGATTCTGTTTAGCTCATATTTTTTCTCATTCACAAAATATCGATGTGTAAGAAATACAAATGAAATTGAATAGGATATAGTAATTTAGTTGTTAAACTGCAAATATTTGAAGTATACTCATATTTATTTAAGTTATATACGTTTCCGTAAGCCCAAATGTGCACAAGTAAGGTTATGACAAGACTAATTGTCATTACAATTAACGTTTTACCACGATTAGATCGCAGTTGAGGTTCTATTTTACTTGTAATTGTAGCTCTATAACTCTTAACATTAGGAAAATCAAAGAATGAATGTACTTTCCTGAATTTAATGGACTGGTAAAAACGTTCACTCCCTATGCAAAAAATGACGATTGTTAAGTTTCCTACCATATTTTGAATAATTGTTAAACCTATTGGCAGCAACTGTATGATACGAGCACCAAGAAAATACGAAATACTTACTTTCCGATATTTACTGATCACATATATTCACGATAAATACTCTTTTTCTGAGCACACACATTACATGACTGTCCTACGGGAATACTTCTTTCTTCTTACGTTTAATAAAACAAAACCTTTCAAGAGTTCTCAAAATGCATTTTGCACGTATTCTAAAATTCTGCCTTAAGTACCTGTAATACAGACAGAAGACTAGAGTTTACAATGATAAGCCCCGAACACGTAAATTATGAGAATCAATAGAATAAGTTTGTTCGGAATGCGTGGACCAGATAAAGCAAGGATGGTAATGCACTTTGCTTGAGTTTAATACACTCACCTATTTTGGCGCCTGGTGTCATACGCAAATAAGTGTACCTCCATATTAAGGCTTAGTTATAAAGCTATGAGCCATGTTACTGTGCCCTGTTTTATGTTTCGCTGCATAAAACAATAATATTGAGTAAAAAAACAGAAAAAAATTTTCTAAACACGAAAAAAATTTCCAAATACCACATGAGTACATAGATTAATTTTCTTTTTTCTATCATTAAGTAGTCATTCATCACTCTCAGCCACAACACTTACACTTCTTAAAACTTTCTAAAGAAAATTTTTTTTTTTTTTGGAATTATGCTTGATTTCTACAAAAAAGTTACTTTTTAGACACAATTTCGATACCTTTTTTAAAAAAATTAAGAATATATGTAAAATAAGTATAAAGGTATAATACCAGCTCTTTAAAAATTATTTTCCAACAAAAAAAAAAAAAATTAAATGTACAATTTCTAAAATAATCCAACATTTGTAGGTTAGGATTCCATTTTCTATATTTCTCCTTAATTTTTTGTCTATGTTTGTCATCATACTGATAAGATCCAAAAACTTTCCTGAAAAAATATTTCTTCTGAGAAAGTTTACATAGTTTTGAAACGAAAAATATCAGTTTATCCCACTTTAGCGCACGTTCAGACAGCCGAACGTCTACTTTTTGGTATGGTTTTACTCGAATTTTCCAGTGAGAACAGACTGTGCAAATAGACTTTTTTAATGTAAAAAAAAATTTCAGCTTTCCATCTAGCCTGTTAAAAAAAACATTAGAAATGCCTTTTTTGAGATAGCATATTTTGTATTTTTTTTTTAGTAAAAACAAAATTTTTTTGGAAAACTCACCACACTATCACAAAGCTTACTAAAAAATACATTGACAATGGTATTTGCAACATTTTTTTAGGATAAAAATAAGGCCAAGAAAATGAGCTGAAAACAGTAACTTTTAGCTCTCACGCGGCGGGCCTGGGACGTTGTGCGTGAAACGCCTCTTATATAGACTTGTTTTCTGGGAAAAGCTAAGTATAGCGTGCACGCTTAACTATGGTCAAATCAGTACTGACCAGACTTGACTGGCGCTGCTTACACCTCTACTTAAACACACGTACATATAAACTTTCACATACCTACAGCCTATCGATACAGTCGTGTATTTTACTACTTTCTCTTAACTCGAGATAGCTAATAAAATATTAAAGTACATTAATAGACTTAATTTTATTTCACTTACTCAAATTATTTCAATGATACATCTTCCATGCTGCTGAAATTAAGGTTTAAACAGGCTAAAACTAACAGTTGTTGGGCGAACACCTTACTTTTTGTCTAAAATAAAATGTGTCATATTGATTATTTATTTTCGTTACAGATTTTATTTAAAATATGGTTTCTGAACATTTTGTGGAGTTTGATAGGCAAAAATGTTGTAAGAACTCTGCCATTCGTTCTGTAGTACTCAGAGACTTTACAATAATTAAGCCATTAATGACACATTCCTTAACATAATGTTCATGAATTTTTGTCTTATATCATAATTTTTTACATTCATTTATTTTTAAGTTCAGTTCTGCTGTCTTGTTTTCGCATCAGAGGTCAGCCAGACAAAAAAATTTGTTCAGGATAATTTTAAGAGAATTGTCCACTGCTATCAGTTCTCTAAATGCCTTATTATTAACCTTAATTAAGCCAGAATTCCGTCCACATAATTATTCTGGGTTAGAATAAAAATCTGTCCCTCTTTTTCTCTTCTAACTTTAACAATCAGGAAAAACTCTACTTTACCGAGATCGGTCATTTAAATTTCATTTTGCAGACTTTTTTTAACAGACTTTAACTAGTCAGCGCGATTACTTACAATAAGCAAGTCTTCAGTACACAAGACCAATATCAGAATTTTTTCTGCCTTGTGCTAAGTGAACAGGCATAATTCTGAAATGGGTGATTTCAGATCTGTTTTTATTATCACTTCTTAGAATCTTTCATACTATTTTTCAGGACTGATATTTAGACTGTCCAAGTCTTTTTGCAGCTTACAAACCTTATTCCGACATTCTTGGTCAGTGCATTTTTAACCATCTGGTATCTTTATATATTTTATGATCAAAAGTACTATTAAAAAATGCTGTTTTTACATCTAGTTGACGAGTATCACATTTAGTTTATTGACCAGAGCTAGAACCATTCTGATTAAGGTCAATCTTGACACCCGGCTATAGGTTTCCGTCAAATCATATTTATTCTTATCTTCAAATCCCCGTATAATGAGCCGTGCTTTGTATTTTTTTTTACCCTTGGAAGTTGACCTTTTCCTTGAGCATGCAGTGAGAGTCAATAATGTTTGGACGTATACTATTTATAAGTTCCACAGGTTACTCTTAAGGAATCCAAACATGATTTTTCGCCATCTAGCTTAGTTTATCTTGTATTGCTTGAATTCAGCCTTCCCGATCCATTACCTTTATTGCTCCTTTGTATGATAAGGGGTTTTTGTTTATTTTAGTCTAAAGCAGATAATACGTGAGATCTTCTGTAGACTTATCTCTATCTGCCACGTCAGTATCATATTTTTTGAAAGTAAAATTTCTAATGAGATCGTCAGCAAAATCCAAACCTGTAAAACTGACGTCTTTAACTAGATTTTTGCAAACTATCTTTGTATCTGCCATGTTTGTTTTTAGTTCTACTGACTTTTTTAGCCTCCTTGGTCCTCTCCGCAGAACTAAGGGTTCTCCATTTAATATTGTCATCTTTTTCCTTTTTTCCTCGATGATCAAGAACCACTCATGTGGTTTTATGTCTATCGTCACTTTCTCTCAGTTCTGAATTGAACTTTTGCCGTACATGCTTCTTGTCTGCTATTCATGCCTTCTATGCATCAGATGCTTCTTGTCTTTTGTGTGCAGTGCAATCAGAGCGTGAACCTTGTTATTTATCTAGGCTGACCAATCAATTATCTGTTAAATTGTTCGTTACACCACGTACTATACTTTTATGCGTAAGCGTGTTATAAATTAATACCGATTTTTCTTAATGCGTAAGGTTAAGTACCCTATATTCGGATAAAAGTGTTGTTTGGACCTATATCCGAACACTAGCGATAATTACATAATTTTTTTACAATTTCTGAATGAAAAAATTTATTTGTAATCCACAGTATCGAATTGATTTAAGATAGTTACAACATATGTCAAATAAATTTGATAATTTATTAAAAGAAATGTTTTTTCTTGCAAATCGAGGTTTTTTTGTGTTTGGCTGCTGTCCGGAAATTAAATACTACGGTTCAAACTGTACCCCATATTCAGACACACATAATCCAGCAATTCACTAGCTTACAAGTACAAAGAAATGGTATACAATGTAGTAAAATACAATAATAATTTGTTTTTTGCATTTGTTTAACAAATTAAAGCCATTAAAGTAAAATATTACTGTAAATAAAGGTCTGCCATAACCTCATTTTCTCAATGTTCACGACTGTCCGGATTATGGTCCCTACGTCGTAACAGGACCTATATTTGGACTATTTAAAAATGCATTGTCCGAATATAGGGGTTTTGAGACTGAATCTTTATAATTATTTTAAACAATGATTACATGGTCACAAAGAACTTTTTTTTTTCAAGTGACAGAAAAATTACTTTATTATTCATACGTCAACCATTTTTTTCGCAAAAACAGCTAATTTCTTTGTGAACTTAGAAATAGTGGATTACCTAAATTTATGTGTCCGAATAGAGGGTACTTTACCTTATATTATTCTGTAGCTTTCTTGAAATACCCCATGTCTAGCGTTGCTACTGCACCATGCAGTTTGATCAACACGTACACCAAATGACTTGTGCAGCTGCTGCCCAAGTCTCGCGGAGCAACAGCACTAGTCTTGGGCCACTTCTGCTTTAGTGTGAGCGAGATAACAACTGCCCTACCTCTAATTCAGCAGGTACACTATTTTATTTTCAGTGTACCTTCGTAAAATTTTTCTTTGTCTGAGCAAAGAAGCCCATAACTTGTGTGCACAAAGCCCACCATAAATGTTTGTTTCCCTTTACCCAGGAATTTCGTGTCTGTATTTTTCTGAACTTTTGAATAGGAGACACAACTGAATCTCTCTATCTAACTAATATCTGTTCTTTTATTTGGTGCAAGCTTTGCCGAAGAAATGTTTATGTTATTTAAGTAATGCAAAGTGAGATTGTACGCAAATACGATACTGCCACATTCAAAGCCAAGTCGCACACGTTTTTCGGGAGTCCCTAATCACATATGAGAGTTCGCATTTTAAATTCAAAAGTCTTATTCCGTCTTTCCAACAACCTATTAGGTTCGAAGATATCAGGACAGCTCAGCTGGAGTTCCACTTCAAGACTGTCTAACACCTTTTGGGTGGATCCTTCCATAAATTATTTCTAAGGAGTTATTGGGTTTTGCTGTGACCTCCTTAGTCATGTGATGCTTGTGTTTGGTCACGCAGGACTGTTTGGGTTCCCAGCACACAATAACACTTTGTGTTTGAGTACGTTTGTGAGCACCTGGGCAAGTGACTACAAACGACTTATTTCTTGGTAGGTCTACGTTAACTCTTAAAAAACTTCGGCTATTTGTTGTGTTATAGAATTTCTGATTGAAAACAAAATTTCATACTTGCTGAGTTTTTTTAATTCAAGGGGCAGCAAGTTAACACTATCGGGAGATCTCTTTAAGGAAGATTACAAAAATGCGATTTCTGCTCAAAAAAAAACCCGGGTTGCTTAAAAATTTGGTTACTGTCAATAAAACAGTTGAGATAAAGTCTGCTTGTAAAACGTCTGATACACAAGCTCTCAATGATACCCGTAATAGCAGAAAACGTGACAAGAAATCAAAACTAGACGACAGGTAAGGCATTTAGAATACATCGAAAAAAGTAGCAGAAACCGTTTTCGAATTAAGCACAGACGAAAATTCTTACGCATAAAAACAAAATATCTTAAATTTCAGAGAACAGTGCCATAAGCCACCTTGATATCCTGATGGCAGAGATGGTAAAGCTGTTGAAAAAGCAGAAAAAAGAGAACAGAAAGGCCACAGACGAGTGAAAGATGGCAAAAGAAGAAGGGCAAGAGGAAGAACGGGCACCAGAAAAGTTCTATGCCATACTTTAAAACTTTGATTGAAGGGTATGCAGGATTAATGCCAGGCTGATTTAGAGTTTTTTTGGGAATGGTCTGGGCGCGGTTCCCTTTTCTTTTCCACGCTTAGGCCTAAAATAAATCAGTTGAAAAATGAAGAACCTTTATAGATGAAGCAAAGGCAGACAATATATCTAAAAATAACCTGGAACTTATTGCCACAAACATCTTTAATAAAACTCAATCCAGACTCAGACGTAAAACTTATAATTTGTTTACTTATAGTCTAACTAATGATGTTAAGTTCAAAGTCTTCTATGATTAATTAGAGTCAGAACTTTGGTCGTAAGGACTATTGTACATCGTTGACCCCTGTGTGGAAAAATTTAGAGTTAATAAATAAAGACGCGATTTGTGACGATTAATTCATATTCGAAGACATACTGTTGAACAGAGTAAGGAAGAGATATCTTAGCATATTACGCTTACAAGATCCGGTCACGATTTTATAATGTCTGAAAAAATTTAAAAGGGGACAGACACTTGTTTTAACGGCAGTGATTTGCAGTAGACTGTATAAAATTAAATTTAATAAGAAAAAAGAATTGGTTTTGAAATTCATTGAAAGATTCAAAAAACGATGAATGCTCAAAGGCTCAAACTTTATTTAAAAAGTGCTGCACACGTAGTACGTTTGAAAATGACATACTGACCCTCAAGAAGTGCAGCTCGAGATATGGTAAGCACAATAATTCAGATTTATGAAATTCGAAAAGGGGCCTGGAAATCACAGAAATCGAGAAAATGACACTCTGCAAAGTCAAAAACAGTTCTTAAAAATGTTCATAAAAACAAAATCGGAAAAAGTAAATGTCTAAATTCAGACTACGTCAGTGGCAACTTTATTCCTTTGATTTCCAGGCACCTGCCTTTGAAAATTCCATGAATCTGAATTATTTTGCTCACCATATTTCAGGATGCACATCTAGTGGGTCAGTATGTGATTTGAAAATGGACTACATGTGTAGCACTTTTTAAGTCAAGTTTTAGTCTTCAAATTTTCATCGTTTTTTAAATCTTTTAATGAATTTCAAAACCAATTTTTTTTTTTGATTAAATTTAATTTCGTACAGTCTACTGCAAATTACTGCCGTAAAAAACGAGTGTCTGTCCACTTTTAAATTTTTTCCAACTTTATGAAATCGTGACGAAATCTTGTAAGCGCAATATGCTGAGATATCTCTTCACTACTCTGTGTAACAGTATGTATTCGAATTTTAATTTATCGTCACGAATCGCGTCTTTATTTATTAGCTCTAAATTTTACCACACACGGGTTAACGGTGTACAATAGTCTTTACAACCAAAGTTCTGACTCTAATTAATCATAGAAGACTTTGAATTTAACATCTTTAGTTAAACTACAAGTAAACAAATTATAAGTCTCACGTCTGAGTCTAGATTGAGTTTTATTAAAGATGTTTGTAGCAATAAGTTTCGTGCTAAGCGTCCTCTTACCTTTCTGTCTTTTACGAAGTCCTTTTGCTTTTTTTCTTTTACCATCTTTCTCTCTTCTGCAGCCTTTCTGTTCTCTTTATCCTGCTTTTTCAACAGCTTTACCATCTCTGCCATCAGGGTATCAAGGTGGCTAATAGCACTATTCTCTGAAGATTAAGGTATTTTGTTTTATGCATATTTGACTGTCTATTTTTTTTTCTCGACCATTTGTTCTTATTTTGGATTATTTCGACTTTTTTTTCACAGGTTCGAGAATTTTCGTCTGTGCTTAGTTCAAAAACAGTTTCTGCTACTTACTTCAATGCTTAACCTGTCGTCTGATTTTGATTTCGTGTCACGTTTTCTGCTATTACGTGTAACATTGAGAGCTTTTGTATTAGACAATTAATAAGCAGACTTTATCTCAACTGTTTTATTAACAGTAACCAAATTTTCAAGCAACCCGGGTTTTTTTCGAGCAGAAATTGCGTTTTTGTAATCTTTCTTAAAAAGATCTCTCGATAGTGTAAGCTTGCTGCCCTTGAATTGAAAAAACTCAGCAAGTATGTAATCAGAAATTCTGCTACACAACAAATAGCAGAAGTCTTTTGAGAGTTAACGCAGACCTACCAAAAAATAACTCATTTGTAGTCACTTGCCCAGGTACTCACAAACGTACTCAAACATGAAGTACTATTGTGGGCTGAGTACCTACACAGTCCTGTGTGACCAAACACAAGCATCACATGACTGTGGAGGTCACAGTCACAGATTTTAAGAATGTGTACTACACACCTTTGATATTTACAATGTCACACCTGACTTGTGTCCTAATACAGCTTTTGTCCACAGACATAGTGACGTTCAAGCCTGGCACATTTGGCTCTACGCACAAACAAAAGCCGTGGCAGGCTCTACATAGGCTATTAGTAGATAAGCTGTAGTGATTCCAGCCCAGGTGGGCTTGATTTACCAGGTAATTCCGGCCCACTCCCTCTCCATGGTAAGTGGCCCCTCTTTTCGGGTGGAATAGTCCTTGCTACAGCAATGGGCGAGCGCGATCTGTGGCTTCCTCGCATTCCTTGTGCGTGAGCTGCATAAGTCATCTGCAGTGCAGATTTGTGTGTGCTGTTTGAACGTGCGAAATTGTGTGCAGCTTGTGCACGTGGTAGTAATATGCAAACAAAATTTTTTTTGTGTTAGTGAGTTCGTTGCAAGATAATGTAGGATGTGAAATGGTTGGAAAATAATTGTTAAACATTTTTGTTCTATTTTTTAAATCAGCTTACGCTAAATAAAAAATAAAGATGACTTAAAAACGATTCTGTTAAACATGATGTTCTTGAAATACAATACAAGCATTCTTACAGCTCTTTATTATTATTATTATCATTATCATCATCATTATAATCAACATTTACCTATTCTATATTGAAGTTAAATTTTTTCTTTCACTCTACATTATGAAGAGCACACACAGTTTTGTAGTCTCCGTTGTGATGTGTACGAGTAGTAACCAATCTTTGGAGTGCGAACGTTGAATAATCTCCGATGATTGGAGTAGACGGTGTAGATTAATCTCCAATGACATGCATATTTAAAGCATTTTTAAGATTCCCCCGTAAAATATTTTGTATCTCTGCATACTTAATTTTTCCCAAGTCTCGGGTTAGTCAGTGATAGCTAAGTTCAAGGTATATATTTTCATGTTTAAATTTTTGTGGTAATTTTTGGCAGGTAAAGGGTGCTTTAAAAAAAAATACTTGGGCTTCTGCATCGTTAGTATTAAGCGAGAGGATAGCCAATTCTTTGAGAACATAATCATTACCTGGTTTTTTAAAATCTTGCAAGTCCACAAAATACTTTACCTTTCGCAATTATAATACTTTATTTTTTTGCTTTTTTTTCGTAACCTTTATTTTTAGGACCAGATCCTTTGTTGGTTGAATATTTATTGACAAAATTTTTCCGCCCAGATTTCTTATTTCTATCATTATCATCTTAAGTTGAGATTTTTTGATACTTAACATTACTTGTAAAATTACTCGTACACGGTTTATGCGACATATTGATTAAAGTAAAGCTTATTAAACATATTCGTTTTCAAATAATTTTACAGTCTTTATTTTTAAATTTTTCCTCAGATTTTGTTTTATCAACCTTTATGTCTTTCTTCTTGCTTCTTCTCATACATTTTTCCCACTCTTCTTGTCATCGTTTGTTTTCTGCTTCTTTTTCATTCCAGCTATTGCTTCAACCTTTATCCATTGTGGTTAAAAATAAACTGATGCTAGCGAAGCCCTGAATCAACTTTATATAACTTTACACAAGTGTCTTGACGTTTCCACTTCTTGGACTAAATTGATCAGTACAGTCGTGCAAAACTTAGAAGTAAGCTGACGTATTAGCAGGAAAATTCGTATGTGACTCAAATTCTAGCCTCACATCTACTGGAGCATTTTTCAATGACTCGTTTTATTGGAACAATTGAAAACGATAAAAGGTATACGTTTAAAAAAGTGCTGTTTGCCTAGTGAAGGTGTACAATCTTTGCCATAGTATGAATTTTGAAAATTAGCATGCATATGATATAGCAATGCATACTGATTACGCATTTTATCAAAATTCAGATCACCATAAAGATAAAGTTGTGAATTTAAGTAGAGTTTCACATTTCTTATGTTGCAGTGATCAAACATACTAGTGGTTACATTTTTCTAATTTTTACGGTTAGTTTGAAAGGCTAAGATAACGTAAAGTGGCTTTTGCAACTAATTTGATATTTTAAGTGTCCATGTATGTTTAGATGTGCTAGATCACAGGGGATACTCATATAGTTTCCAGGTTCGGAAACTCATAAGTACAAACTTGTCTTTTTGCAGATAATTTAATAAACGAATTTTATGAGAATCTGACATTACCACATAGGGCGTAAGCCACTCAAGCTTCAATGTTACTATTTTAAAGTCTTCCCAAGGTGCTACGGCCACAGAATCAGTAGCATTAGCATTAACTGGAGTTGGCAACACAAAATTTATGTCGCTTCTTGCTCTTGTAAGTATAAGCTTATGTTTTACATAAACTACTATCTTACGATAGTCTTCAGCAAAACCTAAAATCATATTCAGTGGCAGCATAATCAAAATGATATTAAAGTAGCCATTATTATTAGTAAGATCATCAGCTTCTTCTCCAACACCAAGCCAACCGGCATTTATCATACATTTTGACCAGAACAAATTGATAACCAATTTTTCATGAGGGTTGTTAATCCAACATTTTTGCACTTGTCGACCTCTATGGCATTTATCTCATATCATTTTGCTCCAAATAAGTGGCAGATTGCATTGTTTATCAAAGCAGTAATAGTCACTACTGTAGTTCCATCTGCTTTGACTAATTTTCCATAAACATGTAAAGAACTTCTGGATGGCGAAAGACACAAATTTTGATGCTGAATTGAAATTCGAATTTTGTCGCTGTTACGATATGTAAAAGATGCATATGGCTGATGTGCATGAATCTCATAGTGCGCAATAGACTCATCAAATGCAACTGGAGGCTAAATACTTAAAATCTCGTCCATTTTGTATACAACAGAAAAGTATCTAACTAATTTTTTACCAGGGTTTCTTATTTATAAAGCGAGATTTTTTATAAACTGTATGTTTTGATGAGTTAGTTTTTGACGTGTTAACTGTTTTCTTAGATGTCTCGATACTTTTATGGGCTGTTTTTTCTGCTGTCTCAACAGTTTAAGAGCTCGTTGTTGACTAACTGCTGGAGTGCATATTGAGCTACCTATATGATTTGTTTGATCATAAATGATACTTATTATAAAGAGGGTTTTATATGCAATCTCATAGTTACGACTTCACCATGAAAATTAACTAAATTACCATCCTGATCCATCGTAAGTCGTTGAATATGATCAATAATTTGTCCAATAATCGGTACACAAACTGTTTGGGAAGAAACTTCAATAATTTTTTATCCTGGTGGTACAGCTAGAAATAATTCATGAGTCGTGTGCACTTTGTTGCTATTTATGTAAGCTCCACTCGTAATATTAGATTCAACTCTTAATGCGTTTATATTTAGAATAACTCCAGGTAAGCATGAGATACGAGTGGTGTTGTTGGCTAGAACTTGCTGAGTGAAACCTAGTCGACGACCTACAGAATCCTGAGGTCTAAAGTCAATGGTATCGCTGCACTAGATGACACTTTAAAGCGTATTATTGTTTGGTATAATATTAAGAATTATGTGGCAAAGTTTTAATACTTTAATTGAAAATGAATTAATATCTTCGATCTTATATCTACTGGTTAGTAATACAATAACTTGATTGTCGATGTAAAATTTATTACAATTTTCATCAATATTTAGAATTAAGTTGAATGAAAAAAGTTCTACTAAGCCAAAAACGTAGGTATGTTTTGGTGATAATTCAATAGGTGGAAAATACTGTGCTTCTTTAACAGAAGAAGTATCAGAAAGGCTAAAGTTTTTTTCAGCTACTCTTTTTTCTTTTTCTTTTGTTAATACCTTGTTTCTTCTTCTTTTTCTTCTTCTTTAGCTCCATACTAAATTCAGTTTTAAGCTTCATAGTGCCAGTCACAAAAGTAGCTGCTGCTTTTTTACCAATACTTAAATCTGAAGCTTTAACTCTTTCCTAAGCCTTATCAGCTAAAATTTTATCTGCTTCGTGTCTGGTTCTTAAATCTTGTCAATTATTTGAGTATGCTATATAATGCTCTTTACACGCGGCGTCCAGTGGATTAACTTCTGGATCTCCTCTAGCAAGACGTTGAGCAAGCTTTGTACCAGGACCACAACACTGATATCCAGACAAATTAAGCTCTACTGGTAAAGAATTCATGATTTTATTTACAAGACCTCGTCCTCTCTTACGACACATGATAATGATGACGGATGATGATGATTAGTCTTCAGAGGTTGGATTATCACTAAGCGTTTGAGAAAATAAATAATGTATTTATAGTAGCTAAATTCGTTACAATAAGAAACTAAAAATATAAAAGCGTTATGCTATTCAATTAAAAGATTAGGTGCCACTTATTCTTCATACCAAGTAGACATGGGATTCAAAGAGCAATCGATGAAAGTACAAGTTTCAAATTTTGAAGCTATTGTAAAACAAGGAAAGCGTTCGAATCGTTATGGTGAACTACTCCCCAATAGTATTCGCTCTGTATTGTGCGGCCCATCTAGTTGTGGTAAAACTAATAGTTTGTTAGTTTTAATCGGGCTTCCCAGTAAAGTTAAATTTGAAAATGTGTATGTGTATTCTAAATCACTGCGTCAACCGAAACACCAGTTATTAAAAGATTGTTGGAGCCCATAGAGGGTGTAAAATACTTACCTTTCAGTGAACATGAGACTGTAGTCTCGCCCGATGATGCTTTACCAAATTCTATAATGATTTTTGATGATATAGCTTGTGAAAAACAAGACAGTGTAAGGGCCTTTTTCTGTACGGGTAGACACAAAAATGTTGACTGCTTTTATCTTTGTCAGTCGTATGCTAAAGTACCAAAGTATCTTGAAAGGAATAACGTTAATTTTTTAGTTTTATTCCGTCAAGATGAAGTTAACTTGAGGCATGTGTATAGTAATCGTGTAAGCTCCGACATGCCACACATTCAATTTAAAAATTTATGCTTTAATTGCTGGAATGATGATGAACATGGATTTGTTGTTATAAATAAAGGGAAACAAAGTGCTTAGTGAAATTTTTAAACCAACTACAGCTCCTCTTATGAAAAATATTGCCGAAACAAAAGAACAAGAACATAATAGTAATAATTCTATTACTTATTATTATATTTATAATAAAAACGATGAAGGAAATAATAAAGTTGATAAAGAAAAGCATCAAGAAAACAGAAAAAAAATTAGTAAAAGTGATATAGCATTCAAATCTGCCATTAAAGAGAGTGATGATGATACTGATTTAAATTATGCTATGCAGAATCAATCAGTTGATTCAGTACAAATTAGTAAGAACTCATCAAATAATTTTTTTTTACAAATACTTGATGAAATTCAGAAAGATTTATTACATTCAAAGTATGGAGTACAAAAAGAAAATGCAATGTACAAGCTTGGTGATTCGCGAATAGACTTTGAAAAGAATTGTATCAAAATAAATATTTTAAATCTTCCAATGACTCCTAGAATAATGGAGTACCAGAGTGACATGAATGGGTAGCGGATAAAATGACACTTCTCACCAGTAAGGACTACGTGGCTTGCCATAAAAACTAGATCCTAACTCTACAAGAAGCCAGCCTGGTGAGTAAATGTGTTGAGCACATTGTCTGAGACAGGAGACTAACAACCATGTTCTTGAACAATGGCCCAAAAAGTTAGCTGAAGGAAGCTGAATAGAAAAATACTTGGTGCTACCACTTATCTGATAGTATAACCTGCTGGAATTCAATTTCGCCATTGTGCTGTGTATATGTTATGTATATATACGTGTGTACAAAATAAGTATAATACGGTGTATCATGTATACCGTAGTGTAATGATGACAGAAATAAAAAATCAGTTTAAAACTGATATGAGATGGATCCCGTCTGGCAGGTTGAGAACCAAATTTGAATGTCTGCTGTAGAAATACTGTGACAACAAAGGCGGGAATCGCCTCAAAAATGCTAGTCTTTAGACAGACTTTTGCGCATTCTGAAGCTGTTTTTGAATGGGAACGTAGACAAGAAAGCCTTATTGAACAGGCTGTTGGCCAATGTTGAACAACAGCAGTTGCATTACTGCCAATAAAAATCATGTGACGCCTGATGTACACCATAGTTGTATGGAGCCGCTCAAGCTCGGTATTTTATTCAAGAACCACAGCTGAATAGCATGGCTCATACAGGCTGAGTACCAAGTGTAAAGAAATGTCAGTCAAAGAAGGGTAAAAGACGCTTGGAGGGCTTGACCGTCAGGGATTGGCGCATCAGCCCGTATTATAACCACTGATGAGATTCCAGGTAGAAGCCAGCAGGCACGTCTCCTTGTGGTCTCGATGAACACTAGTATTATGAAAACTATCACCAAATCGTTGGATCTGGAATGGGCAATGAATAGTTGGGGCAGCTTATGGTAGTGACTGAAGCGTCTGTCCCAGATACAAGGTGTATCGCTCACGTGGGTAAGATTAAATATACTTTCAGGCTTTGTATAAAAGATGGAACTTGTACTATCCTAAATTGTCATTTGACTATCCTAAATTGATCACTACAGGCAGAGGCTAACAGTTCAAGTCTGCTCTATTCAACGCCCTAGTACAACTCTTTAAAGAAGAATGCATCAAAGGAACTTCCTACCATCTTGCACGGAACCTGAAAAAGGTAACATCACGTTTGAAAGACAGTTCTATGGTCTGACAAGTCTTTTGACTGGGTATAAAAATGCCCTACCATGCTCTTGCACTCTACTCTGTCTACAAAGAGAATTTCAGTGCTTTTTTGACTGAGTATCTCTACAGCAAAATTCTTTATTTAGCAAGTAAATTTTTCTTAACCAAATATTGTCCAGAAGACCACGGCTTTTTTAAAACGTTTTGAATTATACTTGCAACAACTTAGGCTAGTACCAGCTTCTTACTACTATGACAAAAATATTTTGGCTTACAGGAAGCTCTACTCATTTTTTTATTTTTTCCTCTGGAACACATGCTCAATGAAGCTTCTCCTGGCCTACACAAGGTCCTGAAAAAGATTGAACATTTCATGTTCAGAACAACATTAACGGCTAAAATGTTACCGTCAACGTCAAAAACCTTAAGCCAGTCTTTCTGCTCCACTGAAACACCTAGCAGCTCCAATTTCTCTGGTTATTATTAACAGTTACACTTTGTTGCTTGCTGTTCAAACAACGAGCGACACTTAACCAGTATCTTTTGTGGTTTGTCTCAATGCATAAGCTCCTTTGCTCCAGCTTCCTTTACATGATACTTTGGACCTAGTTGAATGACATGCGTTTTCGTATATTCAACGGTACTAAAAAATTTCGTC
The DNA here is from genome assembly GCF_036245765.1 of Copidosoma floridanum. Taxonomy (NCBI): domain Eukaryota; kingdom Metazoa; phylum Arthropoda; class Insecta; order Hymenoptera; family Encyrtidae; genus Copidosoma; species Copidosoma floridanum. The sequence goes on along the minus strand of NW_028321898.1, from coordinate 1,704,569 downwards.
AATTGAAATAAACTGTGTCCGTTACATCTAAGTACTTCTCTGCTGGTGTTTATTAACCTTGTTGGCTCTCATATAAGACTTCCTGCAAGATACAGGTAAGCGTGCTGGGTTAAGGTCTTAAATAACTTTGCTAGAGTAACCTCGTACCTGCAAAGTAGAGGACAGCCTTGTATCTTCATTGGTAGGGATAGCTTTATATCTATACAAACAGTTACTAACTATAATAAAGCAAAGAACAGACTCACAACTGTATCATTAGATAAAAACTGGGACTGTGCTTGCACAGCTTAATAAGGGTTTAAAGAGCACATGTCTTAATCAAGAATGGAGGCATAACGGTGGTGCATGCGAGCAAAAGAGCAGGACTCAGTGGGACAACATTGACTTTTTGTGTTTAAAAATTTGTCATCAATGCAAATCTTAATGAATTTCGACTTTTTTTTTTTTAAATAACTACGTAAGATCTAAGCTTTAGTGTACTTGTGCAACTTTTATGACGTAACGTAACGTAATCTCAAAAAAGCTTACTGTATTGTTATAGCTGAAGAAACGTGTATCTAAGGAATCGACTTATTGGCTGCTAAGATATTGTTTTACTAGTCATATGATCGACTTTAGGTTTGAAAGAATAATGTTACGACGTAGATAAAGTGAATGTGCTAAATGTCAAAGTTAGAAACACTAAGGAACAATAATGACTTCTTGCACCTAAAAATGGATTATTTAAATTCAAAAATTTTCTTATACATTAGAAAGCTTCAAAAACAGACATAGTACTAAATTTTTTTATTCTTAAGGTTAGAAATAAAATAAGGTACTATAGTGGCTTTAACTCTTCTTAAAAGTATGTATCATTAGTCGTCTTTTTCGTCAATAAAGTTTTATAATTATAATGGTCAATAAATTAATTCTTTAGACACAGGCTTTGTTTAGCTATAACATAAAAAGAAGCTTTTTTGATGTTAGGTCACGTAATGTCATAAAAGCTACAGTGGTACACTAAAGTTTGCAACTTGTTGAGTAATTTGCAAAAAAGAAAATCAAAAATTCAGTAAGATTTGCCCTGTCGACAGGTTTTTAAACATACAAAGTCACTGTCACCAAACTGTGCCACGTGTACAGGGCTTGTACTTACTCAGCTATGGATACATGGGTGACCTCGGAGTGAGAGACAGAGGATTTGGCCCCATATTCTTAAAGTTTTAAGACCATCAATAGCTTGGAAGAAAAGCAAAAAAAGCTTGTGGCCTGGTACCTGCATCTTTTGTAGAGAATAATAATACGTGATTCGTCTAAAACATTGAAAAAACCCAATTAAAACAGAAATCAAGCTACCAAGCTTAATCGCTGTACCTAATACCGGTAACCAATATTGATTTAAGCTTGGCTGTGAAACGGCACGCTGGTCAGGGTGCGATTTGGCCTTACGTGGCTTGACTGCTCCCAAGCTATTGACAATTTTCGTTTACGCATGTTTATAATATGTATAGGTGTGCAGCACGAAAATGTCGAAGAGTTTTGTATACTATACATATTATATACATATGCAAAAAAACTCTGGTAGTAACTTGGGAGAAGTCAAGATAAGTCAGGCCAAGTCGCGTTCTGAGCAGAAAGCCGTTTCACTGCCAAGCTCAGACCAATTTTAAGATCTTGGCAGCCAAGCTTTGGCTTGACCACTCCCTAATTTTAATTTACTATCTGGAAATTATTACGAACCGAGTGACGTCACTGATGATGGCACAAACTTTTAAGAATAAAATAAGACTCAAGAAACTCTAAAATTAAACGGTTCAAGTAGAAATGTTAATGATAAAATATAAAAAAAAATATGTAACCACGTGACGTGTTACCAAATGGTGCGGAAATTTAAGTTCTTAAAAAATGTATGCATTTCAAATATAAAAAGTGCTAATTTTGATAGAAGTTTAGTAGGAGAAATTTGTGAATATTAATGCCTTATGCAGAGAGACGAAGAGATAATTACTGTCACAATCAATATATCACCTCATACTTCTGTCAACAAAATTAATAAATTTTTTAGAAGAAAAATTTGAATTAAGTATGACTAACAATTCACTGCAACCGACCACAAACAACGAAACAATGATTGATGCCATCTTTGCTCGGTATTTAGATAAAGTCGAATAACTGATTTGTATTTTAGATGTTTCGGGCCACAAGCCTATAGTTACTACTGTTAAAGACCAAAATCAATTTTTAGTGTCAATAATAAAATACACTTACAAAGAAGCATTAATAAATGATGTTTTGTTTACGTAAAATAATGTTCATAAGAAATCATGAAGAAATAATATAATTTGAAAAAACGATTTTGTTTATATAAAACCTCAATCGAGCTTTGCTTTTTCCATGGGTCCTATGACCCATAGTTCTTTTAAACATATAGTATGCCTCTTTCTCACATTACTTACCTAATAAACGTGCGTATTTGTTATTGTTATTCTGGTCTCCCATAAAAATAAATATTTTCTTATGTATTTCTCTCTTAAAGTATCTTAATGTATTACTACAATTATCAGGTATGGGCTTACATTTTGTTTGAGAGTAATCGTAATCTTACTTCATGTAGATGGCACTAGTAAAAGTTTCTAAAATCTAATTAGCAACAGGATAGATAAATATGTGTATGAAAAATTCTGGTCAGAGACCGGTTTTCCTATGTGGTACACTTGCTTGCTTTTAAAGGAATTATTTTCCAAATTATTGACAAGTCTCATCTCTCACTTAAACAAGTTATAAATAACAGTTACTAATAAAGTAAATGCTGTGCATAGTAAGAAGAATATTTAAAAAACTATTTATGTCATACTGATATATAGTCATATACTTTCTCCTTTAGTAAATACATTCTTAGAGCTATTAAATATTAATCTTGAAAACACATAATTTAATTATTAGAAGAAAAAAAATTATTGATAAGTATAAAAATATATCAAAACCATGTGGAAAAAGCTTCTAGAATGATGTCAGCATTTTCAATAGTTACTTTTAAAACCTACGATCCAGATGTAATTTGTGTTCAGAACTACCACCTCTAAGGTTACCGTGCTAACCACTACAATAACATTTAAAAAATATCATCCTTACTTTTATGATACCACAGTCATCATTAAGGCCATTATTACATAAAATACCTTATATATTGACGGTAATAATTAATTGTTTCAAATTTAAACTAATAGTTTAGTAGTATAACTAAAAGTTTTAGTATATAAAATTTACTTACTTGCTATTCCAGAAATAGGTTGTGATTCACGTATAATACCACGACCATCGATAACTGAAACATATAAAAAATTCTTAACATTTTGGAAACACATTTTAAATTAATTATTTTTTTGACATACGATGGTTATTAATGTACTGATTTTTACTTTCTAATCAGTACTTTAAGAAGTGAGAAAACTTCTATTTCCTAAAGCACGCATTTTAGATAAGATAAGTGAACACTTCGTCACTACGAGAAATGTGGAACTAGTTTGACAATGCTCTAAAAAAAATAGCAACTAAGAAATGCTCTTACAATAGTGAAAATTGGGAAATAATTAAAAAGCTTATAAGACAATGAAAACATGTTATATGCTAGACATTAGGAATAACCATAATATATAGTATATCCATGTTATAAGAAAAACTGCCCTAAGCTTTACCAATATTATTGCTGCTGCAGAAAAGTCTCTCCAATATATTTAGGTAGTGTCAACCATCTTTAAATCTAATCGTAGCAGTTCCATCATTGCTTACACACACAAGTTAGGGTTGTTGTAACTGTCTGCTCATAATTATTGTAATTTATATTTTTGGAATAAAGGTTTCTATTATAGTACATTAATCAATCTAAACTAGTCTGAAGTAAAGAAACCCGTGGACAGTGGGTGCTTCGATACCCAAGTGAGAAGTTATACTTCTATAAAATTATATGGCAGATAATATAATAATAAATATACCTTCCATAAAACGATACTGCACACAAAGGTTGTGCAATTATCGTTGGAATAAGTACACCGACGTTAGTTGCGAGTGATTTCAATAAATATTTTAATATTTTATTTCCAATTTGATATTAACATTATATTATAGCTTAATTCAATACAAACGTATACATGGAGGCTGGGCAGTATAAGCTTATGCTATTTCGTCGAATTTTCGGATGATTTTAAAACAATTTCTTACTACCTACGCTGATTACATGTCTAATGTCACCCTTACATCTGTAACATACGTTTACATACTTCTTCCTAGTCCATATTTAATACCCAAAATTTAATTGTATCTCAAAAATTAAGACAAATCATCCTGCAGTATCGCTTTTTTCAATAGCAAAGTAGTACACGCCAAAGAATGTCCCTTTAGGACGTTTATCACACATAGGTTTTTTTTACAGATATTATTTAAGCATTAAAAATGTACCAAAAATACCATAAGAAATATTCAAAAAGATTGCAGGTCGTTTAACTGTACCCTTTTTCACTTGTTGAATTTTAAAAATTTTCAATTTAACATGTAGCGATATAGAAAAACACTGAAAATTACATTTATTAGGTCTGTATAAGCCCTTAATTTTTGTTTATATAAGAAATGACTTTTAAATAAACCCGCTCTATTTTTAAATAGATCTAGTATTTTCTTTTTTTTTTATAACAGAAAAGAAAAGGGGTTAAGTATGCGTATAAGCGTAAAAGCGTATAGGTAAGTTCATCTGTGTGAGAAAAATAATTTTCACTGTTGCTGCAAATATTTGTGCTTCTCCCACCTATCTAAATTTTAAACTAAACTTTTCCCCCAGTAACAATGTGATGAACGTTCTTAAGTCAAAAAATCATCTTAATTACAAAGGAAATATTACGAAGGAAGAAAACGTAATAAAAACACATTATCGTACTTATACAGTACGGAAATTTTTTTTTTTAGTTATAAAAACCCTGAAAAAATGTGGAAAAGTTCTGTAAACTATAATTCATTTATTTTAAAAGTACTGAATTAAAGATAAATGCATAAATGTTTATTAAAACATATACAAGTTACTCCTTGGTCAGTATGCAAGAGGTCAGTGGTTTAATTCCATTGAAAAAGTTTTTTTTTTTTTTAAATTGGTTAAAAGAAGAATAAGTAAAATTCAAAATGTGTGGTGTTGTGTGGTGCGATAATGTTGTGGTGCGTGGGGGGATGATGTTGTGTGGTGTGGTGCGATGATATTGGGTGGCTGAGGGGGACAGGAAGTACGTCATAAAGGGTGAGTAGTGTAAAGGGGAGAGTAGGGCAAAGGGGAGAGTATCCAGCTAAGTTCACTTCCATTACACTTTTTCTCAAGATCACCGATCCTAAATCGTTGATATAATCTGTGGACAAAACGTGCCCATAGAACTATAACATGAAAAAAGTATTTTGATTTTCAATTGTTAGTTTTTTCTGTCTTAACTCATTACTAAGATTTTTTTCCTGCACAAAAGACTAACTCTAGTAAAAATGATTTACCCTTACAACCTACTACATAACCTTTACTTAAATAAGACTTATATTCCATTGGCTAATGTTATAAAAAGTCTCAATGTATGTTAGTATTATCGTTCCAATCAGATTGTTCTAGCTGACACTATAAGCACTGTGAATTGATACATAATGAATAAAGTAGGATAATGCCAGAACATACTAAATGCAGGGCAAGTTTTTCTTTCTCTAACCGTACATGGACAGCCACTGCTCAAGTGCTTGCTTGTTTTAATATGAATGTTATGAAATCTTTTTAAGTTGCAACCCTATTAGGTTTTCCAGTAGGAATTTCACCTAAATATTCATTTAACTGACGTCAAGTTATTCCTAAATCTTGTAAGTATGAGTTCATGTTTTACATTAACAACAATTTTACAATTGTTTTTAGTAAAACCTGAGGTCATACTTAAAAAAAAATCAAGAAATTGAAGAAACCATTGTTGTTTGTAAGATTAAGTTTATGTAAAGGACCGAGCCAACTAGCATTTTCAGCCAATACGTCTTGATCAGTCTGTTGCGTCAGTCAGTTTTTGATAGGAGTTGTTAAAACAACATTTTTACACTTATTTATCTGTACAGCGTTTGTCTCGTATTTTATTTTTTTTAATATAAGAAGGATGATACTGCTTACTAATTCAATATTTGCAGCCATCGCTGAACCATCTGCTTTCACTAATATCCCGTTAATATATAAGAAATGCAAGAAGGTAGAAAGCATAGGTCTTGATGTTGAATTATAACACAAAATCCATTGCTATTATTACACGTTAATGATATAAATGGTTGATAACATTGTAGATGTATGAATTTTATAGTGTACAATAGGCTTATCATATACCACAAAAGATGAATTGCTGAAAATATCATACATCTTTAAGAGAAAAAATTAGAACGTTTGTTCACAGCTTTCATTTTTTAGTCAAATTTTATTGAATGAAATATTTTAAAAATTCTTGCCAGATCAAGAAAAGTAATATATGTCTACATTAAAGATGATAACAAAAATCCAAGAAGGGGAAAACGCTTAGAGCTTTAACAAGACAATAATCATACTTTTTGCAACGCGTAGTCATGAGAATAAGTAACTGAGCAAGGATACACGTAGCGTAACAGATGGTCATGGAAAAGACAAAAAAATTGTGACTTTATACAGGCTGATCATGTAGATAGCTTATTAAATAAAGAAAAATTAGCGTGAGTTGAAAAAGTAATGCAGTTAATTGACATTTTGAGCTGTGATAAAGAAAAAAAGTCACACGTTTAGATGCTTATAGGGCCCAGCCTGTTTATATTTGGGCTAGAGGGTAAATCACTAAGGGCTACTTATATATTAAAACATCGCATAAATACAACAACAGAGTACCAGCAAAGCGATATAGGTATCTATCTGCATTTAAGTTGCCATACAACTCGAATATGTGGATAGTGCCAAAGCATGCACTCGTTGTATTACAGTAGTAAATTTAAAACAAGGACTCTTTCAAATAGAAGTGCATGAGGCTAATGCACATAAGACAGAATTTTTCAGCCCTGACGATAACTATTAGTATAATAGGATTCCAGTGAGATGCACAAAGACTCTCCAAAAACGTATTTGAGAGCAATGAGCCATGCCTCAGGAGGCCTATAAGGACACGAAATTGAGGTGTATTTAAATGATACTATGGTATTTGCATCAACATTTAAAGAGCACGAAAATGGTTTTATACGACTGTTGAACCATCTTATAGAGGCCAGTTTAACGATTGAGCCAAAAAAATGTCAACTTCTAAAAATAGAAGCAGTCGTTCTGGGTCATATTGTTGGAGGTGGGAAAACAAAAATGGACCCAAAAATAATTGAAGCAGTGAGGTAGTACTTAAGACCCACAAATGCAAAAAAAATTAGACAATATCTTGGATTTGTTGGATATTATAGACAATTTATTCAGAATTATGCGAAAATTGCGAAGCCACTCTGTAAACTCTTGAAAAAAGGAACAGAGTTAAAATGAGAAAGGCAGTGGGATCTCGTGTTTAATAAGCTTGTTAACGCACTATGTAAAGAGCCCGTACTCACAGTACCTGATTTATAAATAACGTTTATAGTAACATCAGAGGTGTCTAATTACACAATAGGGATAATACTAAGTCAAGGAAAAATTGGAAAAGATCGAACGTGTGAGTACGCCTCACATTGCATTCAAGGGAGTAAACTACCCTATCCTACCTATGATGAGGAACTTTTAGCCGTAGTGTTTGTGAAAGAACATTTCAGGCTGTATTTATTCAGGAAAAATTAACGGTCATTACATGTAATAGGCTTGTCAAACACTATAAAACTTTGAAGAAACCCAACATACGGTTCAACAGGCTGAGCTGCGAGGCTACTAGTTTAGCATAGTATATCAACCAGGCAATTTCAAACAAAGCGCCAAACGCACTCTTTTGGTATTCAGTAATAGGGGAAGGAGGAATAAATACCGAACGATCACGTCGAAAATTGTATTAGCTGGTGGACGAACGAAAAAAAGAAGAACAAGCCGATAGTGATGGACCTCCAGCGCGGATCTTTAAAACACGAGCAACCCGTGCGTGAACTACGTATTTAGGGAAGTACCAAAAAGTAAAAATTATGTATCCAGATGTAGAAGATTTAGATAAGAAAAAACAGAAGAAAAAACAAAATTTTGATGGATGGAATGAAAACAAATACAACATAAGAGTAGACGGTTAAGCTGACGGTAAAGAAGACTCTGAATTCACGAAAAAAATAGAAATAAACAAAAAATTAAACAAAATGAGGAAAACAGTAAAAAAATGAGGTTGCCCAAGCAAGAATATTATATTTGTGATTTAAAAATGGAAACAGATATCGAAACAACAGACACAATTGTTTAACAGGGGCCAGTGAACGATGGATAAGCCTATGTACGAAAGAAGTATTGAATGCAATATGGAGTAAAATCAACAAGCATATTAGCAGTCGAGAAAAATGAGGTTGTGCCAAAGAGACGGATAACTCGTAAGCGTCAGTTAGGTACACTAATAAGGAATCAAGTACCGTCTTCTATTACAGAATGCAACAAGAATGCGTCAAAGGATATTATTATTACAAATTGTGGAACACAAGTAATAAAAAATAGTGAATCAGAAGATCATAACCCAAGATTATAGCCCAAAACTCGATAATTAGAGTTGGCAGCTGATGCAAGCAAATTTAGTGGCTTAAGTGGGAAAGAAAGAGACAGGAAAAGGAGAAACGAAGGACATCCAAGAGCAAACGGAAGCAGACAAGGTAGCAGGAAATATTAAGACCCCTGGAATAGGTATTTACGAGACCAGGGATGTTAAAGTATCAGAGAGAGCTGATCAAGCACAAGATATAGCAGAGGAAAAAAACCGAAGGATAACTACCATGAAATGAGCGTACAACGAAGAAGCTCACTGACAGTACTAATAAGTATATTTATACTGGACATGAGGCACACCTTTACAATTTGCTAGATGGTCTTGCTGGTGAATTTTGAGCAAAAGTTTTAATCGACATTAAACAACAAAAAGTTGAAGAGAAGCAAGCACTAAGAATAGATTTAGGAGAAGATCAAAATGACTTACACAGTGTATAAAAATTGAAGGATCCAATAGATAGAGAAAACTAACAAAAAAACAGAGATGCAAAATTTATTAAAGATAATTTGCTTCTGATAGATGAATTAAGAGAAAGTGATGCAGCACTGGTCGGAATCAACGAAGAGAAAGATAGCAGGACTCACAAATGTGAGCATTATTGCGCAGAGCTACATAAATCGTGAGAATTAATCGATGTACTCCGAGACGGAAGCTGTCTTTTTCACTGCCGTATACTTTCATGTGGTCTGAATATGTCACAGAATAAGCTAAGAAAAACGCTCCTCAATTTGAAATAGATACACAAGTGCAAAAATCCAGATTGTGAAGGAAATATTTTAGAACACAGCCACGTTTTTGGGGATGGGGAGTGTGTTTTTGTATTTTTTTAAAAAAATGAGGCAAGATTTGCATCTATTTTCAGCTACCGGAGAAAAAGAACAGCTTATTACAATTTAATAGGGACAAAAGGAGAAGCATTTAAACACATACATCTTAACAAAAGTCATGTCGGGCTCTGCTGAAAGACCGTGGAGGTAATGATAAAATGTTACACATTACCTCCAACATTCATTATATAAATAAGAAAGAAGATGTTTATAATTTAAGTCGCACTTCAAAGTTTCTTTAATTCTGTCCATTTTTAAAGACTTTGTACGTTCTTAGAATTGTATACAGATAATGTGATATGTGAACTGAGGGCTTGGGTCATTGCACTGCGAAACCTGTATGTTTGTGTGTGTGTGTGTGTGTGTGTGTTTGTGATAAAAGTGGGGTACATTGCGGTGTTGGGGCCTTTGCCAGTTTGACTTGCGTGTGAGCCATTTGCTCAATACGTTAAACAAATTGTCTTTCATGGTTTTAATTAAGGTAACTTATTTGTCAGTTCTACATTTTATGTATCTGTTGTTTATATTAGTCATTGTAATAATTTGTTATTTTTAATAAAGCCTGAAGAGGTCGACACACCAGTCAACGAAACGTTGCTTTAACTAATTGTTTTCATTTGCCCCTGAAGATTAATGAAATAAACTTATATATTTCATAGTCTTATAATTCAATAGTCTTCACAATTTTTCTATTTATTTATTAATCAATAGAAGAATTGTCAAGACTATTTAATATCAATAAAATTGGCAGCTCAGCATTTCACCCACAGAGTGAAGTGACTGAATGGTTATGAGACACGATTGAAAGAATGCACCATGTTTTTTGTGAATACTTCAAAGCGTACGTTGATGAGAATGGTAAGAGGGACGAATATATACCGGACCTTTATGTTTACTGGTATATAACACGTCTGAGCATGAGAGTACAGAACACACGCCTTATGAGTTATTTTTTGGGCAGAGAACTTGTACCCTTTTAAGTTTCCAGCAAATAGAAACAGATCAGGAGTACAGTAAATACTTTGAGCAAATTTCAGATACTCTAACACAAATGAGAACAATAGTAGCATTGAAATAATTGCAAAGTTAATATCAGTTAAAGTATTACTATGATACAAAACTTGATACAAAATTTTTGTGGAGAGAGAAATGGTCTATGCACTGAAAAAGCTGTCAAAAGAAAAATATCATTGCCAATATCAACCTTATATAAGACAACCAGAGTAAACTGTAACACTAATGATGTGAAGTTAGAAGGAAACGATGAAATAATAGTGGTGCATGTAAGTAAAATAAAAAAAGCGTGCATCGTAAAAAAGCAAGACAAGGGTAAGATGCAAGAAGCAAATAGAGAGAAAAGTAGAAGGGGAGAAAAATGCCGAATGAGCCAAACAGTGAGCGTGACTTACAACAGTGGAAAAAGTCCAAGCATATGCTTGATATAGAATTATTAGGGCAGCTTGTGGGATGAAACTTACATAATACATACTTATGCAGTCACCTATAGGAAAGGGTGCAGTTTTAGGTTGGAGCATCACTCTGTGTATAGTAGAAAGTAGAAATGCAAAATAGGATGTAAGTGTTAATTAAGGTTTATCAAACTTCCGCAGCCCCTAGACGCGCCACAAAAAAGCGTCAGAACCTTTGATATTTTCAATTTATTCGACTTATTGTCTTAGATACATTGTTTTGCATAAAATCACAATGATATCAACTTAGATGACTAGATTATGCTTGTATTCCCTGACCTTGCTGCTCTTTAACAGATTTCTTAAATGTTTGGAATTGTTAGTGGTATTTTTCAAAAGCATAGTTGACGCAGACTTTAATAATTTATAGATGATACTATGATCTATCCAATACAAAGAAAAAGTAAATGTACAAACATGAACAATAACAGAACTAAAAAAGTAGTTACAAAAGTCGTTTTCTCTGAAAATTTGGTTTCTGCAAAAAAAAAGAAAAGAAAAAAAAAATTAACATTTGTTTGGGTGTAGGTGTAGAAATTCTATGTATAGATTTGCTTTTTATGTGGTGAAAATTGTATATTTAAGTATGTATTGGAAACATGTAAATATATACACAAGTGTTTATAATAATAGTGATAAAAAAATGTTTTTTTACTAACATACATGTTTTTTGTAGTTGTGTAAGCTTGGAGCATGAGAAATATCTTGCAAATAATAGCAAATAAACTTTGACCAACAATTAAAAAAAAAAAAAAAATTTCCTTTAAATAAAAAAAAAGAATACAAACTGAAGACAAGTGAGAAATATGGAAGTAGGGGAGGGGGGGGGTATAATAAGTACGAGAGAAACACAATATTTGAAAGAAAGTGAATTTTTATTTTTTGTTGACTAATGGCAGCCATGATCCGTAAAGCAACAACAGAAGTGGTTCACCTTCCCTGTTTTACGTCATCATCCATGCCTACGACCCGAACCTTCCTCCTACCAAGAGTTGCTTTCAAATTCTCTCCTCGCTCCAATGTTTGAAAACGCTGAAAAAAGTTATCATAGCCAGACAGATGATCAGTGGAGACAGTGACCAGCGCGGAGACAATGAAGCATTCACCAGCAGAATATTGAACAAAAAAAAAAAAAAAAAAAAAATCGATAAGGAGAATAAAAAATGAAGCAATTTAAATAAGTAATCAGAGTAGCAGTTACCTGAATGATGAATGATCGGCCGACCATTGAGGGGGTAGTGGCCGATTCCCTCTAAGGTGACCAACGTCGATAACCAGCACCAGAATGGTGCCATGACAGCTACAATCGACGGCCAGGGAATACGAAGCCCTCTTTGCTAGAGTATGGCAGTACAGAAGCAACACCCTCTAAACGAAGAATAGGACTCTCCACCTTCCACACAATGATGAGGACCGGCAATCCTGCAGGACAGAATCCAATACTTTGTCAATAGGGTTAACGCAACGTGCCAGAAGGCCACCCAAGTAAAAGGACGAGAATCAACAACCTTAAGAATGCCCTAGAATCGACTATTACCTCCATCACAAGCTAAAAAAAAAAAAAAAAATTTGGGTCAGTAAGAATAAACGAGAAAATAAAAGGAAACTTATCGAGCCATGTTAATCGCAGAATATAGGTGCGAGAGGGGTCGGCTCATAAGGCATGGCAATGCTTTGCCTAGGGGACCATCCTACAGCGAAAATCTGTCAGCACGCATATAATCGCATAACCTGCAACTCAATCGACAGGGCACCTACACAAGAGAAGGATGCGTGTGTGTGTGTGTATGTGTAAATAAATAAAGTAAGAATCGTGTGTTTTACTTACACTTTCACAATCTCAGGTAAAACATGCTACCCTTAGAGGTAAGCCTCTAACAACAATCCACACTGCCCTCCACCAGAAACAATGAACCCCGTGGGTTGCAAGCTATCTAGGGGTAGCCTGATGAACCCAACGGCAGGTTATAAGTTGGTTGAAGCCAGAAATGTCTATTAGTAAGCTACCTGGAGAGATCAAACATAAAAGAAAGTGTAGAGTAAACTGATTTAGCGGTAATGTTGATAAAAAGCAAACCCAGACACGTACACTTATGCAAGTCATTGCCTTCTTTAGGTGAGTCACTTGAATAAAAGGAAAATAACACAAAAATTAGGAATACAAAATAAGATAGAATACTGGGTCAGAATATAGAAGTTTATAATAGGAAACAACACAATTTTTTTCTTTTCTTCTTCTTACATCTCTACGCTTGTCTTCGCTGGAAATTAACAAAATGAATAGATGCGCAAAGCGTAGTCTGACATAAGCAAGAGCCTAATGTACGTATGGAGATAGGGAAAAGAAAAAAAAATAAGAAATGTTAATAAAATCTGAGCGGCAAAGAGAAAAGCTCCACAAGTGAAAGTCGTACCAAAATGTATTAATGTATAAACGTAAAAGTATATATATGAAGAGCGCGCGGTAGCTCAGTCGGCTAGGTCGTGGATTGGTACGTGGGAGACCGTGGTTTGATTCCTGGCCAGTGTGACTTTTCGGGCAAGTATCCCTCTGATTTTGAACATGTGCTTTTTCACCACGCAATGTTCCTCGAGGAGGGCTGAGGTGACCTTCTCGCAGCAAAAATTACCTCATTTTCACCCCTACCCCACTCCTGTAATGGGAGGCCTCCCATTCCTTTTCTTGTCCTTTTTCCAAGTGCTAAGTGTCTATAGTAGTGCCCTTATTAAAGAAGCTAGACGTAGAACACTATAATATGATAATTGTGTTAAGTGTTGTCAACTTTACTTATAACATATTGTCTTATACCAAGGCATTGATTCCTTTATTGAGATAATCAATCATTTAGAGTCAAATTTTCCATTCTAACCCATGTCCGCAACTCGATTTCACTCATAAAAATTTTCACCGGTAAAATATAAGGCTTATCTACTACTTGGGTGTATAAGCATTATAAACCTTAGCTATAAGGAATAGGATTTGTACCTTAGCCCCAACAAAAACTGGCAAAGACGAGTGAGTTTTCACTGCGTACATTAAGTCCACATATTTGCCCTATTATAATGGTTTTAATAGCAATCAGTTCAAACTAGTAAGTTTTTGGATAAGAAGTGCTTACCAATGGTCAGTTTCTAAAGTATAGCACTAAAATTAACAAATTCCCATGACAGTAGTACCAAAAGTTGTTACCTCCTAAATACCCAATCTCTTCTATTTGCGTATTTCGTGCGTACAAACATTATGTTCTATTGCAACCCCCCCTGGAACAACCACTTGGTGTACGTGTGCAGGTACGCAAACTACAGTTTTTTTATTGCATTTAAGGCTAGTAAATGAGGTTTGGGTGGACATTGTCTATGAGTCACATCTATGAGTTATACGAGCACTATAAGCTTTGAAAAGTCCATCCTAAACTTTTTTACTCCAACCCTACCTTACCTCAAAGTGCCGTTTTTTTTCATTTTAGAGCAATAAATTCCAGTTAAACTTTTTTTTTATCAATACTAGGTTAAAAGACGAGATACGTGTTTTGGGGTTTCATCCAATTAATCTCTTTTCGCTACATAAATGCAAAAACGGTGGTGCTACTTCCAATGTTGGGCCTAAATAAAAGCAAAAACATAGTCGTAATGATTAAGATATAAATCTTTGACTTTTACGCCCTAAATTAAAAGTAATAGTGACTTTTATAAACAGCTGTAACCTGTGAATGGAGGCACAAAATCAAACAAAACTTTTTTTTAAGTGATAAGTCTTGACTCCAGCCTTCATTTTAGCTCAATAAGAATACTCGACCTGTTGAGGGAGCTTAGCTACAGGGGTTAGAAAAAGATACAATTTTTTAAAAATCGATAAAAACTGACTTTTATAAGACTTCATATAATTTTTGAGTCGTTAATCTTGTAACTGCATCACTTAAGATATTTGTCACTAATGTTCTGTACAGTAGAAATACCATGAAAAATTTTTTTTAACCAACTTCTTTATACAAAATTTTGTAAGTCAATCTAAGCAAGATATGACATAATTACATATATATGTATATAAAACCCTTTTCGTAAATGACATGGAAAAGACTGCAAATTGAACCGCTCCTCATGGCTATCAAAGTATTGAATTAATTTATGGCATAAGAAACGCACGGTACTTTTCAGCATAATAAGAAGTCTTCTAATTTTTACTGCGTATTATTTGACCAAATAAACTATATGGATTGCGAGCAAATACGTTTTTAATAATAAAATTTTTTTCCTGAGGAGTGTCAGAAATAGATGTAAGACGTCTAACTGAAAACGATTCTTATTGCATGTCAACTCACTATGGTGTTACGTTTAGTACGGCTCGGGCAAAGCCGAGACAGGGGGCCGCTAGTGTATATATATATATATAAATATACAAAGTGATAATTTGAGATTTTACACCCCTTTTAAACCTCTGTTAAGGCATAAATCATACTAAAATTGGTACCTAGTAGGTAAAATTGAGCAGGAAATCTTTTGGTACTATCAAAACTTATGTTTGATCAACAATTGATAAGATAAAAATTAAATACCGAAAAACATTGAATTTTTTGTTAGAATTAGTTGGGTATTCAAACTCCTCGATGCTTGAAATATGTTAATCCACAAAATAAGGTGAGTCATATTAAAATTTTTTTTTATAAACTCATGTCTAAAATAGTAAATTATTAAATCTATCGAATTAAGCCTTTGGATCAGTGATACATCATTCCATGACCACGGAAGCTAACTTCATTCATGTAAATGGAACACCATGTATCGATACAGCTCCATATGTCAAGTTAGATGATTACAACAGCCTGCCAATAATGAAACGAAATGTAAAAAATGCATTCAATTTGTAAAATCTGTATTATTGCATTAGAATGAAGCAACATTATTAAATGCAATGCTTTATGAGTTCCAACGACATGCCCCAAAAGCTTGTTTTGGGCACCACGTAAATCCTATAGGCAAGGTGACTCTAACTGATGCGAAAATTTAACAGAACGACCATAAATATCTTATTAAATTACGTCTTTCAACATTTGACGACAGACAATCATTTGGTAGTCATTTTTTCGGTACAAACACTGGCAAAAAAAGTTTTGCCAGTACCCTGCCGATATCTCTGGTAAGCTTGACTCGTGGGACAAGATCGAAGTTTCTCGCGAAGAAAACGTTAAATAACTACTCCTTCGTAAGGGATACCGCCAACTAATATGAATTTCACCAGTGCATAGCTGATATCTCTGGTAAGCTTGACTCGTGGGCCCAGATCGAAGTTTCCCGCGCGGAAAACGTTGATAAACTGCTACTTTGTGAGGAATACTGTCTAAAAATGTAAGTTTCACCAGTGCATAGCTGATATCTCTGGTAAGCTTAACTCGTGGAGCAAAGTGGGAGTTTACCGTGCGGGAAACGTTGATAAGCTGCTTTATGATAACTTTGTGAGGGATACTGCCAAATAATATGAGTTTTACCAGCGTTCAACTGATATCCGTTAGAAGCTTGACTCACGGGCCAAGACCGAAGTTTCCCGCGCAGAAAACTTTTATAAGTGCTTAGTCTGTGAAGACCATGGTAAAGTTACTAGTTGATGTGAAAATCGATTAGAACGGCTGCTAGTATTATTAACTGTAAAAGTTTGATTTCAGGTGAAATGCCAAAATTTTCCGACCAGCAGCTACCGAGCCGATATCAATTTTTTCCGTGCGGGAATTTTAAATAACTCGTTTTTTTTCGTTTATTTGCGAGAAGCACTGCAAGGCGATAGTAGTTGTTGCATAAAGTTATCAAATTGGCAGGTAATACCTCGAAAAGCTCATTAAAGCTCGACTCGAGGGTTTCACCACAATTTGACAAACGGAAGTTCATCAATTGACCATTTTAATAAAAATAACACTGACAAAAAGGATTTTCGCAAGTGCCCTGCTGGTATCTCTGGTAAGCTTAATTTGTGGGTCAAAGTTCCCTGCGCGGTAATTTTTAATAATATTTTACTTTTAATGGTACACGGTAGGTGCATTCTATTTGATAAGGTTTTTTGTAATCTTGACTTTGATAATTTACGGACGAGCAATCAATCGATCTTTATTAAGAATCACTTGTTTACAATATCTAATATTTTCGAAAAATATATTTTGCATAGACATTTTTTGCCATCAACCATTATTGTTTCGTCGCATATTTTAAATTTCTCACGCTCTTGTATTGTATTGGTGTAGAATGTTATTGTGCTGTCTGTTACGTCAGTTTTTTTAAAAACAATGTACTATTGACAGCAGAGGCAGGCCAATGTCGCACCTATCTCATTTATTTATACAATGTCATGTTGTCATGTCATGTTGATCGTCATTTGTTTAAAAAAAAAGTTTGATCAGCAACGGGATCAGCCCGAAGTTGCATCTTTCTGTTGTCACTTCTCAAGGTGCAAGGTCGAGCAGTAAGGCGAAACGATCTTGAGCTTTAACGCCCTTGCTTGCAATCTTTTTATACGATCTCGCGTTGTTGTAATCAGCGTGCCATCGTTAAAACTTTCTTTTCTTTTCGATAAAGTTTCAATTGTTAAGTTTGTACCTTTTGATAGCGTAGTTTGATTTTTTTTCTGGAGTTATTGCGCGTGTAGACGAGATATTGCAGTCTTTGTTTGATGCCCAAGCGCTTGGCATCAAAGACTACTTTTTTTTATATAGTGCCACTTCTTGCTTCCTAACCTTACGTATCAAGCATAGAGACTTTTATTGTGTCACTAGAGCCAAGAATTAATAGTGGTAAGTACCACAGGTCTTTAAACATTATTTACTAAAATGCTTTATTACTTTTCTCATACCTTTTCGTCATTATTCATTTGTACTTTTCCTTGTATGATTCTATTGTTTGGTTCGCAAATTAATTTTTACATTTGTATCTTTTTATATAAGTATTTAACTGATTTTTAATTTTTATTTAATTTATCATGTTACCGGCTATGAGCTCATCAAATTTGACATCACTTAAACATCATTCTAATTTTGTCTCGTTAAATCGATTATCTTATGTGCTGAGACGCTGAGGATAAGATGGAGAACGCACGGAGACTGGAACGAAAGCGAAGATGTAATTGAATGTTGGAGTGCATTTTTGAAAGCCGAGAAAACGGCGTAAACAATTATATGACAGCCGTCAGATTGTATCAAGCAAGGTTTCCGAACGAGTATTGTCCGACTCGCCAAACGTTCATGAAGTAATGTATATTAATATGTACATTTTGTAGTATACATTATTACACTATTTTCCTAAAAACTACATTCTTTTTAACTATCATTTTTCTATGCGACTGACTCCTAGTAAAGGCTCTTCTGTAAACTTTGAGCCGTTGGGAGAGGGATTTGATTTTAACTAATTTATTAGTGCCAAGGGCAATTCGCCCGAATGGCAAATTATGGCTACAAAAGCTGAAATGAGTACATAGGCTTAGAAATTTTCAAAATTAGCCGTACCATTTGAAGGGAGGGGGTTGGGGTAAGTAGGCAGTTTTGTTTCGAGAAAGTCTTTCAATTTCTTTACGAGGAATATTGCTTGGTAATAATGCACATATTTAATAAATTTATTCAACAGAGGCATGTTTTTAAAAAAACTATGCCCTCTCCAAAAATTGAAGCCGCGGGATTTCATATACTGACCGTCAACTTACTCGATGTAACCAATGTGTGCTCTCACACATATAAAAAAAATTTACATGTTGTTTCTTTAAAAATAATAGATGTAAGAACCACTTGCTAACTAGAGTTTGTATTTCATTTTGTGGGTATTTTAATAGGAATCGAAGATAATTTTAATTTATTGTTTAATCAATTAATATCTTTTATTAATTATTATGCAAGTACGTTCTGGACGTACCAAGAGCATGGCGTGGTAAACAGGCCCAATGCAACGGCCTATTAGAGATGGCCCCTTAAGAGAGGAAGTCGAGCAAAATCTCAAGGAGAACCCTGTTCAGAGTGCAAGAGCTTTTGCTCGGCGATTGGATAAATAGTTTAATTTTTAAAAATTTACTAAAT
The DNA here is from genome assembly GCF_036245765.1 of Copidosoma floridanum. NCBI lineage: Eukaryota > Metazoa > Arthropoda > Insecta > Hymenoptera > Encyrtidae > Copidosoma > Copidosoma floridanum. The sequence continues at coordinate 1,685,547 of NW_028321898.1, read as the reverse complement.
TTATGTATCGATTGTTCTAAAAAAAAATCTCTATTTGCGGTTATTAATGCAGCCTATAATTTAATTTTCAATGCTCAGGAGATAATCAGGAGACAGCGAGGCAGATCGCGAAAGAGACGCGGTGTCCGTACAAATTTAGAAAGGTGCAAAAACTACAAGACGGTGATGCAGAACGAGGACAGCGCTAAGATAGATGGTTGTGAAGACGGCTCAGGAACGACGCAAATTTTACACGACGAATATGTTTTACTGATAAATCAACAATTACGCAAAGAGGAACCCTCAACAGCCAGAGTAAAAGAAGTTGGTCTAGGTGAGAAGAGAATTCACGTATGATTCACGAGGTTGAAGGCCCACGTCGCTGAATGTGAACGTGTGGGCTGAAATAGTAGGCAACAGGATTGTTGGCCAGGTATTTTTTGAAAGGACCCTTGACGGAGCAACATAAGCTGGATTTTTAAGAAGAGTTTTGCCGCGATTATAATGAGATAATCCAGTACGTCTTCAAAACATGTGGTGGCAGCAAGACGGTGCACATGCACACAACAGCACTGCTGCTACTGCACGTCTCCGACTGTTTTTTGGCCAAAATTGGATAGGTACTCGAGGACCCAGGTTATAGCCACCACGATCACCAGATCTAATACCTTCGGATTATTGGTTATGGGGTGTGCTCAAGGAGAGGTGTTACCGAGATCCTCCCACCACAAGAAAAGATATGACGTTGAGAATCGAACGAGAATGTGCTGCCATCACTCCTCGAGAAATTAGAAGCACTCGGTGATCCATTGTATCACGGTTAGATTGTTTTATTGAAGTTGATGGCTTTAATTTCAAGCAACTTTTATGAATTTTGGCCATATGTTGTGTAAATACGTTATAAAAAACAGTATTAAAGAAAAATTCATTGTTTGTTTGTTTCAAATGTGGAAGGATTAATTTTTTTACCTGCATAATAAAAGAATTAAAGAAACAAATAATAGAAAAAAAATTGCCCTGCATGCCATTATAGTTGGCACTTTTTTTTTAAAACAACTCACAAGGAAAAAAACCAGTACAGACAATTTGGTTATTATCACGTGTATTAAACTACTGCTGGTCGGTATTTTAGTTTTTTACATTCTTATTTTTGAATAAAAAAAAGCGCCCCTTACTTTTTATTAGTTGACGCTTTCAAAGTATACTTACTCGGGTCATTTTGTTATTAGTGCCTCTGCCAAATCAATGCTCACATATAAAAAAAGACCCAAACTTCAGTGGTAAATGATGCATTCATACCGAACCCACTCCCCAGGAATTATATTAATCTCTACGAGCAATTTGGTAGTTGGCCCTTATTGTAAAATCTCACTTATCTCTAGAAAAATGAAAATAAATATAAATAAACACGTTATCAATGATTCCCGCATATTTAAACATTACTCTAAATAATTTTGACGTTTGGCGAGCTTTCTCCTTCAGTGTCAAAATTTGCTCGCCAAAAAGTGTACTCTCTCTTCAAATAAATGTAAAAAAGTTTAAATTTCGTCGTAAACAAAAGTAATCTTTGAAGACGAATTTACAAAATTCAGACAGCTAGGTCTTTAAGTGCCGGTGCTTGCTTGCCGAAGAGCGTACTCTTGTAAAATAAATAAAAATATTTTTGTAAGCTCATTTTGTTAAGGCAAAGGCTCACCGAAAGTCGACTCTTACAAATCAATTAAAAATTTAGTCAGCTGAGTCCTTTTCGACCAAAGCTTGCTTGTCTAAGAGCTGAAATTTTAAGTATAAATTATAAAAAATGTACAGTAAATTTTACTTCACTCTACTAATTCCACAATAATAAAAGCTTGAAAATAACTTTTTTTTAATTCAACATTATAAAATTACAACAACGGGTTGATTTCTTTAACAAGTCATTTTGTAATTAGTTTTTTATGTTTTTCCAAGGCGTTACAGGCCTGCATGAACTTTTTCGTATATTTAGGCTTAACATTTTTTAAATAATCATACTTGCTGCAGTTGTTGTGCATTCGAACGTTCTTCTTGGCTTTTATCACGAATCCAGCATCGTTTTCTTTGAGAGGAAAAACTAGCGCTTTGATACATTTCTTTGATACGTGGGTAATAATAGCCGGCCAAAAGGCAAATATTCCATTTGTAGCCATAAGAAACTCGTGCTGAATTGAAAACGCCAAGATTTAGCACGGGACAGGACAGGTCGGAAAACTGATGCATGAGGCAACATGAAAGTGTATGATGGGCGTGACGGGACAGCGCGCTTTCGTAACCCCCAAGATGAGAAAGAGGAGGCGCGTAGTCATCGAGAGGGGCCAACGGGTTCTCGTAACCCTCTAGACAAGCCAGAGGCGGTGCGTGATCGTCAAGACGGGCCGGTGGGTAAGGGTGATCCTTGGGACAAGCCAGAGGAAGCACGTGGTCGTAGAGAGAGCCCGGCGGCAATCGATGATCCTCGGAACGAGCCAGATGAGGCGCGTAGTCATCGAAAGGGGCCAACGGGTTCTCGTAACCCTTGAAACGAGCCATAGGCGGTGCGTGATCGTCGAGACGGGCCAGCGGGTGTTGGTGATTTCCGAGACGAGCCAGAGAAGGTGCGTGATCTACGAGACTGGCTTGCTGGTGTTGGCAACTGGCTGGTCAAATTAGAGGCACCTTGTCGTCGAAGTGGGTCAGCGTGCGTTAGTGCGATTGTCGAGAGAAGCTTGAAGTTTGCACTTTGTTATTTAAGCATTTTTTTTAATTACACGACTGGCACAATGATCCACATCTAAAACATGTTGTCCGTATTTCAGCAATGCGCTTCGCTGGAATATTTTCCAGCTTTCCTAATTTTTCTTCTTATGATAACTCTTCTTTGTGTAAACCATCGTCCGTATCAGATACTTTTATTTCTGAACTATTACGTGCACTTTCTTGATGGCCTTCTGTCATACGTGGAGCTGGTATCTTCTTAATGTCTGCACCTTGCTCGACGTCATATCCACTAAAATATGATAGTAAAAATATAAAAATAATAGTAATAATATAAATAGACAAAAAAAGTGCATAAATAATGAAAAAATATACGGACCACTAAGGACGTATGCGAAAAATCAATGCACATCAAAATAATATAAAAAGATATTTTTATTAGAAGCTGCACACTTATATTATGTTTTTTAATCGACGAGTTGCATTATCTTTCCATTCTTTAGAAGCATCTTTATAATATTTTTTAACGTGTTTCATGACTATTTGCTTGTCTTTCTTGGCAACTGTCCGCAATCGTCTCACAGCTTTAATTTTTTCATTGCTGACAGAGCTCAGCTTTTGAATGCATTTCACCTAATCGGCGGGTATCTGGTGCTCTCCAACGCCATGCAAAATGTTAAAAATTTTTGCTGACGTATGCTGGTTAGGATTTACACACGATGACAACGGTATAGTTGGCGATACAATACAAAAATATTTTAAAAATAACTATTTAATGATAAGTACTTTAATATCCATTCAACGGTAACGTTTTTAGTAGAAAAATTACCCTTAAGCCACGAAGCAAAAACGGTAGCAATTACACTCATGCACTTCTTATATCTAAATTACTTTATAATGAAGTTGATGCGTTACTTATACACTAGACTCACGCAAATCTCCACGCTAAGGCCAGAATATTTGCATTCGAATAGTCTAATGCTACATCAATAATGTCAGCGAAATGCTGTGTGACGACAGACTTAAAAGTAGTCAAGGTTAACGTACCAGCGCCTTTAACCTGGGCAATCGACTTTTCGTACGCTAGCCGCACGACTTATCTCCCCCTTTCTGTACCACTGTTACAAATATCAATGGATCGACCACGCTTAATTAAGTGACGTCGTAGCTGTTAACTTTTCTACGTTTCTTCCTGAGCAAAGCCCAAGCCAAGTTACCTCAGAATTAACCATTTCTGACCAAATAACGGACCGCGTATTAGATCAAGAGAGACAAATAACACTATGTTACAAAGACAAAAAAGTTTTGATGACGGCACGCTGATAACAAACATGCAAGATCGTATTAAAAGATTGCAAGCAAGGGGGTTAAGGCTCAGGATCGTTTCGACATACTGCTTCTCGAGAAGCAACAACGGAAAGATGCAACTTTGGGCCGATCCCGTTGCTGATCAAACTTTTTTTTTAAACAAACGACGATCAACATGACATGACAACAGGACATTGTATAAATAAATGAGATAGGTGCAACATCAGCCTGCCTCTGCTGCTCATAGTACATTGTTTTAAAAAAAACTGACGTAATAGGCAGCCGCAAGATACAATAACATTCTACACCAATACAAAACAGGGGCGTGAGAAATTAAAAATATGCGACGAAACAATAATGGTTGATGGCAAAAAATGTCTATGCAGAATATATTTTTCGAAAATATTAGATATTGTAAACATGTTATTCTTAATAAATATTGATTGATTGCTCGTCCGTAAAATATCAAAGTCAAGATTAAAAAAAACCTTATTAAATAGAATACACCTACCGTGTACCATTAAAAGTAAAATATTATTAAAAATTACCGCGCAGGGAACTTTGACCCACAAATTAAGCTTACCAGAGATACCGGCAGAGTACTTGCGAAACTCTTTTTTGTCAGTGTTATTTCTATTAAAATAGTCAATCGATGAACTTCCATTTGTCAAATTGTGGTGAAACCCTTAAGTCAAGCTTGAATGAGCTTTTCGAGGTATCACCTGCCAATTTCATAACTTCATAACACAACGAGTGTCACCTTGCACTGTTTATTGCAAATAAACAGAAAAAAACGAGTTATCTAAGATTTCCGCACAAGAAACTTTGACATCAGCTCGGAAGCTGCTAATCAGAAAATTTTGGCATTTCACCTCAAATCAAACTTTTACGATTGATAATACTAGCATCCGCTCTAATCGATTTCCACATAAACTAGTCAGGTTACCATGGTCTTTACAGACTAAGCAGTTATCAATGTTTACTGAGCGGGAAACTACAATCTTTGCCCACGAGTCAAGCTTACGACAGATATCAGCTATGCACTGGTGAAACTTACATTTTTAGACAGTATTCCTCACAAAGTAGCAGTTTATCAACGTTTTCCGCGCGGGAAATTTCGATCTGGGCCCACGAGTCAAGCTTACCAGAGATATCAGCTATGCACTGATGAAATTCATATTAGTTGGCAGTATCCCTTACAAAGGAGTAGTTATTTAACGTTTCCTTCGCGAGAAACTTCGATCTTGTCCCACGAGTCGAGCTTACCAGAGATATCGGCAGGGTACTGGCAAAACTTTTTTTGCCAGTGTTTGTACTGAAAAAATGACTACCAAATGATTGTCTGTCGTCAAATGTTAAACGACGTAATTTAATAAGATATTTATGGTCGTTCTGTTGAATTTTCGCATCAGTTAGAGTCACCTTGCCTATAGGATTTACGTGGTGCCCAAAACAAGCTTTTGGGGCATGTCGTTGGAACTGATAAAGCATTGCTTTCAATAATGTTGTTTCATTCTAATGCAATAATACAGATTTTACAAATTGAATGCATTTCTTACATTCTGTTTTATTATTGGCTGGCTGTTGTATTCACCTGATTTGACATATGGAGCTGTGTGGATACATGGTATTCGATTTACATGACTGAAGTTAGCTTCCGTGATCATGGAATGTCATGTCACTGATTCGAAATGTTAATCCGATAGATTTAATAATTTACTATTTTAGACATGAGTTTATAAAAAATAATCCTAATATGACTCACCTTATATTGTGGATTAACACGTTTTAAGCATCGAGGAATTTGAATACCCAACTAATTCTAACTAACAATTTATTTTTCTTCGGTATTTGATTATTATCTTATAAATTGTAGATCATACGTAAGTTTTGATAGAACTTAAAGATTTCCCGCTAAATTGTACCTACTAAGTACCAATTTAAGTATGATTTATGCTTCAACACTGGTTTCAAAGAGGTGTAAAATGTCAAATTGTTACTTTGTATATTTATATCAAAGCGTAATAACCTTCTCTTTAGTACTATTTTGTCCTTTTATTAAAAATAAATAAATTTAACAAAAAAAATAAAAACACATTAAGAAAACGATATATGTAAGGAGAAGACCACGCTCGTGATTTAAAGCAATTCCGCAAAATCTAACGACTGAATGGCTTAAATCGCGAACTATATTAACGAATAACTTTGGTATACATGTGTATATGAAAAAAATATACAAGGAAAAAATGTAAGAATCATAGAAAAACGTATATTTTATATTGTCAGGTAAGAACCGCACCAGTCAGAAAGCAACTGGGAAAACTAGAGCTATTCGAGAACAATCCGGAAATATGAGTAAAAAATTTGGAACCTGTCCAGTCAGTTGTGTCTACGTGAAAAATTAAGACGTATGTTGATAGGAATCAATTGTTTGGGGGAAAAAATGCATTTATGCAAGCATATAGGCAAGTAACTTAAGACAGTCAGGTGACGACAAGAAGAGAAGCGAATGCGTTAAGCGGACAAGAAATGCTACTCACAGGGTCTCTGTGGTACTGAAAAATGTTGAGGCAGCATGTAGAGCGGTAGTGGAATATAAAGTTCACATCTAGGTAGGAACAATAAAGTACCCCAGGAGCAGGTATCGTAGTCTAATAAGAATAAAATACAGGAGTTGATGGAAACAGACTGGTCAGACGCAATCGATACAATTAATTACTTAAAAGAGCAAATAAGAAGCGTAGCGTTCGGTGATCATTAATTAATACTTAAAAATATAAAGAGGTTTTTAAAATAAGAAAGGAAGAATAGCGGAAGAGAAGCTCAAAATGTTTTTAGCTTGGATAAGCAGTTATAACTGAGTATCAGGGATAATCATGGAATTCGAGCAACTGGCTAAAGATCTAGCGGCAAAATTGAAAAGGGCATCAGACATAGTATACTTAGCAAGTAAAGAAATATTACATTTATAGCAAGTAGCATTAAAAGAAATATAAGAAGCAGAAATGTTGGTCAAGCAGTTCCGAACAAGTCTCAGAATCCCAGAAGACGTAAACTGAGGGACAGAATAGAAAATAGTGGAAACAGCAGTAATAGCAACCATAATGCTCAGTAGAAAGGGTTTGTATTTAAATAAAAAATCATCAGCAATAAAAGAATACTTGAAACTCTTCTAAATTTTTGTGCTACCACTGGAAGTGAAGGAGATTAATATGATGAATGTAGTAGCTCATTTACAGCCAGCATACAAATACGTAGGGAGCAGCACGAACAAGAAAAGATTTTTACAATATTGTGCCAGGTAGTCAACTAATGCAAGAAATTGCGTAAAATAAATCTATGTACTTAAATAGAGTCAACGCTGGAGGTGGAAAAGGACCACCTCTGTGACACACGCTTCATGTTAGAAGAGACCATACAAAAGGCGGAAAAATGCACAATTGTATTATCTAGATTAAGAGGTGCGTATTGGAATTATTTGCACACAAGAAATCAACGTATGTTATGTATCAGAAGGGAAGAAAAATTACACATGCAGTGCAAGCACACCAACCATGAGACGCTAAGCGCAACGCACACCAGAGTTATAGAACTGGCAAGAGACTGCACATCTCAAACGTCAGAAATAAGACTGGAACCGTATCAAGAGGAAAGTGAAAGTCAGATAGTTTATTAAGAAGGCTTAAATCTTAACTTAAAAAAAATGTAAAGGGAGAGCGGGGTGAAAGGGAATAAAATGTTAAGTCTTATAAAAATAATTTTCAAACAAGATGGGTTGCAAGAGCTTGTTAGTAAAAAGCACAGACCTAAGAATACGTTGAGAACGGGTACAAAACTAACACATAAAATCTAATGCGTTTTGAGAGGTAGATCAAATGAAGAAAAAGTTTTCTAACTGGGGAGAATACTTCTAGATAGCGGCAGCAATAGCACTAAGCAAAACAGCATGGTTGTTCAGATTCCTAAAATGGGGGTCCCTTAGTACTAAACTTGGCTAGAATGGTTACAGGTAAAGGAAGCAGAAATAATGTAACGAGGAATAAAAGTACAATAAATTCTATAAGGCTGCAGAAAACTTTTGTCCCAATGCAAAGCAATTAACTGCAAGAAAATTAGCCACGTTATGGGAACTAACAATAGAGACCAGCATAGTAAATAAATATGTAACTTGAATTAAATACTAGAACTTAACACTTAAGCATAAGTGATACTTGTGTACAAAAGCAAAAATAATATGTGCCTTTTCTGGAAAAATATATACATACATGATTAACAAATAAAATGAACGGTTGATAAGAGAGAAAGAATTTTTTTTTGTGTTTTGCCCGAAAAACTATATACTTACCTGGCGTAGAGATAACCGTGATGAACAAGGTGGTTTCTCTGAGGTCAGACCCATCTATTGCACTACGGATGGGTTGACCCTTGCAAATAATTCTAATGTGGATATCTCGGACATGTTATTTTTGGACGTATTATTTAACTATAAATGGTAAAATGAATATGTAAAAAAAAAGGTAATAAATAAATAAACGAATAAACATTTGACTTTAATTGATGAATCAAGAAAAGTGATAAAAAACTGCATCTTACAAAAAAATGTTTATTTAAAGAAAATGATGATATAAGTTTTTTCTTATCCTTATCCGTTAAACAATGCATAAATATGTAAATCAAAAAAATTTGTATAAAAGAAATGGATAGTTAGTAAAGAATTATGTACTATTAAACAGACACAACATAAATAAAAGTTTAACACTTTTCTTTCTATAATTGGATACTGTCTTTATGTACGTCAAAGGAAAAAAATAAAAAACATTTACAGAAAACAGGATTATGTAACAAATAGAGCAGAAAAAATCTTCAAGATCCAAACAATCATATGAGAGAAAATTGCATCACAAGCATGTGTGTCACACTGACTACACAGTGTAAGAGGTCAGTAGGACAAAAAGAAGTTAGGCAAGAGAACCCGTCATTCTTATTCTGAACAAATTTGATAAATACAGCACAAACAAATCGGCGCATACATAGCACTATTAGAAACGGAAAAATGATGGCCGTCAAGGATGACGACGTGTCACGTAAGATCGCATATATCTCTGTGTCCGTGTACCCCTTCTAGTTTGTGCCCTGAAGAATAAAAGATCTGGGAAGGTAAGAATATAGACGCTAAAAGTGAGGGATAGTCGTTAAATACCTAGTAAGAGAGTTGGTTGAGAGTGAAAGGTAGATCCTTGGCTGTGAACGGTTAAGTTTAACGCACCTCTTTGATTCTTTTTGATAATAATAAAGTACTTGATCCTTACTTTTTGTAGTTATTTTGTGGGCATTCCGAGGCTATATAACTCCTGGTTTAAATTAACAGAGAAAAAAAAAAATTATTAGCTGCTCGAAAGTTTTTTAAAAAACCATAGAAAAACATTTTTTAAGCAATTACTTATTTGTTTATTATTGGAGTAATTAATTAAAAAAAGGTGAGTCAATAATAATAGTAAGTGGTAATTAATACAGTAAATAGCAGTGACTAAGAAAAATTATTTTTAAGTTTTGGAAAGAATTACTTTATTATTAAAAAAAACTTAATGAAATAAATAATATATTACTTGACGTAATGTACCATCACATACGTGCCTTGGTGACATGGTTTAGTATGGTATAGTTACTAAGAAAAAATTTAAAACTTACTTGCGTAATGCATTTGCTCAAAATCATCAATTTGTAATCGTTGGTTTGAAAAATGTAAAATACTTATTTTACCTGTGTTTTTTTTATATAATAAATGTGAAGACTTTTTTTCAAGTTGGAGAAGTTGGGGTTCAAGCTTGAAACACACAGAGGAGTAAAGTTCTATTAATATATATTTATTATTATTATGACTTATGCTAACTGTCAGCGTAAGTTCTCAATGTAATAAGTATATGTTTTGTGTACTTATCTAAAACGTTAAATCTTTGTACTTCCGTAAGGCACGATAATAATAACCCTTTGGTTTTGTTGTTGTAAGTGTTTGTGTACATTTTTGAATCTACTAACAACCAAACAGTAATTTCCATGTTTTAGTTGTTGAGATAAAACTTTTATATACTAAAAGTGCATCAAATATGCTCTACTGTTCATTTTTTATTTTGTAAAGCTAACAACTTACTGCTACTAAGATATCAAAAGTAAAAGAAAATGTAGCTACTCTATCAACCATCCAGAAACGTTGAAGTTACTTCCTCAATAAACATGTTACATCCTGAAGGCCACAATTACGTGGGATGGTAAAAGCCAGAGGAACAACACAGTGTCAGAAGAAAAAGTTACTTTCCATGTTACTATTTTATTTGTTGTGGAAGTCTTTTTCTAACATAATTTATCAGAGGTGGTACTATATAACTTTCTTTGTTTCACGGCCCTACGTTATATTGAAGGCTGATGTACTGAAAAAAAGTAACATGTTGCAGCCCCAGTATCATGTTAATAGGATTCCGCACATTACAATGTTCTTATCACAAGTCCATTACACCTATACTTCTACGGAAAAAAGGTGTACAGGTACGTATATACAATCATAGTGTAGATGTAGTTATTTGTTACATACATACTAAAGGCCACGATTATATGGGGCAGAAAAAGCCTGTACAATGTCAAAGTGTCAAAGAGAGGGTTTGATTCCCCTACAACTTTTTTATTCATTGTAAAAAACTTTGGGAGATTTAAATTTCCCCTTTAATGGGCTGGCTCTGTTTTGAAGTCGAACTTCTCTTTGCTCGCTTTATATGAGAGTTAACACATGAAACGAGCGAGCAAGTGAACGCAGGCTTGTATACCTGTAGCTATGTGCTAGAAATGCTAATTCAGAGAAAACCATGGTTAACAAATTGGCTGATGGTACAAAAAATAATGACAACGTCTGATAAACAACAACAACATAGATATTCTCTCTCGCCATTTCACCGCACTGCTATGAAACTTGAGCATACGACAATTCGCTGCAGCAGCTATAGCTCTATATATATGGCATCTCTTTATACTGCTGCTACTTGGTAAAAATCGTGATCTACAATATATATTCACATTAATAATAATAATAATTGACGTAATAAATTGTAATTAATTATAATGATAAAAAAACTGAATTAATTATAATAGACTTTAATCAATCGACCCAGAGGAAAACCTCAAGGGGCTTCGTTAGAATCTATGCATCGTTATTTAAAAATAAAAGATTAGTGCTCTAAGCATCCAAATAAGCTTATATACACAAATGTATTCCTATATTATAATGTTATTTTGGTAGGTCAGTCTAAACATCTCTTACACCCTCCATGGTCCCTCCACAGCCCTTCTTAACCTCCCTCACTAATCGAGAAAATTCTTTTTATTTCTTAACTAATTCAACCTAACAAACATTGTTTAAACACCCCATTCCCCCACTACCCCCCTCCCACAGCCCACCAAGTGAATTTATTAGCCCCTACGACCTTTCTGCTACCCCCTACAGAAACTTAAAATATTTCAAGAAACTGTTATAATAATTTTGTTTCAAATAAATTATTCAAGAGAAGGGTGCATATTAGGTTATTTTCTCATCCCACAGCCCTCACCCACGTTTTTCTTAGTACGTATTGTAATGATACTTTATCATAGGGTCATTAAAGAATACTTACCCCTACAGCACATACACATCCTCTTAGTTAACTTATGGTTTCTTGTGAGATTTCTTTATGATAGTCACATGATGGGCTTATACATCACCTTTCTTTATAGATATATTAGAATTTTTATTAGATGTCTGTTACTTCTTTATTGATCAACACCTCTCCCTACTGTGCAAAACATATAATTTGTGTTCCTTCTATTTTATTAATTTCTGTTTGAATAAGAAAACATTTTATTATTAATAAAAAAACTTCTCAAAAGAAGGTAGTGGATGAGGGGGAAAATCTAAATAGTACGTTAAGTTATATTATGTTTGAATATTCAAAAATAGAACGTATAGTATTTTCAATTTGCATTACACAAGTATTAGTAATAGTCACAGGACGCAGAGAGCGCAAAGATAACTTATGATAAAAAATTAAATTTTTAATAGTATTGCTCAGGCTATAAAAATCATAATGTTTTAATATTCTTGGTAAAATTTAGGCATGTGAACTTTCTGAATAAGACTTATGTTTAACAAAAGATTATGAAATAAAAAAAAAGAACTTTTTACTTTTACTAATGAATTTTATACTGGAAATGGGGGATTTGCACGTGGAGCCGCCAGGAAGGCGTAGCACCACTAGCGTATGTATGTGCATGTTAGTGTGTGTGTGTGTGTGTGTATTTGTGTGTGTAAATGTCTTCCTATATTATGTAGTTTACTAGGTGGGGCATTCCATATCCCACAAACCTTTAATAACCCCTACAAAATTGGGTGAAGTTCCTTTATTTTTTCGCTTATTTTAACTCATCATGATTTTTGTCCCAACACTTTACTACTTCTCTCAACCCCCTCAAACCTCTTACAGGGTTTCCACTGCCCCCACGAATTTTTTTTACCTTTTACCCCCTTTTTTCTGCCTTCTACCATTTTGGAGCAATTTAAGCAAAACCCTAATAATTTTTATAGAATATGATATGTAGGCGTATGTATACTTATCAAATAGGCTATTTAAACTCTCATAATGTAATTTAAAAAAATGTTAAAAAGCCAAAAAGTACAAACATTAACAATAATTTACACGCATTGACAAAATTACCAAGTTATGACATGATTTTTTTAAGAAAACATAGCCACAAAAACATACATAAAAAAAAACGATTAACACAAAAAATGTTGCTACTTTAGTTACAAACTAAAGACGTTCGGAAAATTTCGACTAATGCCTTTACCCTTAAAAATTACTAGATAGTATCCTAAGGAAATATTGTTAAGAAAAGTCTCTTATTCTATTGATGTGATTGTAAGTCCATTATTTTTTCCTCTAGAATATAATAAACATTATACTGATTACATTAGAAATAACTTGAAAAAAAATGAGATACTTACTACATTTTAATATTGTTAAAGTATTTTAGTCTACTATAATATGGATAAAAATTGACTCAACTATTATGTATGAATTCTTATACTGTAATTAAATTCATCTGTTTTATATATATTTTAGATACGATCGGGAGAGTTTCAAAACTTAACCTCATAACGGTTTATTAGATACAATAATTTGTAGAAAATTTAATAGTTTTTAACATTTTTAATAAAAGGAAGCACTTGAAAGTCCCTTCACACTGCTATCTAAGTCTATTGGAAGTCCAAAACATATGCAGTAGCATTATAAGCGTAAAATAGCTATCATAAGGAAATGTAGGAGACTAGAATTATTTATAATATTATTATATTATGATAAGTTGTCGAAAATAAGAGAAAGTTCTATCGGAATTTTCAAGAAAACAGCTCACAAAGATATTCTAAATATTATAGTTAGACTATTTCATTTAAGATTATGTTTCATTTTAGGCGATATTGAAAGTAATATTTTCGGTAAAGTGCCTTCACACGTCTTTAAACGTGGGAATGTACGAATACAGTCATCAAGCATGCTTTACGGTGTATAAGAATTTCAGTCTTCGTATGGCTTACTCTAATCAGAAGTACAGGAAAAATTTCCCAAAACCTTCTAGAAATGTACTACAGTTCAATGAACAATGCAAGCAAACGTGTACCTGCAATATAAAAAAACAAATCAGGTATCTGACAAACAAATTTACCAAACTTAAAAAAAAGATAAAATTTTAGTAGTTAATTCAATCGTTGTACCTTATAATAAACTTCTATTAATGATACGTAAATGTTATACCAAGGTTGAATGTTATACGTCAATTAAAACTATAAAATATATTTATGACCACACCTATAGAGGTACTGACAGAGCACTCACTGAAATTGAAAAATTAAATACGAAGACACAGAAAAATGAGGTACAATAAGTTGTAATAATGCTAAGAACATGAGTCTTTCGAAAGTAGCTTGTGGACTACAATAGTTTTAAATTTGTGCTGTAATTAATACTGTCATTATTTTAGCTGTCTACCTTAAAAATGATTAAAAACTTATACTTGATAAGAATAATTTTGTTAATAGTAGAACAATATCAAATGCAAACAACAGCATAGATGTGATCAAATGAAGTTGATTATTTTGAAAAATCTGTTAAATAAGATAACATCTCTGAATACTTTATTTTCAATACAAAACTAATAATTTAGGGAACAAGAGAAAATAGAATGATAAATATTGTGTGCAGTATAGTTAACAAGATACTTTTAAATCATAAACTTATACTTATTCAAAAGAGAATAAATAGTGTAATATTCGTTGAAGACATAACATCATACAAGAGAGTTAAATACCACACCTTTGAAGATATTGCAACCGTAATTGGCTTAACAGTTCATAAGTATTAAACTGATAATACTTTCGGAGAAGTAATTACTTTGAGGTTTTCTAATTAATGGAGACATTGTTCTGACACGGTTGTTAATTTTAAAAAGTATTTACTATAAGGAAGTGCTAATTAAATACTAAAAAAATACCGCAAAAGATTTTGTTGATAAGATAGATAATGGCAGTCGTTTGTATACTAACTTAACTTTCGAATTGAAAAGTAAGTCATTTAAATTTACTTATCCACCTGTACTGAAACGAGTTAAAAATGGACAAAACCTCGTAAGTACAGAAATATTTTTAAGTAGAAAAATGACTGACTTACGTGACAGAAGATTACAAGGGGAAGATTTAATTACTAAGAATGAAGGTTTAATAATTCTAATAAAAAATCTTTTTAATAGTTGGTGACATTTAAAAAGTAGATGTTATACGGAAATATATTTCAGCAATAAATTTTAAAATATCACTCGTGTCAAATTTCTCCAGTCATAAGAAAACATTGACAATATTATTATTAAAGATTCAAGTAGATTAAAGAGAATATTCAACTATTACTTCCAGAAATATTGAAAAATCTTCATTTTCAAATTAGTATTTGCTAATATTTAAACAAATAAATATTTAATAATATACGGTTTTAAACATCTGTTGAATACAAGAATAAAGGAATTACAAGTGCCTTACTCACGTAACGTTATGAGTATACCAGTTTCTTAAATAAAAGAATTCGTTCATAAAAAACCGAAAAAACTGAAATCTGGTACAGCAAAGATACCACAACAAATAAAAAGGTTGATGATTTAGATAATGATTTTGATATCAATTAACTAATAAAAATGTGGAAGAGTAGGCGTAAAGGCTTAATACTACATGAACTCAGTTTAAAAATAAGTGTAAAAGTAATGCCAATGACGAATTTTAGTGTATCAGACAGTTCATGTAATGGAAGTTCATTAGGAATTACTAAATTATCAAAATACATTGTAGAAGAAAAAAGAATAAGCCGTGAACCTTGCTTGCACTTCTAATAATAACGAAAAAATAAGAACCTTTTTGGCTCTTTATCTGAAGACGTTTAATATTCTAATAAAGTTAGCCCCCTTGTCTCCAAATAAGATAATACGCAACGTACGATAAAAAATGTTCATGTAATAAAAAATTTTTCTTTTAACTTTTTGTACATATTATTTAGGTACTATGAAAAATAAAATTTTTTTGATTGATAGGTAATTAAAAGAAACTCTTTTTCAAAATTAAAGGTATTTAGTTAAACTCAATATCCATCGCAGAAATAATATTTACATTAAATAATACAATATGATTTTGATTGTTTTCGTCAACGTTAGATTAGTTTACATAAAGATTTTTTTTCACGAATGTTGATATTTCCTAATTATTATTACGTTTTAGCTGAATAAAAATTTAATTCTTATTTTTACATCTGGACCATGCAACGTATAATTACCTTTAGAGTTATTTGTATTTATAACGAATGCTAAGACTGAAGGAAAACATGTTTTTTATATAATGAAAGGTAATGTTTATGAATTTTTCGTATTATTACTTGTTTTTTGTATTAAAAATTTTACTTTAATCTGTTTGTCTGTAATAATTTTTGCTTTAATATTGTATATAAGTAATTTTGTACATTTTTGTTTTGTATTGTTACATAAAATATAAACTAAGCTTCAATTTTGTATCAACACAACTATTGTTGTAATTCTTATATCAGGCCAATGCAGAGATGATTATTTAAAAATTTTGTTTAGTTATTCAATTAAAAAATATATATAAACATAACTTTCAAATTTATTCACATTCTTGTTATAAGCACGATGTATGCAGTAATACTTTTTTACCTCTCTTTTCACAAGATCAAGAATTTTATTTTTCAATAATTCACTTTATTCTTTATAAAAACCAAGTTTAACTTTTTTTATTAAGAAGTTTATCTCTTCTCCAAAAATATTGGCTGGAACATTTGTTGTTTCTCCTTTTGTTTCGCACTTGCAATGATTTAAGTCCTTATTTTTTCATATGTAATAATGGTTTTGAAAATGTTTTGTCAATCAAACGAATATTTATAATGAGTTTTATAATACGAGACAGTGTCCAAAGATATGACGACTTGATCCAAATTTTCTGCAGATGCTTAGATAGTTTCTGAGCCCGCCACGCAAGCGCTAAAAGTCACTGTATTCAGCTCATTTTCTCGGCCTTATTCCTATCCTAAAAAGATGTTGCAAATAGCATTTTCAATGTAATTTTCAGGCATCTTTCTTATAGTATGGTTAGTTTTTCGAAAAATTTTATTTTCACTGAAAGAAATCACAAAACATGCCATACCTTGGAAAAGGCATTTTTAATATTTTTTTTAAAGGCACGATGAAGAGCTGAGGTTTTTTACATTGAAAACGTCTTCTTGCACAGTGTGCTCTCACTAAAAAATTTATGTAAAACCATACCAAAGAGTAGATGTTCGGCCGTCTGGATGCGCACCAAGGACCGGTGCGGCGTCTTGACGTGCTCAATTAAACTATTGATTTAGAAGTACTTTTTAGGCAAATATTTTCCATTGTTTTATAGTTTTAGATAGAGCTTAAGATAAAGAGTTTTTGTTTTTATTATATCGTTTTTTAAAAAGTTGATACTCAGATCTTATAGATTTTTTTTTTTTTTTAATGTTTTATCATCCATTGGAATAAGAGCATGGAATTGCAAAGTACCTGGTGATAATTTTGCTTTATTAAATCGAGATTTGAGTTTAATCATACATTGTTCATACGACTTCTTACTCAAATAAAAGTTTTTGTTACCTTTCAATCATTCTTTGCCCAGTCATACAAGTCTTCTGCTGTTAAAATGTGGTTATTAAAGGAAACTTTAAGACTTGCACATCTTGTACCTCTCTTTAAGTTGGCTCCAGTAACATCACACGCTTTGTTTCCATGAGTAGTAGCAAAAAAATGCCATAAACAATCGATTTTAGGATCTTTTTTGTAGAAAAGTATGTTTCCCAAATTGCTCTTATTTTTAAAATGTTGACTGGCCTCATCAGTTATATAAAGCATTTTCTTTACTACAAATTTGGATTTCAAATGATTTATTATAACTTTTTGATGCTCACATACAGCAATTGTGTCATGATATATGTTATTGGAAATAACAGCAATACTTATGTGTTTGAACTCATATTCCTCTTTATAATAAATTATAACTGTAAAAATAGATGTTTGGTTATTGTAACATTGAAAAGATTGGTTATAATTATCTATACCAAACGCATAATTTTCCAAGAAATTACAAGTTAGAATAAATTCTCCACTTTTAAGCTGTTTTTTCAGTTGATTAATAGAAATTGATTGTTTCATAGCAAAATAATCATAGTTTTGAGTTTTGATAATTTTTCTCCTAGTGAGTCAACAAAATCATAAGAATTTAAAGTTCGTGTAGCAATGGTACATCTTTCTATTTTATACCACAATTCATATTTTATTTAAAAAATATTATGTTTTTCAAAACATTTAAGAATATGTGGACGTAACGTTGACGTATTGGGACAATCTAGAAATTCTGCACCTGAGAAACATTTTTTAATAGAGTTACTGCGCACTACTGCTTTAATACAGTCATGGTAGTTATGAGGAGGCAGTTCCGTGTTAAACGTTCTAGATAAATAGCTTCAACAAGTAGTTTGAAATAAAAAATCAAAGATTCTATTTTAATTATACGATACTATATTAAGTAATAACGTATAAGCATACTTCGTTGTTACATAAATAATGAAATGTAACAAAACTAATAATATTAGTTAACTTAAGCGGAGCACGGTGCGACGCCAGCATTCAGCGTGCGTTCAGATGGCTGAACGTCTACTTTTTGGTATTGTTTAAATCAACGTTGTAAGTGAAAGCCCACTGTGCAGAAAGACGTTTTCAAGGTAAAAAAATCTCAGCTTTCTATTTAGCCTATCAAAAAATATAAGAAATGCCTCTTTTAAGACATAGCAAATTTTTCACTGAAACACATCTGGAACATATCACTGCATTCGTTTTGTACTAATATTTTTAATACTTCACATATTATTCATCCATTTTTTATTTTACACTTTCACTGACAAGTGATTTACACGTGCTTTCGAAGAGACGCGTGAAAAATCAAAAAACAAGAACGAAACAGGCAACTCAAAGTACATACGTCTACTATTTAACGGTGTATTCTACAATTCTAAAGCATCAATTGTACAAAGTTTAAACGAAATCTATTTGGTAACTTTTGGCTAAGGGACCTGCTTAATATAACTGTTAGTATATAAGTAAATTTAAATTTATGCTGGTGACGCCAGGATGCTAAGGCAATGAGCATGCGTAGAAGCTCTCGAGTTTTGTGATTGATACATGTTTGATGACGATACGTAAATTCAGTGTATAGATAACCGTTGCTGAGATAAGATGCCTCATATAATACATGGAGTATTACATATATTACATATATAGAGATCGAGGAGGTCGTCTATAAAAGAAAAAGGTGGTTTGATGTTTCGTCCCGAGAGCACGCCAGGACTTATCAGTAAGGCTGATGACGTGCTCCCTGCCTTAGAGACAGAAGAAGTGTGGGCTTACACTATCTCGATCGCGCTTATATAGTAATCGTGCGGGAATTTCGCCGCTTGACGGGAGCTAACTATGAGGGGCTTGGCCACCTGGTGAATGGAGCCTGAAGCGCGAAAGATGTGAGACGCCACACATATAATACATAGAGTATGACATATATTACATATAATACATGGAGTAATAATATTAATAAATTTAAGTATAATATAGAAGATTTTATTAGGTACTTATTTTTTTCAGTCTCATTTATTTTTACCAATGCTGACTTAAACTGAAGTCTTGTTACCGAAAAAGTTGGAAGTTACATGTTTTGTCTGATTGGATTTAATTATAATAATTATAAGGGTCTGGCTCTAGCTCATGTAGATAAGTAAGATATTTGTTATGGCTCTTATAGATATACAAGTAATTATATTGATACATTTATCTTCACATCAAGTAACACATGCAGGTAGATGGTGGCACTTTTATATAAGCACTTAAGAACTATCTGGGCATGCTTTTTTCCCATAGAAATTTCACTACAGATTTACAATTAAAATTTATAAATTTTTTGTTTCAAGAAAATTTCTTAAGAAATAAATAAGAATCAGAAATATTTTCTTTCCGGGTGCAGATCAAACAGATAACCTCCTGTTTACTAGATAGCTGTTGTTACCACTTGAGCAACCAAGGAGCCGTACATTTTCTGGTAGCGCAGGTTTAAAAATGTTCTTACTTGTAATTTTTGATATTTCTTTTTTTGTCAAGATTGATTTTTAACAGGTATATGGCTCCAAGGGTTGTAGATAAACTAGAAAATCACTTTACCACATCCACTTAATATATGTATCAACTGATACGATAATAAGCGTATCAATACTGTTTTTAGTACTTCGATTAAGGCCATAACAATTTTTTTACTCATTTACAAGTATTAAATTCACGTACCTATTAAAAATTGAGCTTGAGGTAAAAACAGCTCAAAAATAAGGAACTAGAACGTATCTCAACCCTTGGTGCGATTCAATGTACAGCTTCCCACTAGCTTAAGTTATAGAGCAACTGTTCAATAAATGGGAGGTTGTGTGTTCAATCCGCCTGTGAAGAGGATATTTTACATGTCCTAATTTATATTTTAAGAAATTTTCTTGTTGTAGAAACTATGTTAATTTCTATTGTAAGCCTTTAGTAAATTTGATATTGAGGAAGGGCATGTATAAATGGTTCTTAAAGTGCTTGTATCAAAGGTCACCATTGATATATATGTGCTAATTATTACGATGACAAATTAAACAATATTTTTGCTGGTATACCTATAAAAGCCATATCAAATATCTGACTAATATCTAAGCATTAGAGGCATGTATCTATTGAAAATAGAGCTTTGGGTGAAAAAAGCTCAAAAATAAGAAAAGACAATTTGCCTCAACTCACGGTGTGAGTCAATGTATGGCTTTTTACTAACTTAAGTGGTAGACCAACTGTCTACTTAACAAGAGCTTGTGTGTTTCATCCGTACCTGAAATAAGCATTTTTCTTATAGGAGTTCGTTAGTCTCAGCATAGATAAATCGTGGTAAATTCAAGTTCTACCTTTTTTTATCTCTTTTTCTTACTTCTCACTTCCATACGATAATTTTTTACTTCTAAAAATGTTTTGTACTGTTCCTTTAGAAAACTTTTACAAGGATTTAAGCAGGCTTCTTTCTCACTTTTTCTTTCCTTCTTTCATAGATTTTTTTTTCTTCTTCCTTTCATATCTCACTCCCTCAATATTTCTTGTCTATTTTTTTTTCTTCTTTACCACTGACTCTCTTTTTATTGTTCTCTTTTTTTTCTTTTTTAGTCTTTATTATCTCCTTCTTTTCTATAAGCTGTGCAAGTGTTTATCATTAATGCGTTTTGGTAGTTTTATCATATTGTTGTTTGTGCAATTTTTTTATTCATTTGGGTTTGAATTTGCTTGTATGCTTTATTGTTCTTAAAGTCAGATAGATATAACCGTATTGATTGTTTTAAAGCTATCTTTTAAGGCTTCGTTTTCCTGTACTAATAATGTAGCGTTTAAAAATTAATCTTAAGTACTTTTACTGTGATGGGGATGGTAGCTGGCCATCCTGAAGCAGTTTGGGCTTTTTCTGGAGCTGCGGATGAAGCTGCTGACTACCTTCTTAAATGTGATCTTGTTGCAGAATATAGCTCGTTAATACCAAAGTTACTTGACATATCTGGAAATACTGCCTGCCGTAGCGTTATTTTATACTATCACGCAAATTTATTTTGAAGTGTCTTCTTCATTATTCACGCTTTTCATGCCATGTATAGTGCAATGATATTTCTGGGTGTAAAGCTACATGCAGCAAGGATAGCTGAGTTACCTGGTCATTCTGGTCTGATCCCGTATTGAAGAAATGTTTTATGGACTGCTGACGTAGTTGAAGCTATCCATTGTTGATTAGGCAGATCGTATTATAATTGATAGGGGTGCTAGGCCTATGTTAACGGACTGCCAAGAGTCGTGTACTGATACTTTTTCTTTTCTGCTGGGCCTTCGTAGCTAAGGAGCACTATTTGACTACATTCTATGTGTATGTATTTTCTGAATATGTTGTTAATGCTCGCATGTAAAAAAGGGTAATAGATCGCTGGTTCATGCACCATAAAACTTTATAAAGTGTGGTGGTACATGATACCCTAGGTGTATAGTGGCTCGCATGACTGTAAGAAAAAAATCAAGAAATTCTTGTTGTGCTGAGAAAACCTTTAATGGTTCAAAAAAGCAGCAGTGTGAAAGTGGCATAGAATTTAAGACTCATTTGTGATCACTGTTGGCTTGGATAAACATGTTTGACGCTGCCCACATAGTTGGTAGTTAGTTACTGGAGAGTAAAATTTTAGTGGTTAGAATTTTGGATATAACTGTAGGTAGTTGGATGCTACGCTAAGCTATACAGCCAGAGCTAATATAATGCCATCTGTATAAGACATGGATGGACGACGTTCGTCAGAATGGCTGCAGGGTAAGGATGCTTACCCACTTTGGAGGCTTACTGGATTTAGTAAAGCTGGCAGAGAGGATTTAGATGTGCCTGTAGGATGAGAAAGTAACAACAAAGATCAGCAATTTCCTGTTTCGTTTGGAATGATATCAGCAACTGACAAAATATGGATTAACTTGGTAAGACAGTAACATGAGCAGAACAGTGAAATAAGTATATTAAGAGTAGATAATAATGTGTTAAGGAAACATAATACGGTGACGTTACGATCTTAGGTATGAGTCTTAGAATTATGGCTGCCTCAGTGATTTCACATGTTAATTTTTTTATTGAAATTTTAACGGTCTTAAATTTTTTGTATCCAAAAATAATGTTATAGAGTATTCATATCAAATAACAAAGATATGCAAGCTGAAAAAAGCAGGAAATCTAGCGTTCCTGAAACTGATCGTGGGGCTCATGGTGTGGCTTTTAATACGTCTTTGGTCAGCAGTTAAAGTCAGTTAATGATAAAGATCATGTACCGAATAATTTACAAAGAAATAAAGAGATTTATTACAAATCTTCATTTTCAGAGGCATCTCTTGATTCCATAGTTCACTAAATTGATGTTTTGCCTAATGTTTTGATTTGCCTATTTGAAATCTTGGAAAAAAGAGCTAAGCAGTTTGGCTTTTAATGGTTTCGGTTTGGTTTCGGTATTGTAATGATGGGACCTATGCACGTAGGCGAGACGGCGCCTTTGCTTGTAAACAAGTATAAAAACATATATGCAAGAGGATGGTATGACTTGTTATTTGCTTGGAAATCTTACTGCTTATACTTTGAGCTCACTTTACATACAACATCTGAACAAAAAGAAGTTCCTGCTTATGCAAATTTAAAAATGATCCATTCAAAAGCTGCTGCTTGTAGGTAATTATTGTAGACCAATGGGTAAAGTATTAACTTGATTCTTTAAAGTGATAAACAAAACAGATAGATATCAGAGTATCGTTATAACAGGAAATATAAGTTCGATTTAAATGGCTGACAAGTACTTTGCTTTTTATCTATATGGACTAGTCATGAAGTTCTTGGACATACATAGTTAAACGTTTTCTCAATTGATTCAGATAATAAAGTGAGATTCAACGGTCTGTTGACAGCTGATCTGTAACATGATAGCATCTATAATAATAACTAATAATGTTACATTTAGTAAAAACAAATGAACCAAATTCTCTCATAATACAAAGAACTTTTGATTTGTTAGTATATATCAGTGCCCTCCGGTGAATTTGGAAATTCAAAGTGATCAGTGATCCGTTGGGGGCGAAATGTAAGAAAATAAATAAATACAAGTAAAGTGTATTTAAATTTTCCTGCGTTGATTTATTGATGTGCAACGTTTCGCTGACAATATGCGTCAGCCTCATCAGGCTACAAAATTAAAATTAAAAACCCACAATGAGTGATCTGGAAGGCTCAAACACAATAATACAATGAATTTTTTTTGTAAATTGTTACCACAGGTACGCGAAAATTCGTAAGTTTGGTTGACTTACTCGTCACCTGTCGTGCTGTCGACTGACAATAAATTACAACCACAAGCCAGCGCTTATATAGGCGGAGCCGCAAAGGTAGACGGTAAAGGGCGATGAACTCAATCGGGACATTTAAACTTCCGTAGTAAAGGAAGGTATGCTCTATTAAAGGAAAGCACATCCTCCTTTCTATTGATGTTGTGTTTGTCAAGTTTTATATAAAGCATTTCGGAAATAATTCTTTTTTTTATAATTGGATTCTTTGTCAAGGATTTTAAAGTTATCCCAATCGAATTCATGGTCAAAATTGATTTGGTGTGCACAAACAACGGAATCGGAGTTTTTACTTTTCATATGTTCACTGATGCGGACCTCCGCCGCTCGCTTTGTTTCACCCACATATGACGCAGGACAATTTTTACAATAAAACTTATATACTACATTTGTCTGTTTATGTTTATTCGTTGTATCTTTTCCTAAGCGGACGATATGCTGCAGTTTATTGTTAATAAGAGGGTAAGTGTGAATATTGTAGGGTTTTAACATGGTTGAAATTTTTTCAAAATTATTGTCAATATATGGTATGCCAATTTTGCAGAGAGGGTAGGTGTTTGTAGTGCTTCTGTTATGATTACTATATTTGCGTCTTTTTAATCTGACCTTTATGTTTTTATTAATAAAGTTAAAAGGGTAATTGTTTTTTATCAACGGGTTTTTCACCCTAGCAATATTCACACCGTGAAAACGTGTACTGGCAAGTAAGATCGCCCTATCAACCAAATTAAAAACAATATTTCTCTTATAGCTAACTGGATGACCAGAAAAATAATTTAAGATTCGTCCGGAAGAAGTAGGTTTTTCAAACCAGTCAAAATTAAAATAATTAGAATTTCTTATTATCGTCAAGTCTAAAAAGTTGAGTTTCTTGTCAATCTCCATTTCATATGTAAATTGTAGTTTGGGATAATATGAATTGAAAATATTTAAGATTTGGTCAATATGGTCAACATTAATAAAAAGTAATACATCATTCACGTAACGAAAATAAAAAGATGGAATAATATTATAGTTATTTTTTAAGATGGAGAGACAATCATTTTCCAGGTCGTCCATTACAAGGTCAGCAAACAAAGGTGAAATAGGAAAACCCATTGGCGTGCCGAAAATTTGTTGATAAAAAATGTTGTCAAAAGTAAAAAAAGTATTATTGAACAAAAATTCTGTACATTGTCGAATTTCATCAACCGGGATTCGACATTTATTCATTATGGTCACAATACGTCGATCGATGCTCCGTAGTACCAACTCTAGAGGAATATTAGTAAATAGGGAGCTGACATCTAAAGACATTAGTCTATAATTAGTAGTGGGTTTTATATTTTTTAGTTTGTTTTTCAATTCAAAGCTATTATTAATGTGTGATATTGGAACGTTGACTGACTTCTTGAGTTCATCGTAAATTACTTTATTAATGAAAACATAAAGGTCAGATTAAAAAGACACAAATATAGTAATCATAACAGAAGCACTACAAACACCTACTCTCTCTGCAAAATTGGCATACCATATATTGACAATAATTTTGAAAAAATTTCAACCATGTTAAAACCCTACAATATTCACACTTACCCTCTTATTAACAATAAACTGCAGCATATCGTCCGCTTAGGAAAAGATACAACGAATAAACATAAACAGACAAATGTAGTATATAAGTTTTATTGTAAAAATTGTCCTGCGTCATATGTGGGTGAAACAAAGCGAGCAGCGGAGGTCCGTATCAGTGAACATATGAAAAGTAAAAACTCCAATGCCGTTGTTTGTACACACCAAATCAATTTTGACCATGAATTCGATTGGGATAACTTTAAAATCCTTGACAAAGAATCCAATTATAAAAAAAAGAATTATTTCCGAAATGCTTTATATAAAACTCGACAAACACAACATCAATAGAAAGGAGGATGTGCTTTCCTTTAATAGAGCATACCTTCCTTTACTACGGAAGTTTAAATGTCCCGATTGAGTTCATCGCCCTTTACCGTCTACCTTTGCGGCTCCGCCTATATAAGCGCTGGCTTGTGGTTGTAATTTATTGTCAGTCGACAGCACGACAGGTGACGAGTAAGTCAACCAAACTTACGAATTTTCGCGTACCTGTGGTAACAATTTACAAAAAAAATTCATTGTATTATTGTGTTTGAGCCTTCCAGATCACTCATTGTGGGTTTTTAATTTTAATTTTGTAGCCTGATGAGGCTGACGCATATTGTCAGCGAAACGTTGCGCATCAATAAATCAACGCAGGAAAATTTAAATACACATTACTTGTATTTATTTGTTTTCTTACATTTCGCCCCCAACGGATCACTGATCACTTTGAATTTACAAAAAACTTTTCTTAAGAATTTACTTCCAGTTCTTTAAGAAGTTGACTTGGTTGCTGATCAGATCAGTGCTAGTCTTTTGATGTTAATGGATGTATGCAAACCTTTTGGAAAGTGGTTGTGGGCTTCTGAAATAAACTTGTGCTTTACATAGAAAGAAAACTGCAAAGAGTCACCAATGGTTTGAGTGGCAATATCTACTCAGATTACGCTAAAATACTTTTCTAGTAAGCAGAGAATGAGTCTTACCTGAAAAGTGATATTACGCTGTGGATCCTTAAATATAAGAAAAATGTCGTATTCGAACCAGCAAAGGTGCAAAATTGCATACGCTTTGAGCAGCATAAGAAAAGTATCGAATTCTAGATGTTGGACTCTATTTCTATCACTTTAAAGAAATGTTTTAACCACGTATTTTAAGGGTGATGACGTACAATATTCCTTAACCTTGAACTCCTACCTACTTTAGGGATTTTGTTACAGATATTAGTGGATTTTGTGGCTCAGAAAGAGAATTGTGTTAAGAATTCTTAGGCACACTGCTATAAGGCATAATTATTTTAAGTTATTCTTAGAAGTAGTAAATCTATGTATCCAAGTTCCTGAAAAGATATGTAACATATTACAGTAGGTTCTTCGAAGTAAAGGTTTTATAAATTTCTTTAAAAAAAAAAGTAAAGAAAGATAGCATTTAAATAAATAACCATAAAACAAGCAAATATGTTAATTATTCGTTCTGAAAACAAATTTGATATATTGAGCAATTATCATCAATGGATTACTAAAAAAATGCTTAAGTAGATAAATAAACTCATGAACGATTTTCTTATTTGTTAAATTCATCGTGACTTTATTTACATAAAGCCATAAATTGTATTTAGACAGGTTTTTTACTATGGAATCAAAAATTTACTTGTTATTTTGTAGCCAATTTGAAAGAACAGTATTTTCCTAATGACCTTAAAATAATGAATTCTCTCATGTGACAATACGTCACTATTCATTTACTGACAATGTAAGATTATGATTAGAATTAAATTTGTATACCAGTTTTAAAATTCACAAGGTCATTCCAGATGATTACATCTGTAGGTTCATTAGGCTGGTTTGAAGAAAAGTTTTCTTAAGTCTCACGCTAGGCAATGAATGATCTAACTGTCGTAATGATCGACTGGACAACTCAATTTATCCAATGAGTTGACTATCTCCTCAGCTTGGTCGAATAAATTGTTAAAATCTTGTACATTTCGAGTTGTGACTAAAGACAACTAAATAAAATTCTCAAGGGTATTACGCAACTAAATTCAAGTGTTGTCATATCTGTAAATTGATTTTTCACGCTATTTTGAAATTCGCGTCAGTTTTATCAAGCCCCCTAAGGCACTGCGCAGCCTGATATTAGATCACGTATATCAAGTGCTAAAGCATCGTAACCCTAAAAATTAAAGCTTTATCTATAATAAAAAACGTAAAGCGCTATTTAAAACTTTTCTAATTACTATATTTGATGGAATAAGTAGGCAGCGAAAGACTTGGCAACGAATTGTGCGATTCAGCCATAATAAGACTATGTGCAGCAGGAACTAGCGAGGGGCTTTGAATCAGAGGAGACGTGGTTATAATGAGTGCTTTTTTAGCACTAATACTTTCAGCATCACTTTTTATACAGAAGTCGTTCTTAAAATAATTATTTTCCTTGAGTTTTTTCTCGAATTCTATCAGATTTTTATATTAATCTTTAAGTCGTTTCCAATAAACTTCAAGAAGTTCTTATCGAGCTTCGAGATACAACCACATTTAACTTGTCACTGCGACTTTATCCATTAAATTTAAAGTAAAAATTCATTATGCACAAAGTTAGCTCAAACTGTATGGCAAGAGCTTTATTAATAATAAAGTTGAGCTAAAGTAATATCAACGAATTAATACTACCCAAACCAAATCAAGCAAACTAAGAAATATGTTTGTCATTCTATTAAAGTACTCTTATTTACCTAGATGAACTAGCTAACATAACACTTACAGTGTGCTTGCAAGATTGCGTGGTAAAGAACAACAAATTCTAGCAGTATTGGATGACAACAACATAATCTTTACTCACCTTACTGAAGCTGCGCTTCTACTCCAACTTTCTTGATTGCGTCATATTGCGGAATAATGTGGCCTACTACAACTGAGTTTACAAGTAAGAAAACGATGGAGCAGCCAGGAAGGGGAAGAGTCGCTTAAATAGCTGGCCTCGTGGCACGAAGAAAGAGCTAGAAACCTTTTTCGCTTAGCCTTGCGCTAATTTGCTTTCGATGAAACCACTAGCGCTGAGGTGAACTGATGAAGTTACATGCTTAGCATGACTTTATCGATGAACATGTAATTTGAACGGTTAATGTTATACTGTGCTATCAAATGTTTCTATCATTCTTGAGTTCATTATGACGTTATAAAGATAAAGTTATGAATTAAACTCAGACGGATATTGTACTGTGGGATCAAAAATTTACTCGTTATTACCTTGTTATAAGAGCCAATTTATAAGGATAGAATTTTCGCAACAAGCTAAAAATAACAACTTTTGTTAAATAATAATACGTGATTGTTTACTCACTGGTAATGTAAGATTATAATAACAGTTAAAGTTATACAACAGTTTTAAAAATAACAAGGTCGCTCCAGATAATGACGTCTGTAGGCTTGTTAAGCTAATATAAAAAAAAGTGAGCGACAACTTTAATAAATGTCTTTAACGTTTGAAAACTATAAGTGTTTGGTGAAGGTACTGGGCACCCAAGCTACCAATGTTAAACAAAAAAACTTGCATATCATTCAGCAGTGGAGACAATTCAGCACATATCCTAGCATAAAAAGGTAATGGAACTCAGAAAAAGTCCTTTATTAAGCAAGGACATGCCAACTTGAGTGTTTGGGGTTAAATAGCTACATCAAGTAACTGTTAGCTATTAGTTTAACGTCTAAGCAAAAAAAGAGTGATCAGCTCAAGCCGCAAGAGCAGTAAGCCCTACAAAAGTCAAAAGACAAAAAGTGGGGGCTGCACATGAGGTAAAGCAAAATATATCAATACAGACATAAAATTATACAGATAAAGTACTAGTGTGCCACTCTCCACCAATCATTCGCTGACCACTTGCCCCTCGATGGGTTCCAAACAGTCTGTTGCACTGAATATCTCCCCTTAAACTGAATAAGTGAGGTAATTGGAAAGATTAGTAGTACTTACTAAAAAGAATTAGAGATTTTCTAATGATAAACATAACTGACCAAATATATTACATTATTTAATAAGTATTAGTAGTTCTGCAATCAGTCTTTGTCTTTGCAGTACGTTCAACTCATTGAGTGCATATTTATTGCTCTTATTGCTGAAACATAAAAAGTTAAAAGTATAAAAAAATTAGACTTATACACTTTGGAACCTTACTTTTTGCATACACGCAATGTCAAAACCAAAATCTTATTCTGCAAAGTATGTGAAATGTATTAGTTGTATATACTTTGGTATACAGACGTTTGTACATGACACTGATGAACAGTTAAATCTTTTTTTTCTTTTTCTCTCTATTTTTACTACATCAAGATTTCACATGATATCTCAAATCTCAAAAGATCTAACAATTTCTTCCAATTTATTGTCAACCTCTTATTATAATACTGTTATGACCTGACTTATTCAGAGTTTGGTCTTAACTGTTTTATTTAAGTGCCATTCGTGGGGTTCTTAGATTTCAGCTCGTGAGCTTCATTTGTTTTATTTTTGTATCAAATAATAATCTTTATTTAAATAATATGAGTAATTAATCTATTTCTTTATTAAAGCAATTTAATAATGATTTGTTCATTTAAATACAATTTAATTGGGTCACTTTAACAAGGTTCAACGAAAATTTTATTACTGATATTTTACTTACATCTATCACTGACTATTTTTACTGCTGCTTCGGAGTTTCTTAATGCTTTATGCTGTTACCGTCAGTGTTTTCTTTACTTACACGAACGAGTTTGTAGCCAGTAGGATGTTGCAATTTCTGCTTCCTCTGTTATCGCCGGAATTACTTTCGGCGGGCCTCCTTTGCTGTACCCCGCTCCTTAACGTAGTCCGATACTTTGGATGTTCTCGATACGCACTTGAGTTGCCTCATTCAACACGTTATGCCTTACGTGTATGAGGTACTCACAAGTCGTAAGAGTCAACAGTTGACTAAACCTTCAGAAGACAGGTGACAGACGTAAAGAGAGCACTTTTACCTCTTGATGGTGCCTTTTTATAGCATCAGAACGAGTAAAAGAGGCCTTAGGTTGAATTAGGTCAACCAACGAGGGATGTTCTTGCAGACTGCTTTGACAATTGTATGATGATGCTACATGTTATGATCTTACATATAAGAAAATAACAAAACAACAGTACCAATCTCATTTTCGGACGAGTGCGATTGAGTTTTTGGGTCAATGATGATGAAAGCTCGTATCAGCAATATAACAACGCCAAATACAAGTTCAATTGTGACAGTAATTTTAAAATTTTCAAATTCATCCCTCTAAGGATTTCACAATCAATTTTGAATATAATAAAGTAATGTGTGAATTACAAATTTTTAATTGCTAAACATTATCAGGATCAAACAATTAATGGGCGAGTAATTTTTCATTCATTCATACATGCATTTTTACAATGAGGCTGGCCGTATTCTATGTCAGCATATTATGAAGCATTTACCTTAAAGCTAACACACACACGCGCACACATAAACGACATACAAGCTCCTCTTGTCAAATGAGCTTGCTTTATATTCACAATACGCCTTATCTGAATTTTGATGGACGGATAGTTTTTAGTTATAATATAATTTGTATTAACTTTAGATGTAACAATGCTTGTTTCTTTATTTTCATGTTTTATTTCATATCTTATGTCACTGTAAGTGCACTAAGGCTTCGTTCAGATTAGTTGTCCCCTCATCTGCCATTTTTTAGACGTTCTACATACAAATATGAATATGCTTTAGAGTAGTGGGCGTGCTGAAAATAATAAACTTTTTTGCAAAAAGTAAAGTTCATTGATGCTTTATATACGTTATAAGCATAAATAACTGCAGAGCTAGTAGAATACTTAGCGTTTTAATTAATAGTTAAAGACTTTAGGAATTAGAAATTAACAGAATTATAATTAATTTTTGATAAAAAAAAAAGCCTTTTTAACAAACTGAACTAATAATTCTCTCTAAGATCCAGACTTTTTCGTAACAAACTAAAAAAACTCCTTCAAATTTTTTAGCATAACTAGCAATAAAAAAATATACTTATAATTAAATATTGGTACAAGTGCTTAACAGTCGTCTAGTGGATTCTAATTTTTAAAGTAAGGATGTAAGTTTAAAAACAAACATTCCTCAATAAGAATTTCACATGCATATTTATAATAGACAACTAAATAGTACCTAGGTTTATTATTAAACATAATAATTGTTTTAAACGTCATAAGTATAAGGATTTGAATTTATGTTAACGTTTTTTTATGCATCTTAATTGAATATGTAAATACATGTTTTCATATTTCTTAAATTTTTGTGGTGTGTCTGATAACTTTTATCATGAATGTTTTGTATTTATGATTTCAGAAAAAATATAAGAGCAGTAGATATTCAAGAATCCATACACTGAGAGAAGAAGATCATAATTTTTACCGTGATTGTCCTTACAAAAATAACCATGCAGATGGTAACTGTGGGACAAAGCAACATCTTGGAACTTTTTGACCTAACTTAGTTAATTTTTATCGTGCTGAACCGTAAAAATCGTCAGGTGCCCAAGAAAATTTGCCCCCACAGCTTTTCTATATATATACATACATATATGTATATATATATATATATATATGTGTGTATTGATTACTGCAGTGTAGCATGATTTATTTCACTCGTTTGTACTCAAAAATAAAATAATGAAATAAAATAATTTAAACATCTACACACGTTTCTCATAGTGTCTACATAACACTAGTACTGAATCAATAATCCAAAACGTTATCATTAATGCAAAAACATTTCTAATGTAAAAACATGCAACATTCACATTTAGTCAAAAAAAGTCTGTTATGAATTTTTAATATTCTCATTTTTCTTTGTAAAACATTCTTTATTTGGATCTCAGGAAAAAATTTAGGGAGCTATTTAGTAAAATACACTATCTTCGTTACTTATATTTTAAGCAAATTAGTTCTTACATGTTTTTCGTTTAGTATGATGACCTGAAAAGTCGTACACCTATTTTTAAGATCAGATTGTTGTACGAAGAAGGATGTAAATTTCGAAAATTCACAACAGACTTTCTTTGACTGAATGTGTATATTGCATGTTTTTAGGTTAAAATTATTTTTGCATAATGATAATATTTTGGATTTTCAGGTTAATACTGTTGTTACATAGACACTATAAGGAACGTGTGTAATTTTTTTCAAATTATTTCATGATCTTATCTCTACATACGGACGAGTTGAACAAATGATGCTACATTTCAATAATCTATCTATGTATACATACATACATACATGCATACATATTCATAAGAGCAGTAGGGGGGGAATTTTCCTGCACACCAGACGATTTTTACTGTTCAACATGTTAAAAATTGACTAAGTTAGGTCAAACAGTTCTGAGGTATTGCTTTGTCCCACAATTACCATCTGCACAGTAATTTTTGTAAGGACAATCACGATAAAAATTATGGTTTTTTTATTCTGAGTGTACTTAAAGCAGTTAAAGACAATAACTGCAACTTTTATTATGCACGGTTTGAATAAAATAAAGAAAAAATAACGTGTACTTACTATAAAGTCTTGATACCCCTTCAACTGTTCCTAGGCTGTTACTTGATACGCAACTGTAACTACCAACGTCAGTTTTATGGAATTGTTTGATAGTGAGCCGCATGGAAATCTTATATCCATCTCGGACTTCTATGATTGAGTATTTCGGTCTAAAAATTATTCTACATTTTATAATAGTCCAAAAAGTTTCAGAAATTTATTAAATTGACATATTTTTATTGATTTTTAAAAATTTATGCTTACACAGTAAAATCAAAAATTAACAACTTAGGTTCATTTATATAATTAGAAAGAGTATTTTCCTTAGAACTTCCACTTGCTCGTTTTTTGACAACTTGAACATTGCTTAGGAAATGATCTCCCCATAATCTTATCATGAGAGGTTTAAGCAATAAAAGGAAATGTTAACAAAATTATGTTGGCATGTCTATGGATGATTTTATGGGGGGTGAGGAGTTGTTGCTTGCCTCAACTTGTTTCCGGTTCAATAAAAATTTCATTCATCAAACCATAGGGTATCCCATGAGGTATGTACGAGCCCGGTGTTTGCTGATATAGTTTTGGAAAAGGTTAAAGAAAATATATTATCTAAACTACAAGATAATATTTTGCTAAACAACCGTTATGTAGATGACATCTTAACAATAATTAAAAAAACACAAGTATACAATATTTCGAATAAATTGTTTAGTTACAATAGTTTTGTACAATTCACAGTGGAAAACGTAGTTGACGGCTCTTTACCCTTTTTAGACATGTTAATCATTAGACATGACAACAAAAGTTGTTCTCTTGATTGGTAGAAAAAATCTAGCAGTACTAATCGTGTATTAAATTACCACTCACATCACCAGTAGTGAAAAAGTCATAGTAATAAATGATTGACAGAATTTTAAGACTCTATGATAGTAAATTTGAAACTAAGAACATTCTATACATACGAATTGTTATCCAGAAGACTTTGTTACAAAAATAATAGAAAATAGATTTTAAAAATACTGTTGAAGTAATAAAAATCAACAACATTTTCTTCAGGAAACCCATAAAACCGCTCATAATTATATCCTACAATCCAATTATTGCTTCTAAATGCTATAATTTCTTGAAATCCAAAAACTTTTATGTGATAAATAGGACTAACAACAAATTATTTTCAATTATAAGTTTGGAAAAAGGTACCTTTTACACAGTACAAAAGACACACGTCGTATACTCAAAGAAATGTTACAAGTGTAACAAAATCTTTATACGCCAAAGTTCACAAAACTTACGACCAGATTAAAAAAACATGAGAGACTATATAAAAATGAATCTGAAAAGTCCGTCTTTTATCTCATGTGAGTTAATATAACGATAGTTTTGACTGTAATGTAAATGTAAATAACAAAAATATCAAAATAATAGCTCGATAATTAAACTTGACCTCTAATGTATAAATGTACATGAAGACCACGTACCTGGTAATATCATTGCCTGTTTGTCCGTCGGTGTGAACAGTCTCCCTACAATATATAATTGGAAAAGTTCTCTCCTTTATTTATAAAATGATTTGTGTATAAAATAAAACTTTTGGTCTATAGTGCGTGAAATTTTTGCGTAAAAAATTAAGAGGTAGTACGTGTGTTGTATCTTTACCCTTATTTTATTTTATATTTTATGTACAATAAGCTAATATGTATGTCAATGTGTCAATAGTCTTGAAAAGGTCTCCATGATAAGACAATATATTGACAAGTATATAAATAAAAAAATTCTGCTGAAGAAAAACCAAGTGGTGTTTTTTTGTTGCTGTGAACCCTAAACTATATTTATATAATTAATTAAATAATTCAGGAACTATTTAAAACAAAATTTCTTGTAGTCCACATAATATAATTGTCAAAAATTTAGGTTGGAAGGTAAAAAAGAACGAGTTAAAGTATATATTCTGTGACAAATAAGTGTTTATTGATAAGCTTTTCATAACCGCTCTAAAATTAAAAATTAACATTTGTGATACTCTTCAGTATGTATGAGAAACAAAAGTTTTTTTGATATTCTCAGTGGCTAGTTTTAAAGATTTTGTTTGTAACATGGCTATTTTTCTAATCTTGCTATACCAGTGTACATTGGGAGAGTCTTAATAAGGAGCTGTGAGACAAATGACCGTTAATGACATTTTGACAAATTTTCATGCACAAAGCTTTTGTTACAAAACGTGTGTGTCAGATGTGAAATAAGTATGCTAAGAACTTTTTACAAATTTACTATTTGTCTGATTAGTTACACTATGACTCAAAGTGCAGCCATAGAAATCGATCACCATTGCTCTATTACTTCGATTTTTTAAAATCAGATATGTGTACCACCATCCTAAGTCTTTATTCATCCTTATAAGCTATTTAAAGTTATTTTCTTATTTTGAAGGATTTTAAAAAGAACTATCAAAGACGGACAATTCTTAGTAAAGTGTTCATGTTTTAAGTTAGTCTTCTTAATTATAACAAGCCCAGGACAGCAGCTCAGATGAGAAACAAATAAGTAAAGGTCTAAAAAAACTTTTAACGTGATAAAAATTGTATGTATTCATTAATCCCAAAAAACTATGAGAGCTAGTAGCAGCATATGGAATTCCAGATTATTCTATCGGTTAAGACGATGTTAGATTAAAATGAAAACTCACATAGTCTTATTGAATTAGATGAGATCTTGCGAAAAAAATAGCTTCTTTAAAGCTGAAAATTTAATGTATCTTACGCTTACAGAAACTATTTTGTTTTTAATCTGAAATAAAAATAACTCAACACAAATATTTTGGGACTGAAAATTTTTAATGAAAAGTCAAGTGTGTTGGTAAGTCTTATTTTTTAAACAAAAAAAATGATAAAAAAGCCTTCAGAATGAAAATCTATTAGGTAAAAAAAGTCAAATTAAACTTACAAATGCTTAATTGCGTTATAGTGAAATGTAATAATTTAACATCTTTACAAGAAAGTTAATCAAATTCTCTTTTATTACGGCTTAAGCTTTGTTTTAACGTTGTCTAGCAAATGTAAGAAATTTTTTTCAAATTCTTGGGTATTGCAAACGAAGTCATGCTAATTATTACCTTGTTAGGCCTCCATCAATGCATTTTAAAGCTTTCATTAAATGCAAAAAGGTACATTAAACCATGAAAGAGAAAGTACAACACAGACATTAAAATTAAGTCACTAAACGTTATGTATAGATAAAGCAGCCAGCTCTACTATATCTTTTAATAGAATTCACGTACCACTAACTGGCATTCAGCTGGATATTAAGTATCGCAAGCCTTAAAGAATAAATGCACAAATTTCTGTTTATCTTAAATTTGTAGGATATAAACAAAAATGTAAGATTTAATATGTGTCATAACATGGAAAAATTATCAACACACATAAAAGTTGAACTTCCACGTATAAAATTGTATGGCTACTATAGAGCTAATATAAGCAAAGCAGGCTTAAGACCTAAAAAATTAAGCAAGATTTTAAAATAATATACATAGGTTGTTTTTTTAAAGCATTTCACTTAAACACTACGGACACCATTGGCATTATATTACAAAAAATTATTCAAAAGTGTTAGAGATAGATGTGATTTAGCACGATGCTACGGTTTTATGAAGGTACGCAAGCCTCACAAACCCCTTCGACTAATAGTTTCTTCCATCGGATCCCCTACTTATTTTCTTTCTAAGTGGGTCGCAAATTTTCTTACAGCTAATTTGCCGATTTTAAAATATAATGTAAAGAATAGTTTCAAGTTTACTAATGAAATTTCTTATAATAAGGTACCAAAAGAGTTCTGTCTTGTAAGCTTTGATGTAACCTCTTTGTTTAATAATATCTATTTCAAGGCTGTCAATGGTGCAATTAAAAAAATATTTTGGTTTTAAAAATCAATTTATCATGAAGTGAATTTTTAGAAGTAATTAAATTTATTATAAATTACAATTACTTTATATATAATAACAAATATTACAGACAGAGATTTGGCTCTGCTGTGGGCAGTCCATGCAGTCCAATTTTAGCTGACTTTGTTATCTAGGATAGAATGACTATTCTTTTTAACACTTGCCAATTTCCAATAAAATATTTAAAAATTTTTGTTGATGACATTATTGCCTGCATTCCCAATAGTTGTATCAATGACATTTTGATATATTTTAATAGTATAGATAAACACATTCAATGTACATTAGAAAAATCTATTAACAATTTGATTGATTTCTTAAATGTAACAATCCACTGGGACAACTATGGTTTAATTAAAACTTATTGGTACGAAAAAACACATGCTTATATCCATCTAAACTTCTTTTTCGATAGCCCCGTTTCCCAAAAAAATTGAGTGGTCTATTCCTTAGATGATTGGGCGATCAAACTTTCAGATAGATCATTCCATCAACACAACCTCAACGAAGTTTTTACCATTTTACAAGCTAACAATTATCTCTCCAACTTTATTCTTAAACATATAAATTCTAGACTTAAAATAGTTAAATTTGCATCTACTAGTAATATCAATGTATCAGATTATAAACCTAAGAATTTTGTTGTTTTACCTTATAATATTGGTTGTGAACAAACTCTTGAATAACATTTTTAGAAATATAATTATTATGTTGTTTTTAAACCCAATTACAAATTAAAATTTTCGAATTATCTTGGAAAAGACAAAATTTTAAATTCAAGATGAACTATGTTCAGTTCATATGTTTCGTTGCAATGACTGTAATTAATGTTATATAGGTCAAACATTTCGGAAAGTAGAAAAATGTTTTAAGGAATATAAAAATGACTGTAGAAATGAAAAAGAATCTTCTGCTGTTTACATGCATGTGAGAAAGACCGGCCACACATTCAAGTTCAGTTCCGTTAAGGTTTTAGACCAAGAAGCTTTACTTTATAGAAGATTAATTTCTGAAATGGTTTATATAACAAAATTAAACACAGTATATATCATTATAAACACTCAAGAATTAAATATTTTTTTTTTAAATTACGCTAAACATTTTTTTAAATAATCAATAGTTGCTCATATCATAATACATGTAATACATAAACATTAAAATACATATGCTGTTCACATCTATTTTGTTTGTACTCCTTGCCATATCATTCTTTCTCACATGCGCGCGTGCATCTATTGTGTACGTACGCTTGGCCTTAGCTTGATTTCGTTAAGTTTGCTGTGATTAAGTTGCTGTGATTACTTTGAGCATAAGGTTTAGCTTACATTTACGTATTATTGATCTTTTTGACGTTCCTCATTGCAAATTTGTAAGTCGTTGTTATTTATTATGTTATCTTCTATAAATTTCTTATGATTTGTTATTATCTGGTATTGTACTTTAGTGACTTGAAAAGGACTACCTCACGTAAAGTTCAAACGTTGTCAACAACAATAAAAAATTTAAACAACATAGCCCTTGACTCCCTTATACATACCATTCATTTGATCCATTGCTGTTCTTGGAAGCTCATTATTACTTTTAGTATTGAAATTGTTGTTTATTCACAGTCTTCGATGTGCTACTGCAAATTGACGTTGTAAGCTAAGAGTTTTATTAGATTGTTAGAGATTGCAATCGTAGTTTGAGTTTTGCCACGGTAGCGTGTTTCAAAAGAAGTAAGATATATATAACGCGGTTGCAGAAGCAAGTGTATCCTCGATGTTTTAAGATAGCTGAGCTTTGAATTCTTGTCGTTTTAGAACAAAACTCTGTGTAATAAATACTAAGTGTATGACATGGGATGTCACCTCATTTGAGAGATTATTTAAACAATTATGGTGTCTCCTGCATCTATACTGGTATGGTTAAATACAAACAGAAAATAAGATTTTGTTCTTCAAAAAACAAATATGTTTCAAAATTATTATTTTATTTCTAATCTAGTATAAAGTAGTAAATAATGATGATTTTGTGTATCATCTGATTCTTAACGTAAAATAACTTTTTTTTTGGATTTTTGATTAGTCCACTGTTAAAAAGAACCACTGTGTCGGTAAGTCTAGCACTTAATGTATATATACACTAGTGGGGCTTCGCCCCCTGCATGCTCGGTACGCTAACCCCCTACTGTTCTAACTTAAGAGGAGAGTCTTTAAATTACATCTGTTAGTGAAGAGAGGTTAGTGCCCAGTATTTTGTGAGAAAAAAGAGTTTTTGATCTACATCGTTAAGCATTAGTTACATATTTATCAGTAAATTTCCACGCCACCCTGAAGGTACTATTGTGGCACGTTGATAGTTTTTTTTAAACTCTCCGATGTGTTTAGAGAAAAAAGGTATATAAGCTTTAATAGTTTTTTTGACAACTTTCATTTAATTCGAATATGATTGAAAAAAAAAACAGTCCTTTAACTTTTATGTTAAATGTTAGTACAACCTTGAAATAACAAGTAGTTTCATCAATAAAAAATATTATTATATTAAACAATATTCTTTGATTGCATAAAAAAACTCTTATAACGCAATAAACATCTTGATGTATTAGATAATCTAAACAATATCTTTCTGTTTTTTTAAAAAAATAGTCAGATAATATAGCTTTTTCTCTAACATAGCCATATCAATATTCATAAATATTCAAAATTCTTAAAAAACTAATTAAAACTTTGACAAAAATTATGAAAGAAAATCTAACAGCAAAAAAGTACAAACATTTAAATCAAATCACGAATAAAGAAAGAAATTACTAAATCATGAAACTATTTTTTTAAGAAAAACCGGCCAGCAAAAACATACATACAATAAACCATTGATAGCAGGATGCAGTGCTTTTATAGTTTCAGACGCTGGACTAACAGAAAGTCTTAATCTTTGTGTATACCGGAAAGAATTATCCGATAATTACCCAAAAGAAACATTTTTAAATAAACTGTCTCATTTTATTGATGCCATGGTATTTCCATTATTTTTTTCCTCAAAAGATTTAGAATAGAGTACCAGTTATTTGAAAAATTACCTAAATAAGAGCAAATAACTAAGTATGTTACAACATGATTTCTACAGACTGTCTTACAGACAAAATAAAAAAAATTTTATCCATTATTACATGAGGGACGGCTAACACATTAATTTTTTATTCATTCTTACATCATGATTCAATATAACCGTTTAAATTATTAAGGATGTAATCAGAGAATTTTAAGAATAAATAGTTAGTAAGGTTAATTAGATACAATTGTTAATAGTGCATTCAACATTTGTAAGAATTTCGAAACAAAGAAAAAAATTAGAAATATGTTCATACTTTCATCTACGTACATTGAAAGTCCAAGATACATGCAGAAACATTATCAAAATGCAATGTCTTTATAAGATAATGTTGTAGACAAGACTTATTTGTAACAGTCACATGCAATTATGAATGAAAAGAATTAAAGTTAATTTTATCAAAACTTCCTAAGAATACAACACCAAATGATATTCCAAACTTAACTGTTAGACTTTTTCACTTGACATTAATGTCAGTTTATGAATCATCATCAGGATGACATCATTAAAAATGATTAATATGGTAAAGTATCAGCATACGTCTATTTCATAGAATTTCAAACCGTGGTCTACCTTATGCACATATTTTAATAACTTTGTATGATGATAATAAAAATATTACACCTGAACAAATTGATGTAATTATTTCAGCTGAAATTACTTCTGGTAATACGAAGCTTACGAAATTGGTAGTTAAACTTATGCTCCATAGACCTCATACAGAACAAAGTCCTTGTATGATTCATAAAAAATGTACAAAAAATTTCCCTAAATCTTGTACAAACGAAACTTCATTTTTAACAAATGGTTACTCTAAATATATAACAAGAAATAATACTTCGAAACAACATGTTAATAAATATTTGGAGAAAAGATGAAATTTTTGTAGATATTTCAATGGTCGTGCCGTATAATAAATTTTTGTTAATAAAATGTAAATGTCATATTAACGTCAAATGTATGTTAATGATACACTTATATGCATTTGAAAAGAGTAAGTTGAATTGATTCTAGAGAATTTTCATAAATAACACAATTACTTATAACTCTCCTTCGTAATTAAAAAAAACAATTCAATAAATTTCTATGGTATTATAGTTACACACAAGAATTAGGAAATACGTACACATTATTATGTTAAGATACTCTGTATTCTTAATAACACATTTCTTCTTAGATTTAAAAAAAAACTTAAAATTAATTAACTAAAAAATTGATCGTATTATCAAAAATAAGTAAAATTAGACTATAATTTTAGGCAAATATAAAATCGATAGAGTTGGTCAAACAAATGTTGTACGTATATTATTTTGCTTGCGATTCTTACTCTAAATTATATGTGGATGAGACAAAGACAGGTTAAAAAAAAGTATCCTAATAAACGGTAAAATACAGAAAATCAATGGAGAGTAGATTGTTGGGTACCCAAGTATCTAATTATACTTCTATGATATTCTATGGAATGTACTACAATAATAAGTAAAAAAATGTCTTCTATAAAACAATGTTGTTTTACGAATCCTTATTTCATGGGTTCAAGCCCTTGCTCCACCCTTTAGGCGAAGCATTTTACTGAAATGTCTTAGACTCTGAAATCCATTTATTTATATAATTAGAATTACCTCATCCCCATTTATATGAGAATCCCTGAAGCATGTTCCGTAACTGTACAAAGGAGGTGCAATTATCGTGTAAATGAGTAAACTTTTGTTGGTTAGGTATGGTTTTAATTAATATTATAATTTTAAGCAAATTGACGAGTGTTTACAATATATTAGGACACAATGTCATATTAACAGTCCATAGGCCAGTCAGTACAATACTGTGCGCTTGAATCAAATCTTCCAATTAAATAAAAAAATACTTCCTACTGCCTACGTTACTAACATCTTCAACCTTACGCTCACACACTTATTTGTAATTCATACTAAATACATAAAGTATAACTGTATCAAAAAAATAAATAAAAAACCATCTTGTAGTACTCCTTTTTTCAATATAGTGGTAGTAGTACAGTCTGGCAAGTGACTTTTAAGGGTGTTCATCACTCATATATGTTTTTTTCAAGATAGGTACTATTGACGTTAAACATTTACATCAAACCGTATGAAAAATACAAAAAAAAAAGCAATTATTTAAACTATATCCTTTCTTATATGCTTCATTTCTAAAAACTGTAATTTAACATCTAACATTGTGAAAAAATTCACGTAAAATTGCATGTATCCGATCTGTAAAAACGTCTAAATGTTTCTGGCATAGAAAATTACTATTACATGATCCTATCTTATTTTAAATCTATCCTTTAGTTCGTACTTAAATAAATTTAGAAAAAGAGGGTGAAGTATGGGTAAATGCATGTATGTAGGAACAAGTATATGGAAAAAATAATTGCCAGCTTAGCTGCTCAAATTTTTTTTTTTCAGACATTTTTTTTTCATTGTTAAAAATTTTTTAAAAATCAGACAAAATTGTACAAATAATTATTTATTAATTTTAAAAATAACACATCGAAATAAAAGGAAATAAATATCAGTTAATTTACACGAAAGCTGCTCTACTAAAGTAGGGGAACGTGGGGCGGAGGTGGGCATAGCCGATAAAATGGGCATGCAAATATTTAAAAATAAAAACATATTTTTAGCTTAATCCTCTTTAATAGACATATACAACATCAATAGTTTCTCCATCCAAACAAATTTACCGGACTAAACGCTTTTTTTTACTACGAGCTGATTTTATTCTAAGTCGAAGATAACCTACTAAAAAAAAATTTTTAATTACTTGGCAAATTTATTATATATGACCTACATAATTATCCATGATATTATTCGAAAGCTTAGATCTTTAACTTTGACAAGCTATTTTTTATATTTTTTTTTTACTTGTAATAAAAGAGTTATTATTAAATAAAAATATGTATTACGAGGGTGGGAATGGGCACCAAGGTGGGGCGCAAATGGGCCCGAGCAAAAAAGCAGTTCCGCATCGAGCGTCTGCTATTTGTAGGTATAGGTATACCAGTTGTGTGTGGTTAGCTGTCAGCTGTCATACTTTATAGGTTAGGCTATTTATTTTTATTTTTGTTGATTTTTTATGTAGTTTTTCAAATAGTTTATAAAGTAAGAGTGATGGTTCGAAACTATTGTTCAAAGAGCACAAAGCGTTCTTGGACTGATGGTGATGTGGAAATTGCCATTAAACGCATCAACAATGGAATATAGTGTACTTAACTTAAATATTTGCATCGAGGAAGATTGCATCTCGATTGAAAATATACCAATTATTTTTCAAAACGATATCTCATTCTTTATTTTAATTATTTTTCAAAATATATTACTTTTGAGTGTTGTATTAGCATGAATCA
Source organism: Copidosoma floridanum (assembly GCF_036245765.1). Classification (NCBI taxonomy): domain Eukaryota; kingdom Metazoa; phylum Arthropoda; class Insecta; order Hymenoptera; family Encyrtidae; genus Copidosoma; species Copidosoma floridanum. Next base: position 1,642,414 of record NW_028321898.1, on the reverse strand, counting down.
ATCCAAAGAAATGCGATAATATTGTGATTAAAATGTGATTTAAAATTAAAAGAGATTAATACTTAAAAATTGTGTATATTATATTATTTGTTACAATATTTTTAATACGAATACTGTAAGTACTGCAAAATACACTTAGATTTAATATCAGTTTCAAAACCTTAACACTTTCATCCTGGGTGCATTATTTATCCGTGCCCATCCGCGCCCCACCCCCTGCTCACCCGTACCCTATGGTGAGGCACGAGTGAGCAGTTTTGGATGTTCTCGTTCTTCAGCATAAAAAAAACATATATATATAGATTAAAGTTTAGCAAAGTATGGCACGGTAAAGTTAAAGTTCTTACCGTGTCAATAACGCTTGGATAATAATAAAATACTCAAAATTGTTGTCACAGTGAAATAATGAAAAAAAGGTGCCCACCTCCACCGCACGTTCCCCTATACTTATTCCCAAGTATTTAAGAAAAAAATTTAACAAATAAATTTGCTTTATTAAATCAATTAATAAATTTGTAACTATAAGTCGGTTCACATTCAAACAATGCTTTTTATGAACTTTATTTATGTTTTTGTACTTTTTGTAAGTATAACTTAAAGATGTCTGTGTCAATGTATATTTGTAAAGCGTCGCTCTTTATCGCATTCTTGGCACTAAACACCCACGTCTTATGATTTGAAATTAGTTTTAAACAAGCAATTCTCCTTATTACTTAAATAAGCTACTAGGTCTACAAACAAAACTTGAATTTCAGAGCTGTAATATAACCATTTACACAAAACAAAGGATATGCTGTAATGTGTATGAGTAGGGTATGCTGCTATGACGAATATAAGGAAGATTGGTAGTTGAATTTTTTTAATTTTCAAAGCTGCTTTGTTCATTGCCTCAAAACACAAAATACAATTGAAGCTGATGCTTTTTAGTGGAGCTATATTTAGTTACTTCCCTACAGAATTTTTCCAATGATGCAGAAAAAGTGTTTCATCGAAACAGAATATTGTATCATTTATTTATATGAATAAATTGATAGCGATTATCGATTTTTTATTAAGTTTTTTTGCTTTTGTTTCTGACTATTGTTCGTTAAGAAATTTTACTTTCGTCAGTCCTTTCGTCACCAAGTTTTCTACAAAATTAAAACCTTATTATTAATTGTTCATAACGCAGTAATGGTTATAAAATGTGATCAAAAATTTTTTGTACCAAAAAAGTTATTATTAGTTGTTTGCTAATTAGTTAATTTTATAAATTAAAACTTTCAAGTATCACAAACTTAACTGTCAGTTTACAAGAATAATAATGATGTTGTGTTGACATGGTAACAATTCTTTTTCTTGTTTTTTTTTCTGATTTTGTACATACCAATATTACATCTATTTAAGTCACTGACTTATTTGGTTGATTTACTCTTAAAATACGTTGTTTTTAGTAATTAATTTTCTCATAAGTCGTAGTTATTTCTCTAATGTATGATAAAAATATTTAATCATTCCTTTTTTTACTATATTTAATTGATATTTTATCCGATTTACTATGACTATATATAGCCAACGTCTACAATAAAAGCAATTGGAATTTGGTTTCAACCGTAGTCGGGGTCCGCAGACCACTCACAGCTAGTTTGAAACATGTTGATAATTAATGTTCGATGCACTTTCATGTAATTGTTAGTTTTTATTTTATTTTACGTATGTAAATTTTTTTATGTAAAAATATTCATAAATAAGAGGCCATACAACGTAATTTATTAAAATTTCTAGTTTTTATACAAATAAAGTGAGCCTGATGAAATTGGCATTGAGAAGGTTCTTTGATGAAATAAATATAAACAGAATAGTATAAAATCTTAAGAAATCATTGATTGAGTAACAATACACTACCCCTCATATTTCCAGAGTAGGCTGACAAATATAAACGCAAGAAAATGATAACTGATAATGAAATTCTAAACATGTGTTCTTAAGGCAACTAGGAATTTTTTTAATGAAAGTTGTAGCTTTGTTATTTACTTATTAAACATAATTAGGTGAACAAAATAATGTAACAAAGGTCATGCTATTCTGAACATATTGCTATACCAAAACATATGTGTTCACAGACTTAACTAAAGGATATTAATAGAAACACAGGCATACATTTCCGTTTCCTATGTTAAAAGCATAGGTAAGCATTCACTGCTGGTATTTTAAGGTTAAGCAAGGATTTTAGATAATCATTCCAATGAAATAATACATGGTATAGTATGATCTAAAATTTTAAATGAGTACCTAATTTGCCTCAATAAACAATACTAATAAGCAATCGCTTAAAATTTAAGCAGCATTAATAAATATGAACTTAACGGTGGCACCTTTGACTCAGGATTCATGAAAGAACCACCTAAAGACCAACGGAATAATGCTTCAGTTAACATCAAGCATTTTCGTATTCTTGTTTTTGCTTTCTTATTAGCTCTTAATAAATCGTCACCTTATTTAAAGACTTTACTAGTTAATTATATTTATAACCAGCTTAGCACAATTATATAGGTCAAAGGGACATATGTTCTCTGTTTACAACAAAGTTACGTTAAATTGCATGTTTTATTATACTTATACACGACGGTTTAAAATATATGAACAAATTTTCCAAATAAACTTTTGTTTTACACTATCTAGCTAAAACTTTATCAGCCTAGCACTGTAATGTTAAAACAAAATACCTAACTCGTACTGAAACTTTTACACAGTTTTTATAATTTTTTATAAATATTAGTAAAGGTAAAAGTGATTTATCACATTGTTAAGGAATTGAGTTGTAGAAAAATTAATGATAACTTATGAAATACTGGTACTATTGCCTTGAAACATCGTACAAGGATAAATATGCATACAGAGACAAGTTAACTACAGTTGCATATTTTTAATAAGTTGTTATTAATATTAACAGAAGTAAAAAGCATTTTTTATAAAACTTTCAACAAATTAAAAAAGTCAGTTAATTTTACACAGTATATGTGTGTACACATACATATGGTGGCCCTGCATCCATAGAGATATGCAAAGATCCGTATTAATAAACAAGTTGATATATAATTTCATAGGTGTATGCGATTACAGTTGTTAATTATTGTAACAGAATCTTCAAGTGAATTAACTGTGTATTTGAGTTTACTTAAGTCTCTGCTTGGATATTGATTACGTGCGCTTTCATCATCTTAGTTGAATTTTGATTAGATGCATGTGGTTCTGACAATCTATGTAATGCCTGTTTCATTGTAAATCCATTTAATTTTCTTAAACTTTTATTATTACTGATACAATTAAGTTATTAGTACATCTTTTTTTTTTGTAAAATAAAGAAATTAAAAAAATTTGTAAGGAAATTTATTATTCATAATCTAAATCAACTATCTAAGTGGTTTTAGGAAGAATGCAGATGCTTTATTTTTAGAATAATGTGAAAAAACCGTTAACAAAAAACACTAAGTAACACATAAATGCGTGATCAGCTGAGTTCTTGCTTGGGTGTTAGTGTGATATTTTAATTCAAAATATCATTAATAACTGGGTTCAACAATAATAATCATAAATTTTGGCTTTTTCTCATAATTTATTCATTACTTTAAGTGAGGCTGACAGCTGTTTTGCCTGTTCCGTTATATTTAAAGGTTAGAAATACACTGAATATATAAGAAGTAAGATCGACAATGTTTACACATAGAATCAATAACGATAATATTGATAAATTTCGAATTTTGTCTAGCAAATGGTAAAATAAAGACTGTAAATATAAGAAGCATTAAATTAAATATAGTCAGTAATAGCATTATCCATCATCAGTGAAATCAAAAAATTGAGTTAATTATAAGTTACAAATTTAGTTTGTTACTGTGCTTTTATAATCTCTATGGTTTCTAATAAATCTAGTTTTTTGCTTTGGAGCAAAGAAGATATACCCAAAAGACCCATTGAATTATATACTTATGCATGAACGTATGTAATCGCTAAGAAACTTAATGAAATACTCTTTTGTTTTCGAGAGCTTCAACAAAAATACACTATTGAAAATTAAAGCCAGATAGTTAAGAGTATAAAGAGCATAAAAATATAACATAATGCAAACTTAGTGTTGTTCAATGTACTTAATTTATTTTCTTCTATCCCCACAGATCAACTTAAAATCATAATTAAAAGCCCAATAAGTAATAACAATTTTTTATGTTCAACTTACAAACAAGAAGTCTTAGACCTGGTTAACATTTGTCTTGAACAAAGTTACATAAAATTTAAAGAAAAATTTTATAAACAACTTAGCGCTCTACTGATGGCCTCCATATTTATTTTTTTTCTTAGCAAAGTCTTTATGTTGTATGTAGAGGATCTCACTTTCAACACTGCATTACCTCTACTAAAAAGTGTTCGTCATTAGGCAGGAAACGTGGATAAAGTCTTCTGCGTTTGGAGAAGAAGTGAGAAAATGTTGAAGAGACTTCTTAATTGAATAAATACCCTTGTACCTGGTATTTATTTTACTGTTGAAATAGAAGATAGTAATAGTTTGAACTTTCTAGACTTTAAAAAAATACTTAATCATTACAAATTATTATATGAAATTTAAAGAAATCCAACTTTCACTGACACTATAGTGCCTCATGATTTAAAACAGTCCATTTAAATTAAAATGAGTGCTTTTTATTCTTCTATTCATAAATTATTGTCGATACCTTCACGGCAAAATCACCACGACAAAATAGTGAGATTATTGAAAAAATGTAGAAACAAGCAATGGATACGATAATACTGTTCAATGAGGTCTAATTAGAAAATCACACAAAAAACTCTCGCTTAAACACGTTGATTTAATTTTACCAGAAAACAAAAATTCTTTGTGTAAAATTATTTTTTTTTTGTTTTAGAAAAAAACTGATAAATGATTAAAAAGGCAAAATAAATCTAATTTTTGTCAATAGACATAATCGCGGAACCATTTTATTTAAAAATAGGAAAAAAATATCTGTCATTAAAAAAGAAGTTGGGCATATTTAAGTAAAAGCTTAGATTGTGGTCCTATGTATGTGAGACAAACGGGGCACACACAGTCTAAGCGTATTGAAAAACATGTTTAACCTATTTACAATAAAAAGGACTCAACTAATTTCAGCAAATATTGTAGCTCACATAAGCATTTTCCAGATTCAAATAATAAAAATTGTTACACAATGCACCCAAATGCAGTCGATAACTAAGTTTATTTGAAACAACAGAAGTTATTAAAGCACATAAGTAAAATCAATTTATAACTTATAAACAACCTAATATTTTTTTTTTACTGATAATGAATAATTCTTTTACTGACGGTATTTGATTCGACTCTTTTCATATTTACAGTCTGAATCTCACCATTTGCTAGACATAATTTATCAATATTAGCCTTATCAATTCTATATACATACATTGTCGATTTTGCCTCTCATATATTCGATGTATGTTGAACCTTTGACAATAGCGTAACAACCAAAACACCTGTCAACCTTATTTAGAGTAAAATAAAATTTTGAAACGAAGCAAAACATAATAATTATTATCAATAAATTTAATTTTTAATGATATTTATATTTAAAATGTTCCACCAACGTTCACGCAAAAACTAAGTTGATTTTACATTCATGTGTTAGTTAGTGTTTTTCGTTAACAGTTTTATTAGATTACATTTAAAATAAAGCATAATATACTTTGCTGCAGTTTAAAAAGTAAAAAACTAGCATTTGTAAAATATTTTCAACAAATTTCATGCCTTTTGTTACATATTTTGCATTCGTCCTAGTATCACTTTAATAGCTGTTTTGAATAACGTTTGACAATTTTTCTTACAAATTTTTTAAGTTTCCTTTTTCAAAAAAAAAAAAAAAAAAAATTAGTGGACAGTGGGTGCCTGGGTACCTAAGTGTTAAGTTTTACTTCTCTATAATCTTATGGCAAACAATATAATTTTGAGGGTAAAAATACCTTCCATGAAATAATATTTTGTACGAAGGTGGTGCAATTATTGTGGGACTAAGTATACCTACGTTGATTGGGTATGATTAATATTAATATTTAATGTGTTTAAGATTATAAGCAATATGCTACGGCACAATACAATACAAATAATATGTAGACTGGCAGGTACAAGAGTAGGCGCTTCCATCGAATCTTCCGGTAATTTCAGAACAACTTCCTACTGCCTACGCTGATAACATCTATAACATCACACGTGTATCTATTACATAAGATCGCCAGACGGCAGAATGACGTGCATTGCAATCAACTGTGCCTACATACTCTTACTAATACATTACATAACTCTCCCTTTTGTTTATGTATTTATTTTTTCCTAAATAATAACGAGTTATAAATCTAACCAGGTGTAAGGTCTTTTAATTCTCATGGAGTGTCGTAAAACAGGTGCTGTCAGGGCATTACTCTCGCAAGATTTGCTTACACCAGTGGTGTTGGATCTATTAACCGCACCAACTGCACTATTAATCATTCTTGTATCGACATCATCGTACGATTCTTTTTCACCATTAAGGGAACAATGATTTGTGGAAGTGCAAGTTATGTTAAGTTGTAAAGGTATACTATTAATGGCTTGCTCGTTTTCTAGTGTGCGATTAATAGAAATGTCGTTATTGTTCTTCTCAAAACGCTTAAGTTGGTCAACATGACGCTTCCAGATGCAGCCTTCATCGGTTTTTATATAGTAGTTAACGTTTTCTACCTTTTTTAGTACCTTTGCCTGGCACGACTTACTAGTGCTATTATCTTTTGCCATAATTGTTTCATTAGGGCTAAAATGAACAGTCCTAACGCCCGGGGCGTACCAGCGTTGTCTTTCTTGGTTAATTTCAACACTTTCTTTAGCCTGGGTACGTATCGCACTCAAGCGTGCTCTCAGTTTCCGTTCCACTTGTAATTCTGCTGGGGAAAAATCGGTTTTGCGGTGTGGGGTTGTTCTGTACGTGAATATATACTTAAGCAACGCATCTTGACGTGACGTGGTTTGGCACAGCATTTTTAACTTATCCTTAAAACTACACACGGGATTTTCTGCTGCACCATTCGATGACAGGTAATAAGAAGCAGTTCGCACGTGGAGTATGCTATTTTTAGCAGGAACTCACTAAACGAGTCTGACGTGAATGTCGGACCGTTATCACTCACTAACACATTTGGAAGCCCCCACGTTGTAAAATACTCCTTAAGAAACGAGATCGTTGATGCTGCCATTATATTTGACTTTTCCTTAATTTCTAGCCATTTTGAGTACGCGTCGGTCAAAACAACATATGTGACCTTTAACAGGCCCGCAAAAATCTATATGGACTCGCTGGTTGGGTTCTTCCGGCCATCGCTAAGTATGCAACTTTGCTTTTGGTGGGTTGGCACTGTTTTGTAAGCACAGATCATACGATCTTGCAACATTTTCGATGTTAACATCTATTCTGGGCCACCATACGTAGGACTAAGTTAGCGATTTTATTTTAATAATTCCTAAATGCGTTCCATGTAATTCAGCGCTAATTTATGTCCGAAGTGGAAATGGAATTATTAGTCTATGAACCCATAAGATGCATACATCCTCCACTGTCAGTTCAAGTTTGTTAGCTTTAAAGGTACATAGCGCACCGCCTACTTTTAACGGCCAGCCATACAAAACATATTCCTTTACTTCTCGCAACACCGGATCTTGCGCACTATTTTCCTGAATTCTTTTTCTATACATAGATATACATCCTAAAATAGATACACCTTTCTGAGTCAGATTTAAGTAAGAATAAAACTCCTTTTTGCTCTTATTGACGCCATCACGTGTACTATCAATTACACGAGATAGGATATCAGCAGGGCCGTTGTAATTGCCGTTGATGTGCTTAATTAAAAAATTGTAACCTGCAAGAAAAACAGCTCACCTCTGAATCCTGCTCGTAGCCATCTGAGGTAAACCCTTCTTGGAGCCAAAAATAAATGTCAGCGGCTTATGGTCGGTTTCCAGTATAAATTTCTGACCATAAACATACTGATGAAATTCTTTAATACCGAATAACAACGCTAGTGCTTCTCTGTCCAGTTGGGCATGACTTTTTTCTGCTCTTGTCAATGCTCTGGACGCAAACGTGACAGATCTTTGCTCCCCACCGGAAAAAACGTGAAATAGGACTGCACCGAGTCCAGAGCATAAAGCATCACACGTTATTTTTAAAGGCAGCCTTTCATTATAATGACACTATACATCATGTGATATTAAACTTTTTTTTCAGATCAAAAGCTTTCTCTCTCTCTCTCTCTCTCTCTCTCTCTCTCGGGATCAGTCATATTCCACGTCTTTTTTGAGTAAGTTGTAAAGTGGGCTTACGATCTGTGCATATCCTTTAATAAATCTAGAAAAATAATTTAAGCCCCCTAAAAGGGATTGTAGTTCCTTAACGTTTATAGGCGGTCGCATTTTAACGATGGCATCGATTTTTTTCTGCGATACGTACAGTCCATTACCATCTAGCTCATAACCGAGTAATTGAGAAGGAGACCACCACATCATCGAAATAAGTAACAATGCCGTCAACGTTGCAGAATAATGGCTCCATTTTGCACTGAAAAAGCTTGGGCATCGATGCCACTCCGTAGCACAGCTGATTATAACGAAGAAGTTCTTTATGAGTTGAAATTATTAAAACTTTGAACTCTTTGTCTAGCTTGAATTGCTGATATGCGTGCGCGAGGTATAACTTTGTAAAAACTTGCTCTTTTTTCAATTTCTGGGTTTAGTCTAAAACCTATAGAATAGGGTGGCGATCAATAATTAATTGAGGGTTTATTGTAATTTTATAATCACCACAAGCCCTTATTTGCCCATTTGTTTACAGTACAGGTACTATTGGGGTCACCCAATCACTGCTGTTGACAGGTTCCATAACCTTAGTATCGATCAATTGATAAGTTTTGCTTCCTAACCTAGCTCTTAATGCATATGGCATGGGTCGGGCTTTCATGAAAACAGGTACTGCGAGTGGCTTTAGTTTTAATGCAAACTTTCCTTGTTGATTCGTCTCCAATTGTGACGAAAACACGGGCGCGAATTCTTCTAACAATGACTTTATCGAGGAATTTCCGAATTTTTGTACAGACTTGACCGGCCAATACTTTTTTGTTTGTTTTTTCAAACGTATTAAGTAACCCTGAAACATAAAGCTATGCGCACCCAACTAGTGATACATTAAGATAGCTGGGGAAAATAAACAATTTGAGTTTGTGCTTTTTGCCTTTAAATTTTAGTATTATGGACACAACCCCATTTGGAATGAGTTTTTTCTCAACACACGATTTAAAAACTCCAGTTTTTTCTAACTTCAGATCTTTCAACATTTTAAAACTATTGAAAACGTGTGACGAAATTACTGTTATTGACGATCCAGTATCTGTTTGGAAGTTAACATCCAACTCTTCGACTCGCAAATTAAGAAACAAAGGCTCATCACAGCAATCACGTGCTACAGTAATTTTGTCACGTACAACAAAGATTCTTTTAAAACTACCATTTAACTGTTCACATACGGGCTGTGCGTGTCCGGGAACTTCTTCTATCACAAGATTACAGCTTGCTTCTTTCCTTTTGCCACCGTTGCTTTTCCGTTGCAGGCTCTTAGCAAATGGCCAGTCTTTCCACAGCCATGGCACTTATAAGCCTTAAACCTGCAGACCGCGGACACGTGGTTAGGCCAACCAAAACAAAAACACTTCCTTACTGGATTTTTTGCCTTCGCAATGAGATTCACACTCTCTGAACTGTGGCTTGACGCTGCAAGCTGCATCCTTGCCACGTCACGGTTAGCTGCCTCTAAAGCCACTACTAACTTCACTGCTTTATATTGCGTTAAATCCTTTTTACTTAACAGCTTTTTCTTTACACTTTCACTGAAAACTTCACAAACGAATTGGTCTCGTAAGTGGGTCTCGAGAATGCTGCCAAAATCACAATGCGTTAATACCTTCTTTAACTTCACGACATACGTCTTTATCTCTTCACCAGGTACCTGCTTGCGTTCTTTAAATCTATACCGCACCATTATTACGTTCAGTACTGGCTGCAAGTAATTCTTCATCGTCTCCATCAACTCTTTTGCTGACAAAGATGCCGGGGATCTTGGTGAACATAAATCATGGATAACAGCATAGCTTTTTGTTCCAAGCATTATCAAAAACAGTGACACGTGCTTGCTTTAATGGACTTCATTCACATTACAATAATGCTCCAACCGTTTGCAACATGACGACCAATCTTCGTCGAAGTTAAACTCTATAAGTGTACACATCGTACACTTGATCACTGTCCCTGAGGTCTGTTGTCTATCAACAGACATGCTCACTAGCTGCTTGGCAGCTTTTAGTGCTCTTCTTTTTTTTACTGATCTTACTTCCATTTCAGCATTTTTAAATTCTTGTTGTTTCACTAATGCAGCGTACACCTCCCACTGTTACTGTAGCAACTATCCTTTCAGCATTATTATGAACGCGGCTACTTAACGAAAATACCTTATTCCTCGTAGCCAATATACTATACAAACTTGTGAATATAAATGATGTACAATTAAGGTATAGTTGTTAATATTTGTGTGTATAAAGTACACACAGAACTAAAATAGTAAAATACAGAGAAAGGCAAACGTTATGACTAGCGCAGCACTGAGTCAGGTCTGAGCTCTAGTGCGTGACGACCATATCGGTATACATATATGGAATCGGTATATGGAAAGATATATATATATATATATATATATCTTTCCATATTATATAGTCGTAAGAGTAAGAGCGAGAATTTGCTAACACCAGCTCCCCCCATCCCCCCCTACTCCCCGCCAAATAAGGTAGTTCTTCTCTCATTTTCTTGCATTTTTTGAGTAATCCTACTTTTTTGCTAGCTGCCCCCCACTCCTCCAACTTTCCGCCCCTCCCCCTCCAGCTCCCGCCCAGCTCCTTCCCAGCTTCCCCATATATAATATAAATATATTCGTTTAACCTTATATATTAACTGTTACAAGTGGTCTAATTGTCACATATAATTTTATTTGACCATTACAACAAATTTTGTTTTAACTATCTTACTTAAAATGTTTATTTTGATTACATACTCTAAAATGTCTTTTTAGCTGCTCTGCACTTACATAACCTTTCCCACAATTTTAACAAATATTTTTTTTTAACGTCTTTTTCATGACTTTTCAAATATCTCTGTAAGTGATAATGTCTCTTGAAACTTTTTTCGCATGTAATACACTTAAAATTTTTTTTAATGTTTTGGCATTCCATTGTGTGACGCAAATAGTTTTTCTTGTCTAATAATAAAATGCTGCAAGGATCACATACAAAAAATTTTTTTTTGTAAATTATTTCGTGCGATGATAGACACTCTCGATTTGAAAATTTTAAGTTACATTTAACACACTGATAAAATTTTGCATCCATGATGGTATATCTGAAAACAAATTACAAAAAACGAATTGTTTATAATTACATGAATCTGGGTACTAAACGGTACTGAAATTTGATTTTTTGATGATGGACAAAATTTTCAAGAAAGTATAAAAATAGTAATGAACTATAGAATAGTTTTTTTTGTTACTCAAAAATTTTATTCCAAACAATATTTTTCAATTCAAATTTATTTTCTAATCCAATTTGGATAGAAATTTTTTTTTGGTGTCTACGTCTAGACACTGCAACATATAATTGCCCATGAGAAAATAATGATTTTCAAAGGTATACACCTAAGGGATTATAACTTTGACCTTGAGATTTATTGATAGTCGTAGAAAAAGCTAAGGTCAATGATAATTGTTTTCTGTACAATATAAATAAAAGCAAAAGAAGAATTATTTGTTTGTAGTGTTATTCTTAGAATAAAGACTTTATTTCGTTTTATTTTACCTGTGATTATTTTAGCTTTGATGTTGTATTAAAATAATTTTGTAATTCGTAATCTTGTACCATTGCAAAGTCCTTCAGATATGTTTGAGTTTCGTATCAACGTAACAACAGCGTTAATTTTTAAATTTAATTCATGTGGAGAAAGACCTTCTTTAATACTATTTAAATATTCTGTAGGGAAGATAATATTATCATTGTCGTCTGATTTATCTACTCCTTTGTGGGTTGCTTTATCAATACTATCGTACGTTACTAATGTTCCTACCATATTATTTAAACTTTTTTCGTTCAAAAAATAAGTGTATTCCTTGTGAGATACTGATATAGTTTTACTTATAAAAGAATCATCATCATTATTAAAATTTCAAAACACACATCATTTGTTTTCCATGTCTGAGGAATAATAAAAGTTTTAATTTTGCCTTCTTTTATATCCAGTAGCAATAAAAAAAATTTTTCATCAATTAAACGTTTATTATTTTTAGAATAAAAAATATTAAATAAAGGCCAAAAATTGGAAAATTTTATGGTTTCTTGAACAATAGTAATTTTGCTTTTGTTTTTTACTACTAGGAGAATTCGACGAAAGTCTCCACCTAAAATTATTATTTTATTTTTTAAAGGTTTATTACAACTTAATAAATCTTTTAAGGTCCTATCAACGATTTTTGACGCTACTTTTGGTGTCATAAAAACTTTATTTCAAATAATTACTTCTACATTACGTAATTCTTGTTTATCTGGCTCAAACTGGAAGAATGCATTTTCTATAGTGCTGAAGTCTAAAGAAAGTCTGAAAGTTCTGTAAGTAGTTATTTCTTTTAAGAGCAGAATAGAAGCAATACCTGTCCAAACGATTGTAATAATTTTTTTCTAATTTATACGAAATAATAAATTAATGTCTTGTATGAAAAAGTTATTCCAGATCCACCAAGACTATCGATAAAAAAACTTTTTTTTAAAATTTTATTATTTCTTGAAAAACCTGACGTTGATCATAACTGAGTTTAAAAACATTTTATGAAACTTATGTTAACAAAATATTCTTTCATCAGTTTTAGAATCAAAAATTTTTTTATCGTTTCTGTTGGTTCTGGTAAACTGAAATCTGTACAAGACATATTTTCAGAATTCAAAATTTTGTTTCAATTTAAAAGAGCTTCATTTTAATCATCTTTCCAATCTTTAATGAAAATTTTTTTTTATTTGTTCCAAATCATATTACCAAAAAATTTTCAGACATAATAAACCATGCGAAAAATTTTCGTAGTTAAAAAGGCAGCATAACGTTACATGCTTCTTCAAAAATTATATCGTTTTGAAAATTGTGTCCTACTGATCCCATAGAAATAGCTGTTATTAGTCAGGGAAAATAAGAAGTAATTGTTAAAAATTTACGTTATTAATTATAATTAATATACAATTTTTACATGTTTAAATTTTAAGTAACAATTAACATAATTTGGATTTTTTTTCATACTTCGTAAATCTAATTTGCAATTACTAGGATTGGTGCGCAGATCTTGCAGGGGGCATATATAAATATAAGAGCTTAGAAATATTTCTTGATACATACAGGATGGACAGCTCATTTAAAAATGGGAGCCTTTAGAAGAAATAATAAAGCTCACCAAAAAAAAGTTAAGGGCACATCTCTCTGTCTATAGAAACTTTATCACTTTAATTTAAAATGAGTGGCTTGTTCTTTATATTTCCTTGAAAGCAGACCAGTTATCATTCTCCAGCGTAGAAAATTTAATCCCGAGTATTTTTGAAAAATGCCATATTCTTCCAGAATCTGTAAAATATACTTCAACATGTTATTTCCATACTAACAATTAATTTTATTATTCTTTAAGGCTTTCAAAATTTTAATACAAACCTTCTTTTGAAAAAATCACATTTATAACAAAATAAAACGAGGGGTTGACGCGCAGAGCACGCAGGGGGGTGAAGCCCTGCTAGTAAATATATTACTATGGCATTTTTTTTTAATACTTGAGAATAAATTTACTACGCCGGTGAATTATTACTAGTCTGCTTTTAAGGAAATATGAAGAACTAGCTGCTAATTTTTAATAATAGTGGTAAAGTTTATATAGACAGAGAGATGTGCCCTTGACTTGTTATTGGTAAGCTTTATTATTTCTTCTAGTGGCCCCCTTTTTTCAATGAGCTGTCTATCTTGTACACTTTAATTTATTATTTTATATTAATTAAATAAAAAATTCTTACCATGGCTTGGACAGGTATTGCTTCTATTCTGCTCCCAAAGGGAACAACCACTTACAGAACTTTCAGACATCCTTTAGACTTAAACACTATCGAAAGAGCATTCTTCCAGTTTAAGCCAGATAAACAAAAATTACGTAATGTAAAAGTAATTATTTGGAATGAAGCTTCTACGATAACGTAAAAAGCGTTAGAAATCGTTGAAAAGACTTCAAAAGATTTATTCAGTAGTAATAAATCTTTTGGAAATAAAGTAATAATTTTAGGTGGAGACTTTCAGCAAATTCTCCCAGTAATGAAAAATGAAAGCAAAATTACTATTGCTCAAGAAACCATAAAATTTTCCAATTTTTGGCCATTATTTAATATTTTTTATTCTAAAAATAATAAACGTTTAATTGATAAAGAATTTTCTTTATTGCTACTAGATATAGGAGAAGGCAAAATTAAAGTTCTTATCATTCCTCAGACATGGAAAACAAATGATGTATGTTCTTAAATTTTTAATAATGATGATGATTCTTTTATAAGTAAAGCTAAATTAACATCTCCCAATAAATACACTCATTTTTTGAACAAAAAAAATTTAAATAATATGGTAGGAACATTAGTAACGTACTATAGTATTGATAAAGCAACTCACAAAGGAGTAGGTAAATTGGACGATAATATTTATATTTATTTCCCTACAGAATGTTTAAATAGTATTAAAGAAGGTCCTTCTCCACATGAATTTAATTTAAAAATTAACGCTGTTGTTACGTTAATACGAAACTCAAACATATCTGACGGACTTTGCAATGGTACAAGATTACGAATTACAAAATTATTAAAATACAACATCGAAGCTGAAATAATCACAGGTGAAAAAAAACTTAATAAAGTCTTTATTCCAAAAATAACACTACAAACAAACAATTCTTCTTCGCTGCTATTTATACTGTACAGAAAACAATTTCTATTTACCTTAGCTTTTTCTATGACTATCAATACATCTAAGGGTTAAAGTTTCAATGCCTTAGGAGAATACCTCTGAAAACTATTATTTGCTCATAGGCAATTATATGTTGCATTGTTTATATGTAGAAACCCAAAAAAAATTTTCATTTAAATTGAATAAGAAAACAAAATTAAAAATTGAAAATATTGTTTGGGATGAAATTTTCGAGTAACAAAAAAACTATTCTATAGTTCATTACTATTTTTATACTTTGTTGCAAATTCTATCTTTCATCAAAAAATCAAATTTTAGTACCGTCTAGTACCCAGACTTATGTAATCATAAACAATCCGTTTCTTTTAATATGTTTTCAGATACACCATAATGGATGCAAAATTTTATTAGTGTGACAAATCTAACTCAAAATTTTCAAATCAAAAGTGTCTATCATTGCACGAAATAATTCACAAAAAAAAATTTTTTGTATGTGATCCTTGCAGCATTGTTATATTAGACAAGAAAAACTATTTGCGTCACACAATGAAATGCCAAAACATTAAAAAAAGTTTTAAGTGTATTACATGCAAAAAAAGTTTTAAGAGACATTATTACTTACAGAGATATTTGAAAAGTCATAAAAAAACAATTAAAAAAAATATTTGTTAAAATTGTGGGAAAGGTTATGTAAGTGCAGAGCAGCTAAAAAGACATTTTAGAGTATGTAATCAAAATAAACATTGTAAGTAAGATAATTGAAACAAAATTTGTTGTAATGGTCATATAAAATTATATGTTACAATAAGACCACTTGTAACAGTTAATATATAAGGTTTCACGAATATATTTATATTATATATGGGGAAGCTGGGAAGGAGCTAGGTGGGAGCTGGAGGGGGAGGGGCGGGGAGGTGGGGGAGTGGGGGGAGATAGCAAAAAAGTAGGATTACTCAATAAATGCACGAAAATAAAAGAATAACTACCTTTTACGGGTGGGAGCTGGGGGGGTGGTGGCAGGGCACGGGGGGGTGGGGGGGGAGAAAAACTTTGCTCTAACTCTTACGACTATATTATAAAGAAAGATATACGATACAAGGTAAGGTATGGGGCTCCCTTACCATTGTTCTAAACTTTAACGCAATAGTCGTCAGATGACAAAATGACATGCATCACAATTGACTGTGCTTCTACACTCTCCCTAATACATTACAGGGATAAAGTGTGCGTACAAGCATGTATATGAGTACATCCACAATTGAGAAAAACAATTGCTAGCTTAAGTTCCAACATTAGCATTCCTCTCACTTTTCTGAACTTTTTCCCCACTAACTATGCGAAGAACGTCCTTATATGATAAAATAACTTTAATTACGGATGGAAAAGTTGTAAAAGATTTAAACGGATAAAAAATTTAATCGTATTCGTACACTACACAACAAAAATTCTCTAGAATCTTATAAAGTTTCGAAACAATATAGAACGTTGGATATACAATTTTTTTTTTTCAATAATAAAGTAATGAATAAAATCAACATAAATAAATATTTATCAATACACTGAAATAGTGGTTTGCAAAAATATGCTATTTTCCAAGTTTTCTGAAAATATAGTTTTAGTAAAAATATTTGTATTTAGTTAATTATTTATTTATATATTTAATTTATAATTTAAGCAAATAAACAAATATACATGGAATAAAAATTTACATAAAACATAAGTAACGAACTACACGATAACATGCAAGAAACCAATTCTCAATATTAGGACTGTTTGTAGCAGAGTAGGTAAGGGCCTTGACTAGTGTACAGAAGATTCGGAGTTGAAATCTTTTTGCAAATGGTTTTTTTTTTACACTGGAAAAAAAAAAGAAATTAAAATACAGATATTTAAATGTTTGGTATTCTGATCTTATGTAGCGTCATGTGGTACAAAGGAAACTAGAAGTAAGTACGTCATGGAAAACGAGGCGAAGGAGGGCGAACAGTCAAGCGAAATAGTGTTCCGTCACATTATTTCTGTAAAACAAAATTCAAAATCGTTGACTAACTCCTGTGTAGAACGTGCTTATAAAAGTACATTTTTAATAAATTGCATAAGCCGTAATAACAGGTTACAAAGAGTTAAGCGGTTTTAAAATTTAACAGGCGTTACATGGATTGTTAGTACGATATGTATTCAATCAAATTTGACTAAGATCATTAAGACAAACGTTATTATTATCTAAGCAGACAGTTGTACCTAGTTACAGAGTAAGTTTGCTTAACGGTTCTGTTGAAACAACTGACAGCTGTAAGCGCATACACCTATAAAATTATATGATATCAACTTTTTTATTAATACGGATATTTCCATATCTCTATTGATACAGGGCCACCATATCTATGTATACACACATATACTGTGCAAAATTAACTGACTGTTTGAATGTGTTGTAAGTTTTGTAAGAAAAGCTTTTAACTTGTGTTAATATTAATAACAACTTATTAAAAAAGTGCAACTGTAGTTAACTTGTCTGTGTATGCATCTTTATCCTTGTACGATGTTCCAATGCAATAGTACTAGTTGTTCATAAGTTATTATTAATTTTTCTTTAACTCAATTCCTTAATAACGTGATAACTGATTTTTACCTTCACTAATATTTATAAAAAAAATATAAAAACTGTGTAAAAGTTTTAGTAAAAGTTACGTATTTAATATTAATATTATAGTACTAGGCTGATAAAGTTTTAGCTAGATAGTATAAAACAAAAGTTCATTTAGAAAATGTGTTTATATATTTTCAACTGTAGTGTATAAGTATAATAAAACATGCAATTTAACGTAACTTTGTTGTGAACAGAAAACATATGTCCCTTTGACCTATATAATTGTGCTAAGCTGGTTATAAATATAATTAACTAGTAAAGTCTTTAAATAAGGTGACGATTTATTAAGAGCTAATAAGAAAGCAGAAACAAGAATACGAAAATGCTTGATGTTAACTGAAGCATTATTCCGTTGGTCTTGATGCCAATCTTATAAGGCTCACTTTATTAATATAAGAACTAGAAATTTTTATAAATTACGTTGTAGGGCCTTTCATATATAAAATTGTTTACTGAAAACAATTTACATAAATATAATAAAATGGAAGCCAGTATTTACATAAAAATAAATCGAATAATAATTATTAATATATTTAAAACTAGCTGTGAGGAGCCCTACGGACCCAGACTTACGGTTGGAACGGAGTTCCGTTTGCTTTTATTGAAGACGTTGGTTACATACAGTTGACAAGGATGTTAACTTTAAGTGATCTCAAGTCTTACAACCTCCAAGTTGTGTTATCTAGCGCTGAATCAAGACACCACTTTTGCTGCCTGTCTGTTGGCAAGGACCGCACGCTTTTAATTACTTCGATGCCAGCAGCAGGACCAGCAGCATCGGTATCATTGCACGCTCTCTGATCCTATAGAGCCTCAAAAACGTATCTTCTGCATTCAGAAATATATTTCTTCCCTAAATATCATAGTCTTATACGTTGTACACAAGTCTAGTTACTTGTTAATTCCCTCTTCAATAGAAGTCAATAAATCTTGCTAAGATAAAGAGTTGCATTATTCTTCGTGGCACTTGTAATTCTAGTCATGTCCATCTGAGTGATTCTGGCAGGTTGTGGGCAACTAGCACTATGACTTGTAGGACGCTTACAAGGTTTGCTGGAAGAGGTTTCAGAGGAGAACACGCACAAGTATTTAGTGTTTATTTAGAAGTTCTTGCTTTAGTGTTCTCTTTAAAATATGTGGTTGAAGTTGTACATAAGCGGCCAGGCTGAGTATCTTATTATTAGTTTGAACTGGTTCATGTTCGACCTGTTGTAGGTTTATTTTTTAAGAAAGGCCAGCGTAAGACACTGCATTGGCTAACACTAAATACTATCAGCTTACCGCGCAACTCAAAGCAGACACCTAGGCAGACAGGCCTTTTTTTCACAGAAGTCTATACGAACATATACAAATTGTTGTTTGATGTAATTTTTATGTTGACAATGTTTTAATTTTATAAATAATATATACATACACTTGTGTGTAATTAACTTACTAGCAGTGCAGTTAATTAGTATTTTCTCGCAAGTATGGTTATCGAGGGAGGCTGCTAGCTCACTGCGAAATCCTAAATTTGCACATGTGGGTGCACCTTACTTCCATGTCACCCAGTTGCATGCAGTGTTGGAACACAATTTGGGACTACGCACTTGTGTGGATTTGAGGTTAGCAGGCCTAGCACGCCCGGTACTGACTCTAGCTCGATAGCTTTGAGGTTAAGTCTTTTTTTTTTTGCATACATGCATACAACTTCTTTGGTAAATGCAGATTCTTGATGGCTAGGAATGAAAATACAATCTTTGATCTGGAAGGTTAACACTTTCCAGAGCTTCTGAGAAATCCAGAGGACGATTTTACTCAGAGTAAAAATTATGGTAAAGGTATAAATGCTTAATTAATTGAGCATTTTAATCTCTTTTTTGTTCAATTTTATTATTTAGATGTATAGAATGTGATCATTAATTTAGAAAGGTCCACAAGAGATGCTTGTTTAGAAAACAAGCGATTTTTCTGATTTGGAAATCTAAACAGCATAGAATAATGATTTCACAGAATTAAATGTATCAGAGCCATCAAGATCTTAAAAATCTGACCAATTTCAAAACAATGGTCAAGATCAGAGCTCAAAAGCCAGTCAGTTTCAATCACAACAGTCAGAAGTTTTCGAAACCTGGGACTTATCAGTCGAGAAACTCCTCCTACTATCCACTTAAATCAAGAAAGCAGCCAAAGAAATTATATCAGCTTCTGGAAAGGTCCCAGAATTTATCAATACAGCCACATCGATGACTGAAGCTCTTCAACTGGTAGCAACAAAAATCGACAGGCTTACCAAAGCAACAGAGTCTCCACAAACACGATTCATTCAGAGTTTAGAGGTACCCAATTTCTTAAGCTCTACCACTTATTATCAGAGCAATAATGATTCTCATAACAAATGTTCTTCTGAAAATTTACTGCATGATAACAATCAGAGATTAATAAACCAAAACAATTCAGAGGACAGTGAAATTTTATAAAATTTAAATCAGTCATTAGTAAGCCTTAAATGTTCAATAGACTGAAGCAAAATTAATTCAGAATAATCTCACAAGAAAAATTACACTTCCATTTAGAAAGCGTCCCTTAACGTTGTGCTTGATTACTTAACTTCAGAGTTAAAAAAAATGATCTATCAGATGTCATTGAAAATAACGATCTGGAAGAAAACTATACGTCAGATGAAATTGAAAGTAGGAAAACTTCAGTCAGAGAATAAATAATTAACTGTTAAGATAAATATTGTCATGAAAAAATTATTAACATTAAGGATTCTAAAATGATATTGAGTAAACTATACAACTTCAGAATGGCCGAGGCCAATATCATAGCTTCCTCAGTCGAAGCGAAATTATATCATCTAATAGTCGCATTATATCAGCGAAATTATATCATCAAAAGGTATTGGATTGTTAAATATGTAAGTTAGCTAAATTAAAATAACGGCAATTTCCAGAAGTCAGAGTAAGGGCATCTAAACCTTTAGAAATAATACATGTAGACACTAGGGGTTCAATAAAACTAAATTCATATCAGGGTGAAAACAGATTTATGATTGTATTGATAGAGGACTTTTCTAGATATGCCAAGACATACGCAAGAAAGAACAAAGGTCTTGCAGGGAGTGTCTAGAAGAAAATCTTAACCATGATAGAAGTATATTATGCAGGGACGATAAAGTATGTTTTATCAGGATAAATAACAGCACGGAAGTAACTGGTGGAAAATTTTCAGACGTTATGAAGAGAGAAAAAATTGTAGGTAAATTCTCGCCACCACATACTCCAGAGCTAAACTGTATTTTAAAGTGTTATAATGAGTCAATACAATCGAAAATCAGAGCAGTGATGGTTGATACAGGTTTGCTAATCAGTATGTGGGCTTTAACCACTGATTTAGCAGTGCGCATTTATAACAGAACTTCACATTTCAGCATCAAGTTTGAAACTCTGATAAACCAAATTAGTAAAACTCAGAAGAATCATAAAGATAAAACTAGACGTTTTGGGTGCTAAGCTTGTGCTAGAATCCCAACAGCTAAATCCAAATTTGTAGAGAGAGCTTTAAAAGCTATACTAAAGGCTATACGTTAACTGGTTACTTATTATGACATCCCTCGACACAAAAGTTTTTAATATTTCAAAACGTTAAGTTTAATGAAAAAATTGTATATGGAAATATTAGCAGAAACTTGACGAACTCAACCAAAAATAATTGAACAAAAGATTTAAAGTTTCAATTGAGTTTTTAGTATGATAGTCCAGGTAATGTAGAGTACACTCGGGAGTCTGATCCAGATTATTCAGAGTATACTCCAGATGCTTTACTGAGGAAGCCTTAAAACTTGGTCTTGGAAAGAATAGTCATGAGTCCTGTCTCCTTACTTGGAGATAAAACAACCAAATAGTAATATTAGTACTATATATTGATGATATTTTACTAGCTGGGAATATATTAGTTAGATTGAATGAGATCAAGTCCAGCTTAAGTACAACATTTTAATAAAAAATTTGGAAAAACCCAAGAATAATCTGGGCATGGAAACTTTCAGAGACAGAAATTAGAGGATTCTTGCCCTCACGCAATCAGAGAATACTTAAAAAATTTTGATGTGATTTAACATGAATGAGAGCAAGCCCCAATAAACTTCTATGCTAATAAGACAAGTGAAAAATAAGGAATTAAAAAACTCTGAACACGATAGAGCAGAAGTAGAGCAGCGAACTATATTGCCCTGTAGAGAAGCTATAAGAAGTCTCCTCTATTTAGCAGGAGTAACTAGAGCAAATATATCCTTTGCAGTTAACTACTTGGCTAGGTGACAATTGAAAACCACTGAGTTCAACTAAAATGACGTTAAAAGAGTGTTTCAGTATTTTAAAGGCACTTATGAGTTAGGTCTGGTTTTCAGAGCTAAAGACGAGAACATAAAGGATATGACTGACGCTAGCTTTAGAGACTTAGAGGATTTCACCACAACAGGAGACTTCATTCTTAAGTTGTTCAAGAATACTATACGTTGGAGAAGACACAAGCAGTCATATGTTACCCTTTTTATCTGTCAAGTAGAGTATTTAGCTCTAAGCGATACGAGTCAAGAACTTATTTCTCGGCACAAAGCTATCTGAACAATAATAGGAAAAACCATAAACCCTATAACAATCTGGCGTGACAATCAGTCTGCAGTTAAATGTACTCAGATGGATAGAAGTTACAAGTTGAAAAACTTTAATGAATACTTAGTAACTAATCAGAGACAAATGTCAGAAAGAGAAGCGAGTGGCATGAAAAGTCATATGGCTGATACGTACGAAGACTTTATCGAATCTTGCGTACAATAAGACAAAGTGAATGTTCTGTGAATAGCTTTCTCGGAGAATAAAGCAGATATTATGACAAAGCCCTTGTCATATATATCCACCACTACCTTTAGAGATAAAATATTAAATAAATAAATTCGTTTCATTCACAGCCTTTTACTTGTCAGAACTAGGTTTGTGTACATATATGTATGTGTATACTAATTTATCTTACAGATACGTCAAATATGGAAGACATTAGTTCGACTAAGGCCACTCAACACACTTCAGATGGAAGAACCTATAATCAAATGTAATATTCAGAGTAATAATTTCAGATGTAAACTTCGATGTACTTAAAGGGAGAGGGTGACTAGCTTGTTTACTTTAAGTAATTTCAAGTGCTAACAACCTTCAAGTTAGGCCATCTAGCGGTGAATCAAGACACCGCTCATGCTACTCATCTGCGCAAAGGTACTGCACGCTCTCGCTCACTTCGACGCCCAGCAAGACTAGCAGCATCGGTATCATCTCGCCCTCTCTGATTATTTAGTTTTAACCTCAGAGGCTTATATATTGTACACAAGTCTAGTTATTTGTTAATTCCCTCTTCAATTAAAAACAATGAATTTTGCCGAGATAAAGAGTTGCGTCATTCTTCCTGGAACTTGTAACCCTAGTCGTGTCTACCCGAGTGACTCTGCCAACAATCATAATAAATCCGATAAATCACTAATCAAATAAAGTAAGCAAATTAATGATTAAATGTATTTATTATGTATTAAAGAGATAACTATAACTTATGGGAATATTTATTTGTTGAAAAACAACACATTATTAAAAGTGCATAAATCAAATAAATCAGTGATTTAGATGGATAATACAGCAATAATTTTTGTTTGGTTTTAACACATATCCTACGGGATCAGACAAAAATAAAAAAAAAATTTGTATCTGTGTCAACGCAACAGCACTATTATTCCTCTAAACTGACAGTTAAGTTTATGATAATACTTTAAAGTCGATGACAAAAGGATTGATGAAAGTGAAATTTCTTTACAAGCAATAGTGTGAAAGCCAAATTAAAAAAACTAAATAAAAAATTGTCAATTGCTTGTTAATTTATTCATATGAATAAATAATAAAAGTTTCTGTTTCAATGAAACAATTTTTCTGCATTTGCTGAGAAACTTCTGTAGGAAAATAACTAATTATCTCGCCACTGCGAAACATAAGCTTCATTTTTTTTTTTTGTTTCCACGCAATGGACTAAACAGCATTAGAAATTAAGATATTTTAACTATCAAACGTTTTTATAAACGCCATAGCAGCATATCTTACTGAGTGCTTACATCGTGATCTTTCGTTTTGCGTAAATTGTAGTATTACAGCTCTGTAATTTGAGTTTTGTTTGAAGAACTAGTAGTTTATTTGAGTAATAAGAAAAATTGCTTGTTCAAAACTCTACTTAAAATATAAGACGTGGGCGTTTAGTGGTAAGAACACGATAAAGAGCGAGGCGTTACAAATATATATCTTCACATACATCTATAAGTTATACTTACAAAAAAAAAAAAAAAACATATATACAGTTCATAGGAAGCATTTTTTGAATGTGAACCAAGTAAATTAGTAAATTTCATTTTAACAAATAGAAGTACCATTTTTCAAATATTGTAATTTCTTAAAAAAGAATTATGTAAACAATCATTTAATAACCCCGCACTATATTTTAAGCAAAAGTTTAGCTAAAAGCTTAGAAAAAATGATGAAAACAATATTTGAGTTGTATGTGTTAAGAAAAATAGACGTTCATGAATCTCTTCCGAAATATTTGTTCCATTATCGCTTATTACTTTATGTGACAACAGGAGTCTTGCTGCCTGAACTGCAAAAAAGCAAAAAGTTTCTAATTACATGAGATTTTTTTAAGCTGATTCTTTTTTATTCCATTTGCAAAAAGCAGAATAAGCCTAAGCGCTTCGTTCGAGAAAATATAAAAATGGAAATTCGCAAAGACGATTCGATAATGGCTAAGGATTTTAGAAATAATTTTTGAAAAAAGCAAAAACTTCTTACAATACTGATCTTGTTACATGTAATGTTATTATGAAAAATAATTAAGTATTTAAAGGCTATTTAGACCATTTGAAGCCTTCTTTATTAGGCCAAGCTTAAAAATTTCGGTCGTAAATAAAAATAGTTCTTTCTAAAATAAGACTACTTAGCTAATGCATGATCGCTACACAAATAGTTTAGATAAAAGACTTAAAATTGTAGAAATACAGCATTTTTTTTCCAGAGTAAGAATGCTATTTGCAAGTGAAAAAACGATCAGTTAATTATCAAAAGAAGTTCTACTGTTTGGCACAAAAAGTTGTTAACAATTGTAATAGTTCCGCCAAGACAGTTGAAACGCTTGCAAAAACTCCTAATACATTCAAATATTAAGGACGTTTCACATATTTGTACGGAAGAGGATTCTTGTGTACGTCGTTATGTAGATACATACACCAGGCGAGCAATGTGATTGATACTCCTGCAGTTAACACCAGAGAATTGTCAGGCATGAGTCAGAGCAGACGTACAGTGGATACTCAGCAACTTTGTATAGTTTTAACTTCACCAAATACATTTCTTCCATTATGAACGCGTGTGCTTCATTTTCCAATATATCTAGAAAATACACTTTAAAGTTTACGAATAAAGAAAATCTCGATCCTAAGACTAGTTTGTGTCCTAATATTGGTATTACTTCTAATGTCAATGTTCCCCGAGCACCTAAAGTTATTCTTACTGCTGCTGTAAAGTATCATAAGAGGGCATCCTCTGTGGCCTAACAATGTATCATATACAATCTTCATTACAATTCTTTTATTCGCTTACATTTCTTAAAATAATTAATAAAATTGTATTAAATTCGCCAGGTAAGAATTTAAATAGTCAGCACGAAGCACACAATATGCGCTGTCAATGACGCGCAGGATTCTAGATAAGATATGTACAAGCATTATCGGCAAATATGTGGAAGCAATAGGGCACAGGAAGATAGCGTAGATTATGGCGGCAAGTTATCTGTGAGTCAGCTATAAAAAGCGCTGACGTAAAATGAAGCTTATCCTTTTCAGTGAGCCTGGGACGCGGACACCTGCTGCCCACCTAGACCGTGTATTAGGTCTTATTTCTCAATGGATCTGTTCATGCCGCAATATTTAATAATTCTATTAAAAGAGGTAAAGTCGATCAGTCCATAGCTTAACCTTCTATACTAGGTTGGCTATTGACCAGCACTATATCATTATCGTCATCAAATCTAATAAACACTGTGTTACTACATATCTCGGGATATTCTGATCTTTTTGATCTTGTATAAAAGTTTTGGTTGATAGAAAAGTCAATTTCAAAGCTCATGTTAAGTCGTAAGGATTCTGAATTCGAGCATCATTTTTCTAGCACTTACTTCGAGAAACCGATTGTCTAACTTGTTAAACAAACGATTTCATAGTATGTCAAATCCTACAACAGAAAATAAAATAATCTTCCAACACAATTACTTACCTCATACCACCCGTAAGACTAACGCTAAACAATACAGAAAAAATACAAGACAAATCATTTCCAGAAACGGATGCCGTTTTAACCAGCTATGTACTACAATCAAACATCATCATGAGTACGAACGAGGATATACATCAAAATATAATAAAGCCTAATCGTGGTTATATTGATCTCTGGAGTCTAAATATCGCTATAGAAATAAATATTCTCATGTCGAATATATATATATATATATATATATATATATATATATGTATGAGAATTCTAAGCCTAATCATAAAAAAAAAAAAAATCTTTGTTTAGAGACCACACAAAACCATTGGTAATTGCTTACGCTAAATCAAAAGATCTTGTTCATTATCAATACTTTCTTACTAATATATAAAGCAAAGTCGCTAAGACCGTTGTAATCACTAACCGCAAGAACTAGTAAGCCGATTTTGCTAAAATTTTGCACACTGATTCATGATACTTCCTAGATAGTTTTAGTATAGTTTTTATCTTGAAAAATTTAATAACAATAGCAATAAATGAGCTCAAAGTTTTGCAAAAATACGCCAGCTTTTCACTTCAGTTCAGTAAAATTCGCTAGGTGGCGTCGACATAAAATCAAGGCTACCTGCAACAGAATTAAATAAGTGTGATTATAATACGCTGAAGCGTCTCAATAGTGATACAGTCGTGCTTCAGCAGTTCAACGAGCTGTATAGAGAATGCTGATAATAGTCTTGCAGCTGGATATCCCGGTTACGGACGACACTCTTCTGTAAGGGAGAAGGTAACTAGGTGTCCATTCACCCTGAATCTCGACGAATGCGATAAAAAAAAATTCATTTCAACCGATAACGTCTCTGGCATAGTACCAGGAGACATATCTAGCCAGAGCACAATCTACACCAACTCTTAAGAGTTATGTGGCAAACCCACCATCCCACCTGGTGCAGTTAAAAAATTTTTGGCTACAAATGTAAGCCAGGGAAAACAGCTCTGAGGGGCACGGGCAGCCACAACGGCTACCTTCTTGGTCGTCGCGTCCCCAACGCGCTTACCCACATGTTCCCGTCTAACGATGAGCGGTTGGTTATCCGGAGAACGACCCGAAGACGAGATATTCTTTGGTCAGCGGCGTACCTTCCTCCATCACAGCCTCCGTACATCGAGACTCTCAGGTAAGAATCAAGCTACCCGTAGCCAGCTCTTTATTATCAGGAATTATAATAAAAAATAGCCTGGAAGTTTCACCACTGCCGCTTTTTAGGGCCATTATAAGTATTTACGTTCCCTACTTAACCATCAACTTCATCGGTTCTTTTTAGGGGCCACTTAAGTGTAAGCTACCTTGCCAACAAATACATTTTTCCTACCATTTCCGGAAGGGATTCGTCGACTAGAAGACTATATTAACTAAAAACGGGCACTATTAAACCAAGTCAGCCATTCACTAGCAGACGTCACCTGTGGAGTTGTTCATCGCAAGGCTGGAAAATCCGGTCACCAACGACCATATACTACCATCTTGACTCTAAGCATTCAACCAGGAATCACTGATCCTCTCCAAGGTCTGCGCTGGGCAAACCTATAACAGCGATAAAGGTAAAAAAACTTGAGCCAACGGGACAGCCTTCACTGGACAAGTATCACTAACCAATCTCCCCATCTAAGGTCACCAAAACAACTGAAGCTGCAAATAAAAAAGGTGCTTTGGACACCAACGTCTTCGACGTTGTACCGGGAGATATTGGGAAAGAGCACTACAACTAGCCCCAAAGCTTCGGACTTAGTAATTTTTCTCCCGATCAGTCTGGGTTTTCAACAGCAGGCCAGAGAAGATCACCCTGAAGTATCCAGGCAGTCACAATTGCTGTCAACTGCAGTCAAAAAAGAGTTAACTTAAGAAACTCACAGGTCTTTTTTAGGGCCATTGGACGTCAAACTACCTTGCCAACAAATATATTAGAACTTAACTAAGTTGACAGAAAACAGCTTTTAGGGCCCACAAAAATTTTAAGCATGCCAAAAGTCGCATAAGGGTGAATTAGAAGAAAAACTTGAAATGTATCTAATAAATACGATTTTACTTAGGCGTCAAAAAACTGACGCAGAAAATTTATCAAGATTGTTAAAAAGCAGCGTCAAAATCGACAAATAAAGAATCCATTACGTGAGAGATCAGCTTTTCATTGTATCCTCCCAGTTATCTCTGAAATCTTTAAAGATCCTACTTTAGATTTTTAAACACGTAGAAAATGTATTTGTGTTTTTGTGGCAATAAAACTTTAGGGTTCAAGGTCTAGGACTTTGTTGCTTTGTTGCTCTGTAAAATTTCTAACTGGAAACCTTTTCTATTACATGTCAACAAAATAGGTGTTTTATTTAGTAAGTCTCGGGCGAAGCCAAGACGGGGGGCTGCTAGAGTAATATAAAGAAGCATACTTTGCTATAACTTTAAGAAAATGAAAACGGCTGATAGTATTGTCATAGACATAAGAGACAATATTCTGAATCAAACTACAGTTATTTAAACAGATAAACTAAAGTTATTATATACTTAAAACTTCACAATTTTAGAAAAATTAATAGTTCCGTAAAGTACATCAGATGTCACAGTTTTTTAACACAAACAACTTATAAATTAGAAATCACAACATTATATTTTTTTTTAATATTCGTTGAAAAAAATACAGTTCAATGTAAAACATCAAAAAACAATGCATCAGATTTTAATTGTAATGAACTTTATATATTTGCTAAAACTTTAAATTAAAATATAGTACTATTCATAAATGAGTCAAAAAAATAAATAAATACGTAAATTTATAAAATTTTCTGTGGATACTACAATATGTAAAGTAAATTCAGATAAAAAAAAAAGCATCATACAAAGTAACAAATTGTTTCTTGCAAAAGCAAGATTTTATGCAATAAACTAAAAAGTAATAAAGATAATATACATTTAAAAGAACTTTACAATTACGATGTTCAAATCCTGGATGAAACAAAATAGACGCAAAAAATAAATTTTTTTGAGTACATAAAAATTGTAACAACATAAAGCAACTATAAGAAATTATAAACTTAAAAGTCCGCAAAAAATGACCAAACAATAATAGTACAGTAAGTTGTATTAATGATGGAGAGAGAAAGCTATTACAGCACGATGCTAAGGAAGCAAATTATTTAAATACATACGACTGTTATATATACATAAAGATTTTAGCAATAAGGTTACTTAACGGATAAATTTAATGAGATATCTATCTATAAATAGCAAAAAAACAATTTTTACGTTATGTACCGATGCACAGTAAGTACACACTACATTACGTAAACTAAAAAACTGAAATGGTGGGAAAGATGAAATAAGTTATAAAGCACTAAAATAGTCGTCTTATGTTGTACTTAAGCCTTTAACTCGTATATTCAGTTCATGTATCACACAGTAAACATAGTCTTGTGTTTTAAAAGAAGCTAATGTGAGACCGTAAAATTTAAGGGGACGTCAAATGTAAGGAGGGGTGGGGGGGGGCAGAAGAAATAAGTAAAGTCTTAAGAGGCGAGGAGAGTATAACCAATAAATATGTTTCATGTGTTGTGAATGATAAGGTAATATAGCGTCGTCGGGGTGCCTAACCTTGTGACGAACAAACTCCGCTCATGACGTCTGTCAGAGAATGACTGACTTGGTTAAATAGTGGCCGGCTTTATACAGTCTTTTTGTTGACGAATTGTTTCCAGAAATGGTAGTAAAAATGTATATATTGGCAAGGTAGTTTAAACTGAGGTGGCCTTCAAAAGAACGGATACAATTGATGGTTAAGTAGAGTACGTAAATAAATATAATGAGCCTAAAATTTTTTATTACCTTTCGAATTAGAACTATAAAATTTTACTTGGTTATTTAAATGATTTGCACCATGAAACTCTTGCAGAATATGTAATTTTCTGTCAAATGAGACGTTACAAATTATTATTTCTTGAGTTCCAGCAAAGTACTGCTTACAGCTGACTTTTAAAGTTTAAAGAAAGGCTACTTAGAATTTGTGTACCTATTACACTTGTTACGTCGGCGCAACGTACTATTCGCGTCTAAGCTTTCGCTTAATAGCTCGAGACTAACACTGGGCGCGTAGGTGGGACGCGGGATTAAAGGGATAGTTCAACTTAACGACGCAGTACTCGAAAAAGGGCTAAGACTGCTTTCACGCGACGTAGACCGACTGCTGTGCAATATTCCAATGCACTTGCTCGCGGCTCTCTTTTACCAGAAGCGGTGTATATCTCGTTCGCAATCTAAAAACTGTTAACACCGTCACGAGTAAGGGTATCGTACGTGGAAGAGGCGTGTTAATTTGCAACCTGACTTTGACACTTTAATATCGTGGTGAGTTCTTGCTTTAATTCGATCGGTCCTTGCTATTCTGATGGTATTACTACCGTGAAAAGCAATGGTATGTGCGTGGCTAATTTGATATTCTCGGTGACCGATGGATGCTAATACTATGTTGAGTAATGGCGTTCGCGAAAAACACTTTATATTTCCCGGTGATCCACGGGTACCAATACTGTGATGAGTAATGGCGTTCACGAAAAACACTTTATATTTCCCAGTGATCCACGGGTACCAATACTAGACGAGTAATGGCGTTCGCGCAAAAAAACACTTCATATTTCCCGGTGATCCACCGGTACCAATGCTACAGCAAGTAATGGCATTCGCGCAAAAACACTTGATTTTTTCCGGTATCCACGGGTACTAATATTACAGCGAGTAATGGCGTTCAAGCAAAAAAAAAATACTTTATATTTCCCGGTGATCCACGGGTACTAATATTATAGCGAGTAATGGCGTTCGCACAAACAAAAACACTGTATATTTCCCGGTGATCCACGGGTACCAATACTATAGCGAGTTATGGCGTTCACGCAAAAAGAAACACTTGATAGGTTAAAAGAATCTTTAGAAATCTGATACCTTATCACTTACTTTTATTTAAAAGGGAAAACTTGGTACAGGCGTTGAACCAGCGTAGACAGAATCCACGCTCGAAGAAGATCAAGTGGCAGTAGAGGCGGACTCTGGTGACCAGTTGATCGTTCGAGGGTGACAACGAAATTCGACTGTGTCCTCGCTTCGTAGTAGACTAGGTTGTAGCAGAGGCGGACTCTCACTACTCAGTCTACATTGAAGGGTATCGTCGAATGTCGCGTGCCAAACTGAACTGATTCTCTGGGCCTACGGGTCTTTTTATTGCGAGAAGCGGACCTTGGTCACGCGCTGGCTTGAAAAATGCAGGAAAACTTGCCGGGGCAAAATTTTGGAGAAAAAACAATAGCCGAAAATCTAATTGGCTAGAACTGCTCTAGTTTAGCCACTCAGAAATTGGCACATCCCACATCCAGCTTGTTCTTCTCTGTGCGTCAAGAGAAGGGAAGGTGATTCACTTACTCATGCCCTTCCTTTCCCTTTCACATCAAAAGTTACAAGATTTAATTATAACTTAATATTAATGTTAAGATGTGGTATTGATAAGTATTAACAAATAGTAACCATTGTTCACCCATTCAATCGAACCCAATGCAAAAAAAGCGGTGAAAATTCCCTATATATTCAGGTTTGATTGAATAAATGTTCGGTACTTCATGGAATTAATAATAGTCTTAGTAGTAGTTAATTTTAGATATAAATCACTATAATAATTGCTAGATTTTTTTTTGTACACGTAAGCATTGATCGGGCTAATTAATAATCATGAATGATTATTTAACAACAGCAGTTTCTTTGGTTAAAACACGTACACCCATAGAAACAGTAGTGGGGGGCTCGTCGCGAACTATTATATTGTTAACTCACTTAGATTTACCGATAGTTTCCATTCCTCGTTAGTTGTAAATGTATTTCAAAATGTTAGAAGCATTTGGTCAGCTATGGGTTTTCCTGCTTGTCGTAGGAGAGAAAGTTGGCTCGGGATGCCCTGGGGAATCGGAAATTCCGTTACTCGTCTTGGGGCAAGTGTGTGGATTCTCTCTCGACATTTCTGTGTCAGGAAAAGGGGGAGGTGCCTTTACTTTCCCGTTTTCCTTTACATTTGAAACCATGACAGTTTTTTAACAAGATTACAATTTAGGCTATTGCAGTATGTTTATGAAATTGTTAACGTGATACAAAAGGATTGTACAGTAAACTATGAGCCTGTGAACATGAATGGTAAAAATCGGATACTTCTTTAAAAGTCAACAAGATTGCTTTCGTAGGCTTATGTAATATTGTTGCTGGCTAATGGTGTGCAGGTGTAATAGTGTAGCATGTACAAATTGTATTAGCCATATGTAATAATTTTAACATTTGCTACTATTCTTGCTTAGCCTATGGGTCTCAACTCTAAGTTATTCTAGTTTTTAACATTTAACTCGATTTATATATAGTGATATCTAACATTAAACCTCAGCGCAGCTGTTCCCCGTTAACCTTTTGCATCTGTTATTTCCTTAAAGTTACTTTATTATTTTACGCTTTGAAAAGTATTTCGTTTGATTTCTTTTTCAGTCAGCATGGGCCAGCGTGCATGTATGTGAGTCATGCATGATCGTAATACCTTAGCTACGAGCAATCTTGTAGGTGATTCACATTGGCCCCTGCGTTTTGTATTCTAAAATTGACATGTAAAGTTTTGAAGCAAGAAAAAAAAATTAATGTGGATACACCGATGTTACACAATAGATAAGAGCTGGTTTAATAAACGAATTTGGTCTCAAAAGTTCTCAAGGAATGATCAAGTAAGTATTCCACTAAAAAAAATGCGTAAAAGCATTGCAATGGAACAAATAGGGCATTTATTCCTTTCATACCTCTTTAATTTAAACTATAAAAAACTACTGAGTAATATTAATTATTTGATTAATTAATATTTTGCAGAAAATTCAGTTTTGACGAACAAGACCTTTTAAATGAATATCCATCGTTTCCCAGCAAAGTACCGCTAACAGACAACTTTTTAATTATTGAGACAAGTTTTTGCAATCGTTTACCAACAATGTCTGAAAGAAGCTGCTTATAAAAACGAGACTTGCTCTTAAAAGTTATCAAGGTATAATATAAATAACATTGACACTGCGAAACAATGCATAAAAGCATTTTAATGCAGCAAATAGAGCCAAATTTTTTTTATTACCTTATGAATTAGAACTATAAAATTTAAGTTGGTTATTTAATTGATTTGACCTATGAAACTCCTGCAGAATATCATATTTTCTGATGAATAAGACCTTTTAAATAAATATTCCTTTTGTTCCATTAACGTACCGCTAACTGTCGATTTTTTAAGTATTAGAACAAGTTTTTCATAAGAGGTGACGTCAGAAAGGAGCTCCTTATAAATAAAAATTTTTCCTTAAAAATCATTAAGGTATACTCAAATAACATGGACACTGCAAGACAATGCAAAAAAGCATTTTTATGCAGCAAATATAAGTAAAAATTTTTTATCACCTTAAAATTTAACTATGAAAGGTTACTGGGTAATATTTATGATTCGATCTATTGAACTCTTGCAGAATATTTAAATGTCTGACCAATAAAACCTTAAGAATAAGTATTTACATTGTCCTCGCAAAGTACTGCTAACATTCGACTTTTAAAGTATGAATAATAGGTTTTAA
Source organism: Copidosoma floridanum (assembly GCF_036245765.1). Taxonomy (NCBI): domain Eukaryota; kingdom Metazoa; phylum Arthropoda; class Insecta; order Hymenoptera; family Encyrtidae; genus Copidosoma; species Copidosoma floridanum. Next base: position 1,608,660 of record NW_028321898.1, on the reverse strand, counting down.
AATCGTTTATCTATTATGTCCGAAAGAAGCTGCTTTCAAAAACAAAATTTGTTCTTCAAAATTATAAAGGTTTGATCAAATAACATTAACACTGCAAGCCAATGCAAAAAAGAATTTTTATGCAGCAAACATAAGCAAAAATTCTTTATTACCTTATAATTTAACTGTAACAGATGAGTGGGTAATTTTAATGATTTGAGTCATTAAACTCTTGCAGAACATTTAATTTTCTGACGAACAAGATCTTTTAAATAAATATCCATTGTTTCCCAGTGTTACGTGAGATTTTCGATGCGAGAATAAATAGAAGCGTGACTTGTTGTTACTTATGCTTTATTAGAATTACTTATTTTTGAGGGACGTTGTGCGTCTCCCTTTTCTATCACCTCTTTTCTCCATTCCCCTACCTTTCAGGCCCAAGCCAGCAGAGGCGCACGCACACATAGCTATATGCTATCGTACCTAACACGTCCTAGGCCGCGACGCCGACGTCCTCGGCGGCGATTTTTTTTTTGATGTGTATGTCTGTGTTATGTTGTTTGTGTTGTATAGCATTTTCCAGTTAGAGGAAAGAGGGTTTGAAGCGCTCTATCCCTATTTTTTCTACTGATTTAATTAGCTGTATTTTATGGGTATACATTTTTTTTTATTGTTAGCACACTTTCCTTGTACAAAAAATTTATTCTAGAATTTGCTTAGTTACTTGTATTATATAATTGCTTCATTACAGTTTTCTTGCTTACTATTTATGTACATATACACTATACAGGGTAATTAAACAGTTTATTCTCGCATTGGATAAAAATGAATATAATTGTCAGTTTCATTTTTTTTTTTTTTTGTCAAGGATGTCGAGGGTCAAGGACTTACTGCACTCATTAATTTTTTATTAATAAATTTTTTCTTCGTTTTGGTTGCTTGGACAATTATTGCCCTTGTATCTTAGATTTGTCTTGATGCCTTCCTGTAAAATTAATGCTGGTTTCAATGCCAAACTATTGTCTAGTGACGTTTCGTTAGCTCTCTGACTGGTGTTCTTTTGCTTGTCACCTGAAATCATTCTATAACAAGTCAGTTGCGGCGCGCCCCGTGGAAATGGCACTTAAATTTGACTATGGCTATAAGAAAGAAAAGGCAAGCTGAGTTAATATGCTGAATCTTTGCACCCAACGTAACAGGGTAAAAATGATCTGTTTGATATTTATCATATGCTAATAGATTTTGCCATGAGGTACTTATTTGTTTTGCACCCCTTTAACACATTTTATTTTTCTGGCCTCATGTTAAATTCTTATTTATCTGTAACAACTCTTTTTTTCGTGTACAAAATGCTTATAATGATTTTCTTATTAAATAAAACATTTCTTTTTTTTTTTTTTTTTTTTTTTGTTGAGAACTATCCCCTATCGGCTCTGCTATGTTGTATTACTATGCATGTAGATACTATTGTTATTGTCATGGTGAAATGCTGTCTCAGATTTAATTGTGATTTTGATCCCTTATACAGTGGAGGAAACCTTATCTTATGTGGCTTCTAAACCAAATGTGTGTGAGTATTTTCCTTGTTTGGTTTTATTTTAGTCTCGTTATGTAACGAATCTTCAGAATTTCCAGTAGTTGTTGTCATTCTCTTATAACCATTGATTTTGATAGTACGTAAGGAATATCAGGATTGATTATAAATAGAGTACTTGAAAAATTATAGCTGAGTGCACGATTGGTAAAAATTTTTCAATTGCAGCTGTATTTCTTGATAATTAATATCAATATAATTTGAGAATAAGATCTTTTTTTTTTTTTTTTTAAACTTTGAATGTCTCACGTCCTTTGAAATCTACTAATAACGCTGTTCTGAAGTACGTCACATTGAATCGTTATTGTAGTTGTAATTATTTTGTTATTAAATCCCTTCTTTTTATTGTTAATAATGTTTTTCTTTTGATTGTTTTTTTTCTTATAGAAACAATAATAATTATTCGTATTTACTTGTTTATTATTATTCTTATTATATTTTAACTATGGTTTCAAGTGTAAACATATAATATTCTTATTATAAACAATATTTCTTATTGTTTTTTTTTTTGACAATGCCTGTTCTTTGTAAGGGTTGCAAAATACAATAACTCTATCTACTATCATATTATTCATTTTTCTGTAAGTTGGATGTTGTACAGCCAAAAATTTCACTTACGTAGGCTCTTTTTTTTCGTATTTTTTTTCTTCGCCTTTATTTTGCACGTGCGTCTCAAGGTCATAACGAAAAAAGGTTTTTTTTTGTTTGTATTTTATCAATATTATTCCCTTAGGAAAAGAGGGGTGTTAATTGTCTGAATGTCTGTTGGTTACGTAGTTATTAGTTATTTTATATTTTCTTTCCGTATAATTTGTTGCTTTCTTTCGTGGCTTGTCCAAGGGCCACGAACTAATAAAAAATAACGCTTTTTCCTATACATATTTATACACGTACGTTTCTGTGTATCCTGTCTTCCTGTACAATGTACTATATCGGTATACTATCTTTATAACTCTTATACTCAGTATTGTTTCTGTCATTATTATTATTATTATTATATTACTATTATTACTATTTACATTATTATTATTGTTATAACTATCGTCGTTGTATTCTCTTCAGTTAATGGCTTACAGTCACTTTAAGGGTCTGGTGGGGGTGGTGGTTCAGGTGGGGGCCTTATGCGCTTTTTGTTGGGCTCCCACACTCCTTCTGCCTCTCTCTCACTCTTTTCCTCGCTCTCCGTATCCCATGCGTCCTCTTCATTGTTCTCTTCGTCTTGTTTAATTACGGCGTGGTCGTTGCTATCTCCTTAAAAAATTTCCTTTTGTGTTATCTCGAAGTTCCTGGGTATCGGAATCGCCATTTTGCTTCTCATTATTATATTTGGGTGAGTGATCGCCGCTAGTTCCTTCTACGAGGGCTTGATAGTGTTGGTTTCCGAGATCCATGTGTTTAAATTCTATCGGGTGATACTTGTAGGTGTATACATATGTTTGCTCCATATTCTTGTGAAAATATAAAAGCACATTCTCTGTCGCTGAATTCATGGCTGTTATTTAATATTTGTTTGGTTCCTTTTGGGTCCTTCCATTTATTTATCCATTCTGACCCGCGTAGAATTTTTCTGAGCTCGTCTGTTGATTCTGTTAATCTGTTTTAGGCACTGGAACAGACAACTTTCGCCTCTAGGGACATCGATCATTATTAGCTGTCTGTAAGGTTCTGCGCATTGGGTCCCCGATACTCGAGTCTTTGCATCCTCTTCTTCGTTCATTGCAGGTACTTGTGTGTGTGGCGGTTGTTGGCTCTTGTGTTCGTTCGGTGCCGTTCGGCTTTGTTCGGTCATTTCCGTCCTCCGCTCATTTACTTGCTGTCTACCTTTGGCACTACTCTCTCTCTTATCATGTACCTCTCCTTTATTTTCCCATTTCCCTTCGCTTTCTTTGTCTATGTCAGGTCTTTTTGCTGCTGCTGTTTCCCCTATTGCTTTCCTAGCTTTCCGCTCTCTCTCTCTCTCTGCTCTTTCTGCTGCCTCGCTATTCTGCGCTAGTTGGTAACCCCAATGTTTTTATCACTCGGTATCCCTCTGCGTTGCTGCCAGTGTATCACAATGCACGATAACAATTTCCTTTGAGTTGTGCGGTTGCTCGGCGGTGTTAAAAAAATCTGCAATTTTTCAATGTAGAGTATCTAAATGTCGTTTACGGGTTCTGTGTTGTCTTTTCTCGGTTACACCCTTGTTGATAAATGGTGTGCTCGTCGTTTTGACCCATTTTCCATGTTTTTCTCTTTGCAGATGTACGCCAGTTTATTGTCCACTGGTCCTTGCGACAGAATTTTTTCTTTATCGTTTACCGCTATAAGGGTGTTTTTATCTGCCTTATCTTTTCGTTTTTCCGTCATTTTTCGTTCTAATCCTGTGTCTGTACTACTGCAGTTGTGGGTACTTGATACCTGTTCGCTTTCTCTAAGTTTTCTCGGCTTCTTTTTAATTGCCTTCTCGTCTGGCTCGTCTGATTCAGACGTTTCAATTTTTACTTTTCTGTTCTTTCGTATTAGATTCCTCTGTCTCTTTATGCGCATTTTAAATATTCATGCTGGTGGTGCATTTATAACTTTGTGATTGTCCCTTTCCTGTTTTTTCACAAGCTCGTATAGATCCTGGCGCGGTAGTTCTCGGTTTTCTTCCTCTTCTTTGAGTACTGGATTGCGAGAAAGAGCATCTGGTGCTTTATTTTTCTGTCCAGGTCTATAAACAACATCGAACTCATATCCACGGAGTTCTGCCTTCAATTTTGTGAATTTTAAGTCTGGTTTCTTTTATGTATGGAAATGTTTGAGTGGTTCATGGTCAGTTACGACTGTTAATTTACGACCGAACAAATATGGCCTGAACTGCTCCTTGGCGTACACAATCGCCAATAATTCCTTGTCATATGTCAGATATCGTAATTCACTGCCCTTCAAGCATCTGGATGCATATTCGCAAGAGTGATCTTTGCCTATCTCTCCCAGGCTTAAAATTTCTCCGATAGTGTAGTCGGATACGTCGGTTGTTACGATAAAGGGTTCGTTTATATCTGGAGCTCTCAGCACTGGCTCACTGCACAGAGCGTTTTTGAGTTTTGTAAATGCATATTCTTGTTCTTCTTTCCATTTCGATTCGGCTATTTTTCTTGTAAGCTTTGAGGGAGGTTGGGCTATTTTTGCGTAATCCTTGATGAAGCGTCAATAATACCCCGCCAACCCGAGGAATTGTTTAATTTTCCTCGCATTTGTTGGTTTAGGAAAACTTTTTACTGCTTCAATTTTTTCCGGATTTATTTTGATCTGGCCGTTGCCTACAATATTACCGAGCACTTTCGCGTCTTTCCTAAGGAATTGGAATTTTCTTGGCTCTATTGTGAGGTTTGCATCGGCTAGCCGTTTTAAGAGCCTTTTAAATCTTATCTCGTGTTGTTCAAAATTTTCTGCGAATACCATAATGTCATCCATATATACCTCTATCTAGCGTCCTTGTAAGCCTGCTAGTGCCAGTGTTATTACTCGCATGAATGTACTTGGCGAGTCTATGCATCCCATCGGCATTTGTTTATATTTGTAATGTCCGTTTGGTCCTAAGAACGCAGTTTTATGAACATCCTCCTCGTGAATCTCTACTTGGAAAAACCCGCTCTTCAGATCTACCACGGTTATATATTTTGCAGCCAGTAAAATTTCCAAAATTTCATTCTGGAATGGCAGTGGATAGCACGTACCAACTGTCATTTCGTTTAATAGCCGGAAATCCGTGATGACCCTCCAGCGTTTTTCTTCGTTTGGTCTCACGTTTTTCGGGACAATCCACATATTTGAGTTATATGGGGATGTCGATGGCTCAATTATTTGTTGCTGCAGTAGTTTATCTTTTTCCACTTGCATCTGTTCCTTTAGTTTTATTGGATAGCGTACCCTTCTGGCAACTCTTGGCTTCTCTGTTGCCGTTATTATTCGATGTTTAAGTAAGTTTTTAATCTTTAGTGGCTTGCCGTCGAGGACAAACTCGAACGGATTGTACTCTATGAGATCCCGAATGTGGTTTAATTCCTTCATGTTGCAGCCAGATGTATCGACGATTACCATTATTTTCTTATTCGAGCCACCATATCCGATTTCTTAATATCTTTGAAATTTTCGCTGTTGTTCTTTATATCCTCATTATTTTTACCGCCTACGGCATTTCTTTCTTTTATAATTTCATTATTTTTCACTTTTCCGTCTGAATTTTTAGCGTTAAAAAGCCCAATCATGACTTCGTTTAACCCTTCAGCGTCGTCCCCAGCGATTCTGAATGGTTCCGCCCCTTGTGTGGTTTCACATTCGAAAACATTTACTTCTGGTACTGGCACGTCAATTTGTTTGTCTGATATGTTTATAATTTCCGCATATATCTTTAAGTTTTCATTTTCTCCTATAAAATTTCCAAATAAGATTCCCTCCTTTATATTTTGAAGAGGGACCCAGCCGACTTGTACGTGGCTGCTCTCATCTTTTATACGCGCAAATATTATTTTCCTCGATTTTGCGGGGATTTCAAAATATTCTGGTTTTAGTAATGGGATTCTGATGCCTTGTAATTCTAAATAATTTTCTTTGGCGCTTATGAGGCCATTATACAACTTAAAAGCGTCCCAGCCAATAATGCCTTCCATTTCTATCGGAAAGGTATTGGGGACTACTTGCAGATTTATTATGATACCGTTAAGAGGTATTTTAGTCGTCCCTAACGTGCAGCGTGCTCCGTGTGTGACGCCAGTTATTAGGACTTTTTCTCTGCTCTCTATATGCGTGTCTGTAGTGAGACAGCATTCTTTTATAATTGATACTTTGGCACCAGTATCCGCGTAAAATTTTGCGCTATAAGATTGCAGCTGATTGCTGTTTAATATTACTGATGGTGGTGTGCTTCCAGTACTCGATATATTAACTCTGCGGAGAGGTAGGTTCATGTTTTCATGGATTTTTTCTTTACCAACTAAAGGGCTACTAGTTATTAATTCTGTTTCAATTCTTTTTTCTTTGTGAGAATTCTCAGCCTTTTGAGGAGCCTGTTCGAAGTCTGTTTCTAACGATACTTTAATTGTTTGATTTTTCATATACTTTTCTTTGCGTGATGTCTCGCTATCTTTACCTCCGATATGTATTTTATTTGACTCTGTTTGCTCCTCTCCTTCAGCTGACTCCGTTTCATTTTTATACTCTATTTCCTTCTCTATCCTCGGGGCCCGCTCGGCGCTTGGGGAGCACGACGAGCGTTCTGCGAGTTTAAATGTTCCATGCTACGCGTGGATATTTTTTCATCAGGTGCATCATTTGGTCCATTCGGAGGTCCTCTGTCGTTATAATTTTCATCCCTATTATAATTTCTGTTATAATTATAATTTTCTCTATAATTATTGTTGTTACCGTACTGGTTGTTGCAATTGTTATTATTATTTCTTGAGTAATCAGCGTTTTTGTTGCAGTTATTATATCTGTTGTAGCCTGTATTCGTATAGGGGTTCCTTCTATAATCGTTGTTATAGTTTTGGCTATACGTATTAAGGGGTAATTATAATTATTCCGGTAGTTAAAATTTCCTTCCGTATTTTTCCTGTTATTATTGTTAAATTGTTCGCGTCCGTCACTCCGATTTATTCTCCCATTCTCTGCGTCTCTTACTAGTGTACGGCATTCACTTGTATAGTGCCCCCTGCGTTTGCAGTAAGCGCAATTTTTATCCCTTACGTTTTGTTTATCCTGTGATACCTGCACTGGTGGATCATTTGTTTTTTTGTCTGGGTTTTGAATTCTCTTATTCGCTGCGTCTGCTACTAATTTCATACATACTTTTGTAGCATGCTCCCCGTATTCATTGCAATATGAGCAATATTGATAGTCCCCTGTTATTTAATTTTTATCTGTTGCGTCGCATATTTCTGCCTGCTCGTGGCTGCTCGCGCGATCGTCCGTATCTCTTGTTTCTGCTCTCGCTTGGTATATTTGGGCTTCGATTCGTGCCGGCATTATTTCTCGTAGGCTTAAGTCGCTTTCCATTTTCAGCGCGGCTACTATAGCTTCGCCTAACGTTTTCGGGTTAAGGCATGTTACCCTGTAGTTGTAAGGTGATTGTATCCCGTACGTATATTGCTTTATAGCTTCTTTTTCAGCGCTCTCCTTTAATGCGTGTCGTTGCCCGGGTGATAGTGTCGTGTCCGAATCGTATAGAGTTATTATTCTATCGTATAATTTTTGAACGCGCCTGCTGTATTTCTCTACTAATTCCCCTCTGTATTGTTTCACTTCTTTTAATTTTGCTAGTAACGTGTCGACGCTTCCGATGCTGCTGTACCTATTTTTCAATTCTACCAAGAATTCATTTACAGATGAGAACTGTGCCAGGCGCGGTATAAATTCGGCGGCTGCTTCTGTTAGCTTATTCGCTAGTGAGCCTATAAAAAATTTTTCATATACAGGGCTTACCGTCTACGATACCACTCTTACCATTTGTTCGAAAAGGGGTAGTTTAACGGAATCGCCGTCAAATATTGGTATGTTTGCTGCTAGGTGACTTAGTAACGACAGTGTGTTCTGAATTGGGCGTTCGTAATTAGGATTTTTTGTGTAATGTGGGGGTACTGTAAATCGGTCTTGGGCGTTTAAGTAATTTTTATTTGCCCAACCTAACTCGTCCTCTCCTGCAGGATAATGTGGTGCCGCTGTGTTCTGTCTATAATAATTATTGTCGTGGTTTGTATTGTGGGTGATGCCGTAGTTCCCGATTTCTTGCTCACCTTGAGCTACTGGGGTTCGCACTTGTGTTTGACGCCGTGTAAGTTCTCCGTACGTCTGTTGTGATGATTGATGTTTTGGTTGTGTAGGTGTAGGTATTCGATTTGTATATTGTTGCACCGCTTGTGCCGCTGCTTCTCTTATTATATCGTGTACATTTGTGTCGTGTTTGGCTTGTGTTTTATCGCTATGTGGATGAGTGACTTGTCGATTTATGTCAGTTGTCGCATTTTAACGCTCGGTACATGAAGTTAATTTTTTAAATACGGGGGTCTATGTGTTTCTGTGTGAGATGGCGCATCAGTTTGGTTATCGCTTATGTATTGTCTATGAGATAACTGTCCGCGTTTTGTGCTTGGCGTTAATTTTCTTAACATTTTCATTATAAAAAGCTTCTGTTTTTTGCTGGCCGTCGGCCACTTTGTCCATATTTCCGGATCATCTTCTAGATTAATTTGTATTACTTCGTCATCTGTGTCAATGGGTCCTGTTTCGTGTATATCTGTGCACCTCAGGGCTTTCTGTGCTCCCCTTTCCATTGTATCATTTGTTTCTACGTCACTCATAGTGTTGCTCTTTAGTCTCTTTTTTTTCTGTAGCTCAATTTGTGCTTTTCTAGTTCGTATATATATTTTTCTAATCGTAAAATGCCGTCGTTTCTGTGTATTTTGTGTCAACCTGATAGATACGCAAGCTCTATCGAGTGTTAGTTGATAGTCTTTTTTTTCGTTTTTTGTTTTCGGTTGGCTACTTCTTGTATTTATTAAATAATTTTAAAATTTTGTATAGGTTGTTTGTTGTTTGTGTCGGTTATATGCTTGTGCATTTAATTATGGGTTGCCACTAAGGTCTTAGGATATTGCGATTTAGAAATAATATCAATACATAAGTTTTTTCTTTTAGGTGCGTATTTCCCTCAGGGGTTATGATTATAGTATATACGAGTGATGAAGATTCACCTACCAGATCGCCGTGACGATGTTCAGCATGACGATTATCCCGTGCATACTTATGGGTCCCTTCTCTGATCCTTCCTGGAGTTGCTCAGCTTCTGCTTCCGTTCGTTGTTCCCTTTCCCTGTGCCGTGTATCCCGTGGTCTGTGGCTGTAGTCCAGGCTTGGCATACCGTGCTTCTTTTCTTTGTCTGTATTTTCCTGGGTTTGATGAACGGTAGCTGCCTCCAGTGTCCTGGAATATTGGTCAACTGGCTTGATATGCAGTTTTTCCTTATCTTGTATCCTTGCGGTATCGAAGATTTTTCCGATTATATCCTCCTGTTCTCCTCTACTTTTCTGAATTTCCTTATATTGTGGCACTTAATACGCTGAATTTGGCGTCTGGCGCTTTTGACACTTTTTTCTTTGCAAGAAAAGATATATTCTTTTTATTTCTTTTATTTATTCCGTCAATTAAGTCGAGAAAAGAATTATTAAAAATAATTTTTTTTTTCTTTGCTCTGCAAGACTAAGTGATTTTTGCGCACGCGACTGACCGTAAAAAATTGTATCTGTATCCCACTTCTGACACCAGCTGTTACGTGGGATTCTTGGTGCGGGAATAAATAGAAGCGTGACTTGTTGTTACTTATGCTTTATTAGAATTACTTATTTTTGAGAGAAATTGTGCGTGTCTTCTCGTCTCGCGGACTTCTTCCTTACCCTCTTGCGTCTCTAGCTGATCTCCTCGTCCCTTCTCTCTACTTTTCCTATCGCCTTTCTTCTACACTCCACTACCCTTCAGGCCCAAGCTAGCAGAGGCGCACGCACGTATAGCTACTTGCTATCGTAAGTAACACCAGCAACGTACCGCTAACAGACGACTTTTTAATTATGGAGACAAGTTATTTAGAATCATCTACCAAATATGTCAGAAAGGAGCTGCTTACAAAAACGAAATTTGCTCTTAAAAGTTATCAAGATGTAATTTAAATAACATTGACATTGCGAAACAATGCATACAAGCATTGTTATGCAGCAAATAGAGCCAAATTTTTTTTATTACCTTATGAATTAGAATTTTAAAATTTAAGTTGGTTATTTAAACGATTTGACCTATAAAATTAATGCAGAATATTTAATTTTCTGACGAATAAGACCCTCTAAACAAATATTCTTTTCGTTCTAGCAAAGTACCGCTAACTGGCTATTTTTAAAGTATTTAGACAAGTTTTTTATAAGAGGTTACTAACTATGTCAGAAAGAAGCTGCTTGTAAATAAAAATTTTCCCTCGAAAATCATTAAGGTATAATTAAGTAACATTGACACTGCAAGACAATGCCAAAAAGCATTTTTATGCAGCAAACATGAGTAAAAATTTTTTATCACCTCAAAATTTAACTGTAAAAGATTACTGTATAATATTTATGATTCGATCTATTGAACTCTTGCAGAATATTTAATTCTTTGTCGAATAAGACCTTCAAAACAAATGTTTACTTCGTTCCAGTAAAGTACCGCTAACTGTCAACCTTTGAATTATTAAGTCAATTTTTTCATAAATGGCTACTATCTATGCCAGAAAAGAGCTGCTTATACAAACAAAATTTGCTGTTAAAAATCATAGAGGTATTATCAAATGACATTGACACTTTAAAACCAAGCATAAAAGCATTGTAATGAACTAAATAAAGCCTAAAATTTTTTATTACCTTATGAATTAGAACTATAAAATTTCACTTAGTTATTTAAATGATTTGCACCATGAAACTCTTGCAGAATATATAATTTTCTGTCAAATGAGACGATACAAATGAATATTTCCTGAGTTCCAGCAAAGTACCGCTTACAGCTGACTTTTAAAGTTTAGAGAAACACTATTTAGAATTTGTGTACCTTTTATACTAGATAAGAGCTGGTTTAATAAGCGAATTTAGTCTTAAAAGTTCTCAAGGAATGATCAAGTAAGTTTTGCACTGCATAAAAATGCATAAAAGAATTTTAATGCAACAAATAGAGCCTTAATTTTTTATATACCTCTTTTATTTAAACTATAAAAAACTACTGGGAAATAAAAATTTCGTTTGGGAAAACTTTTTTAAATGTTTTGTTTTACATAAGTTTTTTAAAACTTTTTAAGCGCAACGTTTCCAAAACTTTTTTAAATTAAAAATTTTGGTCCTGTTTACTGTTAAGAAAATTAAAAAAAAACTTTTTTTAAACTCAATTACAACTTTTTTAATAGTTCTTCGTTTTTTCAAAAAAATTTGTTTTTTTTTTTTAAATATGTTTTTTTTTTTTAAATATATTTTTTTATCAAAGTCTTTTAAAAAATGTGTTTAAGTTATATGTTACCGAAATAAAACTTTTTGAAAGGTTTTACAATACAACGCACTTTAAAAACTATTTTGCATTGACAAATAAAAATTTTCTGTTAGTGAAATAAATTTGTTTTAAGTATAATATAATACATAAATCAGATTTTCTATTTTTTTTATTCTTACTAATGATCATTTCATCTTACAGTCACATACGATTGTTCATTGACTACATAAAAATAGCAAACATTTACAATATCTTGAACTTCTATAACAGTTAATTCTTTAGTTTTTTCACAACTGAAAGTAGAAGATAAATAATTATCAAGTTCGCTACAGTAAAAAATTTCTTTCACATTACATTTTTTATATTATTGCGTAACTTTTACATTCAGCAGTGCAATTTTGACTCATGGAAAAAAATAAGCAGACATGTAAGTATAAAATTGTTAATTTATCCAATACGAATGTTGTCATTTGACTTATATTGAAAACACGAGGATATCTTTTTTTTATTTTTAGCATATGAAGTCGTTTCATAGTAAATTTAATGGCTCAAAAGTCTACTAAATAAGTAATGGTGACACTTAACAAAGTAAATGTTTTTTTTAAATAATAAATTAAAAATATATTCTGGATTCTCTAATAACTTTTTAGTTATTTCAACAATAAAAATTTTATTAAAAATCAACTTTAATCTATGTCTGTGGGTACCTCTTTTTTGTATTCTGTTACAAAAATAAGATGCATCAGTCTCAGGTTTTACAAATTTTTCTTTCATTTCAGCCAAATTTAAAAAACTAATTATTGAAGAGCTAATCTGAAGCTCGGGTTTTTTAGAGCCGTGTAAAAACTTCTTTAAAATTTCGTTTGAATTTTAAAAAAGAAAACAACTCATGATCTAAAGAGGCTCAAATTTTTTCACTTGATCAGGTAAGTGTAATAGTAAGTGAATATTACATGTCATGTATTTTTTTCCATATAATAATACAAATTGTTTTACAAACTCTGTTAATGTAAATTTTGCTTTATCTATCATCTGTTCACCAATGCTTGATGAATTTAATAGTGAAATAGTGTAAACAAATTATATATAATGTTAAAAAAACTCAGATTTCATTAAATCTTTCAATATTGGTAAGCTGTAAGATAATAAAAATATTTTTAATTCAGAAGCCTTCCAATAAGCCTATTCTGGAATTTTTCTCGGACTTCTTAGTACAAACGAAGGCATTTTAATATTTTTATTTTTTCGTCAACAATGTTTACAAAAGCAAATAGAGAAAACAGATGAGAACGATTTTCTTCGTCAAACCTAAGTGTCATAAATTTTTTCATAACAGCTTGAAATACGCAGTATATTTCATGGATACCCATTGATTCAAAGGAGATGGGCCTTTTACCCCGCAAACAATTTTTCCTGTCTTCTGAGCTTGTTCGGCAAAATTTTTTGTCTCCTCTGTATTTCTCAATTCCAAAGTTTCAATGAAAGGATAAATTTGTACATTATCTATTTTTTTTGTTTCTATTTTTCAATTTTGACACCCTTTTTTTCCAATGTATTGAGACATATTTAAAAATAAAGCCTTAGCTAGCAGATCACAAGTACCACTTATAATCATGCATCTTACAAGAATTTTATCTTCAGAGTCAGGAATTTCGAAACTCACACCTTTATACAATTTTTTTAAGTCATTTTCGAATACTGATGTAAATAATCTTGGAGAGGGCTTTGTTTTGACAATCCATATTCCCATAACAATCATATTTTCCTTTCTCACTTGTAGTTCATAAGGTAATTCATTAATCATTAAATACATTGGCCAAATACTTATTTTTGAAGATTTAAAAATTGGTACTCCATCAGTATTCCAAGAAAAAGTAAGATTGTTCTTATTCAGAGTGAATCTGTTTGGTAGAGATTCATATATTGATCCGTCATATGAATCTTCATAATTACATTCATTTTGTTTTTGTCTCGAAAATCTAAATTTCAAATTTTCTGTAAAACTTTTTCGTTTGAACATGAATTCTAGCTGACTAATGATAGGTATTTTTAAAAAATAATGTTTACCGTCATTTTCTTTACATTCAGAACAAAATTCAGAAATACACTCTAATTTTTTAAAACAATTACTACAGTATGTAATAGTGTCGCTTTAGAGGATAACCTATACTTGCAAAAAATATTTTTAGTTTGTAAACCGTTTTTGCACACTTATTTGGTTTAATGAAATGCATCGCAATAAGGCTTAATATACTCGCTAAAAGTGAGCCTGAAATATTGAGAAAAATAGCTAATGTAAATACAGATATTAAACTTTCCGCTACCAGTAATAGAGCACCAACGTAAATAGGTTCATTGGCTTCATCAAATTCATTATTGCTATCTGTTTCTAAATCTTTACTGGGTGCATCTGATGAAATTTCTGTATCACTACTTTTGGAAGATTCAAGTAAAGTCTCTTCAGAGTCACTGGCACTTGTACTTGATTGTAGATCTAAATCGTCATTATTATAACTGATATAATTTTGAAGAGTATAATTTTGATCGTCTGTTGTTTCTAGGATTTCATCTACACTTAAAAAAAAGTTGGAAAAATTTTAATTAAAAACTGTTTAAAATAAAATTTTATGCTGAATTAACCAATTTTACAATAAATCATTATTATTTAAAATACAAAACGTGCTGAAAAAAATTTGTAGTTTAAAAAAAATCCGAAAGATCGATCCGATATCAGATATTAAATACATATTTAATGTGCGTAATTTTTTTTCTTTTTCAAATGTAAAAAAGTTACCCAAAGAAATTTTATACAGTGAGAAATATTTTTCACTGTACCCCACGCAATATGTATATTAGGTATTTGTTAAATTATTTACTTCGAATGCATCGTTCCAAGGTCCTCATCACTCGATCTCTCCCACAGCATGTAGTACTTTCCGAGGTAATTTCATCACTGCTTGCAGATGATTCAGACTCATCTAGTAATAAAAAAAAATATCATCATATTTTTTTTAAGTCAACAGTTCTTTTGACTTAGGAATAGCCTCGTTGATCATAGCGCTCATGTACAATTTTATCTAAGTTCAGTTTATAATTATGATTAGAAAAAAGTTTATTTCTATATAGTATACCCGTTTGTAGAATTTTACGTATCCTATATCCCTAATCTCTGCTATCCTTCTTAATTTTTCTTATAACTACCCTCCTTACAGGGCGCTGCGATCGTCTCAACCGTACCTCAGCTATTATCAAGTTTAATGGAAGGATCTCTTCCAATAAACCATCTAACTTGATGTACCAAACTTTTTATAACTAATAGTGACTACTGATAATATTGGCTTTTCCTTGAAAAGGGGTCCCTTGGAGATCCATAAATTACCAAAAAATACACTATTCCTCTTAAAAATTAGATGAGTAATTAAAAAAATAAAAAAAGTTTTTTTCATAATTTTAATTATAAAAAATCACGATATTTTTCGCCGGGATTTCAACTCACGGCTCCTCAAGAGTTTCTCCGACTACGAGGCTAGCACGCTAACCAGTCTTTGTATTGTTTTTTTTACGAAAATAAGATAATGGTATAATAAGATTTTGAGCAATAAAATACTTATTCGTAAATTAGTAGTACCATCGGATGTATCAGAACTGCTTTAAGTAATCTTCTCCATTAAATCCATGCGTTTTAAGTATCTGTACAGTCCGCTTCTGGAATATTCATTTAGTAGATGCTTATGACTCATATCTCCAAAGCTTTCAGTAATCTTCTCCATTAAATCCATGCGTTTTAAGTATCTGTACAGTCCGCTTCTGGATTATTTATTGAGTGGACGTTTACGACTCATATCTCCAAATCCTGTGCTTTCTTGATTTTTCGATGATCTGTTTCCCTACAGTACGTAGCAAATTTCTCCGTAACACACTTAATTCAAAATTACAAAACTGACAGAACAAATAATTACATAAGTCGATCTTCTTTGCCTCAGTGTAACCAGTCGATAACAACTTTTTTTATCACTCTCAATATCGATCGCTTTGACACATCATCGAAGGTTACTTTATGTTTTGTTTATACATATGGTGTGAACTTAGCCTATTGACAAAATAAAGCTACGATAAAATAGAAAAAACTTTGACGTAAAAGTTTACAACGCGTAGAAGAAAATAATCTACTGTAGTAATATAATAATAAAAAAAAGTAACTGTAAAATGTGCGAAAAGTTTGCTTTAATATTGTGGACAAGAACAAAGTAAATAAGTACGGTATCCGTGGAAGATGTTAAGGATGGAAAAGCAAAATGGGGAAATTTGTGTTATGCTTGCGAGGTGTTAAAAAAAAGTGGTAAGTTTAATTATCAAGGAGTTAAACAGTACAAGTGGCTTTAACGTAGCAAGTTTGTACGAATTTATAAAAGTGTGATTTGATGCGTATGCGAATAATTAAAATTCTGTGCGTATTAGATGTCAAAGGATAAATTACCCCGATTAGTAATGAGCCTACAAATATAACCCTTTTTTCTCGATCGATTGGAGTTAATCGCATTTATCGGTTGCATACGTTTGCGTACACACGGCTTAAGTTTCACGTTCAAATAAATGTACCATACGTTTCTTTCATTGTCAGCATATCATAGTTTTTAACCTACATTTTAAAAAATTGAATAACATGTCGTTCACCTTTATTTATTTTTTACGTCTGACTAAAATAAATGTACTCTACTTAAAAAAAAAAAAAGATCCATGAATGTATATCTAACTGAGCGCGTGGTGGCTCAGTCGGATAGGCTGTGGGTTGACAACGCGAGAGACCATGATTCGATTTCCGGCCAGTGCGAAACGTCGAGCAAGTATCCCTGTGATTTTTTCATGTCCTATTTCACTACGCAGTGCTCTTCGTAAAGGGGGTGGGCAACTTTCTCGCAGCCAAATTGCCTATTAACCCCCACTCCCCTCCCTTTACTAGAAGGCCTCTCATCTCTCTTCCCCTTGCCCAAGTGCTCAGTGTCCAGAGTAGTGCCCTTATTAGGAGCCGGACGTATATCACTATAATATAAAAAAATTTATATCTGACCTCGTCGCGTTTTTTAAGCCTTTTGGATATTTACTGCACCATACAGCAGAATTTACCGTACACACGCGCTATCTGACTGGTGCTGTTGAATAGTCCCTCAGGCTTAATAATAGCCCAGGTGGCATAACTAATATTTTGACGATTTTTTTTAAGGTGACAAGGAATTGCTCGATTCATGTGCTGTTACTGTTGATGGAGAAGTTTTGTCTCCGCACGACGAATTGATAAATAGATCAGTACTGTTAGAAAGAAAAAAAGTTATGAAGAAGCAAATAAGAGAAAAAAAAAAGATTGGAAAGATAGTAGATAAAGCAGAAAATAAGAAAATTTTGAATCCAAAAGCCGTGTTTGAGTCATCGGAGGACAGCGATACAGATGAAATAAAAAATAATAATGGTAATCTAGGCACAATTGATGAAGACAGTGACATTCATGAAAGAGAAAAGTCTATTTTTGAAAGTGACGAGAAATTGAGCAACAATGACGATAACACAAGCTGTAAATGGGAACAAATTGGATTAAAGTAAGATTTAAATACATCTTAAGTTAGATTAAATATGGTATAATGAGAGTAACTATAATTACACTTATACTTTTACTTGCTCTAACAGTCAAAGAAAAACACAAAAATCTGAAACAAAAAAAATTTTATCCAGTACAGATTTCGCAGTAGAAAATGAAAAGCCGCCATGTAAGTGTCATCTGCTAACAAAAAGTAGGTCAATTTCATTTAAGTATTAAGGTAAAAGCACGAGTACGTGAACACTTTTTCCATAAAGTCTTTGTTTTCTCATTTTTATTGAATTTCTGATTTGCATAACAACAAAACAGTCATTGCGCCAGTAAGTTTATATTTTTTCCTTTAAAAAAAAAAAAAAAAGTTTTTCTAGGTCATGTGTACAATTAATAAATTAATTTTAAAGTTTTCTTACCAATGACCCAGTAGATGAACAACGTGTTCAGGTATTGGTACCGATACGTATTTTTGACCGAGTACTTGAACATCCCATGTTAATTAAATAGGAGAGAGGTTATGTTAGCTGCCTTCTTCTGATTTCTATTTTTATTATGTATTGCAAATAACCAAATCGAAAAATTTCTTTCTAATTTCATTGGTAACATATTATGAAAACTATAACGACTGGCTCGACATACTATTCTTGTTGATTAACAGTGATTTCAATCGTTTTTATGTGTTCGAGTACTGGGCATAGGTAAAACCTAATGGTACCAGTACCTGAACAGTCTCACAAGCCACCTCATACAAGTTGCACGAATGAATAATTTTTTCCTCGTTGAGTATAAAGACTTACTGAAATATAAATTTTGTTTTATCTAAAGAACGATCAAAGGATATCAGAAAAAATTTTTTTTTTATCCACTTAAATTGAAAATAGTTTATTCAAGCTGTTCAATCTACTGGTGCAATTTGAGGAAGTGTTCACGTACTAGTGCTTTTACCTTAATGTCAAATTTGTCATTCATACGTAAATGGAAAATAATTATTTTTCAGTACCGGTGGAGGATATTCAGAAAATGATTTTAATCGCAGAAATATTGCAAACTTTAAATGTTGATGTAAGTAAATTTTAAAAATCAAAATATTTTTAATTTAAATATAAAAAGTAATTAAATGCAATATAATCTTAGCAATATAATTATACACAAAAAAAATTGGATTACTTTCTGGACAAACGTACAAATACATGTGAAGCTGATGCTACTGACAAAAGTACCACTGATTCAAGCTTTGTAAGTTCTTACAACCTTTAATCCAAACATAAGCATATTTAATTATGATTAAAATTTTTTATAATTTAATTTAGAGAAGAAAATTCAGATTTCTTTCCTTATTACGAAAAAGGTCGTGTGCATCTCAAGAATATGCTTATCTCCCTTGTACGCGCTCGTTACGCTTTCATCATCGACTTTGCCGAAAAATCGTGTATTTCAGTCACTACACTATTAAGTAAATATAACTATTAGCACTCAGGCACCTCATATCTTAGTTCTTCGAGTTATATTTCTGCACTCGTGTGGCCAAAACACACTCGTATTTGGCTACGCCTTTGACTCGTGCGTAAAGATCACTACTTGGAAAGGCAATCGCATTTTCTTCCTTGGTATTATAATTCACTAATTATTCATGTTTTTAGGTTACATTGACAAGTACGTCAGAAATTGAAATTTAGAAATAAAAGTTAAATTTGTATCGGGATACCTACAATAAAAATCCAAAGAAAATGGTGAAAGCATTGATGGTAGACATCTTAGATAAAGACAAATTGATAAATATGCCACCGACAGGAAAAAATGACCGGAAACCCATACCAACAAGTGCTTACGACGATGTTTTTGGTGAATACTTTTACTTAAATCTAAATTGGAAAAAATTTGAAGCGTACATAACAATATTTTCTGTATTGATTCTGTAATATTTCAGTTTTCTCCCCATCAACCAGGAGAGAAAATATTTTCTCCCCACTTCGCAGAAATAGTGACGAAAGAATCATTTTCTCTCTTGGTTTGTTGAGAGAACCTTATTTTCTTTTGTATATTATGAGAACAAATTAGTAATAATAATCTTTTTCTAAATTTACAGAATTTGTCACGGTGAACACGAAAAAAAAATACCAACTAAAACAAAATCAGTACAGAGAGTTTTTGACGTCATATTGTGCGAATCTGCAAAACTCAAAGCCTGGCGTAAAAAAAGAAAATGAGGAGAAAAACGAACAATGCAAGAAAATAAAATACGAAAGAGAAAGTGAGCAAAATAAAAAAAAATCTGAGAAAAGAACCTTGTCTTCGAGGAAGGAAATGCAGAACAGCCAAAAAAGAGGCCTGTTTAAGGGGGCTCCTACGACTACTGCTGAGGTCAAAGACAAACAAAAAATAAAGTTTTGTTTTTCAATAAACAAATGTGTCTGAAAATCATTATGATATTTTTAATAACGTATGAAGTGGGAAAAATGATATTTATGTGTGTAGTTTAACTTTGTACGAAAAATTAATTATTGTTTTGACCAGTCTAGTGCATACGAGGGTACACCACCGGACCAGACCACCTCTGTTGGTGTAGTATAGCGATGTAATATATAGGTATATGGTATATATATGTCGTGTTTGCATGCCTTTCTGCTATTACTCTCTACCTCTATAGTGTTTAGTATCTGTATGTCATTAACATCATTTAATAGATAAACAATGGATAACGGTCCTTCTAATCCACCTAAAAAAAAAGAATACCACGCACATATAGTCTCAAGAGGATAGAGGAAAGACAAGTTCATGAAAAAAAAGTATGTAACAAAATATGAGAAAAAAAGGCACTCAAGAGGTTATACCAGGTAGTCATTGCAAATATATATTTTCCAGGATTGTTAAAATAATATATAAAAATATTTAGAAGCGTTAAAACATACAAAAAGTTTATATTTATTTAATTCCATACTCCTTATTCGATAAAAATAATGCTAGGTACATACAAACTTCAAGCTATACGAATCTCAACTTTTTGAAAACTCGCGCGATTAGGTGAACAAGTACGTCTGCTACCCACGTGACCTCCTGACCTCCCGGACACTATTTATTTATTTCCATCACAAATATCTCGCTAAAATGGTCCTTTATCCACAATTTTCAATACAGCATATTACAGAGGAAGACTTCTTCTACAAAACGTATATATTCAGTCTGCTGGGACATTTAATTAAGGTTTATTATAAACAAAAACAAATTGTTTTGCACGCTGCCCCATAGGAACACGTGCTAATAGTTACAACTTTGAGCTCGGATTTCTCAAAATTTTGACCCATTCGAAATATAATTTAGACCACCATTAAATTCAGTAGACTTTTATTTACAAGAAATAATATATATCTGTTTGGGGACTTTCGTGAAGGAGCCCCCTTAAAGAGAAGGTGATAAAAATGATAAAGAACTAGAGGAATTAAGTGATGTTGAAATTGGAGGTATTGAAATAAAAAGACGAAAAAAGGAGTTGAAGTTGAAATACCTCGAAGAATAAAAAGAGATGGAGGAATCAGTAGCTGCGAAAAAACAAGAACGAGTAAAAATAGGCCTTCAAAAAAGAGATAATACCGATGCAATTTTTACAAGTTCAAAGAAAAGTAAAAATAATTGAAATTGTAACTCACATTGTTATAAGTTATCAGTAAATGTTGATTGTTTGTATCTTAAATACTATTATTTTATAAGCTTGAATGTTTAATCGTTCTAACAAGTATACATGTAATGATTGTATGATTGTAAAATCTAATAAAATTATTCAACCAGCAGGTATACATTATTTTATTACAAATCTAGTATATTTCATCAGTAATTAATACTTTCAGTATATAAGTAAATATTTTAATTTCTAAAATCAAATAGTCACAATAAAATTTTTATTGAGTTTTATTTTCATAATGTTTAACTTAAAATAAAACTTTAAAAAACTGATCTAAAATTTGATAAAAAAATATTTTTTTTTAATTAAAAAAAGAAAACTAAAAAAAACTATTAAAAAAGTTGTAATTGAGTTTTAAAACGTTTTTTCTTATTTTTTTTGCAGTAAACAGGATCAAAATTTTTAATTTAAAAAAGTTTAAGAATGTTGCGCTTAAAAAGTTTTAAAAAACTTATATAAAACAAAACTTTTAAAAAAGTTTTTCAAACGAAATTTTTATTTCGCGGGTGGATAATTTTAATGATTTGATTTATTAAACTCTTGCAGAATATTTAAATTTCTGACGAACAAGACCCTTCAAATAAATATCCATTGTTTTCCAGCAAAGTACCGCTAACTGACGACTTTTGAATTATTGAGACAAGCTTTTAGAACCGTTAACCAAATATTTCAGAAAGGAGCTGCTCATAAAAACAAAATTTGCTCTTAAAAATTATCAAGGTATTATCAAATAAAATTGACATTACAAGACAAAGCATAACAGCATTGTATTGCAACAAATAGAGCCTAAATTTTTTAATTACCTTATAAATTAGAACTATAAGATTTTAGTTGTTCATTTAAATGATTTGACTCATGAAACTCTTGCAGAGTGTTCAATTTTCTGTCAAATGAGACGTTACAAATTAATATTTATTGTGTTTTAGCAAAGTACCACTAACAGACGGCTTTTAAAGTATAATGAAATGCTTTTTAAAATTCGTATACCTATTATTCAAGAATGGAGCTTTTTCAGGGGTTAATATTCTTATTTAACGGTCTACGAGATATAATCAAGTATCACAGACAGTGCCAGACAATACGAAAAAGTATTCAAATCCAACAAATAAGATTGAAAATTCTTTAAATTCCTTATAAATTTAAACTATAGAAGTTTACTGGGAGTTTTAATGATATGACCCATTACACTATTGCAAAGTTTTTTAACTTCTGACGAATAAGACTTTACAAACAAATATTCTTGTCATCCAAGCAAAAGTACTGGTAATAGATGACTTTTAAAGTATGATGATTGACTTTTTGAAAATTCTATACATACTATGTAAGAACAGAGCTGCTGAAAAATAAAAATTTCTCTTTTAATCACCTCTTCATTTGAAATTACACATTGCTGCAGGATTCTCGAATTTCTGACGTATAAGACCTTAAAATTTGTTAATAACTTTAATAATCGTACACTTTTTATTCAAGAATGGAGCTGCTCTGAAAAAAAAAATTATTTGTGAAAAGTCATCAAAGTAATAACAGGTAACGAAGACACTCTCCAACAGTTCGTTTAGGCTGCGTACTGCAGCAAAGCAGACTCAAATTGGACTGAAAACCCCTTAATTATGTCGTACGTTTTTTTTATCATTATCAATAATTTGACTTAACCAAGAAAACTCTAGAATTTTTACTGACATTCATTGTGTTGACAGAAATATAATCACTTATACAAAAATACTGTACATATTAATTACGAAAAATCAATAAATTAGTGCTGCTTGTAATTGAAAAAACAGGAATGGATCCTTTAATAATGGATCGGTCAATCGGCTAAGCCACTCTTGTACATGTTTCATTGAGTGCTCTTATTCGAAAGGGCTTATAACGATCTAGGTTGGAAAACTGGGCTAGAATGAAGGTATGGTAGTAGCTTTTGAATCTTCTGCACCTGCAAGAACGTACACAGAAACATTAATAACATTGTATCGTTAAGTATAAAAACATTCAATCATTGTTTTCTATGAATCAATTATAATTTAGTAGAAGATGGAAAGCTTTAGTTATATTATCATCTTACGTATGCAATTAAAGCGAGATCTTATAGGGAATTTATTTATCCTACACTATGCTGTGAGATAAAGCTTAAAATATCGAACCAAATGACCTTTATTTAAAAAAAAAAAAAAAAAACTCTTTTGGAAGGTTGCATGTGCTTGGGCCCTCGCCGCTAGCCGTCAATAAATGAGTTGACATTATAGTCGTGTGCTACAACATCAAAAGAATATTGCAAAGTACAGCATGTTGCCCTGGTGAGGGAAGTTCGCAAGCGTACTTCGATATGATTTGGGAAAAAATTGCCACAGTGTAGGCAACTATTCTAACAATGTATTTATGTTATTCTTCTCTATTATTTAATATAACGATAGAAATAGTGGGATGGAGCGTTTATATAGGTAAAATTAATCATAGAATCGGAATATTACGTCTAATCTAACCTTAAAATTTTTTTCGAAAAATTATGATTTTTATCTTTGAAATGGTCAATGCTACGGTAATGTGAGTAGCACCACAAGAATTCTTGTTGAACTTTACCTATATGAGGCCAGTTTCAACCCACTAGATTTATTAGATACATTTTTGCGGGGGGGGGGGGGTAATAATAAGTTGGTCACGTTGTTTAACATAATTTTTTAGAAATTTTCCAGTGATTTTTTTAAAACTCCAATTAGCTTATTCCTTCTTTTAACTTCTCCTCACTTCTTTTTGCTTTTTTTCACTCAATTTTACTACTGCTCAACCTTTTTTCAGTTCTTTCTCTACCTCCATCTTGGCTAATCTGTAGCCACTCTTAAAAATACACTTTTTCCGTAGTTTTCCAGTAATTTTTAACTTACTCAAATCAGGGCATTTTTAGAGGTTACCTCTTTGTCTTAACTTTAGATCTTCTTAAGCTTTTTTTTTAAACGACATACAAATCTATTTTAAACTAATTTAAATAAGTTTTTTTCAACTCCTCGCACTTTTCCACTTGTCCTCAGCCCGTCTCAGCCCTTATACTATCTTATCTTTTTATGTAGTAATATTTCTTTGTTAAGAACCATCACACATACCACCCAAAATTTTTTTCTCACTAGATCCCACCATAAAAATAAAAAGAATTTGATTCTTTTTTAAGTCAGCGAAAAACAACAGTACTTTCGATGAGCTGTTCACCCTAAATATATATAATAATTCTTTACCTATATTATTAAGTTCTTTTAAAGAATTCTCCATCCTTCGCAGTATTTATTTACCTTTTTCTTATTCAAGGGAAATTAACCTGCAAAAGATAAAATTGATATTCAAAATACAGGCAAAGAAGACAGTGGTTGATATATTTAACGCTTTATTATTTCAATTACAACTCTAATGTATCTTGTTAAACTTTGAAATATCTCACACAGTGTTTGACATGTTTTACATTACAACTTCTCTTTAATTTGGGTTTTATTAGAAATCAAGTATATTTTTCATTTTTCAAAATTATAATGTTACAAGTACGACATGTATAAAGCAAGTTTCTGTACATATGTGAGTGTGAATACAGTTTCTTAAAAGTTCCAAATCTCAATTTACAACTTTTACATGTATTCATTTAAATTATGCTAAAACATAGATTACTATGTAAATTTTAACTTTTTAAAACTTATTTAGTATAATAATTTAATAAACCTTCAAACTTATTTCTACTTATTCATAGAAGAAGGATTACAAATTCAAAATTGTCATGGTTATAAATATAATAAAAAAATTAACGTTTTTCTTTAAAAAAACCGATAATATTATTTAATTTTGTAATATAACTTTTTAAAAAAAAACAAAACTATTCAATTCAAAATATATGAAAACAGATTTTGAAATTACTCATAAGGTGCTGCTGTGGTACATTCATATTTTTTTATCTCAAGGTTTCATACCCTACAAAAAATCGTTTACGAAAAGTAAAAGACAGTTTCTGATTAGTTACATGATGGTGCTTTGTTTATATTTTTGTGCTGTTTATTTCATTTTGATGCGTGTAATGTAAGAAATAAACTTAAGATTTAATTGTCTTTGGTAAGTACAATAAAAAATTGATTAGAGATGTTTTTTGCACATAATTTCAGCAGAAAGTGAGTAAAAATATCCCTAAGTTATTACAAACAGTATTTTTTAATTCACATGAGAAATTTTGATGGCAAAAGTAGGAATATCAAAACTGCAGTTATGAAATTTATCATTCAAAAATCAGTTGTAAAAGTAATAAAATTTCAATACTAATTATTAAACAGCTCAAAAAAAGCTCTTA
Source organism: Copidosoma floridanum (assembly GCF_036245765.1). NCBI lineage: Eukaryota > Metazoa > Arthropoda > Insecta > Hymenoptera > Encyrtidae > Copidosoma > Copidosoma floridanum. The sequence goes on along the minus strand of NW_028321898.1, from coordinate 1,583,501 downwards.
AAGTTTTGTAATACTTTTGTTCGCAACATAATCACGAACAGTTTGGAAAAACGAAAAACTTACATTTTTGACTTACAATTCAAAAACAAGCTACAAATTCAAAAAATTTTAATTCTCAGCAAAAAATAAAAAATGTTTTGTTTTGTTAAGGTATAAATGAGGTTAAGGTAAAAATAAGAAGTCTATAAAAAAATTTTCTCTACTTAGTATTTTTTAATTATTTTCAAATTTGATTTCAAAAAATCTTTCTTTCAAATTTTTACAACTAATTATATATTGTACACTTATTTATGTCAAAATTGAGATTTTTCAGATAACTATCTTACAAAATTTGAATTTTGACCTCAAGGTTTATCAATAGTCGTATGAAAAGTGTTACATAATAATTAATATCATCTTATTTTGCCTTTGGTTTAAAATACCGTCTCACGCTCCTTCATAGACTGCGGGACAGTAGATAGTTCAACTATTTGTTCGTTTGTATATTGGGGAAAGAAAAAACAGAAAAAATAAAAAAAGAGAGAGACTGGTAGGTTTTGTAAAATGTAATTGTCTGCATACCTTTTTTTTCTTCTTTATTTAATTGTATATGATTCTTCAGTTCTCCTTTCTTTGATATTATTAATTTTATTGAATTTCAACTAATAAAATATTCCGCACAGTCAGGTATGCTTCTTCTTTTGATTTTATTTACTCTTACAATAAATTACAATAATAACTATGAGCTTATTAAGCAATTATAACAATTAACTTATCGAGCAATCATAACAAGTTAAATTGAAATTTTGAACTAATAGTTAGGAACCAAAACTTTAGTTATACTTACAATATTGTCTTTTTAACCTGTATTGGATCGTAGTATATTAGATCTCTTGGATTTACAGAATTTTAATCAAGCAGACCCTAACTACAATCGACTTTATAAAATCAATGTTTTATTAGGCATGTGTATCCACACTTTAATAAAACAAAATATTCGCAAAGGACCTTATGATCAACCTATTGCTTCTGCGTTTTATCTAAGTTGGTTAGTTTCCAAACCTGTGCAATCTAAACCTGGCTCAAAAATATCCGATTTTCTGATTTTTATCAACATAAAATCAAGCGGCTTCGATAATCTTACTAAGAAGTTTTGGTAAATAAAAAATTTTCTTTTATTAAACTCAATCTGACTGTAAACAAGTTAAAGTGTGAGGATTATTGTGTATCTCTTTACTGTCGTAATGTGTCTGGCCAATTCATAGCGAGACTACCATTAAAGGCTAACCTTTCTTAGTTTCTAGCTCATAGAAATAAATTATATAAGACAGATCTTGCTATGTTTAAGAATCTAGAAAGCAAGGCACAACAGAACAAAAAACTTCATAGAACTTATTCCCAACCTATTAGAGCATGTATAGGTATGGGTCGATTAAAATTGGCCAAAAATCAAAGGGTAGGTATTTGTTACTCGCCCCAGAAGTTCTGAGTAGATATAGCATGGCATTTAAGTCAAAAATAGTTTACGATGATTCCATAAATTCTCTTTCTATTACTTTGCTCAGTTCAGCACTCAAAGCTAAAAATAGTTTACTGGAAAATCTGTTTTATTTTACAATTAGATAATGGTTTTATCGCTTTGCATTTAGTTTTGATATTGAGAAAATATTTTTAAAGATTCTGGTTGATTATGATGACTGAAAATTCCAATATTTTTTATGGAGACCAGAAGCACCTTCTTTAATTGTTACTTATTTTTTTATGACTGTCACGTATGGACTAGTCCGTTCATTATTTTAGGTCACAAATGTCATTTATCAGTTGGCTAAGGACCACTCTCAAACGTATCTCATAGCGGCAAAAATCTTAAACACAGAGTTTTACATAGATAAAGCTTTAAGAATATTAAGGAGAATGCGGAAAATTTTTCAAGCTTTGACTCACTTAAAATCATCATGTAGGTGTATATCAATATAATAATAAAGTAAGAGCTCCATCATTATCATGGGCAAAGGGAAGCCTTTTGTCTAAAGTAGAAAAAATTTTTGACTTATTAAGCTAGTTATTTTTCATGGTTGTTTAGCTTAAATTTTGTTTCAATCTCTTGGAATGTTACTAAAAGTCTTAAAATGCAATGTTTTTATCTATGGTCCAAGAAACCTAGGTTTACAGGAAGTAAACAGATTATCGAGGTATACAGTAAGAACAAGATTATCAAATTAAAATTATTCATTCTGCGCTGGAGCAACTTTATCGGAGAGTTGAACGATAACGAAACTGAGTTTCATGGATATGCTGACGCTTTTAAGGAAGCCTATGCTGCCTTCATCTACCACAATATAATACGGAATAAGGTTGTAAACACGTGTAAATTCAACTTACCAAATCGAAGGTTGCTCCTTTTTAGGTTCTCAGTATCCTCTAGTAAGAGCTACACGATGCTCAGTTACAAGCCAAGTTAGTTTTGTATTTTTGCGAAATAAGTTCGCTTGTAAATATCCCCATTTACTTATTGTCAGATTAAAATGTACTATGTTCGATCAAATTATTACCATCAATACATGATTAAGTGCCCCCTAACACCTGGCATTGTCTAACGTTAAAGCATTATCACGCTAATTTTGCTTCCCAGAGATATGCCTAAGCAAATAACTGATATATTTATTCAAATAAACATAAAAAGATTATTATAAATCAAGCGACATCCCTGAATAGTCGTGAAAGTTTAATAGTAAAATTAGACTCAAGAAGCCTCAAATCAAAGGTTAAATAGAAGTTTGCAAACTAAAATATCGGAGAAACATATATCATCGTGTGGCATGTTACTAAATAGTACAAAAATTTTAACAGCTCAAAAATTTACACATTCCAAAAATAACAAGAGATAATTTTGGTGAGAGTTTACTAACAAAATTTTGTCATAGTAAGCGCCTTATGTAAAAAGACAAAGAATTAATTATTGTAGCTATTGTAATGTAACCTAATACTTCTGTTAACAAAATAATTTTATTTATTCACGAACAAATATTAATACATACAGACTAGGGTTCTGCATTACTCAGAAGATATTATAATAAAATACGTTAGAATTTTTAGAAGAAAAAAATTTAATTTAATACGATAAATAACCCATTTTAATCTACGACTGCGTATGTTAAAATGGTTGACTGCCTTAGCTCGTTATTTAGATACCGTAAAATTACTGATTTATATTTCATAATTTCCGTACCAAAAGCTTATGGTTACTACTGTTGAAAGCCAAAATAAGTTTTCAGTGTCAATAACAGAATGTAGTGATAAATATGCGTAACCATGATTATGCAGAATAATTTTTTTCTAGTGAAATTTCGCACGATGTTGAATTGTGCATGTTTAATAATTTTATGCCGAATATTTCTAGTTTTTCGTTGTGTAGAACTAGCTCTACCTGCAACATGTTGAACTATATGATGTTGAATCATACAATCAAGATGTTTGTATGTAAAATATATGCCATGATAAATTTTTTTAAATAACAATACGTATAACGTTTTTATAAAAATTATGTTTTTCAAATAGTTGTTGCTAAGCGTTGGTAACAGTACTATTTCATAATGTAAAATGTCAATTTAATGTCGGAACGCTTCTTTAAGTAACTATTATATATATATAGTTGTTTGTGTGTGGGGCATTAAAAAAAAAAATCCCCACAAATCCCCCCCCCCACAAAACAACGTAAAATTATGTTTTTTTCCCCCCCTTATTTTGGCTAAGGGTGCCTGTACATGGAGTCTTCAACTTATCAGACTTACCATAAACTCGTGTAAGTGCAAAAGAGAGAACATGTACTCTTGCTTTTCTCTTGCACTCACACAGGCTTATGGCGAGTCTGGCAAGTTAACGACTCCATGTACGGGCACTCTTAGATTAGAATTTGCCCCCCACAGTCCTTCCACATGATTTTTCTTGACCGCCTACCACACCCCCTGTTATTTTTGTGGAACTTTACTGACACCCTACTAACCATCACGGACCCTGAAACATACTTATAAATATTATAAATATTATTATACTTACGAATATTATTTTATTTTAAGATTTATTTTATTAGCAAACTAGGGAAGACATGAACTTGAAAAATAAATTAATACATATATGTATATATGTTAGTGGAAATTTCTTTTTGGTCACATATATTATCAATAACATGGTAAACGCATGCAGACGTCGTTTCCGATATTTTCACTTATATTATTTCTTATGAAGACGCTCCACCACCCAGCACCGACTTTATATATACTTGTATATTTACTTACTCAAATACATATTTTCATGTTTTTCATACTGCTTAGGAGGCAGATAAATGTAGTTTATACGTACAAACGAATAATATTTATTGCATTTATATTACTAAGAGTAAGATCATAGATCAAGTTATGTCAGTTTTATTTTAATGCACATGTAAGTGTGAGGTTCCAAATGCACTGATATTTTTTTTGTTAATATTAGTGATAAACTATTAAAAAAAATAATAAATTTCTTATATGCTTTGTATGACATGACACTAATACATACATAAATTCAAATTACACTTAGTTATGCAATAATACAAACCGTGGAAGTATCGCCCTATGCTTTCAGAACCAGTCAAGTTTAATATAGTACACCTCATATAGTATAGTATATAGAATATTTTACAAATGATAATTAAAATTAATACAACAAGAAATCGTTGATATTTTCTAATTTATTCATTATAAGAAAAAAGTATAAAAATTTTTACACTTAATATTTTTAGTTAATTCATATATATTCTTTTTGGTTCCTGATGTATGGAAGCTTTACAAATTGGACATTTTTTAGCGGATTGTGGGTGGGCATTGAATAACTTCATTGCGTCGTCCTTACAACAAGCAAAGTGCCCACAGTCCATGAAAGCGTGGGTAACCCTTCTTATAAGGCATACGCTGCAGACTCCTGTATCTAAAAAAATGTTTCGTTAGTATAAAACTTCATAAAGTTATCCCTATATCTGTTATCTTATAGTGTATGAACTTTTAATAAAATTTTTTTAAAACTATATAGTAGGAAGTCTATACTGTATAGTTTTATTTTGATCATACTTTTCTCAAATTTCAAGTATATATGAATCGTATGCATCCTATGAAAGCTTCTTTTTTTAGAACATTCATAAACAATACATCAACGATTATATGTCACTGATTATAATTAAAAGATTTTTAAAATAAGTATTCGCCTTTGGTTTGGATAGCAACACTCTACGGATATTAATAGCTTACTTTTTTTTATATAAATATCTATTTGCAATTATATTAAGTCTAAAAATTATAACACCAAAGTGAGATGCTGTATTATGTACAAACAGGTATTGTTGCCCGATAATTAAAGCTTTACTAGTATGAAAATTGTGTGCCAAGATACCATGTTATAGATATATTTTCCGAAATTAAGAATCGAATTAGATTACTCGACAAAATTGTCCATCCGTCTGTAAAAGTATGTGTACAGTCATTCAGATCTTAGTTCTCTTTAGTGATTTTAATATAAAAATAATTTTTTTTATAGTTTAATCTTATTATGATCAAAGAAAAATACTTATGTAATTTTTTAGTAATAGTGAATTTTTTCATAGTTGGATCATTTCACATAAACTGTGATATTCCATAAAGCCTGTTTTTAAAAACGTCAGGTTGTATTATTTCAGGTCAGAATTTTTTTTAAACAGAGTAAACAAATTTTTCCTAAATACGTTATTGAGATAAAGCCAAAAATTTTTTTTTTATGGCCGTAACATTGAAAAAACAGACCAAAATATCATTACCATCGCGAAGCATTTAAAAATTTAATTATTTGCGCCTTCTGGTACCTAGATTTTGATTTTAAAAATTTTTTCACAATGTAATAGCTCAAAGTTTCCAGTGTTGTGCACTTTTTCTGATAGTTCAAAAAAAATTTTATTTGAAGTACGAGACGTTTTATTTTCAAGCGATTAATTTTTAGACCCTGGGAGTTGATTGTTTTATTTTTAGGAGTGTGCAAGAACACTGTCAATTTTTTTTCAGACCCAAATCTGAATGTGGCTATTTGTAGTCTCGTAGCAAATAAAGATCTATAGTTTTGAACAATAAATACCCTACCTATATGCTTTTAGAAGAAAAAAAATATCTGGTTAGCCTACTGTGAAATACTAGAAGAAAATAGTAAGAAAAGTAGTTTTTCGTAATTTAAAAAAAATTTTTTAAATACAGGAACTGTTGGAAAAGTCTTGTTTTGATATCGTACATTATTTTTTCGAGTATTTGGAAAAATAGTTAAAGAAGATGTATTTGAATTATTATTGTGGCACCTCTTAAGCCTACCGCACACACTTTGAATAACATATAAAAATACTTAAAGTATTACTCTAAGAGAAGCACCTTGTAAACTTGTTATTATTACAGGAAATAGCGGCAGCTCATAAAGCCTTCCGCACATACTTAGAGAAACTTTTGAAAAAGACTTTAAATGATACTTCAAAGAACTACCTTACGAGCCCGTTATAATATAGTAAGAAAATTTAGTAAAGTATTAATTAGAAAAACGAGCCTACCACACATACTTTTGGTAACTTATTAAAAAAACTTAAATGGTACTCTTAAAAGAGCACCTTGTAAGCCCATAAAAAAATAATAAGCAAATAATTTGACAAAGTATTATTTTAAAAATTCGTAGCACTTCATAAGGGCCTACGATATGCCACCCATGAATCAGAAAATAAATTACAATTTAAAATACTTTATGTAAAGCTCTTTGCACATACTTTGGATAACTCATAAAAAAGACCAAAAATGCTTCTTAAAAAGGTATAAGATGTAATCCCGTCAAAATATAATCGCAAATAAAGGGCATTCAGTGCTTTTTTATCCGTCACAGTGATAGTCGTTATACTACCCTGGTGATGGTGTCTGCCATTTGTATATGTGTGTAAACACTCATATCCTATCTTTAAAAAATAATGGGTGACGTGACTGAAGCCTTTTTATTCGTTGCGTGATTGGCTGAGACAAACCGAGAGCGGGTGAATTTAAATCATTTTAATCAAATTTAGAATTTTATTTGTTTATAAAAAGCAGGAGAATATTTGAGTTTGTCTAGAGCGCGCGAATCACGCATGTTGAGTTCTAGTATCTCAAAATTTCCGTGTCGATTGACATCCAACAAAGTAAATTTTTTTTTTAACCTAATGACTTATAAAGAAAATTTTTGTTGTTGACTTTTATTTATTTTTGTTTTTCCGATCTCAAAAATTTGTAGTCTTTTTTTATTTGTTTAACGATGTTGGAGAAAAATTAATTTTTGTTGGTATATCCGTGTGCGATGAATTACAAGCGTGTGTAAATCGTTTCTTTAGCAAAAGTATTATGATGTACTATTTTTTATGATGTACTATTTTTTCAAAATGATGAATGTTAAATGAGATAACAGATATAGAGACGTATTTATGGTTAATTTTAAGAGAGATATTAAGCTAAACAGTAAAATCGTCAAGTATCTAAGCTAATTATGAAATGTAACTTTATAACGTTAATTCATGTTATATATTTAATTTTTCGTCATTATTTCATAAAAAAAGAAAATTACAAAAATAAAAGTTCGTATTCGTTAACATACATATTATTTAAAAGTTCAATGAAGACTAGGAAATTATTATTTATTATGATTGTATACACTTTTCTTAATATCTCTCCATAAGGGAGTTTTACACTGTTATCGTACATCGTACCATCATTTATTTTTATGATAATTTAAAACTTACAGATCCAACGAAATATATGTAAGTGTACAATTATAATGGCAAAGTCATCAATTTAACTAATCAATAACGGAAATCTTTAATTACTTATGTATAAATCTCCTTTAAATTAACTAATATAATTTCATTGCTATTGTATCATATAATTATTATCAAAATTCCGATTATAAAGAAAATAGAGTACTACACTTAAATTTTGTTCAACAGCAAAACACTTAACAGACAACGGAATCATATAAAACATTACGTATGCATAATTGCAATTATACACGTTTGTGTATAGGGTGCGTTGCTTTTTCTTCAATGTTGGTACGATAATTTATAGCACATTCAATAATAAACAAATGAGATACTTGTCATCTTTTTATACAGTTTTCTATTTAAAAAACTAAACCAAAAAGAAAATATGTGATCACCCTAAATATTATAATAATTTTTTTGTTTAGTAAGTTTTTATACTTAACTACATTTATTATTATTCTAATTTTTTTAAAAATATAAAACATTTTAAATTCAAGCACACATGGGTGGTGCACTGATCTCAGCACTGATTCACGCTGCAGCATGTCTTTTATACAGTAGTTTTTCAATCTTTTGTTAATAACTCTGTAATTACTATTTAATACTTTTATGTATTATATATGAAACTATTTTACGTTTATATTTTTGGGATACTTATGTATAAAAGTAAGGTTTAGTTAGGTACGCTTTCAAATGGTGCTCCAAATAAATTTTTATGAATTGGTTTAAGGTCTTTATCACAATTCTCAATTATATTTACGTTAAACTTGATAATAGTACTTACGAATCATACGATGATTTATAAAAAATTGAATCATTTCATTTTATTTCTCAGTGTTATTTGAAAATTAACAGTATATCTAATTTTACAAAAAATCAATGCCATAACAAAATTTTGTATTCCCTAAAAATTTATTTTCTAGTTCTCTATTAATTATTATTTTTTTGTAATATACTTATTTTATTCAATCAATAACATTGTACAGATTAAACTAAAATACTCTTTGAAGGATATAGCGCTGTACTTTTGTTTTGGTTCTTTCTTACGCTTTTGTTAAAAACTCTGCACTATCACATTTTGGCATAATTATTATTGTTATTACTATTGAATATTTTTATGGTACATTTATACTGTTTAACATTTATCTTTTTGGAGAAATAATATATAAAAATAAGGTTTAATTAGGTACGCATTCAAACGGTGCTCCACATTCCCCTCAACACTGGCATGTAAATTATGGCACGATCAGTCATAGACAATCGTGGGTACTGGCTATATGATTCAACATTATTTATAAATATATACGTCTATATGAACACACGATAACATATGATAATATAAATATTATAAATATGAATAATATTGAAACTCTGCTTTCCCCTCAATGTTGGCGTGAAACTCACGGCATGAACAGTTATAAACGCTCATGGGTACTAGTAGTGCAATCCATTTATCACGTATTATATTAAAAGTAGCATTTGTAATCAGTGACTAGATTTTTATCAATAGGTTTTAAGTCTGTATTATAATTTACAGTTATGTCATAATTTGGGACCGTAATATATTTATCATGCGTTGTATACAATTTTTATTACGCTAGTTATATTGTTTAAAAATTCGTTCACATACAAAAAAAAAATTTAATAAAAACCGTGTATATAATACTTCATTATAAAAGTTATGTTCTTTATTATATTATAAATGTACATTACTTGTATTTATATTCATATTTTAGAAATTATTTAACCATTTTTTATTTATGCCAACATTATGTTTTTTTTGTAGTTGTAATGAATAAATAATTCTGATGCCATTTTTAGTGCATAACTTACATTAACATTTTTAAATGGATTATAAAAACGTAACATTTAATATTAACGAGCATTAGAAATTTTAAATTTTTATCTATAATTTTCACTGTATTTATATTAGTATTATAAATTTTTCTTGCAAACGTTATCGTTTTATAATTTTAATTCTCACATTATTAACTTCGAATGCAATGTACATGATATTTTTATCTATTGGATCTCTACATTTTGATCTATTCAATCGGCTTTGCTATAAAAAAAATTTCAAGTTATTTTCCAACATTCCTAACTTATACAATAATAACACAGTTGATCAGATTAACCTCTCATAGTCCGATTTAGTAGCATAAGTAAGTACGATGTTTTGTTTTTGCAGACGTTGCGCATATTTTTTTTTAGTTTAACGTTGTATGCATCAATAAATGCTACACTAATGTGAAAATATTATGTTAATATATGCTTTCTATAACGTACTATTATAGTACATCTTAATCTTGTATTGCCTTTGTAATTCTTTAATAATTGTCATCGCACCCTATACCTCTGTCAGTTTATAGCAGTTTCTAATACTTCTGTTATGCGTTTAATTACTCATTATTCATAGTCAATATTTGCAATGAAATTATATCTGTTTTAATACTAACTTATAACTGCACTTATTATTTTAGCGTTCTTGTAAACATCATCTCCTATAACTGTTTCTGTATAAACCATCAAGTGGACAAAATTAATTTTAAATCGCAACTATTGTGGTTATTAAATTATTCATTTTTATCTTTATCAATCAATTTACTTTTATAGCTCTGCTAATAGTATACGAATGTTGATTTTTATGTGTTACGTATTCAATCGACTTTTACATAGTTAAATAAATTTATTGTTTATATTTGATGGGAAAAAGATAAGTTGGTTAAAAATATAGAGAATTAATGAGTTAAATATGTTAATAGGGTGTATTTAATTTGTATATCCTTTTTTTTTAATATCTTCCTTTTATATGAGCTTGTCATTATACGTAAAACTTAACGAATTATTTTTTTTATGTCGTAGATTGTCTGTAAAAATAAGTTATAAAAAAGAGATAATGCTTCACATTAAAAATTTTTCTGCAGTTGTCACTTTTCAGCATAAAGTAAGATTATAATTTGTAATTTATAATAAAATTTAATTAGAGTAAATAGATAAGTAAACTATGTCTAAGTATTATGTCATAAGTATAGTTAATATTATAACAGAATATCATTAGTAACTCGTAGTACATATACTAAATGAATTATTTAAAAATAATTTTACACTTAGTTATATTTTGTCTTATGTGGAAGCATAATATATTTTTGTATTTTCAATTCGTACTTACACAAATTTATTTTTTAAGAATTTTCTGACAAAACGTCAGTTATAATACCATTAGATGTTCTTATTTTATCAAATTCAAAATATTTAATGGTTAAATTTATCATTTATTGTAAATACTATCACTCTTAAAATCTATATACATATTATTTTACTCAATGATTTTGTTTAAATATGAATAAACTAGTATAATATTATTAGAAATTTTATGTAGTTATTAGCTGTTTAAAAACATTGTACCTTGAACAGCAAATATATATATATATATATATATATATATTAAATCGTGTTATTTTATCTCAGTTGATTCTATAATTTACACTATATGTGTAAAAGATTATGAATAATTATACGCAATGAAAAAACACATGTATACGTTACACAGTAAATATTTTTAACATAATTTACAATGCAGTTACAAGAACGCTAATATATTTAATAATAAATGCAATTACCTTTTTTTTTGCGTCTTCTTTTTCTCCCTTTGGGTTTTGGTGCCGGTTGGATCGCAGAGCCAACTTCTTTCTTACGTCTAATTTGCCTACGCTTCTTTTTGGCTGCACGAACGTAAGATAATTTAAATAATACTAAGGGGGTGAACTTGTTAGAAGGATTTTAGAGAGTATGCAGGATATTATATAATGCAATGATATTCCATATAAAAATTTGTAGATTTTTATTTTAAATGTTATTGCAAAATATTAAGTAGAAAAAAACTCTTCTGTACAATAAACATTAATTGTTATATAATTTCTTATAACACAGAATCAATAAATTAAGGTTAATCGATTATAATAATATTTTAACAAATGCAAATATGTACGTCTTTTCAATGATTTCATTTACTATTACTATTCTTATACATGCCTCTGACAATTACGCTATGTATATAAATATCCAAATATTTAGTTTATAAACTATTTTCATAGTTTACATGACAAAAATTCTATAACTTTATTGGTACTGTAGCATTATGTATTAAATTTTCATCTAGAATCATCAAAGTTAAAAGAGTTTAATTTTTTGCACTGCTATTTTAAAGTGATCACTCATATTTACGTATAATTCATTAATACGAACCTGTTTCTTCACCAGCTGTACACTTTGCGTTAGCTGACGTTCCAGGTGCGTATTGTTGCTGAACTCTATCATAAGTTGTCGACGTTGCTATAAAAACCATTTATTTTTATTACAAGCATACAATTATGAAACTAGCTATTCTTCTCTATTTCTGCAAGTTGTCTGACTGAACAATAAATTTTTTTTATGTGTAATATATTTTTGAAACAGCGTATGTGAAGATCGACTTCGCATGCACCTATAGAGTGTGTAAGGAAATCAATCAGCGCACTGCTTCATGGTGTCCGCGAGGAAATCGGGACGAGTGCACGATAAAATTTGTAACGTAGGCTGGGTCCGTTCGGGCGCTGACATCACCAGTAACAACAAAAATATCAGTAACTCTGTCCAACAGACTTGTTGTTGTGTTGTAGTTAATAAGCTCGTACGCGTTATTCGTACTTTAAAAGTCGTAAATAATATCAACTTTTGAGATAAGCTCACTATGCAGAGTTCATTCACAATTGCCGGAGAATATTATAAATTATGCTAAATTTTAACGAATTTAAGACCTAAAGATATTTCAAACTATCGATTTATTTTATTCTACGATAATGGCAAATGTATACGTCAGCCAATAGGCGTAAATACAATCTGTAAAGTTCCGAAGATGGTAGATACGTGGTTGAAATTACCAGATTCTGAACTGTATACAGGTCATAGTTACTTGCTTGCATAGTTAGTTGATGGTGGAGATAACGAGAACGATATAATGAGAGATGGAGGTTAGAAATTGGCGACAGTAGCTAGAAACTACGTCGAGAAATCGCTTTACAACCAAAAAGAAATAAATAAAAAAATTACAAATGTAATTAACCTAACGACACCGCTTGTGAACTCACATGTAGTTGATGATCAAGTTCCTTCTACTTCCAACGTAACTTTAAATAATTACGAAGACGAACCGAAGAACGATTTACAAGATGAAAGAGAGACTACGTTCCAACTACAACTTAAAACGCTACCTTTGAAAGACGTACTTTTAGATACAAATGATTTCAAAGGCAAATCAGAAAACAATTTACAAGATCAAAGGGTGGACTTTGTTTCCAGTAAAACTGAAAATGCTACCGTTGGATCGCCATCTAAGAAACGAAAGAGAAGTAATGAAAACGAGAATCGCGAAACTATGGAAATAACAACGAAAAAGAAAAAAAATAAATTACATTTTACTAATTGTAATGTTACAATAAACATTTATAATGACAGTAAAAAGTAAATAAAAGAAAGATACAAAAAAAAATGAAGTATTTTGTTCAGGTTAGATCGATCTTCTCGCATGCTGTTTCAAAAAATAGTATATGTAACTCGTACGCAAATCACGTTCCTCACGCACTAGTCACATAATGGAAATTTTGTTTTCACGTAATATATGAATTATCAAAGACTACTTTTTTAAGTCTTTGATAAGTACCTCAAAAATTGAAAAATGCAAGATTTCCTTATTTAAATATAAATATAAAGAATATAAAAAAGCATCTAGTGTCCAGTGGCAAGTGTTAACTTTAAAATAATTGAGTGTTCATGGCATGGATTTTAGTTTTAGGATATAAAGATTAGATTTCAAAGAACATATAATCGAAAACTCGAAACGGGTAAATGACGGACACCTTACCTAGTCTATATATTTACTAATAATTAATTTATGAACACGAACCTATCACTTCATTACTTGTGTTAGTCGATGTTCCAGGTGCATTTTGGTCACGATCTCCGTCATTATTCATTGGCAATTCTATAAAAGTAATTTATTTCCATTTCAAGCGTAGAATTATAAAAAGGAAAGAAAGATTAAAAATATTTTTTGTTACTTTTGAAGTTACATAAGAAGTGCTATTGTAAAAAAATAGAGTCGAAACAATACGTTAAAAGTATTTCTACTCTTTGTCATCACATGGCTGAAGAATCCTTGTATAAAAAAAATAAAATAAATCACAGAAAAATGTTGACAACGTCGAAAGTCTACCTATCATTTACGTTAATACAGAAAATAGTTATAAAATATTGCATTATAAAGTACTGATCATTTAATGAATAATGTAATAGAGTGTAATTTGGTTTTGATAAATGAGTGTTGAGGGGTATTAAAAAAAGTTATCTAAGAAGCATACGTTTAAAAATTTTTATCAGTGTTGTAAATACTAGATGTTTATGAAAATTAAATGTCATTACTATGAAACTATAAGACTATCCTGTGAAGTCTTAGCTAAACTGTATCAGTTTTAATACTGTATTTGCATGGACAAATCTTGGTATAAATATAATTTTGTTGATTTCAAAAGTTCTTACCATTGTTTTGATCAGTCACATCATCATTAATTTCTTCACTGTCACCTATGAGAATTTAACGTACGATTTAATTGTAATTACAACCTTTTTTTTATATTAAAATGTGACTTACGTGTTACTAAAAAAAATGCATATTCGTTAACAGCACAATATAACAACAATAGTTTATGTGTACTGTATTCATTTTATGAATGGTTGCGAGTGCTCATATGGTCACATCCATGCAGCTTAGATATTTTTGTATGTACAAAAGTAAAAAATTCATTGTTTATTATTAGAAATTTGTTGTTTTGAATTTCTTTTGCATGCAAAAAAATATAATGAATAAGTTTACTTTCTGAAAAACATAAATAAAATACTTAACGTATATTGATTTAACATATCTTCAAGTAAAGATTAAATTAAAGCAACCAAAAGTTCTCATGTATGCTGTATATTTAACAAATATCTCTTAACAAAGATGCATGCAACAAGTGATAAATAATAAGTTGTGTTAGGAATCCTGTTAGTATAAGAGATAATACAAATTTTTAATAAAAGATTAAATTAATTTATAATCATCAGTAACTCTCTCAGGAAGTGCAGTGATTAACAACTACGTAAGACATAAAAATTAGCCGGAATATACGGAGTAACTAGATTCAGGTAGCTGATAACAAATAGAGCGAAGAGAGAGAAACTTTAGTAAAATTGTAAGACCAGTAATCAATTTTAAGAGATATAAATATAAATAAAGACAATAAAATTAATTAAAAACCAAAGTGAAGATTATGCATACAGTACAAGAAAAAAATTATCATGTGTAAAATTTCAAATAATGTCGGAAAATATTAAGAAGCATGTCGAAAAAGTTGGTTCAGTGCCGACTTAGAAAAAAACGAATCTATTTTGAAAATTACTGAAATACTTAGAAATACTTATAGAATGGTAACAGGCTGAAATATATAATTATACCAGTTAGAAGTTATCAAGTCACATACGTAGCAGGAGCAGGAAAATTTAAAAAATATAGATTTAATTGAAAATTAAGAAACATATTAGGACTAAAGTAGAAATCAGATATGTAAGAGAAAATGAAATAAAACAAGATTCAATAAAAAAGGATATTTTCGACAAGTTAACGTAAGGTTAATATAACAAATGCATTGTATCTTTATAACAAAATTCATAATAATGTACTATTTAAATAATAGCCGTATACAGAAAGTAAGGAGAATGAAATGTGTAAAACAAACCGCTAAGTTTACGCAAAACACTATGTATTGCATCTAAGGCATGACCAATGTACAAGGTGCCAGAGCAAAAAAGTTTTACTTAAATAACAGGATTCAGTTTCAATATTATTCCGTTCTTATAACCAACTGAGTTTTAATATCAATATGATAACTTTGAATTTAACCTAACAAACGCTTTTTCAGCCATTTTGAAACGTTTTTCGATATAAAGTGTATTATGACAACTCTACAGATGAAATTGGTCAGTACAAAAAAGTGTATTTTTTGAAGATGTATAATTTTTTTATTAAACATTTTGTCTAATAATGTGATGGTGGAAAACGATTTTTTCCCTGCTTTAAAACGATTTTTTTCGATTGAATCGTTTAAAAGGCACTAGAGAAAAAAACTGACTATATAAAAAGTTTTATTTTAAGGTGCTCCACAACTTTCGTACTTAACATTTTGTTGTAGAATTTGAATTTATTTCTGTAATAGTTAAAAAACGTTTTTTTCGTTGTTTTCGCATATATTTTGTTTTATAGAGGGTCTGCATTGTGATCTAGAGCAAAGTTTATGATTCAAAAAAAGTTGTATTTCAATAAGATCTACAGCTCTGTTTTTGAACGCGAACGTGTAAAATGTACGTGAAAAAAGTTATCTCTGAAAAAATGGTTTTTTAGTCTCAGAGCGCTGCACTAAAAATGTTTCCTTTCGATAAAACTTTTCCAAATGTAAACAATCAGCTTGGACACAAATTCAAAGCTAGGACAAATTTGAGCCCATTTGGATCATAATTACTTGAGTTATTCGAAAAACTTGATAACATACATACATACTTCCACACATACACCATGTGACCAACTCAGATCAACCTCATACTAGGTTCAAAATTTGATTTACATTAAAAATAGACAATTTATAAGTGGTTACACCTTATTTCTCTGGCAAAATTATAAGGTACTCCAATACGTTGGTCGTGCCTAAAAATATGATGCATGAGTAGAAAGACTGCATGCGAACTAAATAATGGATGTATAAATTAACGAACAAGTATATTATTAATATAAATATCATTACTTTCATTACTACTAGTAGTAGATGTACTGATTCTTCTGTTTCTATATCTTGGGATTTCGTACCGTTCACGATCACTGTCACTATTTTCGGATTCTGAAATTATCCTTGGTATACCATAGGTTTGCACTATATGCCGTATATGATTATTTCTGTCATAACTTCTCTCAGAGCTTGTATCACTGGTCAGGTCATTATTTTCAGATACATTGATAATATTGACATTAGGTTCTGGGTGATGGATTTCAGGTTCGTCGTTGTTACGTGCATGTGGTAAATGATTAATGTTGTCTGGTTCAGGGACGTTGTTTTCAGGGATTCTAAGTTCCTCATTGTTACCTTGTAGTTCATTGTTACCTTGTTGTTTATTATTTATATTATTACCAGTAGGTTCTAGGTAACGGATAAGGCTGCATGAAGTATCAAGAGTAATCTGAATATTATCTTGTCTTGTCTTGCGTTTTAAGACAATAATAAATACAATATTGGTTATATTGTTCTTTTCATTTTTGTGTAAAGAAAAATAAAGAAATGGTAAATCAGTTAAAATATAATAAACTAGTACGTCATTTGTGAACGAAACTCAAATAACAAATAAATGAATTAATAAACAAGCACAATAATAAATATGTTACTGATGTATTCAAATTAATTTTACAATAGTGTGCTACTTAATAATGTGATTGTTAAGTACAATTATAATATAGTTATAGTAGTTTTCGTACCACGAGCGCTAAGTAAAAAAATCTCGAGCAAAGGGCGAGGTTTTTGTATATTTGTGCTGTAGGTGTGAACGTCATTTTTCTTTCCGAGAGCGCACA
The DNA here is from genome assembly GCF_036245765.1 of Copidosoma floridanum. Classification (NCBI taxonomy): domain Eukaryota; kingdom Metazoa; phylum Arthropoda; class Insecta; order Hymenoptera; family Encyrtidae; genus Copidosoma; species Copidosoma floridanum. Next base: position 1,566,024 of record NW_028321898.1, on the reverse strand, counting down.
ATCGTACTTTGGGCCCGTGGGTATAATTTGCGCCAACTAATCAATTTTCGCCCTAGGGCGGAAAAGTATTTTCCTGGCCATTGGCGGAAAGTGAGGCTCGAGGATAAAAGACTTTGCACCCGTGGTAAGAAATAGAAGTTATCGTACCTGGTATCGCATGTCGCCAGTGCAAACACCAGGCCCAAGGGATTTGCGAAACAGGGCTTGAGGGACTTCCTTGTTTTAATTAATACTTCAAGACAAGTATAAGACAAGATATAATTCAAACACGCCAAGAGAAAAACAAGAGACATATTTAATAGATTCTTAAAAATGAAACACAATAAGTATTTTGATGAATGGCTCGTCTTAACTCTCTTGCAGCTTTGTAATAGATTTTAGGTTCGTCGTAGTTAGGTTATATTCTATTGGTCAGGGGATTTTTGCCAGCGATCGAGGTCCTCTCGAACACCAACGTTTTCTAGACGTATTTTGACTTTCTGAATTGAAATCTGCAATGTGTTTGACGGTATCGGGTGTTGTTTGATTGTTATCAGCCAATTAAACATTTAAAACGGTATAAAAAAATTTACAAACATCGTTAGATGGATAAAAACCAAGCCAAACTATAACGTTGTCATTAAAAAATACGTCAATTTTTGAAAAATTAAAAAATTTTTATTGGAAAAAAGTTATTGCATATTGAGGGGCAAAATCTAGATTTCGTGCTCATCATGCTCCTCATCTTTATCATATTTCGAACTACAATTATTATTTTTATTCGGATATTCATTTTTAAATTTTAATTAAATAACTAAGTTTTTTTAACCATTTGTCATTATGCAAAACGTGAGCACACAAGTAAATTGACAATTTTATTGTCAAGGAAATTTTTATTTGATTTATATAAACAATAATTAGTAGCAATTGAATAACATTATGTTATATAAAGAAAAAAATTTAATTTGAATATCAAAAGTCATAGGATTAGAAAAAATAATTAAAAACGAAGTAAGCACACTAATAGCGAGTACGTTATTCAAGTCACGGTGATCACCTGAAACTGCATGCTACACCACCTAGCTAATTTTGTAATAACTTTTTTAAATAAAAAATTACATAATTTGGCATTGCTTTAATACTCATCCTCTTGTACGCGAAAAATGTGTCAGCTGTTAAACAAATTAGTCATCGTTTATTTGTCAAAATTTTTATATTTTAGAACTAGAGGTTTTATAACCTAAAATATTCATTTTCTTACCATGGGCACATTAAAATGCAACTACCACTTTGCGCCAGTAAATCACTTTGGGCCCACGGGAAGAAAAGTGTTTGTGCCCTCCAGACTCAAAGTTATTTTCTGCCTTAGAGACCAAAGTGTGTAAGTCGTGTGTACGAGAAGTGCAACAATATATATTATTTTCTAGATGGAATAAGCAAACAAAAAAATTTTAAGCCCTAAGGCCCCTCCAGATAAAGTTTGTCCCTGGTGAGGCTACTTTGGTGTGAGGCTAGTTTCAGCTCCATTTTTCTAACGGAAATTTTTCGATTATCTAAAAACCGACGTACTCTTTAATCACAACATAATAGTTTGGATTGGTTTTTATCCTTCTAACGGTGTTCATCAATTTTTATAGCGTTTAAAAAATGTAAATTATTAATAACAACTGAGCAATACCCAAAACGGCTAAACACCTTGCAGATTTATATTGAGGAGGTCAAAATACGTCTAGAAAACGTTGGTGTTCCAGGGTACCTCAATCGTCGGTGAAACCCCTGGCCCCAATACTATGAAATGGTATGGGATAATTTTTACCTGGTTCGGGGTTGTTGTCAGGTTCCTGTCTGTTACCTTCTGGCAGTACATCACCAGGATTCTCATTGTCATTTTCAGCCACCTCATTTTCTCCCATAATTTGTGGCTCATCGTTATTATTGTCGTCATCATCGTCTTCATCAAGTATATCAGCGAAATTATATTGATTACGTGCACCTCGTCTATTTCTCATTCCTCTTCGACCTCTTCCACCTCGTCCACCTCTTCTACCCCTTCCACCTCTTTCTTCTCTGCCACGTCTTTCGTGTCTTACATCTTTTCCAACTTGCCCACCACGTGCACCACGTACTATACCACGATTAATGCGACCACCACGTCTGTTCCCTCTCATCATGACGTGTTGACGCATTAAGTTGTTTGCTTGCTCCAGTAAAACTTCATTCCCAAGATCATTGTTGTGTACACCACCACGAGCACCATGAGCACCACGAGCAAGACGAACACCACGACCATTACGAGCTACGCCACGGACACCACGAGCAATTCGACGATTTATCCTCATTACATTAACAGGATAATTACGCATTAAAGCGTTTGCCTCTTGTTGTATGTCTCGTTCCCCATTATTTTCGTCTTCTGTGACCTCTTCATTTTGTAGTAATGGTTGATTGTTACCATGATCATTACGCTTTTGTATAGGCTGAGCATTGTTTCTATCCGCTTGGATCCTTAAAATTTCTCGGATTTCACCTATACGGTTGCCACCACAGCCACGTCTTGGTTGGTTACCTCCGTTCTCAGAAATTTCCTGAATGACATTTTCCTGGAGATCTAATATTTATGCGTTATATAGTATTAATACTTATAATTCGTATGCTAATATGCTTTTACACGATTTTTTATGAAAAATCTACCTTGATAAGGATTTCGAACTAGATTTTCTTCAAGAAATGCAGCAAATGGAAGGTGTGGGTTTTGTAAATTATTATCGTCAAAAAGAAGAACTTCGTCATCATTAAGATTATCCATATCAACTAGAAATAAATATATTTGTGCATATTCATACATTTTTAAGTTTAGTGTATTAATTACTGTTAATGTAGTGTATTCACTATATTAAATATTTAGTCGATGCGATATGTTATAAGAAATTGGCCAGTGCAAGTACGGAAACGAATGAGAAAAATACTCCTATTCTACTTCCTATTTTCATAAAAGTTATTTTAATTAAGAAATGTAATTGAAAATATAAAGAGGACGTCATAGCGATACTTGTATATTAGTATTAAATTTTTAGAAATAATTTATGTTCTTAACCATGATTTGTCTATTTTTAATTATTTATCCACTAAGGAACAAGTGTTGAGATAATTTTAATTTATTTAATGAAAAAAATTTATTTTCAATAAATTTTAATTCAAAAAAAGAATTAGTATGTTAAGAAAAAGACAGATAAATAAATCTGTTAATAAATAATTGTTTTCATAAAAATTTTCATATACATCTATTGGTATACACATATTTAAATTTACTAAAGTTGTATAATTATAAGTTATTTTTTTCTAGCTTCACTATTTTCTTATCTACAATAGAAAAAAGTATGGTTTAGTTTTTAGAAATAGAAAATGCACTTTAATAGTATTTTAATTGAGTAACAGATTATTTTGAATATTAATATTTTTTGGTTACTGATTTTTTTGTCTCATTTTTATTTTTAATTTAAGAAGTATTACAACGATTAAAATAACAACCAACTAAAAAAAATATAAACTTTTACAAATTATTTCAATTAGATATAAATTGTATTAACAACAAATGAAAAATAATGTTGTAAACTAATTTCCATGATATAATATGTATTATATTGAGTGTAGTATTATTACCGCTTACCTTGTGGCATCTGGGATAGTCTTCTGTGTGCTACAACTGTTTCAATAAATTCTTGTACAGGAATCCTTAAATATTATTATCGATTAATAGTTTTAATTATAATCAATATTATTTATTAATTCATACTATTTTACGTACAAATTATATAGATAAATCATTAGTAACTGTAAGGTGGAATTTTATTTTTTTTATTTAATGACTTAGTAAATTAATTTATCTTAGGAAGCTCTGATGATTACAGTAAATTTTTATTTCATAATTAAACGTTAGTTATTTTATAATGTTATTCATACCAGAGTGCATCAAATTATGATAATATACACTGAAGTGTATGACTCGTGTTGTAAATCAGAAATGAATAGTTTGTGATGTATGTTAAGTCTATTTGAATGCTCAGGAACTTATTAACATTTTTAATTCGCTATGTGCAAGCCATTAGAAGGGGTAAAAAAAACGACGGCAAAGCCCACGGTAAAAGAAAATTGCAGATTAGCTGGATTTTTGAGGACTCAATCCACTATTGATCATGCATTATTCAACTAGTTTAAGTTGTCAGACATAATAATAATGATAACTACCATGAACGTAAGCTTTACAGTTTTTTTATTAAAAAGAACTTAAAGTTGATAGTGCTATAATTGAGCAATAGTTAATTAAAAAGCCTGTGAAGACTATATTGACGGTCACTTATGTTATACTCGCGTCACTTTACGGGCTAGCTCAGTTCATTTTGCATCCATACTACAAAACAAAGGTTATGTTACCAGCTTTAGTGTTATTCTTTGCTTCTGTACTTTACACTATGTATAATTAGGATTATTTTAGTTATTGAAATTCTCATAGATTTTACGCTTATTATCATAATTAGTCAGTAATCTTGTTATTTGCAGCTGAAAATGCATTAAGTCTCAAACCGTCTGGCAAATCCACGCTATTTTTGCATCAGATGGTGGAAATTCCATGATAAATACTTTCTTTTTTTTAATAATTTGTTTGCATTTTTTTTATTCTGAGAACATTGATGTTTTATGTAATTTAATCTATTATGTATTTTAGGATAACAGATTTTTATCATAATTTATTTCATAATATATTTTTCATATGATGTGTTCAGTTTTTGTTTAATAGGACTCTTGTTATGAGCTTAGATACTTTTCATTTTATAATCTTATTAATCATAGAATATACAAGCAGTTTAATTGTCATTAAATAAAAAAAAGTTACAAACAAAAATTATTTCAAAAAATAAATTCATAACTTACAAGTAATTAGCACATATTTAAATATCATCAATCAAACACATAATTTTTCGAAAACTGATACCGAAAGTAACTATGGTTCTCTAAGTAAGCGATTAACCTCTAGTAAGCGAATGTGTAATAATACAATTTTTTTCATGCAATCTTTTTGTTCTTTAAAAATATATAGCTGACGATTTTAAAAATTTTTTAAGTACACAAATAGAATGAAATTGCTTATATCTTCTGTAAATGTGCTGTATTAGAATTACGATTTTTTGTCGAAGGTGTGCCGTAAACGCTAAAGAAATTTTATAATTACTTGACAAAAATACATCAACTCTTTAAATGTATACAAATTGAGTTATATATAAAACTGATTTAATAAATCAATCAACACTTATCATTACTCATCAGCATAGTCTTTCTAATTTCCTCATACATATCGTATAAAACAATAGGATTAAGTTACAATCAAATTCAACTGAGACATTTAATAATAAAAAGGTATAAAAGTATAAGGGCCTCTAAAAATGAGGTAGAAGGGGTATATAAGTTTTGAACAATATTTTATTGAGTTAAAGTCACGGTGAAACTAAAATTTTTCATATATTGTTGGCGGTATGTGGGACTGTGAGGGAATTATGATAAGACTTGCTAAATCACTATACTGTACAGAAATGTATAGCTATATGTTGATAAAACTATTGGTTACTAATTTATATTTTTCTTTAATTGAAATGATAATTTCAGATACATATTTTTTTGCATTTTTTACAAAATTAGAACTTAAATATAATGATGAGATGCAATAAAAAATAAATTTTGAGATGTTTCAAAAAAAAGCAAGCTGAAAGTTTTATTTTGAAACATTATAGTCCTTACTATTTTATGTTTTATTTTTTATTATTTTCCGTATTTATAATTATAATTATTAATACAACTAGTAGATTTAGTACCATGGGCACAAAGTACAACTTAAGCGCACGAAGCTGCAGTGAGTTTACATTTGCACTTGAGTTTTGGATTTTTTTTTACCGAGTAGCACATTGAACCCAGGGGCTCATTTTGCGCTAGCAAATTACGTAGCATTCCAGAGCAAGGAAGTGATTGCAGGGTAAAATATATTTTTATGTGTAGTTTACTATTTAATTGTAAAAGTAGAAAACAACTTAGAATAGTATTGAAATGCACAAAATGATGACTATTGTGTATGGTACCATATTAATATTTATATATCATTTTAATATTCTTATACTAAATGCATACCGTCTTGCCAGCACTGCAGCTTGTAAATCAATTAGTATAACATCATTGTTGATATCTTCTGCTGATCGAGGAGTTCTAATAACTTGCCCATTTAATACTCTCCCATAGTCGATGTCATATGATTTGAGCATTTTTTCTAGTTTTTCTGGAAAATATACGTCCGATTGAGAGTTTGAAATAAACGTATGCATGTATGTGACTTTTTTGATACATTTAATATGTTCAAAAAATAAGATCTAGTCAGTAATTACCCTCCAAACTGTTAACGAATTTTTGAGCCTATGCGATATGTTACCTAAGTTTATTATAATTTTTATATCAATCTGATAGAGGTAAATGATCCAACTACTGCGCAGGCGTCAATTACTGCGCACTCGTTAATATTATAAAATTAAAAAAACAGACTGGAAAATTCGTGTGCTCAGACATTGTAACATGTTTATACATTAATAACATTTATTCCAGAATCATATTTTACATCATGAAATTTCTAACAGTTTAACTAGTTGACTTGAGGAAAAACCTAATGGGAAATACCCACGCAGTATTTGGTGACGCAGTAACTGGTGCTGTTTATTAAGAACTTGTGCAGTAAAACAAGTAAGTGATACTATTACTAAAACAATTATTTAAAAAAAAAAAAAAAAAAAAAAAATAGGTAACATAACTGGAAAACCTTTGTCGTTTTAATCGCATGAGATGTTGTAGATGGAGATAAAATGAAGCTAATTCAATTTACATCGAAAAACATTAAGCAATAAATAATTTAGCACAGTCAAAAATTTTAGTGCGTGATAATTGGGTTATTTACCCCTATAATACCAATTCTAAAGATCAATAAAACACTTCTCTTCATTCCCTAGTCTTTGACCATACTAAATTCTACGTTGTGCCCCATATTTTTCAAAAATTTTAAAATATAATAACTTTATAAAAAAATTACTTTTATTTTAAAACATTGTTTAAATAGACGAAACAATGTATATTTCAAATATCTGGTACAATCATAGATAATATAATTAATTTCAGAGATTAGACTTAAAAAATCAAACAAATTAATAGTGATCCAGAAGTAATATTCACTATAATATAAATTTTTTTTTGCATCGTATTTGGGGTATACTAAAATTATAAAAGTATGAGGAAGAAAAAACGATAGATAGTTATTCTGATTTATAAAAAATGACGATGAAAGTTACAGGAAATAGTTTTGAAATAATTTACTCTATTAAGTTAGTATATTAGTTTCAGCTTATTTGGGCTTTTCTTTAATGGAATAATGAATAAGATTTTAATTTAAAAATCAAAATTCAAATAAAATAAAAGATTTATTTAATATTCAGCAATAAAAAAAGGTTAAAGTGCCCAATGCAATGTTTCAGCTTATAAAGAATATATAAATATCGTATAACTGCTCTTTTTTTAGTAATATATACTACTTCTGGTCAAAGTGATGATTTTTATATTGTACGACTCATCATTTAAAGTTAATGACGTTCATGACACATTGGTTTTTTTGATAGATATTGCTTAAACTTTTAATGGATTTTCGTTGTACCATATAAATATCGCACACAAATTTTGAGATTGTTTTACTGTACCGTTTTTTACGTATTTAATTTACCTTATGTGAGAATCACGTACAAAATTGTGTTTATAAGGAAATGATTGGTAGAGATCTCGCAATTTCGTTTTTAATGATAGAATAGTATTAGGTAAACATTATATTAAATTATCAAATGGATCCATAAGTTTATCTTTCAATAAAATAAGATAAGAGGGTTCGAGTATGCGTAACGCACATATACATATATGTATATTCATACGAGTAATATAATTTTCAGCATTACAGCATGTTTGTGCTCCACTCACCTTTCTGAACGTTAACCCGTTTAACTGTAATGAACATCCACAAAAGCAATAAACTACTTTTTACGATCAAAAAAAATGAAAAATCTCAAACAATTTTGGCCAGCATGAGGTCTTACGTCAAAAAATTATTATTCATGTGTACATCTATTTGTGCGTATATGTAATATAAAAAAATTAATTAGTTTTACTACTCTTACCTAAATATAAGTACAATGATGGATGAGTGCCAAGTTTGTGATGCCCTTTTTTATGGTGAATTTCACAAATGTTGTTCGTCCGAACAGTCACTCCATTAACAGAAACAATGGCTTTTAGAGGTAACCAAAATCTTCTCAAATAAGCAATAAATCTGTGTACTGCTACATGTTGTATTTCATCTGCTAACTGAGCAAGGTAATCAATACCATCACGAAATAAATTATCAGGTAAAAATGGTAGCACAACTGCTGCTTCTAATACATTTCTTCGAACATCATTTGGTATACGCAGTTTGTTCCAGTATCGAATAAAAGCCTGTAAAATAATTATTTAATACAGTTTTTGTATGATCGTGTCAGAAAATTTTTGGTAAAATTAACGATTAATGCAAATTTATCTTGTTGTTTGAATTTTCTTGTAACATAAAGAAAAGATGAAAAAAATAGATAAAAATATACTTGATATGTATTTAAAAGAGATTTTGGTATTATTATACAAAGTGGTTTGGTTTGTTATGTAATCAACTTGTAGTGTCAGTAAATATCGTATATTTAACTATAAACGTATTATTTAATTAAATGTAAGTTATAATGATTTTTCTATTGCATACGTAGAAAATTAAAAAGGAATAATTATTATGCAGGAGTTATTAACAAATAATTTTCTATATAAATTATTATATATTTATCAAAAATAAAAATAAAAACGTACTTGTTTAGTTTAATAGCTTGGGTTGTTATCTGAAATAACAAGTTTTTATGATTTACGTTTTATGATACAAGTATTTAATTTAGGAGGAATCCAATTGGTTCCCGAATTATTAGAAAGTATAGTCAATATGGTTCCCGGGTCATCAAATTAGTTCTTGGCTATAACCATATAATGAGGGGATTAAATATATATATTTTCCATCATATTTCATTGAGGCTTCAGACTGATAGTTGATTTAACGGCTAGTTTGTTTAAAAAAAAATATCGATGGCTATTTATATAGACGAAAAGTCATGAAATTATCATAGAAAAAACTTGGTCTGACAAAAAATTGTTAGAAATTATATGTACAAATTGAAAGCAAGATATATAAATTATGTTTGTAATAATAACATATTCTTTCTTCAACTTCTTATTTCTCTTCAGTCTTTTTTGCTTTTTATTGTTTACTGCGTCTCTTAACGTATGCTTTACATCAAACTGCCTTGAGTGCAGCAACAAACAACAACAGATTCGGGTTTGGTTTGTAGAATTTTGTGTGATTGTGAAGATGAAAGAATTTAATATAATTCGTAATTAACTGAGTGGCGATAAATATTAAGCTCATGTTCTTGATGAAAACTTCAAGTTACTTGTAATAAACACGTATTCATATACATTTCAATAAAATACGAATATTTAAATTTCTATAAAGCAAGCACAGTGACAGTCAACTTAAATAACTAGAGTAAAAACTTGTTGAAGCTTTATCACCTTTAAAAACTTAGGTTCCTTGCTTTCTTCAAATACAGTTTGAAAAATTTGAATATAAGATCAATGTCTACTGGTTTTCATTATGGTCTGATTTTCATTTAATGGTAAATACAATTTAGTACCCTGAGAACCATTGATTATTTGACTATGCTTCTGAATCACCCAGAAACCAACTTGATTGCACTTTCTAATAATCCAGAAACCAATTTCACTATGATTCTTAGTGACCCGGGTACCAATTTTAATGTATGTTCAATTTTGGAAACCAACTTGACAATGGACTGTGTTTTTAAAAAAGACCTTAAATAATAATTATAAAAAAACAAAATAAGTACCATTACGAAAGTATTTGCAAGTCCAAAGTTTGCAAATACAAGAAACATAAGCTAAAACTTAGCAAGGTATGTTTGAATTTATGTGAAGCTGTATATTGTAATTTCGAAGTTATGCACGTGCAAAACACTGATGAGGACTTCCACGAGTATTTTAAATAATTATTATCAAAAGTTAAAACATGACACATGGCTCGAGTGTATCATATTTCAAGGAGTTTATAAGAGTGTACAAGTCTTTCTCATACCAAGCAACACATTTTTAGGTTTGTAAGATATGGAATTGTTGGGTTATAATTTGTCGAAGACTCATACACAACGTGTGGCTTGATCATATACATAGTTATTCAGGACTTACGTAATTTATTTCGTAACAAGTTGTGGGTATTGGGGTTATGATTATAAGAGATTACGAAACTTAACAACGTATAATGAACGTAGTCAGACTGAGAACTTTTTCTGTTTTATGGGGAGCTTTGTTATTATTTATTCGATTTACTTTTTTCATTTTATTATTTAATCTTCAAAAAAATTATTTTGTTTGAAAAAGTTATTATATATTTTACTCGCATATAATAAAAATAAAACTAATTTATAGTTAGAATTATACATCACGGTTATAATAATTTAAAAACATATTTTGAAAAAACTTTGTGATTATAAGCAATACTTTTAACAGATTTTTTTACAAATGTAAAACAAGATACAGTTTAAACACACTCCATACCATACAAAAAATCATTGTCATTTAAAATATTAAATATTCTTTACTTTTAGTTTTAAATACATACTTACTCTCATTAAATAAAATAAACATCCTGTTATCCTTGCATCAGGAAATGCTTCCTTTACGGCATTAATGGCCGCCCTTTCAAAGTCTAGCATAACAGCTCGTACGTTACGTTTCAACTCTGGGACGATACGTAGTATTTCCTGCCACATGGCATTGTACAGTTGCTCAGTCATAGAATTACACAAAACTAATATAGCAGGAAATCCCTGTGTATAATATTTTTTATTGTAAGTTTTAATTATTGATAATAATAAATATTTTTGGAAAGTTTCTTACAATAGATTGATATAAGCATGAGACTTTGCTCTGTAAAACTGTAAGAAAAATACTTTACCCTACGAAAAACAACTATTTTATTAGTAGTTGAAAAAAAAAGAAAAAAATGAACAATAAAAATAAATATTTTGCTAATTTTCGATTAAATTGTGAATAAATTATAACTTCATGTGACTCCAAATGGAAAAGAAATTCTATTAACTTCGTTTATTTTTGTTATGTAAGTGTTTAAAATATGAATTCATTTTCCATAATAGTATTATATATTCTTGCATTGCACACTTTTACAGATTTTACATAAACATAATTATTCAATATTATATAAGCCTAACACCAAAGACCAAATTTTTCCATACAACCGACTCGCATGATAAGTGAAATATTACCTTTGTATAGACTTTAAGATAATCAATTGTTTTTTGCATTATAAAGCCTTACAACTTTAATCATAAAATATAAGGTATGAAATGTTAAGAGTCCCAATATAACATTACTGTTGCAACTCTAAGCTGGAAGCAAAATATGTGTAAAAAATACAAAATAATGCGTTATCTAGGACTAAAAGTAAAAAAAATCATAATACATAATTCACACAAAACACACTTGCATACAGTAAATACTTATAGATTAGTAAAAGCAACATCATCAAAAATGGTGAAAATAGAAAGACATAAATACAGAAATAAAAACGCGGAAAGAAAAAAACAGATTAAGGGATACAATAAATTTAATCAATACTTAAAGCACAAGTACTACGATAAAAAAAGTTTAAGTATTTACACGCATAGAGGCCACCCTACATTGACGACGTAAGACAATGAAATTGAGAAAAATAATAAAGATTCAAGATCTATTTAAAACTTAGAGATGTAGGTGACATTGTAAGTATTCGTAATGTAGATGTAAGGTTGCAATATTTCTTGCGTTTATATTATCTTATACAAAAATTATGTTTGATAGCTCATTTTAAGCAAACAATACTTTTTGAATTAAAAGATCATAAAAAATACTTAATTTATAGATGTGTAATATAATTGGTGAATACTGAAACTGACATCCGAAATTGTTAGCTCTTCTATGAAAATTTGAATATTACAGTATGAATCAAATAATAAATAGTATGGGTTATTGATCCACAAAAAGATAATGTAACAAAGATCGGAATATGTAGTAATAGTTTTGATTTTGTTGCAGTATTACAATTTTAGATACAAAAGAAACATGTAAAAATACAACAAAAAATAAGTTTATAGGGGTAAACAGAAAAATACATTTGATGAATGATGTGGAAAACGAAAGACAGACTTGCAGAATTACAGATTTAGAGATAAATATGTAGAGTCAAAGATAAACTAGGTGCAGACAGAGACAATCATAGATAGATACTCCAAGAAAAAGTTGTAGATTGGGGAACTGAGTGATGTTCAAACCAAAAATCTTTAATACAGTCTAAATATTTCTAAAAAATAAAAATATTTTAATACAGTCATTAGCACCGGTATGAAAGCAAAGATAAAGAAAGAAGTATAAACTTAGCCATTTGCAAACAGCTGTAAAAAAATAATAAAAATAAACTCAATATTAGAGATTTACCTAACGACAAGGACATATAGATGCAGACTTTTCTTAGAGTTGATCTGATGCAGTAAAAGTTAATGGGACATGGCAATGAAGTTTTATTTCGTGTATTTATAAATTTGTAATCAAATCTGTTTTATTAATGTTATTGTCCCGTTATAACGATTCGTAACATAAAAAATGTGCTTGTGAGTATCAAAACACTTATTTGAATAGACATTGTAGTGATAAGTCTCTCTATTCTTTATATGAGTCTCTTTCTAATTTTAGTTACTTTCTTTTACTATATGTTTAACAGTATGTATATGATATGTATTTATATATGTATATGACCCTTGTGCTATAAATTTTTGTTTTCTGACTCCAGTTATTTAATTTTACAATCTCTTAAGTAGTGTTTTTATGATACTGAAAATAAAAAAAAAAATATTCTTTTTAACAATGCATCAAACTTACTGAATCAAGTCTTCTTATATGAATTGTATACATTTGCTTTAGGTCATGTGGCTCACGAGGCAAGGTCTGTAAGAAGTATAACAGTTATGGAAAATTAAGATTTGTTTACGATTATTTAATGATTATAAGTCTATTCATATTTCTTAATAGCAATACACAACTATGACAGTGCCTGACATGACCAATCATTTAATGTGAAAGTTTTAACTTTTTATTACATAGTTGGTCAACTGTAAAGTATTTAAAAAAATTTCCAACTTGTATTAGGCTAGGGTCCAGGGGGGTTTCACCGCTGATCGTGGTCCCCTGAAACACCAAGGTTTTCTAGACGTATTATGACCTTTTGAATTAACATCTGCAAGGTGTTAGGCCGTATCGCGTGTTGCTTAATTGTTATTGATAAATTAAATGTTTCAAAGGCTATACAAAATTAACAACACACCGTTAGAAGAATAAAAACCAAACCAAACTATAACGTTGTCATTAATAAGTACGTTAGTTTTTGAAAAATCAAAAAATTATCAAGTAAATTGACAGTTTGGTTTCGAATAAAATTTTTCTTTTAAATTCACATAAATAATAATTGACAACAATTAAAAAAAATGTATAATATGAGTGAAAAACTTACATTTTTTAATTCTGCAAAAACTGGCGTATTCTGTAGAGGAAATGCTATAACTAAGGATGGTTTTAGTATTAATCACCTCGTATACAAAAAAGGTGTCAGCTTATAAACAAATTACTGGTCGTTTATTCGTTGAATTCTTTGGTATTTTAGCGCATTTAAAAATAAATAAGTGTTATTAAATTACTTTTATGACCTCTAATTGTATATAATATATCGTATTCTTTGAAATGTGAGGGTTTGCGACTAAAAATATTCATTTGAGGCCAAGTTATGATGAAAATAAGAAGCACGATAGGCACGAAAGCATGATTTTACCACTAAATATGCAATAATTTTTTTTTTTATATATTAGAGTGCTACACATGTGGCTCCTAATAAGGGCTCTGCTATGGGCACTTTGGAAAAGGAAGGGAAGAGGGATGGGAAACCACCCTCATTACAGGTAGGGGGTAGGGGAAAATAGGCAATCTTGCTGCGTGAAGGTCACCCATCACCTTCACGAGGAGCATTACGTGATGAAAAAGCACCCGTTAAAAATTCACAGAGGTACTTGACCGAAAAAGTCGCACTGGCCGGGAATCGAACCGCAGTCTCCCTCGTGCCGATCCACGATATAGTCGACTAAGCCATTGGACGCTCAATTAATAACTTTTTATCTCATGGACATTTTTTTATTTTTCAAAATCTGACGTACTTATTAGTGACAACGTAATAGTTTCGTTTGGTTTTTATCCTCCTAACGGTGTGTTGTTAATTTTGTATAGCGTTTTAAACATTCAACTTGTTAGTAACCGTTTAGCAACACTCGATACGGCAAAACACCTTGCAGGTGTTAATTCAAAAGGTCATAATACGTCTAGAAACCTTTGGTGTTCCAGGGGACTTTGATTGGCGGCGAAAGCCCCCTGGCCGCTAAATTATGTGCTATGCTTATAATGTGATGTCATGCTCATGAATTTTCAGAGATTCTCTAACACAGATATATATGCGAAATAATGGTGATTGCTCAACCTTTTGAGCTTAGATAACTTTTTTATAAAATGGCAAAAAATTGGTTTCATGAATTATGTTTGCACCTATTGATATTTACCAAAATTATTGATCGTATATGATACCTACAAGCCTATGCTTGTTTAAAAAATTTTTAATCAAGTCATTATGGATAAATTTAAAAAATAGAGATAAATAACAAAGATATATATTATCAACTCTCAGACCTTAAATGTACCGTCCATATACAGTTGTGTCGTTACTCGTAAGGCTTGTAACATGATGGCTGTAATTAAAATTACTCCACAACCACCATCAGTGGATGTACAGAATCCTTTATATACGTTTCTGAAGGGTTCGTAATTGTGTAAAATATTCGGCAACTCTGTTATCGATTGAGGAACTGGGGGATGATTCTGCCGTCGTTTTTTTTTCATCACCTCTAGCATATAAGCTTTGTTAACTCTAACGGCGATGAGAGGGTAACTATTTGGGATGATTAATTTAAAGTTATTTATGTAAAAATATTTTTGTAATTTTTGTATCTCAATAAAAGACCGTCATCGTAAAACTTGTTTAATGCTTAAAATGGATTTTAAACTTACGACGAAGTTTTCAAATTTTTCTAATACAAGTCTTAAAATGCTTACAATGTGCGAACAGAAACACGCAACTATATTTACAGATTTTTAGTTCAGATACTTAATAATCAAACTTGAACTACTCTATCTTGTTAAAAAATGGATGAATATGATAATTTACATCATATAATTTCTAAGTCATCACATCAAGCTGAAACTAGTAGCCAAATCTTTGTTGGAACCATCAAGCATCATTTGGTTAAGAGTTGTATATATTTTAAACATATTATTTAGCAATTTTTGAAGTAATATTGTAAGCAAACATTTATTTATAACTATTTCTGTAATATTTAGACGCTTTAAGTTGTATCTTGTGTTAAAAAAGAGACAATAAAACTCCTTTTGGACCGAATAACCAATGTTTGGTGGAAAGATATATTCATTTGATCACAAATAATGTATTTTTAGCAATTTTTAAAGGTTTGTTAAAGAGGAATCTGTTTTTTAATTTTACTGCGTGTATAGGACCAATTCAGTTGTGTTCAAAATAAATACCCATTTTGCATTAAAAAAATTATTCACAATCGTTAACTTTAGCGGAACGATGGGTATCGATAACGTTACAGTTAAGTAGCTGCATGAGGGGAGAGCATCTTTCTCTCACCACTCCGACTCCATTTCGGAGCCGTATCGGAGCGCCCGAGTAAGAGCAACCAGCCAGACACACCTCATACCAGCGGGCAGTCGATGCGCGACGCGCAAAAAGACTCAACTGTAACGTTATCATACCCAACGTTCTGCTAAAGTTAACGATTGCGAATAATTTTTTTAATACAAAATGGGTATTTGTTAGTAAAGTGTGCAAGTTTCAGAGTTCTACGCTTTTCACCGTCGCATAGGGATTTTTAAAAAAAAAAAAACCTTACTTGGCTCCACATGGTCGTATCATCAAAATTTTTTTTTTTTAAATTCGTAAAAAAATAAGTACAATGCATTGCAGTTAGTTATATATGTGCAAATTATCAAAATGCGTAAAAAAAATGCAAAAAAACGATAGAAAAAAAAAGTACTTTTTTCGGAGTCCGATTTCGGCATCAAAAATTAAAAAATTTTACTTACTACAAACATTGTATGATAGAATAAGTCTAGACAAAAAGATTAAGCCCTGAAAAATCGCTCCAGCATTATTTCCTGACGTCTATTGAAGTTTTTAAGAAAGGTGTTTTTTTTCGAAAAAATGCGATATTTCGAAAAATTTTTAATATTTTTGGCTAAAAAAACAACTGAAGGTTTGTGAACCAAAAATTAATAATTTGACCATATACAAACTTTAAAATCTCAAAAGAAAAAAAGTTATTAACAAATTAAAAAAAGACGATTTTCGATGGTTTTTTTAAGTTTTCTCAGCAACTACGCATTTAAATTATATTCAACGCGCGTCAATCGATAGGTTTTTTAAAGATCTACAACTTTGTCATTTAACTTTTCGGCATTGGAGGTCAACTTTTTTTTCAAACGCGAAAAAAGTGATTTTCGGACTTTCACGAATTTTTTAGGTTAACTCAGCCACTGAATAACCGAAAAAAAAAACGCTATGTTTCTTGAATCATTTTCTTCTATATCAACGTATTTTTTGTTTTCTGTTAACACTAATGTCAAATTTAACATTGAGCCTTCGTAGATTAATTGGCCTAAAAGTTCTGCTCTCTATGTGTTAGTTGTTATTAAATATCTGTTTAAAAATTCTGAAAATTTATTGACGTGGTCGTGAACTTAAATTTTGTTAGAAGTTCGTAATATGTTTTAATGACTAAGGTTCTTAATAACTGATGATTACAATAAATTGTTAAAATGGTAACAAAAATTTGCATTTTTTGATAATACTTACGTTATGCTGACGTTATCAAAAATGTTTGATAAGTTTGTATTTTCTTCGAGACATCTTCTTATACACTCAGCCTTAAACATCTCTTTTTGTACAAAGTCAAAATCTGGGTGACAAATATTATGAGCAGTTCTTTCTAGAATATGGTTGTTTTCATCAATTTTAAGCATTCCTACACAGTACGTAGTAGAACGACTTGAACACCGGAAGATATTTATGTTGTTGCTATCAATGTGATATTCATATCCTTCATAGTAGAACTTAAACGAATTTTGTCGTTTGCCTGGCAGTTGAATGATGTTTGCCTTTATAATAAAGTTACTTTTTATGTAATGCCGATTTTATATAAAAATTTTAATATTTCCAAAATAACTTACAACTTCTCTATCCATTTTGTTATTGTTACAATAAACTGTATAACGATATTAACTTGTAGTAAAAATCGGAAAGCAGGTTATATCAAATAATACAAGTTACAATGACAAGCGATAGGGACTTGTAAAAAATTCATTTCAAACAGAAGATGGCTAAAATAAAATACGATAGCAATTAGAAATACATTATGTAAAATATCTCTCAAAAAATCTTGATGTAGTTGAATTGAGGATACAGGAAAGAATACTAGAAATAAATATCTTAAAATCACTTTATTAAAAACTATTGAAACATGTTTCTGTTTTATTCTTATCAAAAAATAAATAAAATAAAAATTGGATTACTTTATAAATATTCGTAGGTTATCATACTGTTGAGTTTAAGAGTTTCTTTTTAATTAAAAATTTACGCAGACCTGCTAAATATACGTTTACAGAGATTTTTCTATTAGCTTAGCTAAAATAATTTTGAGCTGTTACAATTGCATATTTAACTTATAAAATTTTTCAAGTAATCAGTATCTATAAACATGAGTATAACAAATTAGCAAGTATGTATACAAAAATAGCTACTGCAAAGACTTGAAATCAGGCTTCATTTACTCGCAATCTCACCTACTATGAGAGAAAAAAAGAAAGAACTTAAAAGATTTTTAAAAAAGTAAAGGGGCCTAATATTTATGCAGCTATAGCTTCCTTTTTTTTATTCTATCGAAAAAATGAATGATAATGAAAATGTAGAGCCAAAATGGCGTAACAAAATAAAATTTTTCAGTTTTGTTTACAAGCTTCTTTCTAGTATCAGGTATGCTATGTGCACGAGATTTTATCTTACTAATATATAAAGCAAAGTCGCTAAAACCGTTGTAATCGCTAACCGCGAAAACTACTGAACCGATTTTGCTGAAATTTTGCATACCGATTCTTGACACTTCCTAGATGGTTTAAGTATGGTTTTTATCTTGAAAAATTTAATAACAATAGCAATAAATAAGCTCAAAGTTTTGCAAAAATACGCCAGCTTTTCACTTTAGTTTATTAGGATACGCTAGGTGGCGTCAAAATAAAATCGAAGCTACCTGCAACAGAATTGAATAAGTATGGTTATGATACGCCGGAGCGTCGCAAAAATCTCTGCCCTTGTCGACCACTAGTTCATCAAGCTGCATCGAAAATGTAGATGATCGTCGTGCAGCTGGGTACCCCGCTTACCGACGACGCTATTCTCCAACAGGCAACTAGGCAAGTAATCTAGGTCTACTATCACCTTGAACCTCCTAATAGATTGACGAGTGCAACCAATAAAAAATTTATTCCAACCGATGATGTCTCCGGTGGAGTTCCAGGAGACGTGTCTAGCCAGAGCATATCCTGCTCCAACCCTTCAGAGTTATATGGCCTTACCACAATCTGGCCTCGTGCCGTCAGAGAATTTTATACTCCAAATGTGAGCCAGGGAGAACAGCCCTGAGGGGCATGCGCAGCCATAACGGCTTCCTTCTCAGTGGTCGTGTCCCTAACGGCATCCCCACATTTCCCTGACTAACGATGAGCGGTTGGTGATCCGGGGAACAACCCAAAGACGAGATATTTTTTGATCAGTGGCGTACCTCCCTCATGTACGGTCTCCGTCCACATCAGAGACTCCAAGGATAAAAGTAAAGCTACCCGCAGCTGGCTCTCCATCATCAAGAATAATAATAAGGAATGGCTGAAAATTTCATTACTGGCCCTTTTCAGGGCCAATGTAAGCATTTACGTACCCAACTTAACAATTAATCTTATCGGTCCTTTTAAGGACCATCTAAGTTTAGATTACCTTGCCAACAAATACATTTTTACTTCGATTTCTGGAGACGATTCGTGAACTATAAAAGACTATGTAAAGCCGGCCACTATTAAACCAAGTCAGTCATTAACTAACAGACGTCAGGAGCAGAGTTGTTCGTCGCAAGGCTGGGAGCCCCGGTGACCGACGACCCTATATTACCCTCTCGACTCTAAGAATTTAACCAGGAATCACCGATCCTCTCCAAGGTCTGCGCTGGGCGAACCTCACAGCCAGCTAACAGCTATGAAGGGAAAAAAATTTTGCCAACGGGAGTCTCCAACGGGCAAGCATCACGAACCAATCTCTACTAATCTCTCCACCTTAGATCATCAAAACAACTAAGTCTGCTGAAAAAAAGGTGCTTTAGACACCAACTTCTTCGACGTTATATCAATAGACGTTAGCAAAGAGCACTATAACTAGCCCCAAAGCTTCGGACTTTGTAATTTTTCTCCCGATCAGTCTGGGACTTCAACAGCAGGCCGGAGTGAGAAGATCACCCTGAGCTATCCAGGCAGTCACAATGGCTGTAAACTTCAGTCAAGAAAGAGTTTACTCAAGAAGCTCACGGGTCTTTTTTAAGGCCATCGGACGTTGAACTACCTTGCCAACAAATATATTAGAAGTTAACAAATTTGACAGAAAACAGCCTTTAGGGGTCACAAAAGTCGTAAGTATGCCAATAGCCGCAAGAGGGTGCATTAGAAGGAAAACTTCAAATGTATCTAATGAATACAATTTTAGGTGTCTAGAAACTGACGCGGAATATTTATCGAGGTTAGAACAGCAGCGTCAAAATCGACAAATACAGAATCCATTACGTGAGAGATCAGCTTTTCATTGAACTCTTACAGTAATCTCTTAAATTTTTAAAGATCTAAATTTATATTTTTAAATAAGTAGAAAATGTAATTTTATTTTTGTCGTAAAAAAATGTAGGGATTAAGCTACAGGACTTTGTTGCCTTGGTAATAAAGTTGTGAAATAAGAGAAAAAAATTTTTTTTTTAATTTATATATTTTGGGAGTTTTAAATCTTAACAGCTTCAAAAAATAGCCATTATCATAAATTATACGAGAGAAGCTGCAAATTAATGATTCCTTATAGCCAATGATGGCATAAGGAACTCACGGTAAATTTCAGCACAATTATATTTTTTTTAATTTTAACAGCTTACTATTCGACCAAATAAACTGTATGAATTGCAAACAACTATGCTTTTAATAAGAAGATTTTTGTTCTGAGAAGTGTCAGGAATAAATGCAAAATTTCTAACTGAAAACGTTAAACATTACATGTCAACACACTACGGTGTTCTATTTAGTAAGTCAAGGGCGAAGCCGAGACGGGGGGCTGCTAGTGACATCATAAACGCTACGGATATGCCCTGTTACAGCGCGTAAGGTTAAATTGCGTACGCTAATCACTGATGCACTAGATTGAATAGTCACACAAAATAAAATAAAAAAAGTTTAAAGAAAATAAATTTACGTACTTATAACGATCAAATGTTTGAATCCAAGGCTCACTGCTGTTGAGAACATAACTAATATCGCCCGTGGAGTCAAATTTCTGCTTACATGCTATTTTACACTTTCACTTGCGCACACGGATTGGAAAAACATGAAAAAAAAAGGTACAAAAAATACAACACCTCTAGACGAACAAGCCAATGCAGCTAACAAAATACGTCCAGGATAAATTGATGCGTGGTGACAATCGTCTGGAGGAAAATTTTAATGTAACACCAAGAAAGGAAGTTGCTAGTAGACAGTCGCAGGGAAATAACGATGATCGATTAGGCTAAACATCTGAGCATCATAGAAAATTATTCTTGATGCCCTAACCGTACTAGATTGACGCTATCGATAGTCGACACCTTGTCAGCAGCACAGTTCAGCTCGATTGGAACAAAATTTAAAAGTTTTAGTTTAAAAAATTTCAAAGCTCATTAACCCAAGCCCTATAATCCAATTATTTTTGGTAACCCTAAAGTATATAGCCCTAGATACATTTAACATGATGCAATTTATCACGAATCATTTACCTCTTCAGTTATTAAATTAATAGGTTAATATAGTAATAATTACTAATACTAATCAGCAGGCAAACCAGGGCGTTTGCTAATCTCGTTAATATTTGATTAAGCATTAAATTGTATAACACAAGCTCTAATTGCGAGGTAACTCGGGCTATAGTTACTGATCACTTTATTATTTAATAACACAAGCGCCAATACACGGGGTAACTTGGAGTGCTTACTGGTCACTTTATTACTTTAAAAAGCATTACATCGTAACGCAAGCGATACTCACCAAGTAATTTAGGACACTTACCAGCCACTTTATTATTTAATAAAGAAATAATTAATAATGAAAGCACCAATCGCCAGGTAATATGGGGCACTGATAGCCTACTTTCATAAGATCCCTAAGTATGTCGTAACACAAACGCCCATTAACAGGTAACTAGAAACGCTTGCAGACGATTTACATAATTAATCAAGAAAAAGTGTTGATTTTCATAACTACTTAATCATTTTAAAATTAAGATTCTAATGAACCAAAAAAAAATAAACTCTGCCTGCAGTTTTATATCATGTATGTAAAACCGAGGGCACAAAGTGCCATTTTGTGCTTGTGGGCACACTTTGCACTCAGTTAATCGCTTTGGGCCCTAGGGCAGAAAAGTATTTTAGGCCCGGAGGGTGTAAAAAACTTTTCTGTCCGTGGGCCCAAAGTGATGACAAGGGAGCAAAGCAGCAGTTGCACTTTGTGCCCATGGTAAAAAATGGTAGTTTTTGTAGGTGCGAACCCTATTTTTCCCACCGAGGGCACACCCGACCCTCAAAATCGGCCGAGGTAGAAGTTAGTATTTAAGGAAATTTAATTGACATATTCGTGAACCTTTAGTACGTTTCATGATAAAAAAAATGTGAATAAATTATGCAATATACTTAACCTCTGTATAATTTGTGCATTTTTTCATTTCTATGTACAGATAAATCAGTTACAAATAAAAAGTAAAGTACATTTTTAAATGGGCATTTTTTTCAAAATATATATGCATTTTAAAAATTTCCAGCTTATTCTAAATATTTTTATGTCAATTAAGAGTTCTACTATTATTTTTGGTAATAAATAAAATTGGTAATAAGTAAAAAATAAAAATTTTAGGTCATAAAATCGAGATTATGACCATCCATAAGAAAATTGAACTTATCCCTTGCACTTGTATCATGTACGTTGCAGCTTTATAAAACTTTCCGAGTCGATAATTAAACGCTTTGTCGATAACTGAAGATACATGCTATTCTTCAGCGTTACGAACTATTATTTTTTATTTTGGGGAGATTAGATAGACAAGTTTACGAGCATTTAATACTGACATTTTATAAAAAAAATTGGAAAATTTTGTACAATACACTTAACCTACATAAAACTTGTGCATTTTTTCATATCTACGCACGAATGTATCAATTATCGATGAAAATTGAAGCACATTTGTATATGGGTCAGTCTACAGATAACAGAATTTTTTAAGCCAAGGACCTGCCATTTACTCTCGACCGACTCTCTTGCTCGATAATCTCCGAATGCATACAAATCTCAGCTCCTCCTATCTCCTCATCTTCCCTGCTCTTCCATCCTTTAGGTCCTTTACTATGAGGGACGCACGAACGCATAGCTATTATATATGCTATCGTACGTAACAGCCTGAAATAAACAAAGTCTAGAAAGGGACTAGAACTTTTTCTATTTTGTTAGTAAGCAAATCAAGTCATCCTTTTTTTGTGCTCTCTGAAAAAGAATTTTCAAAACTCACATAACGGGTAGCGTTACGGGATCTAAATAAAATTAGGAGTGGTACGGGCTCTGATAAAGTCGTCATAAAATCTGGATTGTGACGAACCGTAAAAAAATTAGATTTTGCCCTTGTCTTTATACCATGTACGTGACATTTTTATTTTAATCCATCATTTTTTGAGTCGATAACTCAAGGCTTTGCGAAAATATATAATATCTTATCGTTACGGACTTTCAATTATTATTTTTAAGAAATTTAATTGAAAAATTTTCAAGCCTGTATTATTAGCTTTCTATGTTAAAAAAATTGTTAAAAAATTTCGTAATGCACTTCCATATGTAGAATTTGTGTTCATTTTTGTTTTATATTTACGCACATGTGTATCGGTTACCTATGAAAAACATGTAGATGGATCACTTTATGAAGACATGAATGTTTTAAAGTCAGAAAGAGACAAAGACTAGAAAGAGTTGGTTATCGTGTTGGCCCTGGTCCTTAAATCATGGACACTATGCGGACACATATTCGCGAACTTGAAAAACTAAAGAATTTCGATTTGAGTGTCACGTAAGTGTACTAAAGTAGGTAAGGTTAGGTGCAAGTAACAGTAGACTTATCATTTTTAGCGTCACTCAACTGTGTGTATGCATAGCGTACGTATTACCAGCTATATTATAAAACAATAGTTACTGCAAGTGCCAATCACCAGATAACTTAACGCACTTACAGATCATTTTTAAATTAATCAAGCACTTTTTAATCTCATTAGCGTCAATCACCAGATTATTTTGAAGTGCTTGCCTATCACTTTATTATTTAATAAAGCTTTTGCTGCCTGGCCTTGATACGTAATATACACTTTTCGCTGTCCTACAATCTACAAAAAAAATGTATTTTGTACAGAGCTCTAATCCCTAGTACTGCGCTTGAATAAAAACCAATAAAAAGTCATCGATTTTACAATAGGATTTTTCTATTGGTTTCTTATCGGTATTTGCACCCATAAATACAAATAAAAACTGTAATGGTAAAAAACGGATTTTCATTGTAATCAGGACATGATTGAACAAAAATAATCACACATTATCATCTACCATCTGGATGGCACCACCAAAACGGAGGGACTAAAGTATTTTTCACAAAATTCTAATAAAAATTAATAAATAACTTTTTCTTCAATTTATACATAAAATACTTTAGTCTGTCCGATTTGGTGTTGCCATTCGGATGGTAGGACCTAAATTTGTCAATTTATTTTGTTGAATCATATTCTAGTTACAATAAACGATATGGAAAATCAATTATTGACCATTACAGATTTTATCTGGATTCACGGGTGCAAATACCGATAAGAAACCAATAGAAAAAACTTATTGTAAAATCAATTAATTTTTTATTAGTTTTCATTGGACCGCAATACTAGGGACAGGGCTAAAGAAAAATTAAAGAATTTTTCAGTGACAAAAGATGCATTAGAATGAGATGATAACTTGTCGTTAATTGGGAGATTTTATGATTTAGTAGTAGCAACATTTGCGGCTTTTTGCTCTCTGTTGGACGGCTTTATTTGCAACCATTCGCTGTATGCGAATCTGAAACAGTAATCTGAAACAGCACCACCTGCATAAAAAAATGGTGTGTTGAATAACACATGTAAATAGTCTGTTATGGGTTACAAATTTTATAAATTCATTTTTGCACTTGTATTTTTGACATAAGGGTACTCAGTGAGGATAATTTTTTTCAAACAGTTGTTTGTGAAGCCTTAAAACACTTTTTTTTTATAATTTACAAATAATTTTCCTGTGTACATACATGGAAAAAAATATGCTTTATGAGTTTAGCGATTAGCTCTCCCCATTAAAAAAATCTTAAATACTATTAACAAGATATTGAAGCACCATTTAGAAATATATTGAACGATCGATGCAAAATGAACACATAAGATGTTTTGCAAAAGTCTTACATAACTTTTACATTACTTATATTACATAAAGTAAAAATAACACTAGCAGCAGATGTACACAAGACTTGCAACAGAGCTTTTACGCAAGAAAGATCCCGGAAGCATACAGATCATCGTTTTACGCACTTTCCTTGCATAAAACTGTGCTACTATACGGATACTTTTGATAATATTTTTGAAGCCAGATTTGCTTTCTATGAGGCCAAAAGCTGTTTGGTTCTAAAGTGTTTATTTAAAAATCAATTAATTTTTATTGGCAATTTATGTGAGTACATTTTTTGCCATGACACGAGTGCAAGTGACTTTTTTCTTATATATCCAAGTATATATATTGTAGTCGAAGTATTACATAAATTTATATTGTATTATAATTTATACATATTTCATGAGACATTTTTGACATTGATCATATTATATATGGTCATATAGATTCACATGTAATTTTTCATTCTTGACATCATTTTTTGTTGCACATACGTATTCTTCGGCTGGCATACGTATCATAGACTATCATTCCGAGCCAGGGCACAGAAAAAACGAAGTGCCCAGACTGAGAATAGAACCTGCAACCCTTAGAAAAGTGTAGTTTTTGAGGCTAGCACGAAAACCACTGAGCAAATCCACTCCATAATATAGTGTTTATTTATGTATTTATTTTTTTAAACTATAGGGTCATACATCCAGCTCCTAATTAGGTCACTACTCTGGGCACTCGACACTTTGGAGAAGGCAGGGAAGGGGGGATAGGGGAAAATAGGCAATTTTGCTGCGCGATGGTTGCTAATCCCCTTCACGAGGAGCATTGCGTGTTGAAAAAGCACATTTGAAAAATTACAGATGTACTTGCCCGAAAATGTTGCACTGGCCGAGAATCGAGCCACGGTCTCCCGCGTGTCGATCCACAACCTAATCAACTGAGCCACCGTGCGCTCTAGTGTTTATTTGCTGAGTGCAAGAGTTTGGCGCCATCTGATGTCAGAATAGAGTGAACAGAGTGATTAGAAAATTAAAGAATTTATGTCTAATTGAGTATCGAGTCCTAAAAAGTTCAACAAGCTTGTATTTTTCTCTAACTTTGGGCATCACTGTCGTTATTTACCCCCTTTTAGAAGCTTCGAGCTTGAAAGTATAAGACAAATACACGTACATACAATAAAATAATCTTAAATAGAACTTGTGTAAAATAATTACAGCAGTTATAAAATGGGCTTGCCCTCATGCCAGAAATCAATCACTTAGGCAATTCTTGGGCGTCAATAATTACTAATGAGATAAATCAGGACTGTATAGTAAGTAACTTCAAGGTGAGTAACGGTTCAGTTAAATACGCCACTGCTAGAAAAGCGTATAAATATTCCACGGAAATCCTACATGAGCATGCATATTCTACACTAGCAATTTAAACATTCCGTTATTTAACATTTGATGATTCTACACAAGTAAAAGTGCGATGTAGAACAATAGATATATCGAAAGTATCTACATTTTGGCATGTTTAATGAGTGGAAAAAATTTTTTACTTATGAAGAACCAAGCGATGTAGAAAGTCAGCCAAACAATCGTATGTTTAACTCATCAGCTGTTCTACATGCTACTTATAAATCTTGATTTTGATCCAAATTGTTTTTAACATATTTTTATTACACATGTCAACAATTCAACATTATTTTTTTTAATATGTGAATAAATTTATGAAAATGTTGAATATCATCATTCAATTCAACATATGCTCTTTCAGCACGTTTTTTTCAACATGTGTTTTATCCTTTATACCCGCTTTTCACATTTCTACATTCGCATATTCATCATTTAGCATATTATTAAACATACTCTCTTTCTTCATAATATTTGTACTCTATGTTTTAAGTACTTGTGTCGAACTTTTGTCATGCTTAATATATTATGCAGAATACATTTGCGTCGAATAAAATTATGTTGAATAATTATTTGTGTATGTAGAAATCATTAGTTAATTTTGTATTTTTTAAGTCAATTAATGTTCTTAAACACTTAAACAATTACAAAAAAATTATATAATTAGAAGAACAAGTTTTTTCATGAAAAATCACACTAAAACTTCACTTCCTTTATAAGTCCCATCATCCATACTTTTTTAATTGCTTGTAAATCATTAAAGATATCCCGAAAAATACACTGAGAGATGTATCAAATGGTCTACAAATTATGATAATTTTTTTAACAACGCGTAATTCAAAAATCGTTTTCTTACCTTTTAATAAACAGAAAAAGATGTAAATACTATTTTTAGACGACATTTGGTGTCATAAGTATATTTATAATCATATTTGTATTTTTATGTAAGAAAAAACACTTTTTAGTTTGTTTACTAATATATTTTCAGTCAAAACTTATTTTGCGTACGGGGTAGAGAGAGGTAAGTAACAAGGTCACTAAAAGTCTGGAAGGGCGTTGCAGGTTAAAGTGAGGGGTACCAATGGGTCTGGACTAGAAGTAAGCAGAGCTTAAAAAGAAGGAAAAATAACACAATTTTACTTTGTTTCATAACAATAAAATGCTTCGTGCTATAGCAAGAGGAGCTACAGTATAGCAGGAGGAGACCTCATAAAAATGCAGCAGGAGGAGCTTTGGGGGACTTGTAAAATGTTAAACAAGAACAACATGATATAAAAAAAATTTACACACACCTGCCTTACACACACATACGTACAAAAATATATTCCTTCATTATATAGTTAAATGTGTACGGCTTTTCACATAAGTCTCCCTGCTCCTCCAGTTCTGGCTCACCGCCACTAAAAGATCCCTCACTGTCTTTTTTTGCTGCGGTATGGTTCATAAATTATTTTTAATGTATACTTCATTAACTTTTTACTAAATTAACTTTGTTTAAAAAAAGATTACATTAGTAAATAAGCTATTTAATAAGCAATCTTTTTTTTTAAATGGTTTTTTCTAAACCTCAGAAATTAGTGTATTTTAGCAAAGCAGCTTTTCAACGAAATATTAAGTTTTTTTACTTGTTTGAAATTTTTTTTAATAACAGTTAATAAATAATTATTTCAGCAATTTCTTAAAATTTTTATAACTTTTATGAACTAGAAAAAAAAAAATTTGGAACTATACAACAAAATAATTGGTTCTTATTCTGTTTCATTTTTCCACAATTTTTTCAATTATGATGGTTTTTCAACTACTCTATTAAATAAATTGGTACGATAGGATGGTTTTTCTTAACCTTGTAGATAAAAATGTATTTTAAGTATTAAATATGGGCTAGGAACACGTGTGAAGTAGAAATTGAGCATATGTGACAGATGCGAGCATGACGTTAGAGATGTTGGCCTGCCTACATATTATTCGTATTGTATGGAGCCATAATATATTTTTGATAATCAGTCAGTTCTTAAACATTGAATTATTCATAAAAACTACACCAGATTGACATAGGTATACTTATTGCAACGATAACTGCAGCACCTTTGTATACAATAGCGTTTTGTAGAAGTTGTAGTTGTAATGATTCTAATATTGTCTGTCATATAATTTTATATGAGTATAACCTTATGCTTTGATACCCAAGCTTTTACTGTCTACTAGCTTAAAAAAAATTTTTTTCTCAAACCAAGATTCTTATTATGTTAAAAAAAGTTCTTTTAGAGTTTTCAGTTTGCTTACCTATTTCTCCCTACCTCCAAACAGGCGTTTTTATTTTTTGTCCTGGACATTTGAAAATTTAATGAATTTAGAGGCTAAATTTTTTTTCTGAACACTCAAGTCTGCTTAATGTCAAAGCTTGATTAGAACCCTTAAAATTTATTAACATCTGACATTTAAGTATCATCATCTAAAATAAAGAAAAGTGTACTCACTGTACTCGACAGTATCATGTCGTAATAGTTAGCTTACAAAGTCTTACAAGGTTAATGAATTAATATGAAGTTAATAAGCTTATAAGTTTTTATGATAATCAATTACCTTTTTTTTATCTTTATAATATTATTAATTTTCTTCAGACATAATATGTTATACGTGCCTAAAATCCAGTTGAAAAATACTAGTTAGAAAAAAGTCTGGAATCGAAAAAAACTATTAGAAATTCCTTATGTAATTATTGAAAGAAAGAAAATGAATCTACTTTATTAATTTAGAGAAAATTAATAGAACTGTAGTTAAATAAAGTTCAAACATCAATGAATTATTAATGAAATTTCTATTCGCATCAGAAAATTCTAAATGTTCCAAACTAATTCGTTACGTACAGGAATGGAAATGTAATGTGGTTTTTATAAATTAACGTTTTACTATGGAGAACGTCCAGCCTTAGCTTATTGTCACAACTGTTTATTTTCGTACCACTTAAGATACTTAAATGTCACAAAAATATGAGAGTTTTTATTTGCTAAACAAAACCGTTTTAAATTTCTTAGAACTTATTTAAAGTATAAGTAATCAGTTACAAAAATAAAATAATCAGCCAACAAAGCGATTAAAAGTATTACGACAGGTCATTATTTAGATCCTATTAGAAATAAAAATTATTGAGAGAATTGCTGACTAGAACGATCCAAGGTGTATCGAAATTTTTCTATTAATTAAAGTAACCTCGTGGAAAAAGGACTAAAACAGTGGCACATTTTTGAAAATAGTGTTATAATACTTTAGAAGCTTGCAAATAGAAGATTGTTACTTCTTTTAGAATATAAATTAATCATCTTCTGATAATAATTCAAATGTCAATAAGCATTCATTAATATATCAAATGATTTATCTAAATCGAAAACAAAAAAATTACCAAAAAAAAAGAACATTTGAATATTTAATGTAAAAATATTTTAATCACATATCTACAATTCATTTTTTTATTGAGTTTGATGATTATTCATCATTGACATTAAGTATCAACCATTTTTCCTTGTCCACAAAAGAATTAATATACATGATTTTTTTATGTGATTGCTATGTATACTTATACAACTAGAATTTCTAAATGAAAAAAATAAAAGAAAATTCCTCTTTAATTAAGAACATTTCGCATTCTATCTCGAAAGGTAAGTATCAGATTTAAATTCATTAATAGAAGTTGGCAAGTGGAGCAAGCTAGAGGTGTCAATCATAACCAGTGTCTGTGTATATAATACTTTATTATTGTAATACGAATATTTCACATATTTTTTCGTGCTGCAATAGCAACACCATAAAAAAATCATCTTTCCCTAAAAATATAAACTTTAGAAAAAAGTTATCCAAAAACTTAATCAACTTATAACAAAATATTCCAGAAAAAACAAAGAATCACCAAATAACATTTCCTATTTCGATTCATAGTATTAAAAAACATAAAATTAATGTCCATAAATCTAAAAAATAATATTATCAAACTGGCTATACTGCTACACTTCGACAATAATAAAGAATCTATTATTAAAAGTAATAAAAAAAAAATTATTTAACAAGGCTAACTGCATATAAATAATACATGAACGATGCGAATAATCGAAACGAAAATGATTACAAAACTAAGTATAATAATACCTATAACTGTGACAATAACGAGGGCAATAATAATAATGAGTGTGATGATGATGACGATAATGTTGGTTATTAAATTTATAACGACGAAATCTTTAATAATAATAACAATGGCAATGACAATTATGGTTTTAATGATGAGAGCAATAATTATCATAATAAAAATGATGTCTTTTATACTGTAAGCAATATTCACAATAATAAAAATTATAATAGATATAAATATAATGATAATGATACAAAAGGAATAACAATGGCAAAAATGACAATTATTATTATAATTTTAATGTAAATATTTGAGATAATTATAAAAATAAAATAACAAAAGACATGAATAAATACAATGGAAAAAAAAAATAAAATAAAAAAGGGAATAAAAAAGAAAGATTAAATATGAAAATAAAAAAAGGAATTAAATAAAGGAAATACAAAGAAATGAGAAAAATGTAATAAAATAAAATATGAAAAAAAAATAAAACAAGAAACAAAAAAAAAAAAAATCTAAACAAGAAGCAAATAAAAAAATTTAAAAAAAAATTAAAAAAAAAAAAAAGGGAAAAAATTATAAAGGAAATTAAAACAACAAACCAGGGGGTCTTAATGGGTCATGGGACCCACGGTAAGAATAAAGTTTTTCAAATATGAGATGAGTATCGACACAATTTCTCAGGTAACAAGGGGGTTGCCAGACCCACAGGAAGAACGAAGCTCTGTGAACGATAGTACTGCATTCATGTTGTTTACTGAAACAAAAACTTGAAAAACGAATAAAAAAAAAAAAATAGTTGACTACTCACAATGGCTGAACTTCGTGAGTACTGTCTTTATGCACGACGTTCTCATGAAGTTAAACTATCGTGAGTAGTAAACTATTTTTTTTTTTTTTTTATAGGTGATTGAAGGTGTTTGAACATAGTGTTTGAAGAACAAACTTGTGTACTGACATTGCAATACTTGTGGTGTGTTTAGTTTGGGTCCTACCACACAATTATAATTATTAACTATTAAACGATAATGCAGAGTAATGACCAAGGAGGACAGTAAAACTTTTCACTGAATTTTAATGCGTTTGCTTGGCTAAGCATATTTTAAAAAGGTTTTGTGTTGAAAAGCTCATTAGATGTCTGTAAGAATCGCGTGATTGCGGCAGTAATGGGTACACTCAAATAGCATTGTTCTAAATCTTAAACGGAATGTAGTTTTTCTATTATTTCGTGATTAAAGTGTCCTATGAGAGGAATAAAACGTGTGGAAAAAGGAGTTGTGACCCGAACTACCCAAAGAAATATTATATGTTGGAAGATGTATCATGTCAAGAGCAGTTTGTCTTTTAAAAATGCCTTATGCCATTATTATTTCAGAAAAAGTTACACTTTTTATGTTAAGGAAAATATTTTACTTGAACAGTCTACGTTATATTTTCACTAAGGGGCTTTGCCCCCTGCACACTGCATTTGACAACCTCCCAAACTTTTTTGATGAAAAATATTTCTAATATTCTTGTCTTTAATACTTTATCTGAATTGAATGATTAAATTTTGAAAATAAATCCAAGCTCAAATAAAAAAATCAACCTCGATTAGCCTATAGGGTGCTAGATGCAGTCAGGGCTTATCAACTTCATCTTATATGTACATATTTAAATGTACCACTTTTCTTTCCTTACGACCAATCAGATCACGACGTATTTTGTCGACAGTCACGTGATACTGATTCTTTCAGGATGGATTTAATTCAAATATATAAAAATTCTTGTATTTTTCTATTTGACTAGCTTAGTAAAAAATATTTTACAGGAATAAAGCTATCCTTCACCACCAATAACTCAAGAGGCTCCTTTTACTTTTTTCAGATCCTCTTGCATTTTAAGTGACACAGAGAAATTTTTAATAAAAAGATTTTCTTTAAAACATAATTCACGCTTATTGTTAAACTTTATATGAGTTAGCATGATTTTCTTTCTATTTTGGTAAACGATAAAATACTTTATGTTAAGAAAAGGTCTGTTATAAATACAGTTGGTGTATAGGGTACTTTGAAGAAAGTAACGTGGAGAAAATAAAAGAAAATGTTTGATTTAATTTTGTCAAAAATAATTTTATCCCTACGAGTGTTTTCTGCCATGGCAGACTGAAAAAAAAAATTTCAAATGATAGTTATGAGCAAACATTTGTTTTGCTATCATATTTTGTTCATTTAAATTGTTTCTGGTATAATTTTCTATACATAAACTATTAATATTCTTACATTTAAAAAGCATTGCATGAAGCTGACTGTGAGGAAGCACGTGTCTTTACAGTACAATTTTAACTAACCCAAGCTTTGGCACTATGATTAAGTAATTGTCACAAAAAAAGCTAGACCAACCGAAAATGTTTTCTGTATAGTCCTAATAATAAAAATAAATTACTCACACTATTCAATGTGATTCTTGGTCTGCACACTTTCTTTCCAGTTTCATTTTTAGTTGTTATTGCTACTTTAAAGATACTTAAAAATAATGCAGTAATGCAAAGTCTAGGGCAATAAGACTCACTTTTGAACAAATAAAAGTGTGTGAGTTTATAAATAATTTTATTGAGTTTTAAGCTTAAGACATGGTGACGAGCCTTTACGTGTAGACTTGAGGGTTCAGAAAACTCATATCCATATTATCATTCATGCGGTTTTTTTTTAAAAGTTTTGCATAATCTTTACTGTAATAAGTATGTTTAATTTTTTTTAGTGAGCTTAGAGCTTTTCGTTTAAGATATAAAATAATTTACTGTAAGTTGTTAAAATAACTTCATGAAGGTGAACATTTTTACTTTCTTGATCTTTATGAACTTTTTTATGAATGTATTATTATTTCTCAGGAAAGTTGAATAATGTCATTTTTCTATTTTTAATTTTGATTAACAACAAATCAAATACTTTAACTGTTATTTTTTGTCTGTTACCCGTACTTAATGACTGGAATTATTCACCTGAAACCGCGTCATAAACGAATTGAAATCGCTCTTAATGCCATTGTAAGTTGAATCATTTAATGTTTTGTGTACAATTACTAAAGCTTTTTTTTAAATTATTAAGACTGTTAAACATAACGAAATGATCTCTGAAATATGTTTCCTAATTTGTTATTATTTTATTTTCTTTCTTATCATTGCAAATAAATGACAAAGTTGTTTTAATTCATCCATGATTATAGCACGATTTTTCTTAACATTTACAAATTTAATTTAGCTGTAAAAAAAAAGTTTCTACTATCTTTTTTATCATCTCCATCGAAAAATTTTTCAAGCAGATTGTTGAATTATGTGACCTTTAACTGCGACTTTTTTCAAAATTTCACTTTGGGATCCACTTTTCTGACTTTGAATTAAGAACAAGAACAAAAAAAAAACGTAAAGAAACATTTTGTTTGTGCCCCATTTAAAAAATTTGTTTATCTTTGGGGGCCTGTGTAATAGATGATATCAATTGTTTTTAACATTTGAGAAGATTCTGCTCCATTTATGCAATTAGGAATTATAAAAAAAAGGAAAAAAATATTTCTAGTCCTTAGAGAAAACTATGTTAATTAGATGATACATTACTCTTTGAATTATTAAGCCACATGACTCACATTTTAGAGTTGGAAGTAAAGTAGTTAGAAAATTAGTGCGTGAAGTCCACAGGGGGTGAAGCGCACTCGTATATATACTAGTAGAGCTCCACCCATTTTATTGCACTGCTCGCTAACTTCTGGACCATCTTGTCAAGTTGTAGAATTTTCTTCAGGTTTTTTAAGAAAAATAGTTGTTAGATAGTTCTTCAACTAAATTTATATTCATTTAAGATAATCTTCATGCTAGCTGAGCCCCCAGCCCTTTTGTCTCGTTTTTAGCATATTATAAGTAAGAAAAGTTGTCTGTACTAGTTTATAGCAAATACTCAATGGTTTGTATTTTAATTGAAAACTCAGTGGTTGTTCTCTAGAAAAAGTTGAGTTGTTTTCCTCTGTACATTCGTCTGGTTGAGGTAAGTAAATAACTTATTAAATTTCTGTCAAATTTTATGAATAATAAAAACTATTAAAGATAAATAATAAGAGATAAAACACTCAAATATTTATACGTATAGCAACAATCAACTATTGAAAATTTTGAAAAAAACAATGTTGTGTTGAAGAAAACTGTTTATCAGTGCTGTTAGATGCAGTTAATGAGAAAATTGCCAAATTTTAAATTCCTTCTGATTGGTTAGCAAACGACAATTGTTTAAAAACTCATAGTGATACAATTAATACATCTTTGAACAATGTTATTAAAACAATACGTAATAGATAGACTTTTTCATAAAAACTTTTTGAGTAATATTAAAGGTGATGTTGAAATTTGTTACAACTTCAACTATTAAACCCATAAAAATGCTAATTAAACAGTTAACCATATACATTTATATCTTTCTCTAGAAGTTTTTAATATTATAATTAAAGGCTTCCTACCAATTAAATAACATTTTAATGTTAAGTTAACTTTCAAATCGATAAGGAATTTGCGCATAGTTAATGCGTTACGCAACATGACAAGATAAATACTTTTATCAAGCAAAAATAATTAAAGGTAAATAGGTAGACAATAAAATGTTCACTCCACAAATCAATCTGTAGGCATAAAATTCTTTATAATTACTCTCCATTTTATGTAGAAAACACTTCTCATTTGTAATACTCTTTTTTTCTCACAATTACTCCTTCCCCAAACATATAACTCGGCACAATATATTCTGTATAAGGCACATTTGCATAAAATATGTGTTTATATGTCTGCATGTTATATATGTTTTCATTGTATGACTTGGATTATACGAAGAAGTATTACATGAAAAGTGCTGAATAAATGTTTTTTAATTGATTACGATAAAACACTTGCAGTGATATTAACTCATAAAATTTTTAATTTTCCGGCTCCTTTTTACATAAGATTCTTCTCTACTTTACCTACAACCTATTGTATTAATATTTTTCAGTTTACTTGAGTGTACTTGCATGAAAAAAATGATATTTATTTTCCTGTTACTAAATTTTTATTTGTAAAAGTATATTGATATACTTTCTGCTCTCAACTCAAATGTCCTCCACTACTCATTTGTCTGTAAATCTTAAGTTTGTATTTAAGATTATCATGTTTGAGTTAAATCTATCGCTATGCAACCTGCATTATTTAAACCTAGTATACGTTCCTAGCATACCTTCCTGTTGCAAGTTTCGACTGACGTGACGTTCAATAATTTAGATCATAGAGTCAGCTTATAAACAAAATGAAAGTAAGACATTGAAGTTATTTGGCTTCGATCTAAGAGAAACATGTAATACCAGCACAAAATAAAAAGGTATTATGCCAAAATGGTAGTTTGAGAATTTAAACATCTTAATATATGTAATAAAAGATGTAAGACACATGAGCTTCTGTTTAACAACACAATACAAAAATAACATGATTTCATCTTTGTTACTACCATTAATCTCTTTATAGTTCTAGTACTCTGTCAAAAAAATCAGAACAATAATTTTGCTTTTCATTGTTTGTATAGATATGCTTTTGGCACTTTTCGTTTACCAATTAATTATTAAGATTATCGGTAAGATGTTAACTCTTCATTGTACAACTTCATGCGAAACAAAGTTTCACGTTGTTTTTATATTGTCAAAATATTTTTTGATGTAGTAGAGTCATTCGACAGAAAGTGTTGAGGGCTATAAGAATCTTCTGAAAATGTTGCCATGGTAGTCAAAAAGTATAACTATCAGTAGGTTTAACTGAAAACAAAAAAGATATGGAGGTAAAAAGTTTTGACAAAAAAAAGTTTATTTATTCGTGTTATAAAGGCTTGTGAGTGTATCCTGATAAGGTCACAGAATTGAAATACACAATTTAATGGTATTAAAAGAGAATAAAAAGAAAGAGTGGTGCAATGACAAATGCCAGGAACACTTTTCTACAAAAGCGTTCATATTATTTTACTGAGAGTTATAGAAGATATTGAATTTATGACTCAGCTTTCAAAAAATTACTACAGAGTGTAGAAGCAAAAAAACATATTTTGTTGTATGGCTCTATCACAAGCATTAATAGAAACCTTTTTATTGTAACTTTTAGAAAAGTATGGTATTATTAATATTTTAAATCAGTTTTAAATTTAATCTTACCCATTGAGTAACATATCATTAGAATTTCTATACCAATAGTTGACTGCATTTGGATGAGCTTCGACACGACATTCAAGAAGAACATCCGTCCCCAATGGTGCTCCAAGTAACTGGTTTAAGGTTTGTACATTTGGCAGAACTGTAAGGAAAACAGTTGAGTTTTTTTCATTCAACAATACTATTTAGATTTTCACAATAAAAAAAATGAAACATACAATTTACTGAAAGAGTAACTCTTTTACTCACTGCAGGATGAACCTCGTTACTAGCAATACATAAATAAGTACCCATTTGCTGTCTATCCACTCGATGAAAGTGTAATTCAGACTCATTAAATAACTTGACTGAAAGCAAGTTACTATCTGAAATCAATTATTATTATTAGTAAAGAGTACTA
Organism: Copidosoma floridanum; assembly: GCF_036245765.1. Lineage (NCBI taxonomy): Eukaryota > Metazoa > Arthropoda > Insecta > Hymenoptera > Encyrtidae > Copidosoma > Copidosoma floridanum. The sequence goes on along the minus strand of NW_028321898.1, from coordinate 1,528,760 downwards.
CAAAATACTTATTTTTCTACAACTTCACAGTTTTATAGGTATTTTAATATTTAATTACACACAACGTCGTTAGAATTTTGATTTATTTATGTTCTAGGTAATCTAGTAGAAGGCTGTTGAATATGGTTGTCTTATGCTTACAACTTCTCTGTACGAAAAATAAGATTATTGAAAATAATTTAAAATTTGTCAATATAATGCGATAGTTATCTTACTGATTCAGGTGTATCAAATAATGCGACAAAATATTGTAACTAAAATTCAAATTTCGTTCACTCACAAATCCGAGTAAACGCACTCGACGGGCCGCGCCGTACGAGTGTCTAACCGACACTGAGAATATCATACGTATACATACGTATTATACATGTGCATGGGTATACATGATGTTTATCAAATACGAGTAATTGATTCGGGAAGATTAGGCAGCAATCCAACATGATCATACAAAAAAAAAAAAAAAAAAAAAAAACACCTACGGTATACGTAAGTGAACGTTGTTCAAAAAAAGCTATCAAGTTTGATTTTTAATAGTATGAAATAAAAGAGAAAATTTTGTATTTAAAGTTATAATTTAAAAGTAATCAGCAGTTATATGTTATAAGACGGCTTATCTATTCTTCTTATGTTATTTTTCGATAAAAAAAAGTGAGATTGATACAACAATTGTTTATAAAGCCTTAACTCACTCACATCATTACTGGAGCTCGTAAGTTATACTGAAGTTTTTTATCAGATAGTTCTGTATGAAAAGCGTTGTTAGGAATCAATTCTGTTTTGCTGAACCAACGAAAATGGCACCCTCTCAAGAAAAAATGAAGGACTAGTGAAAACACTCGATAATAGAGATTTCTAATGCTTTTTAAAGTCTTACCCTGCATCAGATTCTCAAGTAGGGGATCCCAAGGTCAAGGCTTATATGACTGATTGTACGTCTTTTGGCGTATTTAGAAAGCTCAGAAGAGTTTAACGAGCTAGTCTACATCAAATATCTGCCCACGGCGAAGTGTTTCAGGTAAAATTAGCGTTTAAAGTAATCGTCTACAAAACCCTATGGCTAGTACCTCAGTGTTAGTCATAAGTTATTAGTATCGGTCTAACCGACACTGAGAATATCATACGTATACATACGTATTATACATGTGCATGGATATACATATTGTTTATCATTCTAGTTTGAAGGGTGACATTGCTGTCGTTACTTGTACACAAAATAAAATTTAAGTAATAAGTGTAAGATGGAATTTTTTTGACAAAACTTTATTTCATCAAAAATTCGTTCAATAACTTTTAGTATTTTTTAATTGATCGCACTAGACTTTAGAACCAATGCCTAGGGGCGACGTAGTAACAATCGTTTTTTTTACAATTATACAAGGATATCGGTCACGTAATGTTTGATAAGAGATTTTTTTTTTTCATTATTATTTTTTAAAACGCTATGAGGAAAAAATAGCGTATCGAAGCCAATTGTTTTGAATAAAACGTATAAGAAATACATTTCATCTTGTATTTTGCAAATTTCTTGCACTTCTCCCACTTTAGGATTATTTTCTTCAATACAAGCTACTATTACAGTTCCCAATTATTACAGTTACATGATTAATAAGTACTTTAGTTAAACAACAGTTGTCTTTAAAAAGAGGAAAAAAAGAAGAAATAATATTATTGGACGCGATAGTAGCGTATTCGATATTTAGTTTTTTGTATGATATAAAAAAACAATTCCATAACTTTAAGAGATATCTAGTAGCAATAGTTTTTAAAATATTTATCTTAGAACTTTGAGCTTGTACAATTGCTTTTAGCTCTTGGTGCTTGGATTCAAATCTCAATCTAGAAATTTTTATCAGAGGACCATTTTGTAATATTTTACGAATATGATGAATTGGCAGAAAAAATTTTGGTTTTAAATGGTCATACAAATTTAAATACAATTCATGGTGTTCCCTTGTATAAATCTCTAGCTGAAAAAGATCGGTCTTAGTTATTGTAGGAGATGTTAAAATGGTGGATGATATTTCGTAAAAATATTTACAATTGCCATGCGTTATCAGAATGAGGCACTTTATTACCTGCAATCCAACCAAAATTTCTACCAAAAAACAGTGATTCTGCTAATGATATTTTTCATTTTTGATATTTTTTAACATAGTTCATATCAATCGGCAACGGCACGTTTGCATTTGAAGCACCAAAATTTAAGAACTCGTTATTTATGAAATCTATTGTAAAATACTTGTAATATATTAGTCATCTTTTTCTGCTCAAGTAACAACACTTTCGTAAAGAAATACTGTCCTTTGAAATCAGCAATGTCTATCACGTGTACGTCCATGTATACGTATGATATTCTCAGTGTCAGTTAGACACTCGTACGGCCCGTCGAGTGCGTTCATTCAGATTTGTGAGTGAACGAAATTTGTTCCTCTGAAAGCTGAGTGAGCGCTCGGTACTCACTCAGCTAGTTGGGTGTTGACACACCACCATGCTGCTGAGCGCCAAACGTACACTGTGCACGTAAATGGAAAGTATCTCTGAGTGTACTTAGACATTATCTTCAAGGAGAGGAAACCTTGACATCGATTCCAAGAAAAAACAACGTGGGGCTCAGGTCAATCACAAGGGATACCTCGTGCTTCAGCACCTTATGAACCGCCTAAGACCACCCTATGGTTGGAGCATGCCATTTACATTTTCTTGCTTCATGTCCGTGTTTCAGGTTGTAACAGAAACCCATTTTGGTGAAAGTGGTAAGATGGACCTGAAGGTCATAATCAGAAGGTTCAATTTTACTTTGTAAGTTAGAGTTTTACGGAATCTAGTGACTATCCCTGAAGATAACAAGAGTACCAGGGTGCATCTGAAGGTTTATTCTCAGAAAGTGAGCTTAAGCTCTATCTATTAGTGTTCTACAGCATTAAGTAACTATTTCTAAAGGAAAATAAGCGTGTCAGGATGCACCTAGAGTTCATCCTCAGAAAGAGAACTTTAAACCTATAATTTAGTTTTTTACGAGACTTATTGATTTTTCCTGAAAAAAAATAGGAATGTCAGAATGCACCTGAAGGTCATCCTCAGAAAGTGAACCTTAACTTTACTGATCAGCGTTCCATGACACCTGGTGATTGTCCCTGAAGATAATAAGAGTGACAGGGTGTACCTGGAGGTTATCCTCAGAAATTTAACCTTTACTTTGCTGATTAGAGTTCTATAATACCTAGTTACTGTTTCTGAAGACGAATAAGAATGTCAGGTTGTACATAGAAGTTTTCCTTGAGAAATAAACCTTAATTCTATTGACAAGCTGAGTGTTCTACAGCATTTCCAAAGTACTATGGTGCCCCTAGAGGTCGTGTACAAAATATACTTGAACATTTATTAAAAATACCCAAGAAAAGTAGGACACACTAGGATGCGTCTAAGGGTCATCTGTAGAAAAGTGCCAAGGACGCCGAAGTTTTTCACGGGTTTAATATGCATTACCTAAACATCAAGCTTAAGATGGGGACATCGGCAGTCCATTCATCTAATGATCTTTAATTTGTGGCATACGTGACTCCATGGTCAAAAATTTATAAAAAACCTTCAGCATTTGATAAGTACATCCTAAAATATGATTATCGAATTTACAGGCCAACGAATAGTAGAACTCCCAGTATGAAAACTTTTGTACGATTTTAACTAGATAAAACTACAGCTTGACAGTTCTGAGCATAAAGTTAACGACACAAGCAACGATCAGATTGCGTCAGTAAGACTTTTTATCATCAAACCTAGAAGAACTAGCGAAAAGTCATATGCATTAATCAACTTGATTCCTGAGTTCAATGAAAATTCCGATTGCTATATTTACTACAAAATACCAAACTCTGAAAAAATATGTTAATCAGAAGAAGGAAGATCTTTTTGGGAAAACTAATAAATTTGAAATCATCAGAAATGCTCACAATCAAACAATGTGTAAAAACTATTCAACCCTAGACCAATTCTTACCCGAGCTTAAAAAGTTATTTTCTCCACCAATAAGTCTAACAAAACTTCATGCAGAACAATTTTGACGGTCCAGGGAATGCAAAAAACTGCATCTGATTATGGACTGAAAATGACTAAGATTTTACAGACCATAATCCATCTTATTGTTAAAGATGGGCCTCCTGAAGCCGTTGAGATGATGATGCAAGTAACTGTTCACACCGCTGTAGAGGTGTTCAAGTTGGGTTTGTACCAGGATATTCAATTCCAAATGTCTGGTCATACGATATCTGATCATGAGACTGCTATTATCCTTGTAAAGGGAATGAAACATAAGAAAAATTAAAAATGGAAACTGCGAAAGCTTTTACTATACACTAGAAATAAGCCTTATAAAAGATTACTTATTACATGAACTATGATAAAAAAGGGTGATTATCTTTTTTCATTGATACTCAAAATGATAATTAATCTCAAAGTAATCAAGTTCATGATAATTTACTCCACGCTAGTAATCATCAGAAAAAGTTAGAAGTGAATTATAATGTTTTTAATTGTAACAAAATAAGACATTTTGCGTTAGAATGGAAAAAAAACTATTGCAATTTTTATCTTCTCTCCATACATAAGTATAACCATTGTAATAAATGATAAAAGCAAAAATGATCAACTAATATTGAGAATTTAAACTTGACCTAGGTCTGTTGTATATGGCAGCAGACCTCCTGTCAACCTTACCAGACACGTACAGAACCGAGCCATTATTGCTATCAGGACAACACAGAGGTCAAAATATTCCACAATTTTTATAAAAAGTCCTAAATTGAGTTACTGATTCTGGTCCAGAATGAAAAAAAAATATGCAACAAAAATTTTATAGTATTTTACAACTTACTCTTAGGATTTTTGGAAATTAGTCAAGGGCTTGTAAGAATCTTAGGTTGAGCTTAACTTACTATCAACAATATAAAAACTTCAGCGTATATGGTGTCAAACGACTTTCCATTACCCTTTAATAGAATATTAAGGGTAAGCTTCCTAAAAACACATAGAGACGTGCATTTTTTCAGAGAAGAAGGTTATGGTTAGAGCACAGCCAATAACTTTTACTTCCCTCCATAATTTATTTTAACTCCCTGCTAGAAGCAAATCCCTACGTTATTTTCACGTTGACAGTACAGCCAAGTGGGATGCGTACCTGCCAAGATTGAATGCTGCATCTTGCGTGTACGTGGGTGAGTGACTTCTCAGACTTGTTAGTGGATATGCCAACCTTCTCATTATAAACAGCACTTCTAAAGACATTGACATGACTATACCCCCTAATAACTCTAGAAATATATAACGACACTATTATACCTGCCCGTTCTACAGAAAAAAATTCTAAGGAGCAAACGCAACTTATTCGACAGAAGTCTGATTCCTTCTATAACTCACTAGAATAGATAATTTTTAAGTAAGCTAACCCATATGAAAAAAAAACAGTAAAGATTAGTTATCGATTTCCACGCTCTAAATAAAAAAAACCATTACTTCCGCAAATTTTATCCGACATCATTACAATTCTAGAACAACTAGATGGCTCTAAGTACTTCTATATCCTGGATCTCGCCTATGGCTTCCATCAGGTGCCAATAGACCCGAATGATGCACTAAAAGCTGTATTTTTACCCCTTTTCAGTACTTACGTTATAAGATTATGGCTATGGACTTTAAGGGGGCCCCTGAAACTTTCCAGGAGTTATTTAATCAGATTTTGAGTGACCTTCAGGGTATTAAATTGCGTGTAAACATGGACGGTACTATAATTTGTGTAACTTCACTTTATAAAAATAACAAAAAGTTAAAGAATATTAAAAACCACAAGTAGGTATCAAAAAGCATGACTATTGATTTACATTATTGATTACACAAGTCAATATTTTGCTATATTGATGACAGCCTCTTTAGGATTACAGATTTACAATCGTAATCGAATAAGAATTTAGTAAAAAATGAACAAAAGTAAGACATCATTTAGTACGTACAAATATTCTTTAGTGTAATAATAAATCATGTAGGTGCAATGAGATTTTATGAACTTAGTCACAACAACAATCATGCTTTTAAAATTTTGTTATATAATACTTACAAAAATAAAAAAAAAAAATTTTTTAAGTCATACATGGATAACACAGACATGTAAAAAGAAAAAAGTAAGTTAAGATCAGTCCACATACTAAATGTACATCAAAGGAAACAGTGATCACTGAAGAAGACCCTATACCAATAAAGTAGAATATATATAAGGAATTGTATATAAACAGCTTATACTTAATATCAGACTTTCAATTTTTTTAATAATAAAAATATACTACTTAAATCTAAAATTAAATTTTTATTTTATTTTTAAATTAGTTTTAAGAACTTTTAGAAGAATTGTAAGGTTTTAGTGTATATTATGGTCTATTAGTAATATTATTATTAAATAAAGTTATAAAAATCGTCTTAGAAAATCCATGTTCATACGAGTTAGGCTCTCGATCAAGGACTACTTTTCTTTCAACTTTGAGACCTTGTGAACAGTGTGTAGAATGGCAGTACAGCAATAACCTGTTGTTCCTGTTTTTTATGTAATGTTTGTGTTATTGTAAGCGCACGCACAAGTGTCTCTTACTTTGTCTGATATAACGCAGACCATACCTACATGCAATCTTCTAGACAATGCCACTCTTGTCTAACTTATTTATTGAGTCCTTTTTCAACGTAATAATATGAGTTAAATTTCTAGAATTTGTGTGAACAACACTAATAATTTATTTGGACAGGACCTTATAGAGAGTTATCTTCTTAGAATAAGGATATGGCACGGCAAGGAACACATTTTTGTTTGAAAGTGATGGATTCAAGAAACGAGAAACAACTCCTACATCGCATTCTAAAAGATATTAGATGCAAAATTCATCGAAACCATTTCTCTGTTTATTATAAAAACTGACTTAAGCATTAATGTATCTGCTTATAACAAATGGAGGATTAGCATTATTGTCAACCGTCTCACAAGCTGCCGTAATATTTTGAGATCCAAACGACGAATCTGCAAGTTCAAGAGCTTTGTCAATCATAGAGAACACAATGGCTTTTTTTTTGACATTGTGGATTGTGTCAACAAAAGCTAAGTTTTCTACCTCAATCCGAGAGTTCTTATGTGAATCAATGGTACTAATGGAATTAAGTATATTAAAAGCAACCTATTGTGGTAGGTGGCTTTGAATAGTAAAAGGAAGTTTGGGTATGCAAGAATCTTCTACAAGGATGTCGAATTGGACGAAGAAATAAATCAACGATGAGAACACTGGATTGAAGAATCTAGGTTAAATTCCGATATTAATACTAGAGCTGGTGCTGCTAATAAGTGGTTTGGCAGATGCTCGTGGCAGTTAAGAAGAGCCAATCGCCAGTGTATTTGTCTGCTTCTCTCAGCCATTAGGTAATATCGCCAGGGGGTGTACACAGTGGTTGGTGAAAAGTAGGTTGTAAGTGTATCACGATACTGAGCTTCATGTGGTTGTAAACATGACTGTTTTGTTAACATCAATTAGTGCTCTAGCTACTAGTGTAGCGTACATATCATCTAGCAAGCAAGGATCTAGCTTTGGCTTTGATTGGGTGATCTGGGAGGATGATTTCAAGAAGTCACGCAGCCCTTCTTATGTACTAAAAGCTACGTCCTTACTGGCGATGTTTACCAAAAACTAGTAGTTGCCACCTAGCGTGAAGGACGTGGTACTATCAAGCGCAAAAGTTGGAAATCAGAGCTACGTATGTCATTTAAAAATTAAATTTGTAAAAAACGATGGAATTTAAAGATGAATAACTATTTTTATAATTAATCAACAAAACTTTATTTTCAACTGAAAACTGTAGGAACGGACAAAAATTGTTGAAAGGGTTGAAGACATAGTTTATTTAATCAGTTTTTATTACTAATAGGCAATCGTTAACATATCTCAAATACAGCAGAACAAAATCATGGCAACCATTTAGTATTAAATTCTCCAAAGACTCTTATATGACTTCCGCAAACGTGAAACAAGGTGACCTACAACCTTTACTAAAAGTTTCGTAAGATTGATTATATATCTTGCCATTACAAGAATAACATTAAGAATTAATGAGGAATTTAATTTCATCTGAAAAGTTATTTTTTTTTTTATCTAAGAGGCTTATGACACTGTTAATTTTTTGCGATGAACAACTTTTAATTAAGGTAAAAGGGAAATTTGTAAATAGATGTACTACGTCAAAAAAACGACAGAACTATTATCTGGAATAACCAACTTTGAAACTTTTTCTCTAACTTCATACAAACTTTTTTCAGAGTATTAAAATTTGCATAAAAAATGTAAATAAGGGTTTAAAAAAGTTTATTAAGTTGACTGAGGGGAGAATCAATAAAATACACGATCAACCTTGCTGGAAAATCATCCTCATATGCCATAATAAGGTTAAAAGCTCTGGACAAATGACTTTTATTCAAACTGGAAATATCAGGCTTTGGAATCTTTTCTACGCTAAAACTGTTCTAGTCCTCTAATTTTTTTACAAGACTCTCTATTCAGTAAATGAATTTGTAAAGAACACCTTTTTTATCATTGTCCCTTAATTTAATGTAATATAAATAGAAACACATTAATTATTCATTATTTATTATTAACGTGTGGTCAATGCCATTTCGTCTCATGAATAATATTACATCAAATTAAAGGACAATGATAGTACAGAAATTCTTTACCATACTCTGTAAAGAATATTTAAAAAAAATGATAAACAAGGAATATTTTAATGCAGTAGAGATTCCAGAGCCTGATATCTCCGATTTGAATGGAAGTTATTTGTCCAGAGCCTACGGCCTAGTAAGGCATAAAGGGATGGTTTTTTAGGAAGCCTTATCGTCTATTAATTAGTTCCTTTATTTAATTACGTAATAAGTGGTTTTTAACCCTTTGCAAGAAATTTTAAAACAAATTTCAACATTCTGTAAAAAATTCTTATGAAGTTGGAGAAAAATAAAGAAATGAGTAATTTCAGGTTATTATTCTCTTGCTTCTTTTGACGCAGTATCACTTTATACAAATCTTTTTTTTTCCTTCATTGAAAGTTGTATGTCCCGAAAAACAACTAGTTTTATCAGCCTATTAGGAATAGGCAGAACTTAGTTTTAAGAAGAAATTGACTTTCTTATAAATTTTTATTTTTTTTTTTACAATGGCAACGTATATGAAGAATCTCACGAAACTTTCATGAAACATTATTGGTAGCCTCGTTTTACGTTTGCGGAAGTCATATTAGAGTCTTTGAAGAGTTAAATACTGAATGATTGCCATTATCATGTTTTGCTGTATTAAAGATATATTGACAGTTATCTATAAGTACAGAATAGAAGGACAGACCATAAGGTGAAAAAAAGGTTTCAGGATGCGATAAGGAGTGAGTACAGAAATAAGTAAAAGTAAAGAGAGTGAAAGTAACGAAAGAGAGAGTAAAGTGAAAAAAAAGAATGAGTAATTTGGCCTCTATCTAGTGGGATGAAAAATAAATAAAGTATCCCAGAAAAAAAGAAAGAAAGAAGAATCCACCTTGTCTTATACAAATAAGAAATTTGTTGGCTGGTAAGTGGGAGCAAGACTGATGACAATATGGAGGAGAGAAACGATGAAGACAGCACTGACACTAAGGACAAAAGTAACGTACTAACGTTTGTAATATCACATATCTAGTTCTAAATATGTAAGTTACTTGTAAGAATAGACAATATTATGCACCTTATGACAGTAGATTAAAGAGATAAAACACGAGTATGCTAAAAATTAAAGGACTTTCAAATAATTGACCTAGACAAAATGTAAGTCCCTGGTCCAGGAGTAGAAATCATACTACATACATATTCAGATAATGAACAAACAATCCTCTCGGAATTTTCAAGAACGAAACAGAAGACATTCCCTTAGTGGTCGCAATAAGAAAATATCTAAAAAGATTAAGGTATATTATGATCCCATTAGAGATATTCACTGTAAGTACAGCAAAGGTGGGAATGGTCTAAACGAATTTTATTGGTTACCAATAAAATATTAATGAAGACAAGACTAGAAAAATGGATATTTTCAACTCGTCACCGTCACAGAAAACGTGAATATATCCTTTTGCGACGATGGATTAGGAATAGTCAGTAAATCTCACGACTTATATGATTGGTGGACATAATGGCAATGTAAAAAAATTATGGTAGGATAAGGGTAAAATATTTCTAAGACGAAATAAAGAAAGTCATTTTAGAGTATCTACATACATGTAGAAAACGTCAACGATAAAAGTTAGCTCGTGTCAAATTTGAATGACCCCTGACTCTTAATCCACCCCTCATAAAGCTTTCAAGGTTCTTAAAGTGAATACAGTAAGAAGACTCTCCATTCCCTCAGTAGAAAATTAATGTATAACAATCTAAAATGATTAGTTAAAATATTTAGATGCCATCCCATTATTTAACGCCACAGCCAAAACAGTTGCTACCCATTTTGCATAAGAATTTATTTGCCACCTTGCATGTCCCAAGGTAATAAAAAGCGATCAAGAATAAAACTTTCAAAGCCAAATTATGCAAAAATTTACAAACGTCTTTGAAATTAAATAGGTTATATCAACAGCTTTGGGATCTCGAGCCATAGGCTCAATTAAAAGAGGCCAACATTCCTTGGTTGAATATTAAAAAATGGATACTGAACAGGGCAAATATAGTACCTGCCTACTGTTTCCCCATTTTAAAAGAATACATAATTGACTCTGCTCACTGTTTAACCCCTTACGAGATTTTTTTTTATCATAAGACATGGTTCCTCTCTGCATTCGCAAGTTAAATAGAAGATAAGACCTGCACTTTGCATTTGGACGAATTAGTTAGTAATTTAATAGTTTAATAATAGGGTCCGGCTCATACATAATTACTGAAAGCCAAAGAAAAACCAAAAATATATAATGAACAAACAATAAACATAAAAATATTTGCTATAGAGGACAACGTTTAACGTCATCTCGTTAAAGGAACCCAAACTTGGAAAATTTTACAATCTGTTGGTAGATTCCTCAACCCCTCCGCTCATGCCTCGGGACCATTAATCGGACAACTGTGAGTAGTGAACAAGGTGGGAGAAGAGGAGAGATGGTTGGAGAAATCGACGGCTTGTGATCTGAGGTTCAGTCTTTTTTGGTAAGTCCCTGCTCTGTTACAGGACAAAGGGAAATGAAACCGCCTCGCTCGGAACCCAGAAAGCCCTTGCTGAGGTACTAACCGGCTTCACAGCCGAGGTAACGGATATATCGACGAGTCAATGGACACACGAATCAGTGGAGGCACACCTCAAGCTTTTGAACAGCCACTTGTCTCGTTTTCAATTCATCCACGTCAAGCTGATTGAGACTATGCCACAGGACATGATGGCTACTTTAGGTGAACTTTACACTGCAGCTCAGTCCAATTACGTGAAGGCAAAATCGTGCCTTTACGACGCCAGGAACCACCTCACCTGAGACTCATCTATGGACGGCAGCACGCAAGGATCGATTGGGAGTTATCGTGGGCCACGACTGCCACAAATCAATATCCCAACCTTCTCAGGCAAGCGGGAAGACTGGGAGCCGTTTCGAGATCTGTTCAGAGCGCTCATCCATGAGGAGAAACAACTGACCAATGTCAAACGCTTGTTCTACCTCAAATCTTTGGTACAAGGTGGGGCAAAGGCGACTCTGGATACCGTGCAAACGATGGGATCTAATTATACCACTGCCTGGAACCTACTCGAGGCTCGTTTTCAACACCGCCGTCTTCTTATTCAAGACCATCTGTCGGCACTCCGTAATCTAAAACCACTTCAGGATGAATCAGCAGCTGGATTAAAAAGACTGCTAGATACACTCAAACGCCACCGCGACCAGCTACGAGTCTTAAAATGTCCGGTCAACCACTGGGATCACTGGCTTGTGGACTCTGCCACCACTGGTCTGGATCCCACAACAAGGTGCTATTAGGAAGATGAGTTGGAACAGTTGGAGGCAGCTTAATAAGAGCCTGATGCCTAGGTGGCCACGTTCGTTGCTCTCGCCAAATTCCTCAGACGCCGATGTCGCGCACTTAGCTCCATTGAGGCGTCACGTCTACCAAGGTTAACAAGCGGGTCGAGTAACCGCACTCTGGCTCGAGCATCAGCAGGCCGCAACCATCGTAGCTTTGTTACTCGCACAAGCCCTCTCTGCCTAGCCTGCCGTGACGCCCACTACGTTGGTCACTGCAGCCGGTTTCAGGTCTTTGATCTCGCCGCACGGAGGGAGCTTGTTTTTAGAGAGAGGCTGTGTTTCAACTGCTTAAAGACAGGACACTCAGCTTGGACATGCTTTTCCAGGATCTCTTGCCAGCGCTGTCAGGCCACGCACCACACTCTACTGCGCGACGGGAGTCGTAAGCGTGACTCGGACCCAACTAATGACGACGCGAATCCACCCAAGAAGACGAAGCTTAACGCTGATGAGCTCCACGAGACTAAGAGCTCATCACAGTGCTGACTATCTGTGCTTCCGACTGCCGTTGTCAGTCTGCGTGGTCGGAAGGGTGAGCTGATGAAAGTCCAAGTGCTGCTTGACCCATGCTCTAAAATTACTGTCTCAATTAATCTAGCTCAACGACTGGGGGCTCAGCTAGAGACCACAGATGCGACAGTCCTTAGGCTTGGAGGCGACAGCGCGGCTCGGTCTCTCTTCCGGGCATGCCTGTACTTAAAGCCCTCTATTGGCCAGGCCTCACTTCCACTTCATGTCTACTGTCTGCTACGCCCCGGAATCTTTTCTCCCGCCACCCCGTTGCATCCATAAGTGGGTCAACAATGGGCAGATCTCAATCACCTTGCTGATTCCAACTTCGACATCCCGGAAAAGGTGGATGTCCTCATGGGGGCAGACACATACGTGAACTTACTTCGACCCGGGCATGTTCAGCGTTTAGAGATTGTGAGGCAGCACACCATATTTGGCTGGGTACTCACTGGTCGTACCCCCCCCCCCCTGCGGTTACGGCTTGGTAACCCCCACTTCATATGCGACCCAGCAGAAAGATCCAAGCCCACCCTGGCACCGGCAACTCATGGCCTCGCTTCATGCCTTGCAGCGTCGTTTTGAACGGACCCCAACGATGGCTATCGAGTACACCCAATTCATGGAGGAATACCTTACCCTTGGCCACATGCGACCGTTGACCGACGTCCAACTGGCTGCCCACAAGGGCCCCGTTCACTACATTTAAAATCACGGTATTTGGCAGAGTGGAGTTCCAAAAGAAAAGCTTCGTGTCGTTTTCAACGCATCACAGCCAACCTCGAGCGGGTACAGTCTGAACGATGTACTTTATGCTGGCCCTCCAACTCCAGACAGCGCAACCGATCGTTCTTTTGCGCTGGCGAAGACATCTTGTGACCTTTTGCAGCGACGTCAAAATGATGTTTCACCAAGTCAGAATCAACGAAAATGAAGTTGACTTGCAGCGCATTGTATGGAGCCCCACACCACATACACCCCCTATGCACTATCAGCTGCTGACCATCACCTACGGAGCTTGTTGCTCGCCGTATCTGTCGCTATGTACAATAGAGCAGCTGTACAGTGACGAATGATCCAACTGGCCTGACGCCGTTCCCGTCGTTTGGAACGATGGCTACGCGGACGACATCCTTTTAGGCGCGGATTCCATAGAAAATACCCGTCATCTCCATGACCAGGTAATTGGTCTCCTACAAGCCGGCCAATTCCCCCTAAGAAAGTGGGTAGCCAACGTTCCAGAGCTGTTGGACGACCTTACTAAAGAAATCCGCTTGAGACGCTCGTGGTGCCAATTGGGCGAAGATGGATACGTCAGCGAGCTGGGAGTCAGCTGGGATCCAATCTCAGATAGCTTCACGCTCACACTTCCAGACGTTCAGCCACAAAGGACGAAACGTGTAATGCTCGCGGCTCTCACTCGCCTATTTGACTCGTAAGGCTGGTTAGCACCTATCACTCTAAATGCCAAGCTCTTGATACAAGATCTCTGGCGTGCACGACTTGATTGGGATGAAACTGTCCCTCCATCAATGGTTAGGAGATGGGCCACTTTCATTGATCAGCTCCAAAGCATATCAGGATTCACCCTGCCGTGCTGTATTGGCCACGGTTCCTATCTTGAGCTGCAGCTCCACGCTTTCTCTGATGCCAGTTGACAAGCCATGTCCGCCGTAGTGTACTCCCGAGTCCAGGACTCTGACGGCCGCATACGATGTAGCATTCTTCTCGCTCGAACAAAGCTATCGCCAATTCGTAGCCTCAAGCCAATGTCTTGGACTTCAACTCGCATGACCATCCCACGATTGGAGCTCAGAACGACACTTCTGGCCACCAAACCACTGTAATCGGCCGCAAATGAACTCGGAGTAACATCCGACTGCTGTCACGCCTGGTTTGACTCTCAAGTAGTCCTTAGCTGGCTTCGCTCAGACGAGCCCACAAAAAACTCTCTCGTTGACAATTACGTGGCCCATATTCAAGAGACGCTGCTAACCCAAATCTGGCACTATGTCCCGACCGAATCCAACCCCGCGAACGTCGCCACCTGAAGCTCAGACATGAGGAAACTCCATCTTCACCCCCTGTGGTGGGAAGGGCTCAGTTGGCTCGTGGAGGAGCTGAATTCCTGGCCCAAAGAAAATATCAGATACTCTGCTCTAACGATGCATGCTTATTGTGTTATACAGAACCTTGAGTTTGACATCTTCAAGAAGTTCTTGACTTTCGATGTCCTCTTACGTTTCCTCGCATGCCTACGTCGAGGACTCAGACGATACCTCGGGCGGGATCCGACACCACCACTATCCTCTCGGCTTACGACAATAGAGCTCGATGCCACACTAGAAGCTTGCGTCCGTCTAAGCCAGACCTCAACCTTCAAAGACGAGCTCCAGATCCTAAAGCGAGGGGGAACACTGCCCAAGGCTTCGTCATTAACACGTCTCGCAGCCTTCTTTGGCACGGATGGGATCATCCGCGTCAGTGGGCAGCTTTGAAACTCATCGCTAGCTTACAATGAGCAGCACCCTCCCATCATCAGTGGATCATGTCACCTATCCTGGCTGGTGATCTCGTGGGCCCACTCTCGGGTGCTTTATGGTGGTTACCGCCTTACGAGCGCCTACACAGCTAAACGTGCTTAGATTGTTGGAGGCCCGAGAAAAATTAAGACGTTCATCCGCCAGTGCGTGGTATGCGCCTTCAAGCGTGCCCCGCTTCCCAGATGATAGCCCTCTTTCCAGCCTCAAGGGTCACTCACTCCCGCGCTTTCTGTTGGACTGGAGTAGATTATGCAGGACCTTCTCTAGTTCTTTCGGCAAGGGGCCGCGGGATCCGCACTACAAAGGGCTACATCGTCATATTCGTATGCATGACTACAAAGGCTCTTCACTTGGAGCTGGTAGGTGATCTCTCAACAGCATCTTTTATGGGCGCCCTTGCACTATTCATAGGACGACGAGGATGACCGTTGGAGCTCTGGAGTGACAACGCCACTTACTTCCACCATGCCGATGTGGAGATGCGTGACACCTTACGCCAGGCCAAGATTAACTGGAACCTCGTCGCTGGGACCTTGGCAGACCAGAGCATCTCCTGGCAGTTCATCCTACCGGGTGCACCTCACTTTGGTGGACTCTGGGAGGCAGCTGTCAAGTCAGTCAAGGGTCATCTACGCCGTGTCATGGGTTCACGCCACCTTACATACAAAGAATTCTCAACATCGAGATGGTGCTAAATAGTCACCCATTGTGCCCTCTGACTGGTGACCGCGATGATCTCGACGTTCTCACTCCGGGTCATTTTCTCATAGGTGATCCTCTTTAATCACTCATCGAGGCTCCCCCATCGACGGACCGATTAGACCAACTAGCTCATTGGGACCTCGTACGTGAGATCCGTACTCAATTCTGGCTCCGTTGGAGCCGCGAGTACCTCAATACAACCCCTCGTTGCAATTTTATCGTCGGAGACGTGATCGTGCTGCTTGACCCAACCCTGCTTCAATCCAACGGTCGCTGGCCCCTGGGATGAGTCATCCGGGCTCATCCCGGCACTGACGGGCTTGTGCTGGCTGCTACTGTCAAGACGGTGTTCGGGCAATACGACCGCCTGGTCACCAAATTAGCGCTACTTCCAGTCACCTCTTCGGACCCTCCTTCGGCAGAAGCCCCTCCCTAATCGTTAACAAAATCTGGGACGGCGGGTGGGCGTCGATCTTTGTTCAAGGAACAAGGTGGGCGGGAATGTTGGTAGATTGCTGAACCCCTCCGCTCATGCCTCGGGACCATGAATCGGACAACTGTGAGTAGTGAACAAGGTGGGAAAAGAGGAGAGATGGTTGGAGAAATTGACGGCTTGTGATCTGAGGTTTAGTCTTTTTTGGCTTCTGGCCCTTGTGCGAACGTGTGTGTGCCATTAAACTTAGCATTGTACTATTTGACAATAAATACCTTGTTACAAAACTTACACGATCAATACATAGGGCAATACAGAATTATAAAAAGTATAGGAAATAAAAGGGTAACACCAGACGTAGGATTATTATTTCTCTGTATCCTATTTAATAATTAATTAAACCCATAAGAAGGACAAGAGAGAGCTAGTAAATGTGGTTGCAGCTTATCAGGTGGGGCAGAGAAATCAACAACGCTTCGATTTGAGAATCTTTAAAGTGTGATTACTACCTCTTATCCTTTTCTAGTTTAAAACTACCTTGTGCCATGCTCCCCTTAAGAAAAAAAATAAATACAAAATAACTAAAACAAAAATAAATCAATGGATAAATAATCATCAAAAATAAATGATATCCAAATTTAAGAAAATTTCTCATGCCACCCTAAAAAAAATCTAATTATAATTTTATACTTAATGGAGTTCCAATAAACTATATCCTCTGCCCTTCAACAAAAAAAAAAAGAAAACATTTACTCCAAACCTCCGTAACTAATTTTGTGCTCAAAACTTACAAATACAGCGCTGCTGCATAAGTTAGTTACTTACTCAGTACTTTCTAAACTAATCTAATAGATGCCCTGAGCTTTAGTTGGCAAGAAATCGTGCATTATTCATCGATCTAGAACTTAATTCAAAGAATTAGGCAAAAGTAAGTCTCGCGATTTTCTCTCTTTCTCTCTCTCTCTATCTGCAATCCCTCACCTTTTTATTATTAACCTTTTATAGATGTATTTTACGGATAAAGCTCCCTATATCCTAGAAAATGACATCCAGCCTCTGGTAGTTATCATTTCTGAGGACCCACAGATCTCTAAGAATCTTAACGTGCCCGAAGAACCTGACATACTTGAGGATCTTGACGTGCCTAGGAATCCCGAAGACCTTGCGTTGGTGCAAATAAATCGAGCAACTATTCCTGTGCCCTACCCCACTGCCAATGTGATCTTGTTGAAACTGATAGAAGGCATTTAAATAGAAAACGCATATGTAGCCCACCTTCAGGTCAACGACGCACCACCTCGGAGAGGATTGACACCTCTTTATCCAGTGGTATGGCTTCTTGAGGATGCACTGGATTTTTAACTGCCATACTAGGAGGATATGCACCACGATGTCTTGAGCTAAATGTGAGGTATGTAAAAATCAGCTTCTGCAACGGATAAGAAGAAAACTGATGTTGCAGACCCTGTGGCCTGGCTGGGCTGGCCACGATTTCATCGCTTTGGGGTTTCTGCTATGTGCACATGGTAGAGTTTAACTTTACGGTACACATCCTTTTTTGCCCTCGGTGCAGGCAGAATCATGCAGTAGTGAGGGAGTTACACCAATGCATGACCTTACAGCTCACCGTTTTATTTTATATGGAACAAATTCTTGAAGGATTTTTTTTTAACCCTTGTTAATTAATAAAAATACTATGTAACCCTTTTTAACTTTTTCAATGAAAAAAATCCCTCTTTTTTTCCCTTTTTATACTTTACCCACATAGAATCAGGTATTTCCATACAATTCTTACTCTAAACTTATATAAAACAATTATTCACATTAATATTTTATATCAACACACCCAGCCTTCAACTAAAGTTCACTTAAACAAAACAGATTAATTACATATGTACAAACTTTACACAGTTTAGCCATTCTCAGCTCATATACTATAAAAATCAATGTTACATTTCAATTTACACTTAATCAATTATCTACTTTACTCAACTTAACCACTCTCTTTGTATAAGCCCAAAATTAACATTTCTCAGCTCATATGCTCCGAAAACAAACACTTTATTTCAATTCATACAGAACTGAATCACTTTTCTATTTGTTTTAATAGACAAGAATTGTTTCTCAACTTAAATACTTAAAAAAAATTGTCACATTCTAATTAACGCTCAAACAATCATCAACTTCATACAACTCAACCACTCGCTTTGAATAAGCCCAAAATAAACACTTCCAAGTTTAAATACTCTAAAAACTACTGTGATAGGCCTATTCACACTCAAATAATTATTAATTACACACAAATTACTCTCTCCCAAAGTATACATTGCGTTTTATTTATAGTTATTACGCACATTTAACCAAAACATTCTAGTTTGCTCTTTATTTAAGCAAAACATCTGATACTCACTAAAACCAAATATTTCGTCCTACAAAAATTTAGACTGGATATGCACAGCCTCAGTCATCTACGTTGAATATACTGGATACGTAAGTTCAAACAGTTTTATATAAACTTAGAACGAAAACACTCATATAACAATCACCTATATTGAACACTTAAGTGAGAATTTTTTTTATTGACTAGATTCGCTGTAGACAACTACAGAACCAGCATAGTTTTTAATGCATATTGAGACAAAATTCTTAAAGCGGGCAACCTAAAAATCGATGATAAAGGTATTAGAAAATAATTTACGTGACTCGATAGCACTTTTAAAAATAAAATACTCGTATTTTTTCTTTTTGTCGAAATTTTTTTTTTTCAACAATTATTAACAATATAAATTGTACCCCCTAATTTACAAAATAATTTTTTTCTCCTGATTGACTCAATGAATATTAATGAAATTTTACGGGTAAGTCAAGAATAAATAGTACTTCAAGAACATATTTTTAAAATATATGTAGCAAGCGATGTGTTTGAACAAATTCATAAAAGTTGTAAACAAATAGAAATTAAACATACTTCTCAATCACTCCTTATATACGCCAAAAGATGTATAAAATCTCATGTAGGCCTTGACTTTCAAGAATCTGAAACATGATTTAACTGGTTTTGGATAGCCAACAATCAGTCTAGTAACATTACTGGGCGATTTAAAACAAAATTCATTGAGTCAGTCAACTGATTCTTAAGACTTGCAGCAGTTCAGGCCTGGTTTGTTCTTAAAACACATATAACTTTCCCTCCCAATTTTAAAAAGCGTTAGAATTCTTTCTTATTAACTGTTTTCACTGATTCTGCGTTTCCTTGTGGGAGGGTGCTATTGCCGTGGGCTCAGCAGAACAAAATTAATTTCTGATATTTTTCCTCTCACAAAAAAAACGCGATTAATTGGTTCACGCTTTTCAATGCTTGTTTGCAGGTCCTTAGAGTCAGTTATCAGTAACAAAACGTTGTCTGCTGGCACTTAACCCTAGGTTTTGGTGCAGAATAACGTTAATCTAATAATTAATGTTTTCTTTTCTCTCTTTGCTTTTTTTCAGGTGATTAAATAAAACTTTATTCTTAGAATCAAAAGTATTTACAGCTTTGGGAACAAGTTGTTAATATAAATGTATCTTTTAATGTAACATGACATCTAATGAGTGTCTGCATTTTGTGTCTCTTTATCTGTTAACATCTTGACTAATAACATCAAGATTAAAGTCATATTGTTTATTAAGAAATAGAATAAATATATTGATTAAATTATTATTTTTTTAGTCACCATTTAATTAATAAGAAATTACCAATAAAAAAAAAAACAAGAAAAAAACTAGGTCAAAACTTAGATATGCATGTATGATGAGACAAAATTCTTAAAGCAGGCCACCTAAAAATCGATGATGAAGGTATTAAAAAATAATTTACGTGACTCGATAGTACTTTGAAAAATAAAATCCCCGTATTTTTTCTTTTTGTCGAAATTTTTTTTTCCAACACTTATTAACAATATAAATTTCACCCCATGATTTACAAAATAATTTTTTTTTCCTGATTGACTCAATGAATATTGATGAAATTTTATGGGTAAGTCAAGGATGAATAGTACTTCAAGAACATATTTTTAAAATATATGTTGCATGCGATGTGTTTGAACAAATTCATAAAAGTTGTAAACAAATAGAAATTAAACATACTTTTTAATTTCGATTCCTTATTCAATTTCGAATAAATGTGTGAAAAAAAAAATTTGGGCACTCGAATACGTCAACAACAACGCTTGATTGTTTGCATCGCTCTTCGGCACGCAGTGGCGCGAACTGGACGCGACGCGTCCGTGCTTGCACCGCACTGACACTCTGCGTAAGTATTGTTGCACCTCCGCTCTTTCAATCATTTACTTTTGCTTCTAGTCTTCAGCATAGATCTCAGTGCTTTGTTAGTAGCGGTTTATACGTCGTTATTATTAAACAATGCCGAGAGCAAGTAGTTGTAATCCGTTGAATAAAGACGGACATAAATTTGTTTATAAAAATGTTTTTCTCATCACCAAGAAGTAGAACAATAAATTTAAAAACATCATTGGATTGTATATTTGTGATCCGTGCAAGTGTCAAGTAAACAGGCAATCTAATATTATATCACAACCACAAGTTTCGAGAAATAGTGCAGTTAAAAGTGATTCTCCGATTCTGAAGACAGACAGGGATCGGGAAGAACAAGATGACCTCGATAAAGATCCTCATAGCGATGATAAGGTAATTAAAACATTATATAACGAAATTTTCATTATATATAAAACAATAGGGTTGGATTTTCTGGCGTGCGAGGCGAATGTCCGAGGCGAAGCCGAGGACATCGCGCCTTGCACGCAAGGATATCCAACCTTCTGGGCGTGTGTCGTATACTATTTTTCTTGATCCTCCCCCAAAAAAACGTTCAATATTTATTAAATTATTATCATAATCGCTGCCAGTTGACGTTCCTACTACATGTGTATACCTATAGCTATGATTTTTTTTTCTGGTAGGGCGCTCGGCACACCACCTGCCGGACAGTGTGTGATACGAGATTAACTAAAAAGTAAAAAAAAACATTATTTAATTTTTTATTTTTGTAGGATTTTAAAGTGCCTCCTGTCAAAAAGTCACGAGCTGGATCATTAGCAGAACAGAAATCTTGTAGTCACCATTCTATGGATGAAAAATGAATTAAAGATTTAAGGCTGGCTATCATTAATGAAGTTTCCCGTTCAGGTAAAATTAGTCTTTTAAGTACGGTACCGTTGTCTTGGAGCATCCGACAAATGAGAAAATAATTTAATGTATCTCAACAAATTGCTTAACGAGCATAACAGTTACACGCAACTTCAGGGTACGGCGCTCGTCCTGAAGTGAGAAGTAGGCGTAAGCGCTTAAATGATACGACTATTGGAAAAATCCAAAATTTTTACTTGTCAGATGAAGTTAGTAGATTGATGCCCGGTATGAAAGACTATATTTCAGTTAAGGAAAATGGTCAACGACAACAAAAACAAAAAAGATTACTTTTGAATGATCTTAGTAGCTTGCACGGGCAATTTGTCGATCAAAATCCGGAAATTAAAATTTCGTTATCTAAATTTCGCAAATTGAGACTATGTGAATGCATGTTAGCTGGTGCTAAAGGAACGCATAATGTATATGTATGTAAAATCCGCCAAAATATGAAATTAAAATTTGAAGGTGTAAAAAAACAATTTATTCTAAAAGGTACACACTTCAGTTATACTTATCGAGATGCATTAAAAGATATTCTGAGCAAGAGTCCAATTCCAGATTGTTATTTTAATGACTGCGAAAAATGCCCCGGTCCAAGTATTACTGTAAATGAACTTCAAATTTTATTGAAAGATTCAGAGATTTCTGTAATGACATCTAATCAGTGGACAAATGCAGATAGGTGCGAGCTGTTATCAAAGT
The DNA here is from genome assembly GCF_036245765.1 of Copidosoma floridanum. Lineage (NCBI taxonomy): Eukaryota > Metazoa > Arthropoda > Insecta > Hymenoptera > Encyrtidae > Copidosoma > Copidosoma floridanum. The sequence goes on along the minus strand of NW_028321898.1, from coordinate 1,506,599 downwards.
CTGAAACAGCAGAAGAGTTTTCGACAAATTTAAAAAGTGACCTTCTTGATTTGGCAAAACACGATTTTTTAGCCACAGCTCAAGCAGCTTTTTTTTGAAAAATAAAAAATTCGATTAAGGAAGGGGAATTCGTCGTTAGCTTGGACTTTGCCGAGAACTATACGTGCCAAATACAGAATGCAGTGCAATCGCAACACTGGGCAAATGTGCAAGCAACTTTACATCCCTACGTAATTTATTATAAAAAAGATAATGTCTTGAGACATAAAAATTACGTAATTGTTTCAGAGCATTTGCAACATGATACAAATTCCGTTTATTTATTCAACTCCAAATTGATAACACACTTGAAAACAAAATTTGGATCTGATAACGTAAAAAAATTTACTACTTTTCGGATGGTGCGAGGTCTCAATACAAGAATAAATTTAATTTTATAAATTTAATAAAACACGAAGAAGATTTTGGCATAAAAGCAGAATGGAATTTTTTTGCTACCTCGCATGGCAAAGGTGCCTGCGATGGAGTTGAAGGAACAGTCAAAAGACACGCACATCGATGCAGTTTACAGTGTGTAAATGACAAAAACATTTCATCACCAAAACTTCTTTATGAATGGGCCAAGAGTTTTTTTTTAAACATTAACTTTGATTTTTGCTCCCAGGAAGACCATTAAGTAAATGAAGTGTTGTTAAAACCAAGAAATGTGATGGCAAAAACATTACAATATACTCGACAGTATCACTGTTATACGCCGATTCCCAAAAAAATCAACTTGTATGTAGAAAGTTTTCAGAATCTACAAAATCTGTCACTGAGAGCGTAACAAAAACTAGAATAGTATCTAAAGTTCGCAAAAATAAGAAGTAGAATTTTTTTACTTTATTTAAGTACATATTTTATGTAAAAAACATTATTTAACAAACTTGTTTCACTATGTTTTAATTTTATTCGGATAACAACTTGTTTCTATAACTATGTTCTATTTTTATTCTGATAAAAATTATTATTTAAATAAAAATGATTCATTCATTCAAATAAAGTAGTAATCTAGCATAGTCAGAGCCTTTTTATTTGCAACCCAATCACATTGAAAAATCACGCATTTCATTTACTTCATTACTTTACAGCACGGCGTGTGTAGTTCACGCCGCTGCGCGCCGAAGAGCGATGCAAACAAACAAGCGTTGTTGTTGACGTATTCGAGTGCCCAAATTTTTTTTCACACATTTATTTAAAATTGAATAAGGAATCGAAATATGTAAAAATTATTGTCGTGAGTGATTGAGAAGTATGTTTGATTTCCATTTGTTTACAACTTTTATGAATTTGTTCAAACACATCGCATGCTACATATATTTTAAAAATATGTTCTTGAAGTACTATTCATCCTTGACTTACCCATAAAATTTCATCAATATTCATTGAGTCAATCAGGAAAAAAAAATTATTTTGTAAATCATGGGGTGAAATTTATATTGTTAATAAGTGTTGGAAAAAAAAAATTTCGACAAAAAGAAAAGATACGGGTATTTTATTTTTCAAAGTACTATCGAGTCACGTAAATTATTTTTTAATACCTTCATCATCGATTTTTAGGTGGCCCGCTTTAAGAATTTTGTCTCATCATACATGCATATCTAAGTTTTGACCTAGTTTTTTTCTTGTTTTTTCTTTTATTGGTAATTTCTCATTAATTAAACGGTGACTTAAAAAATAATAATATAATCAAAATATTTATTCTATTTCTTAATAAACAATATGACTTTAATCTTGATGTTATTAGTCAAGATGTTAACAGATAAAGAGACACAAAATGCGGACACTCATTAGATGTCATGTTACATTAAAAGATACATTTATATTAACAACTTGTTCCCAAAGCTGTAAATACTTTTGATTCTAAGAATAAAGTTTTATTTAATCACCTGAAAAAAAGCAAAGAGAGAAAAGAAAACATTAATTATTAGATTAACGTTATTCTGCACCAAAACCTAGGGTTAAGTGCCAGCAGACAACGTTTTGTTACTGATAACTGACTCTAAGGACCTGCAAACAAGCATTGAAAAGCGTGAACCAATTAATCGCGTTTTTTTTGTGAGAGGAAAAATATCAGAAATTAATTTTGTTCAGCTGAGCCCACGGCAATAGCACCCTCCCACAAGGAAACGCAGAATCAGTGAAAACAGTTAATAAGAAAGAATTCTAACGCTTTTTGAAATTGGGAGGGAAAGTTATATGTGTTTTAAGAACAAACCAGGCCTGAACTGCTGCAAGTCTTAAGAATCAGTTGACTGACTTAATGAATTTTGTTTTAAATCGCCCAGTAATGTTACTAGACTGACTGTTGGCTATCCAAAACCAGTTGAATCATGTTTCAGATTCTTGAAAGTCAAGGCCTACATGAGATTTTATACATCTTTTGGCGTATATAAGGAACCTCAAAGAGTCTAACGGGCTGGTCTACGTATAAAATATGCCCACGGCCAAGTGCTTCAGGTCAAGTAAGTTAGAAGTAATGATAAACCGACGGTCAGTACGTCTGTGTTAGTCGTGAGTTATTAGTGTTGGTCAAGTAAATAACCATGTTACTGTGAAGTGTTTTACCAGATACTTGGACATAACACTTTAGAAAAGAAAATAAAGACGTTATCTCTAATGAAAATTTGCCTAGAGCTCAGGTCAGCTGCTAGAGGTACCTTGTACTTCAGCAGCTTACAAGCTAACAAACCGTCTGCCCACGACCAGCCTAAGGTTAAACATTACTTTTAGAAAAAAAACGAGAGTAAAAATAACTTACAAAACTAAAACTAAAGTGATATTTAATTTGTTCTTTAGTTTGCAGTTGCTAAAGACGCAAAGGCGACCCTTGCAGTGAATGTAGCTCATCGTCCAAGAATTAAGCCTCTGTGATTGCTGTCGCATCCAAGGAGGTAGGCATTGATATTGTCACGGTATCAGGAGTTACATTAAAGTTGGCCGTCCTGCCACTGCTGTGCTCGTTACTGTTGTTTGCAACTAGAGTCAGTGAGAGTGCATCTTTGACAAAGTTGTTCTTTCCAGGTGAATGTACGATTTTTGCATGTAAAAGAGAAATATACTCGAGGTGGTGAGCACATTTTAGCGATGCCTTGTACGATCACTGGTTCGAGGCGTAGGTAATCGGCCGATGGTCGGTATAAGCTGGGAAGGTGCGCCCCTCGAGAATTCTTTCAAAATACTTTATCACAGAGTGAATCTTAAACAGCTCCATGTTATACGTAAAGTATCTTTTCTCTGTAGGGGTGAGCTTCTGCGAGAAAAATCTGAGTTAGCGCCAAACATCATCCGGAGTTCCTGCTGTTCCAGTACCACCCCTACTGGTGCATCCGATACGTCTACCTGAAGGGCCAGGGCCGCATCTGGCTGAAGAAAGCATGTGCACGCCATCTCAAAGATATCGCACTTGCAGAGGAGAAGTGCCTCTCCACCTCCAGTGTCCAAGTGAGAGTGGCTTTTTTTGCAGACCCTTAAAAAGTTTACGTAGTGGCTTCTGGTCTTCTGTGGCATGGGGCACGCAGTACCGATAGTAGTTTAGTCTGCTAAACAGGTGTCGCGTCGCAACTCCATGGTGATAGAAGGTCTTGTTAAGCTCTTGATGGCTTTGATTTTAGTGGCCAGCAGCTGAAACTAGTTCTTAGATTCCAGGTAACCCAGATAATTCACTTCCGCACGACCAAAGCAATACTTGTCTCTGTTCAGACGCAGATTGCAGGTGCGGGGTACTCCAAAAAGCTTTTGGAGATTGTAACGAGGTAAATCTGGTCTCCAGGCTCATGTTGCTCTCGCTGACGCAACACGTATAACGTTACACCGGCATAGGCTTACCTTCCCGGAATTTTCTTCTGTTTTGGTTCCCAGGAAAAAGGAGAAGAGGACGATGGGACGCGGAACACAGTGGCAACAGTGGCGAAGATATACGAGTGAGCACGCCCACCATTGTTCGGGCCGTGGCGGCGGCCCTCGGGTATGAGAGAGATAGAGAGAGAGAGAGAGAGAAAAAAGGCGCCAAGATGTACGTGCTATGGTTGCAGCGGGACGGGCTGACTTAGTTTTGAGTCGAGAGCCATCGCGCGCCCATAGAAGCCAGAGGTTTTACAAGTTGAGAGAGAGAGAGCGAGAGAGAGAGTGAGAGAAAGCTGTTTGGAGAACGAGACAGAGAGAAGAGAAAGCTGCTGTGTCCCCGTTGTCAGAGACCATCACCGCGAGGAGATCCAGGACGTGAGAGAGAGCGACCGCAGAACGAGGAAGAGAGAGAGAGTAAGACCGCGCCATCAGCCCCACGGACTCACCAGTAGCTCGAGGCCCAGTAAGACGCCATACGCCCTTGTCACGAGTCAGAGACCCGAGAGATAGCGTGTTTTCTTTTTCCTCCGTTTTTGTGCGTCGTGCTAGGGCTCGCGAGCGCCAGTAGGTCTCCTGGACGAGATCCAGGAGTAGACAGAGGACAGAGGACGAGAAAGAGAGAAAGAGAAAGTGAGAGTGCGAGTGAGGGAGAGAAAGAGGATCAGATCACGAGAAGTTGCGGGTGCATGATCGGGAGTGCCGTATTTTGGGGTGTTCACGCGTTTCCGCTCCAGGCGTACAGGATAGAGGGGCATAGTCAGGGAAGAGAGTGAGAAAGAGAGAGCGAGAAAGAACCGGGACTAGGGTCAAAAAAGGACAAGGGTAAGGTTACCGGAGGACAGTGAGAGTACGAGAGAGAGAGAGAGCGTAGAAAGACAACTTTAATCAGACGAGAAAGAAAAGATAGCGGTAGAAGGAAGTAAGATTGAGTGTTTGTCAGGGAAGGGACAGGGGCGGGAGGTTGCGTGTGAGGGCGTGCGAGAGTGTGCGTGTGTGCGTGCGTGACGTGGCCAGGAGCGCGTTAGGGCAGCGGTCCCTCTTGGTCTCAGGACCCTGAACGTGAGCTCGCGGTTCGCGCTGCCAGGCGGAGCCATTGTAGTGCCATCGAGGAGTTATTTGTAGAGCAGTGTGGAGAGTGGCAAAAAACGATTTCCTTAACTTGACGTGATAGCATTTCCAATATATATTTCTCTCAGTAGAATGAAAGAGAAATTCCCGTACAACTCCCCTTTTCAGGAGCAGAATTCAGAAGGATGAGGGACCCAGAGGACGCACGAGACAAGGTGTCCACTTCCTCCCCCTTTTTATTTTCAGGTACAAAGGCAGCGTAACAAGATGCTTAAGATGTTCATTATAGTCCCAAGAGGTCAGGATTATTTTATCGACGTAAGCTTAAGTGAATAAAAGCTTGCACATGATGAAATCTATTGTTCGTTGCATAGACTGGACAGCGTTACGCAGGCCTAATGGTGTCCCCAGAAACTTATACAGCCTGAACAGTATTGTCATGGCTGTTGTTTCAATATTTTTTGTGCTATAAGCATTTGGAAAAATATTCTTCTTAGATCCAGCGTTAACAAGGAATTGCACTGGCTCTCTTAAAGGGGATACTCTATATTGGTTAAGTGATATCCGTAGGCCGTCGTGCACGCGTTCGGCTGATAATAATCTCCTGTAACCCCCCAAGTCCTGTTTTTGTTCTTTACCATGTGTAGAGGGCTTGACCACTGGCTTGATGACTGGCGCACTATACCTTTTTTTACCAAGCTTTCGAGCATCTCCGTAACTGCAGCGGGTTTTTCTCTATCAAGCCTGCGTGGACGCTCAAACGCTGGTGGGCTAGTTTTGGCTATTGCATGCATGACTGAAGGTTCAGCGTCTGGCCTTGTTCTACGTGTATGCCAGAGGAAATATTTTAGAAACAGTGTGCACCCCTGCTACTCCAAGCATCCTTCCAGGACAACCTGGTGAGCGGGTCAATCAGTTCATAATTCCTGAGGTCCATCAACAAACCATGCTTTGCCTGGAAATTTGTGCGCAAGATGGCATAGGGAACGTCAGCCAAGATATTGTCACAATCCATGTCAAGTTTTAAACCTAGGTTTAACATTAGGCGTTTGCTACTGTACGTTTGAGTTCGTGAAGCATCAGCTACGTAGAAAAGCAGCTGCTGCTGTTTCAGGCCTTTAGCCAACCTTGGAGGAAGAAAGAAGGAAACGGCTAAGCAAGTATCAACGAGGAACCAACCGACGTTTCGTTAATCACGAAGATGCAGACGGACTTCACCATTGCCGTTTACCCCTGTCACCTGCAGATGCGTGGTGCATGTTTTTCTGCTTGTTTTGTGGATATTCCTAAAAATCGCAGGGCCTAATGCAATTACGATCGTTTGAACTTATTTTTTAGTGGTACCAGCATGTACTAAATTTGTTTTGCGATGCTTGACTACAGTTTCCAGAGGCTTATCTGGCGCGTTAACGTTAAAAGCACTGGTTGGAATGGCCAGTCCGGCCACTACCATCTCTGCCATAGTTGTACTTGTTGCAATCCATCTGGAAAATGGTAGCCTCCAAGGATTTTAGACGCTTTAATTCATCTGTGCTGTGTCGTAAGTGTGCGTTGCTTGGCCTGTTGAATCAAACGATCGTGCCTGCGGCCTTTAGAATTTCCTGTTTTGTCAGAGGTTTAGGAACCTGCAGTATATTCTGGGGGTCTTAGAGGAGTAAGAACTTCTATTTGACCTTTTAGATATCTTTATCATTCTTAGAACCAGCAAGGTCACTTATTTTTTTCCACAGTTAAGAGGATTTTTTGTCTCGAAGCTCAAAATCTGTCAAAAAGCTGTGAATCTTTTGCTTTTTCGTTGCTGTAGTTTACTTGAGTATGATTTTTTTAAGCAATAGATATTTATTAGATGTCAGGGGAGTTGCTAAAATGTTTGCAACGTTCTCAATAGTTGCATTGTCTAGCGCCGTGAGCACCTGGTAAAATTTTGTTGCATCATCAATGATATTGTTCGTAACAAAAATGGCTTTTACCTAGATAAATCAGAGCACAGGACACTCGCACCAAAATGGTGGAATTTGATTCACGCGCTAATGCTAGCAAAATCCTTCAGCCATGCATCTTCATTTGGGAAGTCAAACGGCAAGAGGTTACCTGGACTACTCGTTGGTGTTGACGATGGCAATACTGGCGGTGTAGGCGACTCACCATTATATGACGTGCTCCTTTCCAGGGAAATTTCAGTTCGTCAGAGGCACATCTTGCGTCGAAAATTTTCTTAGCAGCTTGTTCTCGTCGGCAGGGACTGGACAAAGTGATAAAACCGCGTAGGACTGGGAAGAGAGGGCCATCGTTGTTACAAATCGTGATAGCTGGGATGTTGCCCTGCAGATGTATAGACGCCTTTTTCATGATTCTCAGCTCTCAAACGTTTGGCTCTACCTTCTCATTCTTTTCCTGGCCCCTGGCTGAGCTACGGGTCTCCGTGTTTCGCTCTTTTGGCACTGTTAATCATGCACAAAGACTTTTGTACAGCATTTTCACTTGCAAAAAAATAATTGATTAAAAACGTATTTATTTATGCTACATGGCAACTTATCCAAATTACAAAATACAATATTGAATATACATTTGTATTACAATAAATTATTACATAAATGAAGGGTCAGAAAAATATTCTAAATGATAACAAAACAATGATAATATTTAATCGCAGATAAGCTACTAAAAATATAACAGTGTGTTATTACTACAGTTAACTAGAATAATATATAATAAGCAAAGTCTTAGTTGGTTCTAATTTATTATTGGCTCATGAGTATCGCAAGAACAAACTATTTACTATGATAATACACTTTGTTAGAGAGAGAGGGAAAAAAAACTTTTGCTTACGAAAACGAAACGAATGTCTATTGTCTATCGAACTTTATCTCTCACTACTCACATGCTTATGTGTTGACATGAAATTTTTCTTTTCTTAAAGATAGCCGTTTTTTTACCAATACAGACATTTGGCACTCGGGGTCACCACTTGTTAATTCGGTGCCATAGAGATATTATAGATAGAGTAGGCAAGCCTGTAAGAGCAAACGTTACCAAGATGAAAAGAGATGCAACATTGAGCTACCTGTCTATTTCTTTCTATGTTTTCTGCTGATTGGCTGCAGATGTTCAACGTACATCGATATTTAATCAGTACAGCTGGGATTAGGGGCGGTAGGAGAAATAAGTCAATATAATACAGTAAATAAGTAATGTAGTATGTCATACATATCTTGAAGCAAACGTAAAAATGCATTTGCATAAGTATTGGTATCGTATAAAACAACTATAAGTTTATTTAAAATAAAGTAATAATTTATTTACATATAATAGTTATTCACCTTTACAAATCGTCAACTTATTATACAACATCCTTACCCTATACTTTTTATCACTCAATTTATTAGCTTCGTGCTTTAACCGCTTATCCACGTAGTTTTGCACAGTTAAATATATTAAATTTTGTCGATGGTCACTTGAAGTTTGATTATGTAAACAATGCTTGCAATTTATTTTTTTTTTTTATAGAAAATACAACAGCTCCAGCAGTATGTTTAATTATGTGCTGTAAATATTCAGAATCAACCCATGTATTAGTTTTGGCATAATCATGATCTAGTATCATATAATTAGAAAGCAGCAAGTATTGCTGTACATGAGCAAGTTTAGTTTTGTTCTCTTTCATAGTTATAATCTCTTTTGCATGAGAATTATCTTTGGTCTCACTTGTATTTGGTATACTACAAAGATCAATCTTATTAACTTTTGTTTTCTCCAAGATACCTTGATAACAAAAATTTGATGCTGTCTCGTTTTTACTTTAGGGTATACAGTTGGCACTACGGGACACTATTACATCCATGTTGTTCAGCAAAAGCTTTTTAAGGGTGGATTGAAATTGGACAGTGGTAGGATTTAGGGTGAACCCATTTATCCTTCTGATTATGGCAAACAACATCTCAACGTGATCCTGAGAGAGCTTGTAGGACAAAAAGTACGATAAAATTTTTTCCTCGAATAAATTTTTACACAATAAGTATATATTACTTAAACAAATTATAAGGCCTGTGAATCCGGTTTTTGTATCAGAAGTTGCCAGTACAGATTTACGTACTGTGATGGGTGCCATAGACATTAATTTATCGTTTTTTTTATCTTTCTTGTTTCTCCTTACTGGTACATCCACTGATAATTTATTAGTGTAAACAATTAAATTGTCAATTTTTTCTTTCGTCTCACTCAAAGTTTCTCCGGTTATTGCATTTCGTCCTGTCACCTTACTGAATTTACTTTTTGTATTGAGAAGATTAAAGATATCGTTTATCATTAAACAAAATTCAGATATTGCTGATGCACCTTGAAAATTTGCATCTCGAACTTCAAATTCCAAAAAACGCAAAGCTGCTGCTGAACTACTACTCAGAACCTGTCCTGCTAGGAAAACCTTTATCTTTTTATTTTCAAAATTAATGTGCCTGTTGCGTATTCTACATGCACAATGCATTTCTTCCGCATACTGTTTCTCATTTAATGAAACGATGTAGTTCCAAGATATTTTTTTTTCGCCGCCATTAATGATGGGCCCTTTTTTGGCAAAGTAATTGCACACTAATTTTAACATGTGAGCAGCATCAAAAAATACATATACCGGCTTCTGGGTCGTAGGATGTGGAAGATGTGGTTTGAAGTTTTCGCGATCGGTATACTTAAAATTAGCACCAAAAAGTTTACACGATCTTTAATTCGAATCGTCACCATCAAATGTAACACTTACAACATCTATGTTATTCTCGTGCAATCTAATTAGCAAATCTTTCAGCAGTAAAGCTTTATGGTCACCTGACAAAGAATTACATAAGTAATATGTGATGGGCGTTTTGAAATTGCCATTAATGTTGACTAACATGAATACCAGTACTTTCATGGCTTGATGGGATTGGCCTTCAGAATCCAACTCATTAATTTGATCCCCTAAGTCTGCTAAGCCCTTCCACTCGTGTGATTTGTTGCAATAGTACACATGCTTTTTTATGTACATTTCATCAAAAGCGACATTAAAAATTAGTTTTTTATTATTTGACGTTTCGTTTTGAACAAGCTGAGAAACGTAAGCAACAACATCTCGACAGATTCCAGCTTTAAAATTTTTAGAGTTACTCCACCGATTTAAAGTTTCAATAGACGGCAAAAATTTTAAGAAAGATTGTCTCACCATCTCATACGCAGTGGGGGAATGGAAGTGGAGAGTACGAGCGAATGTTCCTTATTCTAAAAGTAATTTTTCGGTCACACATTCTTTTTTCATCCATATTATTAGCTGTTTCGTATGCTCAGGTATGCCCAGTAAATTTAAAAAAAAAATCAAGGTTTTAGACTTTTTATGTGAAAATATAGTTTTGTTATTTAACAAATGATGTATTTAAAAAAAAATGTCAACTGTGAAAGGTGAATAATACATTGGTTTGTTTCGTTGACATAATATTGTATATTTGATTGGTAAAAAAAATACAAAATAATGTTTCTGTCGTAAATATAAAATTAGTTTTTGGAAGTATATGGGCTTTTAAAATACTTTTTGTAAATATCTATTTTTTTATGATTTTTAGTTAAAAACTTAGAAAAAAAAAATAAATAAAAATCGGTGTTTAAAAAATCTTAACTAAATAAAAAAAAAATTTGATTAATCTTAGGTGTGACTACTTTGAAAATATGAGAGGACGTAAATGAGAGTTACAAAATTAATTATAGTAGTAAACGCTCTTAGCATACATGTGCGAAAAAAAAAATTATAAATTAACCTGCAAGTACTGTAATACAGCTGATTCTTTTTCGACTACTGATTCCATTAACTTCACTTTAATTTCTTTCACCTTCAAACTTTTTCTATATCCTTTTTGAGTGGCTGCGTTAACTAGTTTATTTTTGTATTCATGGTACTTCATAAATCGATCCCATGCCTCATCAGAGACAACATCCTCCCTGCGAAAGTACTCAGTCCAAAATCCATCCATAAATTTAATTTTTTTGCGTGATTCATGGCTCTCTTAATCAGAACTTGATTTTCTAGAAAAAGTAAGCATTACAATTTTGGGACAATTAGTTATAGCTTTGTCCATACCTTTTAAAACTTCCTTGTTTCTGACCACTTGTCCATTCGGTTGTGTCTCCACATGGGCCATTTTTTTTACATTGACATCATCACTGCTTCCAATCTGTGGATCAGAAGTGGGTGGATCGCATGGGGAGGAGCTCCGTTGTAGATCATCTTTTAGCACAGTTCTCATGTTACTTGTACCTTGAATAACTTTTGATGCAGACTTCTCAGTTGTGAGTATGGGTACAGCATCTGGTAAAAGCCTTCTCCTAGTCGTATATCCATCAGTTTGATGATAAGAGCTTTCATTGAAGTGAATACTGCATACCGCCCATGTATTTTTGACAGACGTTACGCCAGTAATGTTAATCCATTTCTCCTTTATGCATTCATTCTGAGGAAATTTGTGAAACATTTGGTTATGTTCAGCTTTACACACAACGCACTTTAAAGTCATTTTTAATGCTACATAAATAAAAGCTGTTAAATATACTTCTCACACAAAAAAAAACCTTTTTAGCGACATATGACCCTGTATTTAAAAAGAAGAATAGTTTATTTGTACTTGTCACATTGTGATCATTTTGTTAAGTACATCGTTCAACGCGGTTAGTCAGCTATATACAACATAGTTAGCTTATTACTTAGCTCGTAAACAACCGCTACAGTGCGCTTGTGTATATCTATATATGTTGACCATCTGCAGCCAATCAGCACCGACCACAGAGAGAGATAGACAGGTAGCTTCATGTTGCATCTCTTTTTACCGCGTTAACGCTTCCACTTACAGAAGATATGGTGGCTTGCCTACTCTATCTATAATATCTCTATGTTCCGTGCACGGCAATATATGAAGGAGTAGGAGGATTAGTAAGAGAGCAACACTTTGTATAAGTCTAGCTTAATAAACTTAAATCTACGAACATTAGTCGATTATTGTTGTGTATGATAGTTTAATCATAAGCACTAATAATATAATGAAGTAAATAAAATTAATAACGTCTTTGATAAAGTCTCTTTTTTCTTGAGCTTCACGGCTGCCTAAGCTTTTCGTACTCACATCATGCAGCCAGCGTTGGTCATAGAGTGCTTTAAGGTTGAGAGCCAAGACGGAACGTAATGAGGTGCTAACGTTTAGTTCCTTAGCTGTGGGTGCCCACAAATGATGTTGTAGCTGATAGAAAGAGACAGAAACATTCGCAGATGTACGGTGATAAAGCGCAGTGGTCTTAAAGTTAACCCACTAGAGCGAGCGAGATAAGAACCTTGTTATCCACTCAGAAAGACTCTGTAGGTATCAACTCCTGATTATACTGATGGTGTATTAAAGATGGTTCTGATCGCACTACCCCGCATATACCTTTATTCCTTACTATCATTGTTGTTTGCCTATATTTATTACTGTATTTGTTACAACTATTTATGTACGTAAGATCCTCGCTAAAATTCAAAGACAGTTGTGTTACTGCTGTAAAATTCTCGTTCTTTTAGACAACAATTGCTTGCGCATACATGCTTGTGTATGCATATACGGGTATGCAGATATGCCTACTTAAACTACGAACACCTCGCAATGCAGACTAAGCTTATTTAAATATGATAATGATTAGCAAGAACAAAATTATACATAAATTAAGGATCTCTTATAATGTAAACACGTTTAAATTTTTAATAAAACATAACCATACATGTAAAAAAAACTTTTAAAACAATACACAACATCTACAGATGCAGTTCTATGCAATAAAAATGATTGCTTAATTTGATACGCAAATTTAAAACGCAAATTGAGAACAAAAATTTTAATCAATTCTAATTTGCGATAGGTACTAACTAAAAACGTATAATTTCTTGTACCAACATACTCTATTTGTACGTCTAAAATTTATCAATAATACTTTTTGCCCACACATATCACTACATGCTTAAAAGTATACTAGAATTCAAATGGTTATAAGAAAAAGAAAAGCTAAGAGGCAAGAGATTTGTGATTTTTTGCAATAACGGACTAATAATTAAATTTCTTATTGCAAAAAAATTTGTCAGTCATTTTCATGTATGTCTGCATAACGCTGCAGTACTTACTTATCAATTTTACCAAAAAGCTGAAAAACCTAAAAAAAAATAAGAATTTACGCTACAACAGCCAAGGCAGCTCAGTGCTCCCATCTGTACCCCTCTCTTGCGACTATGTGGTTAACCAGTTGCAGTGCTCATTGTTGAACAGAATTAGACAGATACAAACATAGTAACTAACATTTAACATGCTCAATTGACCAATTAAATACAACAAGTAATTGTAATAAGAAATATTTGTTTATTCAAATTTCTGTAAACATTCAATTTAAGCTTTTTTTGATTCATTAGAATTTTTTTTTTTTATGATCAACTTTCGCAACATCTATCATCTGCCTACAAATTTTTTCGTTACAACGGTATCACTTTCGTCGTCTATTCTATTAGGTGTTTTGTGCAGGGTTAAGGGTCAAGTTAAACTATTAAGGTTTTATTTTAATTGCACTAAAAGATTTTCTAAGAAAATATATAAAAAAAAAATTTTAAGTGCAGTTTAAACAATGAATTAAATTCGATATTTTTATGTGGAAAGATGTAACTGAGCCACTCAATAAAAATAATGCGCTTACCACATAGCATGTAGTAAACATTGACATAAATGAAAAAACAATCGACTGTAAAATTAAGTATGGCAGAACACAAAAGACACACAGAGAAAAAAAAGGATATATCTGTACTATCACAACAGAGCATTCAATTTAAACACAATTTCAATTTTAATAAAATAAAAAAATTTTAGACATAGAGCAAAGTTAGAAAAAGTGACTTTTTTCCAAAATTTTAATCATACCCTTCTTCAATAAAACTATTAACAGACAACAAGATAGGGAGACATTGAAAAGTTTTTAAAAGTCTTGTTAAGTTAATTCAGAAAGGGGACTTATTTTATGTACATGATTTGAGGACCCCTTCCATTTACAGTATTAGGAAAACATGAACTGCTTATGTGTGTCTCGCAAGGATCTATTACATGCGCGTACTATGTCATTTGTGTATGTGTAGGCTATAAAAGCAACTAAACTTAAAACTCTGACTACATTACGATTTTATATCCTTATGTAAGAGTCAGAGGTATGTTATACGCTTAACCTAATTTGCGTTTATTGTATTTTACCAAAATTTGTGTTGTAAACAATTTTTGTTACTCATAGATTTTTGTAACTGATGAGGGCCAGGACATTGTCCAAACGGCTAGAACGTCGTTTTCTTTTTTAATAAATACAAAATATGACAGTATCACCATTAGAGGCTATTTTTAACTATTTACTAACTGTCATTGGAAGTTTTATTTGAATTAAACACAATGTTTTTATTACAATTTAATGTTAATAAACTGACCGTAGAGTTAGTAACATCATTTTTTAGTCCACTTTAGATAACTAATTAACAAAAAAACAACAAATACTCGACAACTTTACAAGTAGCTATTTACTGTGCAATTTAATATCCATATTTTTTACGTTACGTTTAAATTAACATATTTTTTTCACGTCAATCTAAAGTTTTTCCGTACAAAAAATTTTTCGGCGTTTTTTTGGAATTAAAATGTTAATAATCAATAAAAATAATTCAGCAGATGTACCTTTTTTATAGAAAATTTGATAACAAGAAAATCAGTAGTCCAAAAATTTTTTTATAAGCAATTAAAGTGGAGGTGTAAGCAAAATACTAAAAAAAATACAACATTAATCCACGGCATCCGTACATGTACATTTTGATACATATACGCACATGCCATCAGCAACGTGTGTCGATGTTTAATAATTTTCAACCATAAGACCTTATGTGAAAGAGTTTAAATTTATGGAATAAAGTAAAATTTGTTTTCAAGTAGGAATTTCAGATTGGATTGATTTTTATTGTTAGAGGATTTGTACCAGACATCAGCAAAGCTTTTTTGTATTATACCTTTAACCATAAAAACTAATCTGAGGTTAAATGTATGTTTCAAACCAAACATTATTTTATTTTATCAGTTCAAACTTAAATATATGTATACACAAATACATACTTAAATTTGAACAAGTAGCAAGAAAGCTCTATTTTTATTAGTAATTTACTCTACAGTCATATCACAAATGATTATAGAGCTTTCTAAGACATATGCTAAAAACACTATAAAGGATCCCAGATATTTACTTTTCAAACCCACTCACCTAGGCTGAATTGAGATTTATTAAGGTACTAAAGTAAAGTTAAGGTTCAACCAGTGATGAATACTAAAGACTTTGGCTTACCTCGGCTGGACTAGAGTAGCATTGGCTCTCTTTGTCACACCTCTCTAGTTATTACTTTGTTCAATACTTGAGTAATTTTGATGGCTTATCAGAGCTGTGTAAAATGCTTCGTTTACTCTATGACGCTTGTACATTCATATGTTTTGAGTGTATACTTACAATTCTATATTACGCTAGTTGTAGCATAAAAAATTGACAAATAAGAGATTTTTGCCATTGGTGAGAAAATATTCTAAATCATGTTTGATCAGTCTGGTTCATCAAAAATTTGTTCATACAAAGTTATGTTGCATAGAAAGGCAAAATTCCTTGTTATTTAAATGAGTCCTTATGTTTTTATAATTTTTTTATAAATTGATAAAAGTTATTGAAAGAGCGAGATTAGGTACCTATTATGATTATCTTCGACCATGCATGAGGTTTGTAGTTTATTAAAAAAAATGATGTCATGATTATATTCTTAATTATAAATCAATTTTCCTGTTCTAGGTGTTAAAATAAAGATTGAATTATTCATATTCTTAAGCCAGTTCTCGAACAACTTACTT
Source organism: Copidosoma floridanum (assembly GCF_036245765.1). Taxonomy (NCBI): domain Eukaryota; kingdom Metazoa; phylum Arthropoda; class Insecta; order Hymenoptera; family Encyrtidae; genus Copidosoma; species Copidosoma floridanum. Next base: position 1,490,712 of record NW_028321898.1, on the reverse strand, counting down.
ATAAAATTTCATTAGTATTTTTATTTTAGAAACTAAATTAACTTTCCGTATTGAATAAAACTATTTTTATACGATGTGCTTCACAAACAATATAAAAAAGTCGTAGTTTCATACAATTAATAAATAGTTATTAGATTTCTAAGCACAAAAAAATTTTCTTAGTTATTTAAGCAGCCTTCTGTTTATAACTATATAAATATCATGTGTACACGTGTAAATGAATTTTCAATTTGAAAAGTTCTATAATTATACAACACTTGAAAACAATGATAATTTACTTATAAAATTTGTTTGATTTATGTGGAAATTACTTATTTCTTTAATACGCTGAAAAATAATTTACGCGCAAAAATAAAGTTGGTAGCATTATTTAATATGCTATCTCAACAAAATTAAAAGTATTTATTTCATTGCAAAAATCGATTAGTAAGAAAAGCTTACAACTAAAAGAGAATTGTGTTATTACAGCTTTTAAGTTCTTCATCTTATTTATAAAAAAATGTTGAAAATTTAGATCTAACTTTATTTTATCGCCCAGTACAGGCAAATCAATTTTTAATTTATTAATTTAATTGTGACGTCATATTTTTTAATAAAGCAAAAATTTTCTGCATAGTCAAACATATTTACACATAATAGTTGAATTTAAATTCTTAACTTTTTCATCTATACTTTAAAAAATTATAAGAACAAGAAGATTAATTATAACAGAAGATTCCCCGCTGCATAAGACATAACATCGTAAACATAAATTTTTTAATAATCGAAAGAATCAAAATCAATGAAAACCGTTTTCTTGCCAATGGCGGAAATATTCTTGTTAATTATTTTTTTTATATTTTAACTAGAAAACTACTAGCGTTTTTAAAATTTCAGAAAATACCACGTACTAGGTATACATTTAGGCTATATGTGTACGCGAGTGTCGCACAGTAAACAAAACATGCCATACAGATTTGATATGGCATCAAAAATACTGAAGTTTTGAACAAAGTAAAGATTAGGGAGGTGCGGTAAAGAGATCTGAGGGCACTCTGGTAGCCAAGATCTTCGGTATAAAATAATGGTTTTACTTTAATTATACTTTAATAACTAGACAAATCCCGATACTGCCTGGGTCAGTGAGTCTGAGAGCTCATGCTCTGGCGATCTAGGGTTCTTCTTAGGGACTAAAGCATATGTCTCAGAAATCTCGAAAATCCTATAGCTTCCCTCCAGCTCGTACTGCTACTATGAACGCATCCTTAGCAGAGTTTATTCATTCACCGTATAAATCTGTTAGATCAAGAGCCACTTAGCTATTACAAACTATACATTCTGATACAATTGGTGTTGTGAGCACCACTTTTTGTTCTGAAATGTACAATTTAAAATCTGTGTTCATAGACAATTAATTGAGATTTGCTATTGGTTATTCTATGGTCATGAAAAGCAATAGAAGAAAATGTTGTAAATGATTTCAGGGGACAAGCCATAATATTTTAGAATTTTATGCAAAAGTATGTTATTCATACATCAATCAAAGTGTTAAATATCAAAGAGGATATTCTGTAAGAGTTTAATGTAAATTAGATACTTTACTTCAGCTTACGAGACCTGACACGCTAAGACACTATGGAACTATTTTAAAATATATTCGAATTATACAGGAAAGAGTTCGAGCTATAAAGTATGACTTTGGCGTATTTGAAAACATGTAACAGTTGGCACTTATCACCACTAAATTTGCGCATAATAGGACAATTCATAACTCAGACAAAATAATAACCTGTCTGGAAAACTTTTCACTTAATTATGAATCTGAGATATAAAAAATTTGTCGTTTTGGTTGTACAGTTATTATCGAAGTACCAAGAAAAATTGGTCCTTAACTTAAATTCAAGAGTATAAGAGTGATTTTAGTTAGCTGTGCTGGAACCGATAACATTTTCTTGAAACGTAAAGAAGGTATGTAGAAGATAATTTAGTACTTTGGGAACGCCGGCTCAATGAGTTGCAAAGTATCTTGGGTTATGGCAGTACAAGTATCTGATCCATCAGACATCAAAATCAGAAATCTTGAAAATAAAATAGTTTAAACTCTCACAAATAAAACATTACTTATTCTAGAGTCAAATGTTTGAGCTCATATGGTTTGACACTGCGACGGACTATAAAAGCCCGATGAGTAGAGTGCTACAACTCAATCGTTTGTACTATCAGACACTTATCACTAGAACTAAGCTCATGAAAATTTGCAGCACCCTTTACGTATACTCATATACGCATATGTGTGCTTAAACACACACCCAACAAGTCGCCCAGAGTAAGCTGTTAATAAGATAATTCGATCATATCTCTAAATAAATGTTCACTTAACGAATTTCAAAAAGAGCTAAGCCAAAAGCTTTTTAGAATCGAAGCTCAATTGTAATATTTTGTTGAACCGTTAACATTTTCAAGAATCGGGGCCATAAGACATAGATCAAATTTAAGTAACATTTTTACATCGTACATTGCTATTAACTTTTTTATTTCCTGAAACCTCAAGCTCAAAAATGTGGTATCGAAAATGTATACCATTCCACGTTAAAAAAAAGTGTCTTTGTTTATTTCAAAAATTTTTCTTATGCTGAAATGAACTTCTTCATCGTCGACATTTAAAGTTGTGACTATACCTAGCGGATGGTACTTGTGGTATATCTATGAAAGCTGTTGCAAGTCGGGGTGAGCTAAGCTGTAGCGATCACTGTCTAATAGTATAAGTGATCGAGCTGTGGGACCACACTCCTTAGGCTCTTGCAGCCCACCAGAGTATTGAACTATACTAACATGAGACTTTCTGAAATCAATAATAGATTTGTAACAGTTCCTTTTGCAGTAACATTTGCAGTTTTGTACTCTTTCGATTTTTGAAACGAAATTCCAAGATTACGTTCTGTGTAAAAAGGATAAAAGTTAAAATGTCTGATTTAACAAAAAGTTAGTAAATACAGTTCTTATTAATATAAATAAACTTGAACTACACATGGTATAACTTGAAAACTATAAAACTCTTTTTTTTCAATAGTGTTACTTGGGTTTCTCAGATCAGGAATAAATAAAGGTGCGGCTTATGGTTAAATTACTTTATTAAAACTTTTTATCTGTAAGAAAAGTAGTGCGTATGTTTAGATCTCGTGAGCTTGTTCCTCTAGCTCTCGTGTCTTTAGCTAATTTCATCTTATTAACTGTCCGTTTCATCGTATTTTCTCTTGTATAGCTTCTCTTCTCTATTCTCCTACCTTTTAATATAGAAACTCATTACTTTATTTTGTATTGTTTTGCTGATAATGAAAAATATATATCTTACAATACATGGCGTATTCAAATGTTTCAGTGATAAGAATATCCTTTCCGCTATATTTAAGTCATAAGATACTCGTAACTTTACTAACTTTCAGCATAGTAACTTTACTATGATAAAAATGGAATTAGTAATAATAAGCGATATGTATTTTATGATTGTTGTTAAGAATGCGCTGATTAAGGTCTTACTGTGTTTGACTTTATATTACTATTGTTACTTTTTGTTATAGAAATGCTATAGGCTTCTGTTAGTACAACTTATTGTTGTAGGCATAATTTTTTTGTATTTTTTTTTGTTATTCTTGTTGTCTCTTGGGTTTTATTTTGACAATCCATTTTTCATTAATTGTTTAATCACAATGTAGTTTTGGATTGCATGATTGGATCGTTGCCTGGTGATTGATTGCCTGAGTGTTTGGCGCCACTTAGATTCCCCTTAAATTCTTCTCATAATATGATTACAGTTTCAGTGTCAAACTACAATACAATGAAATCTCGTTGGCTCTCCAATTAGTGTTCTACTACCTTTCACTTTGAGTCATTCCATTACGAATCAGTGGTGGGACCCTACCACCGGAAAAGACTCTTGGATGCAAAACGTTGTGAAGAAAAAAGAGAAGGTATGTGAAGTAAATATACTGAATCCTTGCACCCAACGTACCAGGATCAAAACGATCTGTGAACTACTCATTATGTAAATAGATTTCTTTAATAAGGTAATTATGTTTTTTACGGCTTTTTACTTATGGTTTTTGACGTATAAGAAATTTTTATTTCTCTACAGCCAAATTTTATTTTTCCTTACAAAATGCGTATACTTGTTTTCTTGTTACAAGTAACATAATGTCTTTTTCCTATTAATTACATAAGAGGGCTATAAGAATATGTTTGGTGTTTACGTGATCAAATCATACTCAAAGTTTTTTTTCTTCTAATGTTAATTAAGAACGATTTCATAGCTGTTATAAATGTTTGCTTTTTTTTGTTTTCAGACTGTGTGCTTCTTTAGAAGAAAAACTGATAGGCAATTGGTTGGTATTTTTAGTTAAGAATTTTTTTTTAATTTCTAAATAGTACCGAGATTTTTGGCTCTTTTTTTAAAGGATACATACTTGTATTAAAGAATACAAGGGTTCTCAACCTTTCATGAAGTCGTGATTCATTGAACAGTGTTGTCATTTTCAAACAAGTGTGTATGTCTTCTGCCATAGTGGTGCTGTTATTCACTGATGATACCATGTGATGTTTCAGTGGCAGAATTGCTAAACTATCCTGATAACTTATGTCTTATAAGTGATGTTGACTTTTTCTTAGGAACTACAATATAATAGAACTATATTATGAAAGTTATAACATCGGTGTATTTGTTACGGATGTTCTTACTTTGTTTGTGAGACTGATGGCATAAGTGATTTTCTTTAAGAGCGGCATTAGTACTCATACGTATACGTGTATTTATACATAATGATGTGTAACTATTTTTCTTTGCTCAGTTTTATTTTATTCTTATTATATGAACTAAGTTTTTTTTGTATTTCCTAGTACTTATCACTATCTTTTTACCAGTGCAAAATTCGGATCTTATAATTAGTCATGTAATCAAAACTTTCTCTTTTATCCCAAGATAAAACATTCTTTCAGTCAAACGATCGTCCATTAATCTAAAATATACAATTCTCTTTGGTGTTAAATTTTGTTGGTACGTGAGGAATATTAGGATCCTAATCAGTAAAATAATTGAAGGACTGTAGCTAAGTGCTAGATTAATGAAGATTTTTAAGTTTTAACTATATTTCTTTACAACTTGAATCGAAATATCTTTAATTTTTTTTTTACTGACATACAGCTGCTCCTTTACCTTACATAGATCCACAGCAAAACCTAACATGCCTGCAAGTATGTTTTTATATATGTTGCTGTTAATCTTTCTTCTTCTTCTTGTTGATAACAATCATCATTTCTTGATGCTTTTTTTTTAATATGTTTCTTTTTGTTCTTATAAGACCACAATACACTTTTTTAACCTACATTTCTGAGTATAAAAATACGATTTTGTTATTATAAATAATGTTTCATATTGCTTTTAACGATTTATTTTTAAATGTTAAAAAACATAACAGATTAGCGGCCCATTTCCGTCACTGCTTCGCCTCAGACCCCCTGAATGAAAGATCATAGTGTGTTAACACGTAATGTGAAACGATTTCAGTTCAAAATATAACATTTTTTCTTAAAACTTTCCCTAACAAGAACTTTTTTACTAAAAACATTTTGTTTTTAGAATCCATTGCAGTATACTTGGCCAAACAATAAGCTGTGGAAGGTTGAAATAATATGGTGTTAAAAAATACCGTAAGTTCTTTGCGCCATGAAATGACTGTTGACTCTGAAGGACCCTTGAGTTGCTCTTTTTCTTACGTTAAAATAAATAAAAAGCGGTATTTATTAGAATTGTAAGACTATAATAAAAAAGAAGAAAAATAAAAAATTGTTATTTCCCATTTCCACAACTTTAATACCACAGCAACAAATTTCTAAATTCTAATTTCTTCATTCTCTATCACCCCAGAAAATACAAATATATATTGTTCTCCTCATTCAAAAATTTGAAAGATTGAAGTGATTACTATCAGAGTTACAATGCAAAGCTTATCTCTTACTTAATATATTCTTTATTTGTCTATTTTGACACTGCTGTTTCAATCACAATAAATATTCTATGTCAGTTTCTTGACGCTTAAAATTTTATTTATTTAAGGCATTTAAAGTTTTCCTTTAAACTCGCATTTTTCCAATTTAAAGCATGGTTAAAACTTTTTTTAACTCCAAACGCTATGTTTTTCAACTTTGTTGGGTTGTAATGTATTTCTTGGTAAGGTAGTTTAACGTCTCATGGCCTTAAAAATTACCTGTAAGCTTAACTCTTTCTTGGCTAAAGTTTCTAGCAAACGTGAATGCCTGGATATCTTGGGGTGATCTTATCTAGCCTTCTGTTGTAGTACTAGACAGATCGTAAGCAAAACTTCCACGTCTAAAGCGTTGAAACTAATTCTAGAGTTCCGTTTCAACGTCTCCTAGTATTACTCTGGAGACCTTGATATCGAAAGCACCATTTTTTTGCAGAGCTCAGTTGTTTTGGTGGTATAAGGTGAAAGGATTGGGTCACAATCCTAACCTATGAGGGAATATCCCGTTTGTTCGTGTTTATTTTTCCTTTATAGGTTCACTGTTTTGTTTTCCCAGTGCAATTTTTGGAGAGGATCAGCGATTCCTGATTGAATGCTTGAAGCTAAGAGAGTAATGCAGTGTTGTCAATAATCAGGATATCCAGCCTCGAAGCAAAAAACTCTGCTTCTGATGTCTTCAAGTGAATGACTGACTTGGTTTAATAGTTGCTGGTTTGATATAATCTTTAAGTGGATAATTCGTTGCTTAAAATGGTTATAAAAATGTATTTCTTGGCAAGATAGTTATTCTCTGGTTATAGTTATGTTAAGCTTGCAGCTATGTAACATTTATGCATATTTTCCCTTTTTTTGATGTACACCAGCTGACCACTTGTTGGTATTGATAACAAGAATTCCTTATTACTGTTTCTTACTGCTGTCAGACTATCTTCTTCCATTCAATTTTTCTGTTCTTCTACTACGTCCCATTCAAATTCTGAGTCTCTATCATTGTGACTGCTGATGATAAATATATATTTTATCTATATTTTTTCAGATTTTTCTTAAGTACTCTACCATCAGATACATCTGAGACTAATGTAGCTATTTCGTTTTTTTAATTATTTTTTATTACGTTCTTTGTCTTCTTGTGTGTATTTTATATATGGATGCTGGTGACATTTTCATAATCACATAATTCTATTATGCCTTTTTTCAGCAAGTTCATACAGCTCTCATCGTGATTCTTCTGGCTTTCCCATTCGTTCTTATAGTTTTTGATATCAAGAAAGTACATCTGGAACCTGTCCAATGTATTATATCAAATTCATAGCACTATAGTTCTATTCTTAGCCTATTTACCTGTACGGTTTATCATGAAAAATATACACCAAGCTCTTTTGATGTATCATAATTTTTAGAAGCTCACAATCCGTAATCACGGTAAATTTCCGTGAAAAAACAAATGGCTAAAATTGTCCTCCTGTGAACTTATTGCTAACAGATGTTAATTGTATTTGGGGTAGTGTATTTATTAACCACCTTAACGCATATTCGCAAAGACGGTCCTTTTCTACGTCCAATCTATTAGCTAAAAGGCTCATAACTATGATTTTTGTGTAATCCGATGCCTCGGTCATTACAATAATTGGTTCATTTATATATAGAGCTGTTAGTTCTGGCTCACTTCATAGAGCATTCCTTAAGGTTAGGAACGATTTTTTTGTACTTCTTCGAACTTAAATTTAACTATTTTTCTTCTCAGTCTACGTGTCTGCTAACTATTTTAAGAGTCTTTTTAACATCATACAGTGATAATCTAAATTTTTTGCTAATATCATGATGTCATCCGTATGTATCTATATCTTATGCCCTTGTATACCCGTAATTGTCAGCATTATTACCCGCAAAAAGGAGTTTGAGGAGTGTTCGCAACCCATCGGTATCCACTTATACTGGCCGTGTTCGTTTGGACCTGCTCTATGAACACTGCTTTATGAGCTTCGAAAAATTTGCTCTTAAAATCTGTCATGGTAAAGTATTTTTGAACTACTAAGTTTTCTGAAATTTTATTTTGGAAGAGCAACATAAAGCACGTACGAACTGTTATTTTGTTTAATAGCCGAAAGTTTGGTACAACTATACAGAGTTTTTCCCCGCTTCATCCCACGTTTTTCGGGACAATCCATAAATTTATGTTATATAGGGATGTCAAGGGTTGAATTATTTGATGCTGTAATAACTTTTCTATTTTAATTTGCATCTGCTTTCTTAGTTTTATTAGATATTTTACTTTTTTTTCAACCATTCATTCCTTTGTTAACATTTTTAAAGTATGTGTGTAGCCTTTAGTTGCTTACCTTCCCGGCCAAGTGAAAAAGGGTTGTATTTTATATGATGTTGGATGTGGCTTAAGTCTTCTATATTACAGCTGGATACATCGACGATTATTATCAACTGACACATATATATATATAGATGGCAAGACTTTTACATAAGCACTCTTAAAACCATCTATGCATGTTCTTTTTCGATACCGATTATACTAAAGATTTATTATCACTACTTTTACACTTCCTATTTCAAGAATGTTTTTGAAGAAATAAGCAAGAACAAGAAAAATATACTTCTTGGGTGGAAATCGAGCATATGACCTTCTGTTACTAGACAGTTGATCTACCACTTCAGCTATCGTGGAGCCGTACATTCACTTGCACCGCTGGTTTGGATAAGTTGCCATTCTTAATTTTTTAAGGTGTCTTTTTACCCAAATTTAATTATAATAGATACATGACTCTAGTATTTGTAGAGAAGTTAAAAATTTTGTATGGCTCTAATAGATATAGAAGTAATATTGAAACACTTATTATCGTATTAATTAACGCAGACATACACAAAATGGTACTTTTACATAAGAACTCTTAAAAATATCCACGCATGCCCCTTCTAAGTTACAAATATACCATTGCAAAAAATTAAAAAAAAAAAAAATTATTATTTTTAGAGTTATTGTATTAACAATTTCAGTTGTTATTATTGTAATTTCATGAATAATCAGCATTTTTATAGTAATCGTTGTGTCTGTTCTAACCCACATTGGTCATAGGAGTTCCCTTCGAAATTGTTGTTGTAGCTTAAATTATTTACATTAAAAGAGTTATTATAATAATTACGATAGCTTAAATTTTCTTCCATATAATTTTGGTTATCTTTGATGCATTGCCCTGTTTTCGCTAGGTATACTTGATCCTGGATTAACGTTGGCATTATTTCGCAAGGACTAATATCCCTTCCTATTTTCGAAGCTGCTACTATAGCTTTGTCCAATGTTTTTAGATTAAGGTATATAACTCTGTAGTCATTCGTTTACCGTATGTGTATTGTCTCATGGCTTCTTTACTAGCGCTCTTTTTCAATGCTTAGTGTTGTCTAAGTGGTAATATCATGTCCTAGTAATATAAGGCTTTTATTTTATCGTATACTTTTCTGAAAGTGCTAAAAGACTAAAAAACTGCTGTATTATTCTACTACTATGCTTAAAAATTGTCTTTCTATTTAAAATTTTGCTAATAATGTATTAGCACCCTTATTGCTGCCATATCCATCCTATTAAAAATTTTTTAGTCTTATTCAAAATTTTAAGACTGATGAGAGCTGCGCTCAGTGTGGTATGAATTCAGCTGTCTTTAAGCTTAATTTATTTGCCTGTGAACCTATAAAAACAGTTCTTATATAAAAAGCCTACTGTTTACGATATACTTTATTTCTTTATACCATTATTACCATTTTTTTAAATAGAGGTCACTAAAAAATAAAATGAACGCTTCACAAAAGCAACTATGAAGATCCATCTGACTGTGTATCTTTAGAAACCATACTCACTACTTAGTGTAAAGATGAAACATTTTTAATCCTTTTTAGTAAATGCCATGACAGTGGCTACTTATCAGACTGCAATACTAACAGACTCAAAAACTAATTGAAAAAGAACCTCTGTCAAAATAAGAGATTTTTTGGAATAACGATTTGTCAAAATTTTAATGACACAATGACTCCTCTTTCAAGCAGTAATTATATTAATAACATTCTGAAAACATTTACTTTCAGAATTAATATCCTTAAAGCTTACCATATATATATTTGTAAGTATAGCTAATCAAAAAAAGCACAATCAATGAAATAACTAAAAGTAACGGGAAAACAAAGCTTGAAGTGGCGTACAAAAAGGCCGTTGGTGGTTTGCTATTATAAGGTTAAGTGGACCAAGAAATTCATGTCGAAGTATCTGCTTAGCTAAGTAGCTCCAGTACTGCTACGTATTTAACACCGTCAGGAGAAGGATAAAGAAAAAGACCAAAAATAGCTTGAAAACGGGTAAAGCATGAAGACGGGTAAAGCATGAGGTCGTAGGTTACTGCCATGAAGTCATTAGGTAGCTTGCTGGTTGTAGTGAAAAACCAAAAACTGCCGTTGTCTAGAACGTACCTAGGCTTGCGTGCTGTAGGCGTTGGAGCTTGGATCAGCTTACTATCATTGCTGGTGGAAGATACCTTGCCCAAGTAAAGGTGACGAGGGCTGGTGACGTGGTCGCGCGTTACGTCCATGACAGGGATACCTGCACCACCCAGAAGTCAGAAAGAAACGATGCGCCTGACAATGATGAAGGCATGAAAAACTTGCCTTCTTTCTTCGTTAGTGTATGTGGCTGCAACCAATGTATTTTTCTCTCGTTACCTTGACAGTTACTCACTTGTACTTGCGAGATCTCTTCTTCTTATTAGTAAAAACCAGGGTCACCAAGGTTCATCGGAAGGGTTTAGTGGATCTAGAGGTCTGTGTCCAAGTATCTACTTAGTGGAGTAGCCCCAGTACTGCTACGTGTTTAAAATTTTAAGGAGAAGGATAAAGAGAAGTTTTTGTTTTACTGAAATACATAAATGCAGTATTTATTCTTATAGAGCTCTGTTTTTCGTATGGGACGCGACCCTTTTGTTACCTGAGAAATTGTGATTCTCTATTTTATGATGGTTTTCGACACACATCTTATATTTAATTATTTTTCAGGACTCATCTCAGGTTTAAAGAACTTAAATAATACTAAAAGCTAATATTACGTAAGATGTAGGGATACAGTTAACAACAATGCTAATGTCATAGTTCAAGCAAACAGAAATGTATGTTGTGTCTTTTAATGTGCTTTGTAGTCAGGCATCTTTAAAATACTGGACCTACAAGACTTAAGTCTGATAATAATTTATCAATACCAGACGTCTGGTAGACCTATTGAAGAGATATTTATAACTTGGTCTAATTGGTATTATAAGTCAGTAAAAAAACCCCAAGTAATACCCATTTAACTAAGATCTGGTGTTTCTGCAAGCATGAATAAGTCATGAATTTACCATTTTCAGCAGTGATTTATTTAAATTTAATGTTTGAAGGACTGAAAAAATTTTCTTTAATTCAGCATTATATATGTTTACATACTATTATCTATAGGAACAATTCAAATAAATACTTTTTCATTTTCATTTACATTTTTTAAATCTTTGATTTTTACTCTTAAGATTTCTAGTCAAGTTGCAGAAAATTTTTTATTTTTTTGTATATCTCGTACTCACAAGAAACGGCAGGCAAGTGTGTGTTCCCAATTTCTCTGAATTTTGGTATGCGAGTAGAGTATAAAAAATACTATACACGTATTTTCTTTTGCTACTTATTTATAGTTCATCACCCTTAAAGGTCACCCCCATTTTCCAGATAACTTGCCTCGATCCCGGTGTTCTTGGTTAAAATTCAATTGAAGTTGTGACATTTAAAAAAAGGAGTCAAGCAATAATAATTAAGAAGAAAAAGTTGCCTTCCCTATTTTTTACAGGTTAATTATCTACAGTTGTTGGCAACACTTTTTAGACAAAGAATTTGTAAGGAAACTTAAAAATTATAGAAAAAATGTTGGTAACACATTAAACGAAGAGATCATGTTAATATGTCTTGGCATTTGTATTAACACTTTTCCCATTCTAAGTTTATTACCCTCATTACAGAATCAACTGTAAGCATTTTTTTCAAGCCTAAAGAAATTTACACAAGCTAACGTGTGGAGGTTATATCGGTCGCTGATGACAAGTCTGCTATTATACTACTAAATCTTACGGTAACTAAATTGACATAGCAAAAAAAATCTAGAAAGAACATTTTATTTTATCTTATGAAAGTAAAACATATAATAAACATACACAAAAGCCATACCTCAATGGTTACCCACAGCATTGTTATATATTATTTTGAGTAGTCCCAAGTCTAAATAAGTTGTTATCAATTTGTTGAGTACAAATAATCAGTAAAAATGATGCAACTTGAAAACAGTAAATTCGTTGGTAACATTTTAGTGGTAATACATTATCTCGACAAAATACTTAGTATTAAGAAGTGTTTTCGTAACAATATATTAAAACAAAAGCATTAGTGTAAAAGCATGACATTGGCACATATTTGATAAATAGAAATGTGATATTTATAAGAAATATGCGAACAAAAACGGTTATTCGAAGCTTATTGTCAAACTGTGCCTATTTCTTACTAAATTTTTTACTTACAAAAATGACAAATTCTCTGAACTATATTGTAAGTGGAAAGAGCTATTCAATTACTGCATCTGCTTATAAATAAAAGAGCGATTAGCAGTAAACGGAATTACATGGATAAAATGCAGAGATGAAGTATTAAAGAATTATATTAAAGTGGTTATGCATAAAATATAAGAAAACTTTTTGAAATTAACAAATAACAAAAGTTAAATTAATTTTACTGATGTCAAAGTAACAGTTAGTTTGCGTATATCAGAGGTGTATGAGGCTACTACACCAAGTGCAATTTTTACAACAACAAGAATGGTACATAGGAACCAATTTCATCTTAGACAAGCTAAAAACATACTATTTTTAAGTGCATGTTTGAAGCCAAAAACCAATATACTAAATTTTTGCCAATAATTTTAATTAATTTTACTCCTACTACAATAATAACTTGACAATTATTTGATTTCAAATTGTATTGAGACTTTTAATAGTAACATTGCCAGAATATTGTTTTGATAACCATACAAATACATTGTATATGTACATTAAAAAAAAATTGAATAAAACAAAATGTAAGTGAATTATAACAAATACTATTGTAGAGAAGGCCTGAGCCAACTTATGATGAGATAAAAAGTTCCGTCTATTTCTATCGCTTTCGCACAACTGTAAGAAAAACTTGTTTAATTTGTCCTCACATACTTCACAATTACCTAATTTACAATAAATGTCTAACATAGATAAAAGTATTCTTTGTCAGCTTCTATGTTCTATTAATTTGTTAAAAATCCAACCAAAGTTGTACTTTCCAAAAAATGGAAAAAATGTTATTTTAGATCAACTTATTTTCAGACTATTGAAATTGATAAGTGCAGATCATCTTACAAAGATTAGGTATCTATGTTAAAAATAATTGAAAACTTTGTACTCAATATGTGGCTGCAATATTGTTACGCTAAGAAAAGGGTGATAGAAGAGTTGTAATAAATTGCAATGGATGACTTCAAAAATAGTTCAAATAAAATGATCTTTTTGAAATATTAGATTTTTTAGCTATATAACTTCAGTAATGGCAAAGTTTTGAGATACAATAGCAGATTTGTAGTTAGTGACGGTGTAATTCCTGTACTTAAACTTGTGTAAATTTTTTTTGGGCTTTATAAAAATGCTTACAATAGTTCTGAAGTAAGTAAGTAGTTCTTTCGTACAATGTGGGTTGAATGTATACAATTCATAATTTACTTTATATTTTTGTTTAACGTGTTGACAACTTTTGTTTATGACTTCTAAGCTACTTTACGAGCTCTTATTACAAAATGTCACTAAGTATCAAGATCTTTAACCTTTCAAAAATAGGGGATGTAAAAGATCTTTGCTATCTGAATTATCATCGTTTGACCACTTTTTCAAATAATACAACCTCAATTCCTTATAACAAAAAATATGGAGATGGGGCAAGCTATGTGGATAAGCCCTAAAGGGTGATCTTTGGGCGTCATTTTTATTCATTTGAACTGCATATGAGTGGCTAAAAAAAATACGAATCTAATTCTTTTTATACTTTACTAGCATACAAATTTTCAAAAAAATCAGTGACATACGTTTGCCTGCTTTCCCTTGTACTTGCAAAAAGTAAGCTTGTTAGCACTCCTGGTATCAGCCGAAGGTGAGGGTGGTAAAGATACCCAAACGGTGGTACCTTACTTTTAGCTTGGTATGCGCATGCAATTTGTTTGTATACCTATTTTTATATGTTAAAGTTTTTTTTATAATTATAACTGTGAGGTTACGTTCTATTAGCGCAAAAAGAAAAATATTAAGCGTAGGTGTGCAAAGGAAGTTTAATCTGTTTTAAGTTAGATGCTGATGTCCATGCAAAATAGTTCACAAAATATTAAAAATACTTACGTTTTAACTTAAAACACGCACTACTTTTTTCATAGGAAAAAAGTTCTGATACAGTCACTTAACCAAAAGTAATGCCTTTATTTATCTATGAATCAAGAAATCCACGTGATACCTGATTGAATTGGGATGCACAGAAATTTTTTTTTTCTTTTGAGATTCTGTATCGTTCTGAAAAAATATTTTACTTCGCGAAATATCAAAAACAAACTTTTATCAGTTAATGAGATAAAAGCGGCCAATTACTAAGCTCAGGAAAGTACGCCCTAAAAAGACAGCACGGTACGCCAAGCCTTCACAAAAGCCCCTAACAGAACACGAGATACTTAAAAGAAGGAAGCAGTGACAAAATTTATAATACTGAAAACGTTCATTAGTTGTGAACAAAAAAATATATTACAAGACTTTTTATTCAAAACGTAAGCCAGAGGTTAAAACAATGAGCATTGCACAAGCAAACGTTACATTAGACAAAGGGATGCAGGGAGATAAGAGGGGGTACGGATGTATACAAAATGGAACTGGTTGACCTAGACCATAAGTGATTTTAATAATTCTACAACAAAATTCAGAATTATGGGCTGTGTGGTAGACAGCCAGTAAGAAAAAAAAGCTGCTTAAGATGAAGATTATGAAAAAACATACACCAAACGTAAAAAGACAGAAACTTAATTCAGAGAATCAGAAGGCAGGCACAGTACAACAAGAAATTCTTTTTACAAATTATATGATAAAATATTTGACTCGGTGAAACAAAAGTGACTTAATAAACTCAAAAACTTCCACCTGGGACGAAATGCAGGCTTTATTGTATTCTTAGTAGCAATCCAAGTTTTCTCAAAACAATAGTGCAACAAAAACAGATAACTATTTTACTCAAAATAGAAATGTACGTAACAGAAGAATGTTTATGAATTCTTCAATCCACACTATTTACATAAAATAGCTGATAGGTAAAGAGATATGCAACACCCCGTTTTCATACCAACAGAATACAGCATACATTAAACATATACACGATGCATCAAACACATACACGCACGTCACAAAACTCTTTAGATGCATTTGCCCGTCCCGTAAGCGAGATCCTGGTATTTGACAGCAACCCAGTCAAACACCTATCATTTAAGAAAACGAATAAAATCGTGGCTTCCACAGTGATCTCGCTGTATAACAAATTTTTCGTAAGAACTTTTAAAGAGCTCAACCCTTGAACTAATAATTGTATAGCATCAAAGAAATGGCTTAGTGAAATCATACTGTGACTGAGTTTAAACGATACATAGCTAAATAATGATAAAAAACATATTTTTTCTACAACACAAAAAGTATTGCTAAAAAATAACATAGAAAGAAAGTCAACGAAACAACTTTGCTGTGGACTACAGACTCCACACAACTACTACGTAACTTATTGCAAGCTCTCAAACATTAGAGAAAGCTGTCTGTATTTATTGCACTTAAAATAAAGAGTGAAATGAGCTTACGCACTGACGTACTGACATAGTGTAATGCGTGTAAGCGAGTAGCCCAAGTTGGAACAGAGGAGAAAGAGAAAATTGCGTGCATGTACAATAACGTGGAAACAGCAAACACATTATAATAATGCCTTGACACGGCAAACTACGATCCTTACTCATATAATGAGTGATATGACCATGTGATAGAACAGTACATGATATTTTAATCAGATTTAAAGTCAGGAAAGCAGGAAATACAGATACACAAGGAGACGACACCTCATTAGGAAACCATACTCTAAAAAGATTAATCGCAACAAATATGTACGAAAATTTGACTGCAAATTGTGTATACTGCAGACATAACAGATCAAGCTCAAGCGAGTGCCAAATGATGGTGAGGGATGCTGAAAAAAAAGAAATTTATTGAGAAAAAAAAAAAATCTTTAACGGACAGATGTTTCAAAAAAAGCAGCGCACATAATAACAACACTAACAGCCTCAACGACGACTATAAGTAAGATATTTACAGTTATAACTCATAATAATATAAGGAAAACAACCAGAGTGATCGAGATTATAACGGAAGCAACAATAAGTTTATTGGGAATAATAATAATAATCGTAATGGTAACAAAAATAAACAGAGCTTATGAGGTTGCAATAGGAACGATGATAAATTCAACGAACATAATTATAATAATTATAATGGTAATAGGAACTATACAGAAATTATAATTATCATGAGAGAGGACCCTTGTAATATTAAAAGTCAACCATACAATAGAGAAATCTCGGGGCGCTTAGACTATTAGACACTTGCTTTACCTGGTGGTGTGCCAATTAAAACACAGCAGTAATAAAAGGAGTCACAAGTAACATCGTAAAAAGGTAGGGCCAGTAGGCAACAGGTAAAAATCAACAGAAAAAAATTAGGCTGAGCCGCCTGTCACGAGAAGAACAGATACAGGTGACAAATCACGTATATATTACACAAAGTAAGCGCAGTGTATTCTAGATACTTTTATTACAGGTGTACGAAATAATGACTGTCTCAAGCTCTTCTTGCTAACATAAAGAGAAAAGAATATCAGGTGCAAGACGCACACTAGTCTAAGTACTTTGAAACGGTTCTAAGCTACAAACAAATAACGCAAAATTTTACACGGGTACCAATGCTTGATGTTTAATTACAAGAAATAGCTGTCCCGCAGCAGACACGCTCATAATTATAAATGGCAAAGAAAGGGTTCTACTAACTGGTGTGACACACGGCACTTGCTGCACGTTGGTAACAATTGAAATACTTTTCAACGGTAAAGTGTAACTTTGTATGTAGCTCCTTATAGTTTTCCAATTAAAGCAGAAGAGATAATTTACTGGAAAATGTTATGTGGTGGCATTATAGGAGCCAGAAGTCAAGTACTTATATTACGCGGCACGAAGATTTCCCTATTGAAATAGAAATCTTTTGAAGTTCTAGCAAGAATGAGAAAAACAATGATTGCATGCTTAAATAAAACTAAGACCAACAGTTAAGATGGCAGGGTTCCGTGACAAAAGATAAAAGAGAGAGGTCTATTTAAAAATTTTGTTGACAGAAAATAAAGAGGGCAAAGTATAGGTTGGAATAATAAATGTAACTAACAAGAAAATAAAAGTATTAACACCAAATTTAAGATTTATATAATGCAAAATCATGCGAGGGACAAAACCATTAAGGATTTAAATGACAGATAAAAATAGTAAGGTGCTTGATACTTTTTCTCACAATATAATACTACAAAAAGAGAAGAAAAATCCTAAATTACCACACTTAGTTGTAAAACCATAATTAAAAAACAGAAATAAATACCCATCAGGACGTTAGCAGGCTCGTAGCATGTATATATATAAAATGCGTACGAAACGACACAGATGGATAACAAGAGATAATATATAGGACAATATAACACGTCTAACATAGACAAACCAGATGGTAAAAAAAAAGATTGCTTCACTCTTTTTCTTCTTCACTCTATTTCTATTTCACTTGCTTTCCTCTTTCGTAAATAAAATAAACTTGGACCCTATAAGTATCGGACAGTAGAGTTGCCTACCATGCATGTGTATCCACAATATCCATGTAGTTACGTGGACATACGGTACGAATATACACTACGAAAGAAATAAAGAAGAAACCCAGAAAACATGGATTAAGTGAACATACATATAGCACGAGCAGTCAGAGTAATGAGGGCTGTGAATCAGAATGGGAAATAACAAATGAGTTAAAAGATAAAAGAGAAAAAGATACTTTTCTGGTGATAAAAAGCGATAACAAGGAAACCTTGTCACGAGGACCAACTAGTGGTGGGCTGGCATATATGAGCAAGAGCTACATTAGTAGTACCACGAGTATTCACTAATTATTACTATAAAAAAAAAAAAAAAAAAAAAAAAAACCTATAAATCAGTAGCAGAAAAATATCATAGAGTAAATTAATAAAAAAATTAGATACGAAAAGACACTTATAGGTAAAAATAAGTCATAGCGTATGACAGTGTGTACTTTACCGTTTCTTCTGCCAAACAAAGCAGTTGTTACGTCAAAACAAAGTTGGTGATGTTAACTATGGACACAACAAGTAGACCATTCAAGAAAATCTCAGTAATTTTCTTCTGTCCGATTAAAAAATGGTCAGCATACAACAATGTACACATTCTATCGATAACAGATTGGCTTACTTAATACACAGTGTTAGCCTCAATGTAAAAAGTGACGGCAAAAGTGACGACAAAGGCTTTAACACAAACTTGTTAGGTACTTTAGAGCACAAAAAAGATTGTTGTTAGACAGAGAAATGCATCTCATGAATAACACCTTCGGAGAACTTGGCAGACTATTTTAAGTTAATAAAATCAGTAGCATAGCTTACCACACTTAAACCAACGGTTCAATTGAGCAAATGCATCACGTCCTGACGTAATATTTAAAGTCATACTCTAGCCAGACCAAAAGGACTAGGACCAGGATATTGCCGTGATATGGTCACCTAACAAATAGAGGATGAAAATCTGCAGTAGCCATAACTGCACAGCATTTACGTATGATAAAATTAGGCGTATGTGACGTGCAAGCTACTTTGCCACCATCAAAAACTACCTAGATCAGTTGACCACCAGGACAGTGCACGTTGATGAAATAAAATGATGGATAGTTATAGAGCAGATAATAGAAATAGAGTGAAGAAGAAAAAGAGTGAAGCAATCTATTTTTTTACCATCTGGTTTGTCTATGTTAGACGTGTTATATTGTCCTATATATTATCTCTTGTTATCCATCTGTGTCGTTTCGTACGCATTTTATATATATACATGCTACGAGCCTGCTAACGTCCTGATAGTTATTTACTACCACACTTGCGGCACTATCAGTTCCCCATCAAGTTTCAAAGTTCAGGGCCTTTTTTTAAAATTTTTTTTTATATATAAAAAGGTATATGATATAATTCATTTTTTTTACCTCATCCAAAAATTATTGAGTGCAAGTATTCAGTATGTGATATTGGTACTCGTGCTTTACTGTACAAAAACGCAGTCGGTCCAGGCAACATCCCCGACGTCTAATGTCAGCTAGCACATACCGAAATATTATCAGCATCTAACTCTATACGCTACTAAGGTAAAATTTACCGCTAGAAGTGTGCGTGGCCAAGCTATCGCACACCGTTAAAATCAGATAGACGGACTTGTGTAATCTTTGTGCGATGATTAATGAAAATGCTCTCCCTCCGCATGGATAGAAACTGAACGGTAGCCGACAAACTCGATCAACACTGCCAGTTTTCCAAATTCCCGCAGGGTCAATTCGTCAATCCCAAGCTATAAGGCACAAGCCATGGTCTTCTTTCATACGTTACCTGTTAAAATATAACAAAGCTATGATCGAGAAAATTAAAGCAAATGTATTAACTAAAAAATATGAGCTCGTCAAAGATTTTGATACAATAGGTAAACATAAAATTGGTCACAAGGATTATAAAAGTGAATTATAAGTAATTACTAAAAATGTAAACCTCAGTGCTAAGCAAAAGAAAGGCTTTCTCAGCTCTGCTTTCTACATATCAAAAAGTTCTTCCTAATTACTTGTAGTTATTAATAGAAATTGCAATTTAATAATCAATTTTCAGAAGAGATCACAATTTCATAACTTACCAAATTACCACACAAGAGTCGTAAGAACTAAAAGCATTAGACAAATTATTTAAGAAGCAAATTAAGGAAACGCAAGATAATTAATAAGAATATTTAAATTAAAAAAAAAAGTGTTTTAAAGAAAAATCGAAGAAAAACGAAAAATAATTTTATTAAAATAATTGAGTACAATATTTTTATAAATCATGTATAAAAACCTATATCATACTGGAATTAATTAAATGCACGAGTTGATTGGTACATTCTACGCAGCAAGAAATTTTTAATACTTTTTTCATAATTTGTAAGAATTGTTAAACGTATATTGGAAATGAGTCTGAAGTACACACACAATTTTGTTTGATGTCTTATCTCGGCTTGATACAAGAAACGCATTTATCATGACTTTAAAAGCACTAAATGTATATAATTTAAAAAAAAACTGGTACTACAATAACAAAAACAGCAAGTATTTGAAAGAACAATTTAAAATATATTTATGACACATGTATTGAGATAGTATTTACAGTGGCAAGAATGATTATATAAGAATTGAATCAGACACAGAAGAACAGCATTTGAAAATCCAATAAAATTACATAGCTATAACAAAACACTATTTGACAAAAACAGAAAGGACTTTTAATAAATTATAGGTGACATAGATAACGTGAAAAATAGAAATAAGTTAAAGAGAAAAAAATTAGATCAACTAAAATTTTGACCATTTAAAAATATTGAAAAATCGTCAACTCATTATACAGGATAGAATTAGGTCGAAGAAATCAAATATATTCAATCTCTTGAAACTTACTCTTGTAGACATACTCTAAGAAAATATAGAAGACGAAGCAGAAACAATATTACATTAATTATATAAGAGGTGTCATGAATATTTTTTTTAAGCATTTTTTCTTCAAGAGGATAGATGTTAAGAAAATGTATGTTTATGATTTTAGATTATACAGCGTTTTGAGCAAACTAAAATGTAGATGGCATGGTACTTACTTAGTACCAGTAACCATCTGTGGTATAATTATATATAAGAAGAGTTATAAAAAGCGTTTAAAGCAGGAGTTGACGATCGTATAAATAACATTAAAAGTCATATCATTATTTACTGGTCGTAGTTCAGTCAATATTGTAACGCATAGCTAAATTATAGAATAAGTAATTATCAACATTAAAATATTATTTACAGAGCAATACAATATTGTTTGTTGTACTTTGTCAATCTTCTTATTATAAAAGATAATAACCATAAACAGAAAGAGAGAGCACGTCAGTTATTATAAGTGTATATGCTCGTGTGTGTGAATAAGCCTAGGTAGTGCACGTGTCTGGTTGTGTACCCTACAACTCCAAAACTTGGTTACTTGACCACCAATGACAGTAAATAGTTTTGATATGTAACTTTGAACATCAACAATATAGCGTCGCTTGCAGTGGGCTTCATTTGTTTCGTAGCATCATTATGAAAAAAATGAGTAAGAATACTTGAAGTCGCAGGTTTCGAACTGAACAACAAGAACACAGTTTTAAGAGGTGGTGTTAAGGTATTTGAGGTAAAATAAGGAAAACAATTTTTAAAAGCGCTTACTTGAAGCAGTGAATACAAAGCAAGAAAAGCAAGTGTATTGCTCGAGCCTGGGTTCGACTAAAAGTGAAGAGGAATAAAATAGCAACACTGCTGTTATAACGGGAGAACAATGTATTAACGAGTAAATACTCTAACCAGTATTTAAAATTCTCAACACTTTCTCCTGAGGATTGGAGTGTCACACAAACACAAACGAATAATAAAGCCTGAAGATGATAACACTAGTACTGAATAATATTTCTTTAACTTCAATTTATACTTATTGAAAGGTCTTATTTAGTGCTTATCTGCTAGTTTATCAAATTTCCTGCACAAATATTAAAACATATGGAATTTAACGCAAATATATAATTTTTTTCAAATACCCACACAACTATACGTCAGACCGTAGAACTGTAAAGTCAAAACAATTTTTGGTTCAAACGATGATAATCAATAGTACTTGGTAGCACTAAAACTTTTCAAAAATTTTAACGTCCTTAGTCAGACTGGTCAGGCCGTCAGAGTTTTGTAACACCACTAAAAAGTTATTCATAAGTACTGATTCAGAAATTAAAATTAAAATTTAAACATTAGAAATGCTGGATCTAGTATGGCAGACGATTCCTGGAAATTCAACAAATTTCTTAATAAAAATAAATTCTTTATTTAATTTTATTTTCGAATCAAGTTACTTAAATCAAGGACATTTAAAAAGTCATAAAATTATATAAGAAAGGGACATTAGTCAACAAAATTATGTAGAGATTTGATAAACCACCTTTTCAAAGCAATTTGTTAGTTGAATAGCTTTTTAGGTATGTACTGTTCCACGACGTTTACTTTAAGGTCTGATGCTTTCGTATGATAGGTAAAGTTTTAAAATAACGTCACTATATGAGGGATAGAATAAACGCTGTAAAGTGTTTGACTGTAGAACTTTTGTTTACCAGTTAAGCTAAGGCAATCTTAGATTTAGGCATATACTTAATAAGAACTCTTATTTTGCAGTCAAAGCAAAGAAAGATATGTGCCCGTGTTAAGAAAATATGAGACGTACATTAGTTTTACAATAATAAGATCTGATAAGTATAGTATATATATTGGTAGTCTAATTAGCTCAGGACACCTGGGTCTGCTGAGTATGGAGAGTCTCTTAAAAACCTCGAACAATACTTATAAGACCTAAATAGGATATTTTTGCTAGGATATAATTAATGAACAAATTGTCTGTTACCAGAATTTCATGCTTACAGTCTAATACATAAGGTACTCAAAAGTATCAAACTTTGTACATCACACGTTTAGATTTAGAGATGACTTATGTTTAGGTTATATCGTTAAAACTTTTTTGTTTATGAGAAAAGTAGCACACGTCTTTTGATCACTTTAGTCGTCATCATCGATTTTATCAACTTTATACAGTCTGCCAAATTTTTTCAACTTGTTATTCATAAAACTTATTTCTCTGTCTGAAAATAATCTTTCTTGTGTTCCAAAGTCCCCGATAAATTTATCAATTGAAGTTTCAAGAGATTAAATATATTTGATTTCTTCGACCTAATTCTATCCTGTATAATGAGTTGACGATTTTTCAATATTTTTATATGGTCAAAATTTTAGTTGATCTAATTTTTTTCTCTTTAACTTATTTCTATTTTTCACGTTATCTATGTCACCTATAATTTATTAAAAGTCCTTTCTGTTTCTGTCAAATAGTGTTTTGTTATAGCTATGTAATTTTATTGGATTTTCAAATGCTGTTCTTCTGTGTCTGATTCAATTCTTATATAATCATTCTTGCCACTGTAAATACTATCTCAATACATGTGTCATAAATATATTTTAAATTGTTCTTTCAAATACTTGCAGTTTTTGTTATTGTAGTACCAGTTTTTTTTCAAATTATATACATTTAGTGCTTTTAGAGTCATGATAAATGCGTTTCTTGTATCAAGCCGAGATGAGACATCAAACAAAATTGTGTGTGTACTTCAGACTCATTTCCAATGTACGTTTAACAATTCTTACAAATTATGAAAAAAGTATTAAAAATTTTTTGCTGCGTAGAATGTACCAATCAACTCGTGCATTTAATTAATTCCAGTATGATATAGGTTTTTATACATGATTTATAAAAATAATGTACTCAATTATTTTAATAAAATTATTTTTCGTTTTTCTTCGATTTTTCTTTAATACATTTTTTTTTTCAATTTAAATATTCTAATTAATTATCTTGCGTTTCCTTAATTTGCTTCTTAAATAATTTGTCTAATGCTTTTAGTTCTTACGACTATTGTGTGGTAATTTGGTAAGTTATGAAATTGTGATCTCTTCTGAAAATTGATTATTAAATTGCAATTTCTATTAATAACTACAAGTAATAAGGAAGAACTTTTTGATATGTAGAAAGCAGAGCTGAGAAAGCCTTTCTTTCGCTTAGCACTGAGGTTTACATTTTTAGTAATTACTTATAATTCACTTTTATAATCCTTGTGACCAATTTTATGTTTACCTATTGTATCAAAATCTTTGACGAGCTCATATTTTTTAGTTAATACATTTGCTTTAATTTTCTCGATCATAGCTTTGTTATATTCCAACAGGTAACGTATGAAAGAAGACCATGGCTTGTGCCTTATAGCTTGGGATTGACGAATTGACCCTGCGGGAATTTGGAAAACTGGCAGTGTGGATCGAGTTTGTCGGCTACCGTTCAGTTTCTATCCATGGGGAGGGAGAGCATTTTCATTTATCATCGCACAAAGGTTACACAATTCCGTCTATCTGATTTTAACGGTGTGCGATAGCTTGGCCACGCACACTTCTAGCGGTAAATTTTACCTTAGTAGCGTATAGAGTTAGATGCTGATAATATTTCAGTATGTGCTAGCTGACATTAGACGTCGGGGATGTTGCCTGGACCGACTGCGTTTTTGTACAGTAAAGCACGAGTACCAATATCACATACTGAATACTTGCACTCAATAATTTTTGGATGAGGTAAAAAAACGAATTATATCATATACCTTTTTATATATAGAAAAAAATTTTTAAAAAAGGCCCTGAACTTTGAAACTTGATGGGGAACTGATAGTGCCGCAAGTGTGGGCTACTTTTTATACACATAATCTTTATTGCAAGCGCTATTGCTAAGGAGGGTTTAGCAAGAGGAGTTTGAATTATCTTTGTGAATTATTGTCTTTCTTTATGATTTATTGTCAAATAGGATCAGCAAGGCGTTAGAGGTACTCATCTGAGCCAATTGTAAGACACATCCATAGGCAACTTTTCCCACTTTCAGCTCTTGTTGTGTTTAAAAGAGAGAGTGAGGTTTTATGCTACTTACTTCATTTTGTCTTTCTTCATATAGGTAAAATTTATGTTGAAATTTCATGGTGTTAGCAAGCCACACTGTCCTGCCAATTAGTTGATTTTTTCTCTGTTACATTATAAATAGTATTTTTTTTGTTTGGTAGACACTTTTTTTATAGCTATCAAGACATTTATGTTTAAAGTAGACAGTGCTTGTATATAAAGTTCCTTACTTACGATTAGAAAATTAAGAGAATAACCATATTCTGAATGAAAATTAAGATTTATAAAAAATAACGGTCTGGAGAATATTCGAAAGCTAGTTGTAAGCGATAGTTGAAGTGATTGAATTAAATATTGTTAACAGAACTTTGCTTGTGTTGAATTATTAGTTCTCTTTATAAAACGAGAGAGCTCCTCCATTAATCGCCTTTTTTCAGAAGAAGAGACCCTAGGTGTACGTTATTATATAGCGATATTTGCATTTTTTTGGATATTAAATCCCTCAGAAAAAAAGATCAATGGTTTTAAAAAATTAACATTCCAATTCTTGACAATCTTCTACAACTCTTTCTTGCTCGTGAGTTTTGTATTTGTTGAAATGAATCAACAACAAACTAGCAATTGTATGACATTTAAAATTTCTTTCAATTCAAGACAATTACTTAAATTACGATGCACCACCAGAAATTAAAAGATAAAAAAAAAAAAGATAGACGCTGAAATTTTTTTAAGCTTTCACAGAGGTTTGGAAACTAAAGTTGATGTTGAGATACTAAATCATAAAAAAAGTTATTTGACGAGTTAACATTTGTTTATAGAGATTTAAAAGTCATGTAAATATTTATGAACTTTATGAACTAATACAGGGGTGCTACTACCTACAAATGACATGTGTATTGCAATCAATGAAGATGTGTTGACTACAACTTACACAACAGAAACAAATTCTTGTTACTAATGATACATACATGTGTAAAAAATTTTTTTTGTATTCTAAGAGTTTTTAATAGTGTTTTGAACAACATTTGTATTACTGAATGTGTTATCGTGATGACAGTATTTTCTAACATAATAATACAAAGAAATATTATTTTTTTATTTAGGTAAGTAAATGCCATGATCAGTTTAGTTATTTTTGTTAAAGGTAATCAATCTGGAGAAATAAAGAGTAAGCATATTAAATGACAATCTGAGAAAAAAATTAACATTAGGCAATTCAAATGAAGATTCATTGATATAGATAAAATATCTGTTTCTCGATAAAAGTTCCAAATTTGCAACAGTGACCGTATAACTATTCATGAAAGTCCAGAAATAAGCCTAAGAAATGTCACTAAGAGAAGAAAAATAACGTATTAACTAATAATCAACCTTACGTTGCAGTGAAGAGTAAGTAAAATACAAGGTTTGCATCTTACAAATTTCTATTCTTTATCTTGCATTGTAAATACTTTAGGTATTCTTAAGTATAAGAATGGTTAGCAGAATATTATCAAAATTAAAAAGATTTTGATATCCCACCAAATCATATAAATATCAAAGCTTTAGAATGCATGATACTTGATTTCGTATGAACATAAATGAAGCACTAATAGTCACTGAACGATATTTAAATCATATTTCCAACCGTAGTTAAGATGTTTGTGGTTCACAAAACAGTGATGAGCTTTACTTCCACGCTTACGTTCGCTTACTTAGTGTACTCGATTCTATGGCAGTAAAAAAAATTCTATTGCGACATCGTGTAAAAGATACTGCCAAATTAACTTTTTGTCAATACATGAATGAATCTTTTATACACATACAATTGTTTGGAGAAAGACGAAAAATAAGCAGAAAAAAGGCTCCTAGATTCTTATTAATTCTATGTAAAGAATCAGTTACACTAAAAAATTTCGTAAAAAATCCAAAATATATACCTATTACGTTTTATGGCTGTGACAAACTCCATTACGATATACTAAATAATATTGTGACTCTTCATATCCCAGGAATTTTTTTAAGCTTTACAGTTTAATTCACTATAGATAAGAATAACACAAAGATGGAGGTTAAATCACCCTAGACTTCAGCTGTCAAAATTCATATTTTTCCAAAAAAAAGAAATAGGACAGAGATTCCAATCTTTACAGTATACACCTGACTGAAAAAAATACACAAAAGAAATTGTGAGGTAGAGGCCAAAAAAAGTAAGAAACAAAGCAAAAGTAAATTTTTCGCCTTCACAGATAAACAACAATTGAAATTAGGAAATGTTTAATGCTAAGAAGATGCACCATTTCAAGACAATAAAAATAAGCAGGTGGGGCCTAAATCAATCAGGTCGATTTTTTTTTAAATTTCAAAAATTGCTGTTTTGGTCCTTAGTTTAAAAAATTATTAACTCCTGTTCCAATGAACATTTAAAAATTTAATTAAAATTGAAGATTGGTGTTATAGCTTCTAATATATATATCAAATTTCAGCTGGCTTAGATGTAAGCTGTTTGCAAACTAAAGACAAAACCAAAAAAGCGCTATCAAAACATGGTCGTAAACTAGCTTTGAAACTGCGTAGGACAAATTTTTAAACGTTACAGTTATGTTTGTGAATCACTACTCTACAAGCTGATAAATTTTAAGGACCCTTATTTGTTTCCAAGTATTGAGATCATTAATTGATTTTAGTGTTTTTTGCAGTGTACTGGTGGCTGCTCAAAGATTTGTCAACCACTCTCTCACAGTGCACTTTAGGCGTTTTAGTAAAGTATCTTTAACCTAGAACATTAAAAATTGATATTTTTCTCATCTGGGGTAGCTTTCAATAATATTGACTTTGTACATATTAAAAAATTTTGCATATTGAATGTAGTTGTCACAACTAAATAATTACAGTAATTGCATACTTCACCTTTTTTTTGTTGAGCTGCTATGCTGTAGTGTAGCTTTGTTTAAAGTGATACTGTAAAATATTGCTTGTTAATAAAAAAGAATAACTATGTGAAAACGTATTCACAATTTTTTATTGCTTATAACAATTTTAAAAATAAAAAAAAAAGTTTAGGCTATTTCTGTGATTATTTCATAAGTTACAAAATATAATTTTGCATGCTTATTGATAATTATAATTAGTTTTTAAACTAATCACAAACGTATTATTAATAATTATTTCAAAAACCCCTTTTTACACTGCTCTCCCATATTTGTGATTTAAAAAATAATTGGGTTACGTACAACTTTTATACCCTGATCTTCAGGTTAACTAAGATAAAGTTAATTTATGATTGTATATGCATATTCATAAAAAGTTGGACGAGGGCCATTAGAAGTCACATATATGAACTATACAGTAAAATGATAAACATGTTTTTTAACAGTATCTAACACTTTCATTAAATAATCTATGTGTAACATATGACTTTCATTGGACATTAAAGTGTACAAGAAACATCACTTTTTTACGGATAGTAAAGAGAAGGTTTTAACTTTTGACGGGTAGACTTGCTTTCGTCTATAATCTTACTATCCACGATGTGTGCTTTCTATGTCTTGTCAAGTATCAATTCTCCCTTAAATGATGGCTTCTGAACATTGTCTTTATTTTTGCGGGTATTCTTTTTGTCATTATCTTGATTGTTAGCTGTTGCATAAACAATCCCCTCAATATAAGAAAGTAGCACAACGTACCAGCAACTAAAAACATGAATCCTTCTTCCATGGCAGTCAAGTACAAATACTAATATGTTAAAAAAAAAGAAATATTTATCTGACTGATTAGTAGTTAATCAATTGCAAAATTAATAGTAAATAAACTGTTGTAACTCAAAATTAAGTTTTTTATAGTTATTTTTATAACAATAATACTCGAATATATTTAACAATAGTATTGCAGTGAAATATAATCGTATCACGTTTACAAGACGACATACGATACAAAAGTTTTTTTTAAATGTTTACAATCAGCTATTGTTTGATACTGATTAAATAATTACTGAAACATAATAAATTCTCTTCTAAATTATTATTAAAAATATAATTGTAAGCAATTTGATAATTATGTGGTTGTCATTTTTTAGTAACATGCAATATTATTGCGTTACTCTGAAAAAATACCATACAACAATATGGCTGCTAAGCAGAAACAAAAGTACAGTAAACAATTACTGCAATTGCTTATTGATAGTGACTATACATATTTTACGGCATTAGAAGATACGGGTGAAGTTAATTTTATTGGAAACTATTTCAGATAAAAAAAATATCGATTTTGGGTGCTCCAGTTTAGAGATATTGCTATTTACCGACCACATTTCGAAGAAGTGAACATGACCTTTATCAGCAGCTTGCAACCCCTTTGAACCACCACATCGAAACTTCTAAAAATATACTAACATCTATTGATGTTTTTGATATTCGATAATAAGTTAGGGTTCTGAAAAAAATTACACTCAGATCGATTACTTATTTTTCATTTGAAAACGAGTAAGACGATTTAATATTTATTATGTCTTTGAATAACTAACAAAGATAATTACCACGTTTAAAAAATGGTCCTTCATGGTCCCAAAACTGATTCAGGGCCAATTTTTAAGGGGCCTTTTTTGACTTTCTCTGCGGTTCGTAAAAAGTTTACATCTGATTCAGCTGTTATTTTCTATGTATGTTAAGTAGTGGAATCGAACTAAGTTTTCAATAATGGAAATTCAGACTAAATCGAAAAAAATATGTTGTAGGGAATTCAACAATGCCAATTGATTGTAATAAAATCGAGCAAACAATGTTTTCCGCTAAGGCTTAAAAAAAGTGGTAAAAATGGTAAAACACGATTTTAGCGTCGGAAATGAACAATAAGTCTTAAAATAAGAAATAAAAGATATAGGAGTATGCATGGCAAAAAGACGAACAAACTGAGCTTCGGTCAATCCCAATTGGTCCCGTGGTTTCCCCGCAAAATGCAAAAAACCTCGTTTTTTGAGCCAATTTTTGAAATTCAATAACTTTCTTTCGTATAAACATTAAGAGCTGCAATTTGGCGGAGTTATAGCTTTAGTAGTCATTAATAACCTCACTAAAGTTCAGCGAAATCAGATCAATAGTTTTTGCAAATCGCAACTAAATGCAAAAAAGGTACTTTGGCAAAAGGGCCTAAAAAAAAGTTGTTTACAACGTTGGATGCAATTTTTTGCAGGATTATACTGTTTAATACTTAATCTACGATTCACCAGAGTTAAAAATTTTTCTACTGTGTGGAAGTTAGTTATACCATTCCAACGATATCGTTATTTTTGAGAGTACTTACAGTTTAAGCGTACTGTATCGTGTCGATAACACAGGAGTCGAGCTGGAGAAAGTGGACGTGGTTTATACATCGGCAGCTACAGCGGCTCATTGCCCCTCACGCACCGTACTGCCGTGCGCAAAAGCTACCCATTCGATTTATCATTTTCAAGCAACTTCCACAAAGAAAAAAAATTTGATACTTTTGAAAATTGTAGAGTAAGTATTCAAAAATATAATCCCGCATTAAAATTGCATCTAACGTTTTAAAAAACTTTTTTTAGGTCTTTTTGCCAAAGTACCTTTTTTTGCATTTAGCTGCGGTTTGCAAGAACCATCCATCCGATTTTGGTAAAATTTGGTGTGACTGTTGAAGACTATTAAAGCTACAACTCTGCTAAATTTTAGCTCTTATTGTTTATACGGAAGAAAGTTATTAAATTTGAAAAATTGGCTCAAAAAACGAGGGTTTTTGCATTTTGCGGGGAAACCACTGGACCAATTGGGATCGACCGAAGCTCATTTTATTTGTCTATTTTCCATGCAGACTCCTATATTTTTTGTTTTTTATTCTAAGGCTTATTGCTCATTTCCGACGCTAAAAACCGTGTTTTACCATTTTTGCCAATTTTTTCAAGCTTTAGCGGAAAACATTTTTTGTTCGATTTTATTACAATCGATTAGCATTGTTGAGTTCTTTACAACATATTTTTTTTGAACTAGTCTGAATTTCATAAAAAATTACCGACATTTCAGCTAGTTTGATCCCACTGAAGGGCTACAATACCTACCGTTGGGCCTCATTTTAGCTTTTATTAAAAATGTGGACGGAAGTCATTAAATTTTAAAAATAAAGCTTGAAATGGCAGTTTTGGCAATTGGCAAAATAATGGCTTGACTGATTGAGGCCCAACGAGACTAATTCTTTTCTATCTTGAAATAACGCATTTTATTTATGTACAGTATTTTTTAATCGGAATTGTTGCTTCTACTGTGAACGCAAAATCTCTATTAATACCATTTTCACCATTTTTGGTCATTTTCCTAACATTATTTTATGTCTCTTTAGGTCAGGTAAGCTGTTGAGGTTATCATAAATCCTGATTTTTTTCTGGATAAAAATGACTTTTCACTGCCAAAATCTAGGGTGATCCTACTATAACGTGAAATCTTTTTTTACAACATTAAATTATATTATGTGGAAAAAAATTAAATGAATCTTACTGTATGATGAAATTCTTCTAAAATAAATTAAGCTGCCATCTTCACGTCGCCATGAAATTTTAGGGATTGGTCTTCCTGTTGCTTTACATGACAAAGTAGCATTTTCTCCTTCTTTCACCGAAATATCAGCACTTGTTTCGTTGTTTAGTATATCTGGTGAAACTAAAAGTTATTGAATTAGACTTCGACAGAAAAATAAAAATCATTTGTTAGAGTGAGCTGATTTAAATGTTATATTAATATTTAGTAAAATATTATTGTGACAAAATAGTTAGATTATATTATACTATCTCAAAATGACATGGAATAAAGACAATGTGTGTGCAACACATTATTAGGGTTCTGAGCACAGTAATTTCAACAAACAAAACTTTAAAAATTATTATCAGCGTACCTTTGATGATGCTCTCTAAGTACATACGTGAAAAAGTTTAAAATAATATGGTCATAAATTCATTAAATTAGTTAATAAATAATATTTACTAAGATCATAACGTCTAAAAGCAGAAACACTAAGATCTTTATGTAGATATCTGAATGTCTACGATTGTTTTTGAGTTTGAAATTATTTTCTTAAACACATTCACTCTATCAATCAATAAAAAATAAATAGGAAAAATTACATAAATTGTTACGTTCAAACCCATAATTGGACCCTTAAAACTATTATAACAGGCTTATTAATGTGTATGTGATCTGAATACGTAAGATTCTTAAGTTAAGAAGTAAATAAACGTTTTGTAAATTTCTGTTTAATAATTAATTAATCTTTTACTTGTCTTCTTAGAGATCTCTCAACTAAATATTGATTGATAAAAAATAGTTTAGAAAGCCATAATAACCTAGTTGTTTGGACTGTGGTTCTTATAGCTAGGAGGCTTGGTACTACATGCTCACCAACTTGAGACTTGGTCTTTTTTCGCTTGAATCACACATCTAAGGTTATTCATTTCTTACCTTTCGTGTTTATTTCTTACCATAGTTTGATGGATTAAAAGCCATTGAAAATATCGGTCCTCACTTTTGTGGCAGTGATCAAGTAACAATTAATCTTAGGTTATTTTTTGATATGCCAATGGCGTATAAGATCGACATTATTCTCATCAAGAGCTCTAAGCACTGTCTTAAAATCATATGAACACACTTTTTTAACTCCTTATTCATTAGCAGCCTAATGTAGAAGCGTACTTGTCTCATCTAAAAAGAAAAGCTATTAAGCGGTATAAGATCTGTACGACCATTATAAAAAAGTTATTTAAGTTAAAAGTGTGAAAAAAATTGTTTCCACACTACTAGTTATATACTTGTATGAGTAGCTGTAGCTATCAAAAACGTAGGACAAATGCTATTTTTCAGTAAGAGTTTTTAGCATCGGATATAAGGGCAACATAACCACTAAAGTGTTGTAGTCACAAGTTACTTGAAAAACTCTTTGGAATAGTGCATGAAATGGTAGTTTTTGACACTGATGTGCATGTATTTTTTCGAATAAATTTAACCATGGAGCTTTTATCGATGCCCAGGCATCCTCGTAGTTGCCCTAGTTACATGCACACCAGTGGCTAAAAGATTTTTTTGTATGGGCACATTACTATTATAATATTAATCAAGAAATCCCAAAGTATGGAAGTTTTCTACCTTAGACGTCTATTATGGTATTAAAACCATTATTTGCGTATTCCGTAAAAATATAAAGTTCACTACAGATGTACATCTCGTACGAGTAAGTCTCGTGCGAAAAGAATCTGTTTATTAATTGAATAATATATCAATGTATGTAATTTTTAACCCAAAACAACTATCGATAAGCACTAAATAAACATAGAAATAGAAAATAGGATACGATCCACACCATTATATAAATTAACTAAATGTCTCATTTCAGAAGCATCTATAGCATACTAATAAATAAAGCGCCTTGCATGAATACAAAAATTCGCAGGTTCAAATCCATATAATTAAAAGTGTGTCTTGTAAAACTGTGGTCCAAGTAAGACTGGTTAAGAGTGATGTTATAAAAAAATTTTATTTTTATCAGCGTTTTTCTTAACGTCAGAATTCCAAAGTCGTTGATTTACTCTTGCACATACTGCTCCTCTAAAAGTATAATCTCAAAAATAACTTTACTTATAACCTTAGATGAGATGAGACTAACTTTATTCTCAAATTTATGACTTACAGCTATTTATTTCTAATTTTGAACATCAACGCGTTCTATAAACTTTACCTTCAGTATCAATACAAGGCTAGCAAACAAAAAAAATAATAACTATAAGAAATGTGTATATACAAATGTACAGTTTACTAAAGAGAAAGAAACAAGGCAGACTGAATTGATTAGAAAGGCAATAAATAAAATCCAAGTTAATGGGATAGTTATAAAGCCTTGTCATACCTTGAATTTTAATCACTTAACTGCAGACTTACTGCTACACACAGGTGCTTTCCAACATACATAGAGTTTGCAATAACAGACTTACACTATGTTACAAAATCGTACACCTACGATGAGAAAAAATGCACTTACGTGAAACTCAGTATTCGTATGAATTAGTAGACAGTAAGTGCTTGAGTACCCTTCTACGAAGTTGTAATTCTATGACACTTATGGTAGACGATAGAAAAACATAAATATACGTTCTATGAATCATATTGTATAAGAAACGATGCCAAAATTGTTGTAATAAGTTTTTGAACATACATTGGGTAAGATTTCTATAAATATTTGTATACTTATATCAGGCTGGTTAGTATGAGAAAAGCTACTTTTACTGGGTCTTTTGATTATTTTCAAACAACTATCTTAATTTACTATCTACCTTCAAATCATTTGCAACATCAGGCTCACGACTGCTACTTGCGCTGACACACTTATTCCTACAATCAGTAACGTGTGCAATACCTACAACATTAGTTTAAGAAGCTGCTTCAAAAATGTTAGTAAACTAAATTTTGTATTTCATAAAATGATGATAAATATTCTGTCAATAACAACTGTTAAAAAACATAATGATAATGCGTAGATGATTAGTTGATTTTCAATTAAAAATAAAAATACATCAAAGTGGCTTACGTTTATTCTGTACGGCTTACCTCGTTACACGATTTACTTAGGTAATTGGATTATATTAAAAAAATCACATAGTTGGCTTGTGATAATTGCAGTGAAAGGTATAGATTCTTGTTCTTATCTAAAATGTATAACATTCTACAGTACCACTTTATCCTTAAAAGGGTAGAATTATATGCTAAATGTAGCTTAAAAATAATTTCTTCTACACATGATAAATATTAAAAAGAGTAAAACAACACAAAAATGAGCAGTTTGTACATAAAAACCTTGTATAAATTAATCATTATTAAAAAAAACAAAAGTTTTATCAAAAAAAAAAACCTTATTCTAATAAAAAATTAAATAGACATTAAGTAGTTCATAGAAAAGCTTTTACTAGACAAATGGTTTGTAAAGCTAGAAAAAAAAAATTATGAAATGATAAATAATTACGTAAAAAATATAGCATATAAGGTAACCAGTTAAATTAAAAAACCGTAAAAAAATCATTTTCAGTAATTTAATATACAAGGGCTAGTACAACAAAAAGAAGCAGATTCTCTTTAACTACTATTGCTTACGTCAGAGTGGACAGGGTACTTGGTTAACGTGCAGAAAATAACCGGTTTGTTGATGTAAAAAGTAATTTTTTTTTTGTTTTTTTAGAGAATCGGATAAAGTATAAGGATATACTTTTTTTATTATAATAAAAATTTGTTTTCATAAAACAGTAAGATTCGTGTTTGGGTTGGAGGCATGACACAAGGTAGTGCTGCATGGTGATCTTCAAAAGTGTGCTGCAGCATACTGGGCTACGTAGAGCAGAGGGTTAGACCATGACGCTGCGATGCAAGGGGAAAAATTAATGTACAAAATTCACTTATGTTACTTATTTTTTGAAAGCCACAAATCTGAAGTTTGGTTCACACTGTAGCATAGAACGTGCCTATATAAGTATGACTTTAAAAATTGGACACTCTCTGTTCGAATGATAAACAATAGTGTTTGAAGTTGTTTTTGTGTTAAAATAAATAAAAAGAATGGTCGGTGGATCCATGGAGAAAGGGAGGCTGCCATGCAATTCTAATAGAACTTATTTTTTTTTCAATCATTTTTTTTTTTGTAATCGTTTATCAATATTATTTTATTGAATTCGTAAAAAATTAATGAAAGCTAACTTATTATTCCCTAAGTCATAAAATTGATAGCTTTTACTTTTACCGTTTTTTTTTACACGTTTATTTTGAATTGGCTCATTTGATTTGATGTTTGTCATTGCAGAGAAAATTCCTCGTTTCATTCAATTTTTAAATCCTTCCACCGTTTAGTAAGTTAACGTTAACATGTATTTCAAATAAAAAATTTAAACTGGATCAGTAAAGTGAAAGATTGAGTCATAACTAGGCTGCCTTGCTTGGGCTAATACAGACATTGGTACCAGTTGGAGTCCAACTGTAGGTATCTTCTTTATATCAGACTTTATATCAGACTTTATATCTTCTAAAACTATATAATATTTCTTTCAAAAATGGATATATGTGCGTAACAATCATCAATTTCAATATTGAGTAAACTGTAGGTAAAAGAGTATATTTGTTTTTTTTAAAAGTGATAGTCTGACTTGTTGTGAAAAGAAAAGTTATTATGGTACCTTTTTAGTTGTTCAATGTGTTTGGGCAAATAATTTTGTGTCCTACACTTTTTTAGAAAAGTCTGTTGGCCCTTACAATAAGTCAAGTTGTTGTGTAGTTTCTGCGAGGTCTTGAGTTTTGAAGAAAGTGACAGTCTATAAAGGTAATCCACTTGTCAGAGTAATCTTAAAATACCAGAAAATTATGTTCTTATTTCTTTAGATGTTATTACTCTATTTACAAACATTTCGTTGGAATCAGTCGTACATAGTTTGATAAAAAGATACATGCAAATCCACAGTTTTTTGAAAATTCCCTATCATGAAATCATAGAATGAACAAAATTTTTATTCAACAATGTTTACTTCACTTTTAATGAAAAATTTTATAAAAAGAATTTTGGCAGCCCAATGGGTTCTCCTGTCTCTCCACTATTAGCTGATTTAGTTTTAGAAGATCTTGAGATGGAAGCCTTGTGCTTGTTAAAAGAAGATCATGATTGCGTTCCTTTTCTATATAAAAGATACGTCGATGACACTCTCATGTGTGTACACAAAGATCAGGCCAAACTATTTTTACAGATTTTTTAAAAACAAGACAATCACTCGAAATTCACTTGCGAAGTAGAGAAAAACAGTCGTATAAATTTCTTAGACATTACAATTACACATAAGAACTTGAAAATGATCACTAATTAGTATGTTAAGCCAATTTCATCCAACAGAATAAATAATTTTAATTCTAACCATCCCCAATCGTTAAAAGTCAATGCTGTATATGGTTTGGTTGATCGAGCCATTCTTTTATCTGATAAATCCTTTCACAGTAAGAATATTCTCATGGCTAAAAGGATTTTACGCGATAATGACTATTCTAATATTTTTGTACAAAATACATTAAGAAAGGTCTTAACTAAATAATAAATACTAATAATAATAATAACTTTTTACTAAATGACAATCTAAGTGCTTAAATAAAATTTTCTATCCCTTACAACCCATTATTTTTCAAATTTTGTTCAAAAACTTTGAAAAAATTAAATATACAATTTTACCCTACTATTCAAAACAAATTGGACAGTGTTATCATTCGTGGGAAGGACAAAATTGATAAGCTTGATCAAACCAATATCGTCTATCATTTCTCATTCCACAAAAGTACAAAGAAAGATGAACTTGTTTTTGCTTCACACATGAAAGAATCCAACCATAACTTAAATTTTTCTCAAACCAAAATACTAGATCATGAACCAAATAAACAAAAAAGATTTATATCAGAAACGCTACATGTACACTCAACTAAGCAAACAATAAATAAAAAAAAAGATACCTTATTTCTTAATAACATACATAAAGTTCCTTTAAGTAATCTCTTTTCAATACGTACACACGTTATCTATATTCGCAAGAAACGTACATTTATTGTTTATATGTATATATAGAAGTACATACATGTTTGACACTTGCGTTATTCGTTTAAGGTGCCCAACAGTCTGTAACGATCGTCTTAACGATATAGACGTGTGTATCTATTATTGATATTTATAAACAGTGGCCCTACAATGTTATTTACAAAAATTATTGTATTTTTTGTTTTTGTTTTCTTTGTTATTAAAGTGAGCCTGATGAGGTTGGCGTTAAGACCAACGGAACATTGTTTAAACTAACACCTGATTTTTCGGAGTTTTTATTCGTACTCCCAAAATTAGCTCTGTCTGATCGTGTACTTAGGCACTGACCCTTAAGTCATCACGTATGTATAGATATCTTACAGCAGTGTACCTACATCTAATATATAGTAGCAGTGCACACGTAACGTCAGAATAATGCTATAAGGGTGCTGCCCAGACGTTTAAATAGGAAAGTTACTAGGCCATATTGTTATTGATTTTTCTGAACAAAAATGAATCGTTAAAAATTTGAGTCTCATGAAGATTTTTTTAGCAGCCTATTGCTTAATTTTACATGCTCACATTATCCAGTACAGTTCATTGAGTGGGGATGGAAAAAAATCATGTATAATGTAGTAAAGGTACTTTAAGGTAGTATTAGGGTAAATTACTATAAAAAAAACTACAGTTAGACGTTAAGCTCATTTATTTGCTGGCAACCAAGGATCGATATGTCTTATAAGCCAACCAGTACTAACTTTTGTAGCAGCTTTCGTAGATCAAGGCTTAAAGCTGGCACTGTTCCAGCTCCCACGCGGGACTGACCCTAAACTCTGCTTGAAGACTAACACAAGATTGTTCCATCTCCCAGGCAGGGACTGGCATATATCCACTTTTGCCAAATGTATTATTCTACAACATGTTATTCCTAAAAGATATTTTGCATGCACATTAGTAGCTTTATTACTGTAAGGTGTGTGTGTGTGTGTGTGCGCGCGCGCGCGCTTGAGTGCAGTGAATACTACACCATAGAGAAGCTGTTTGAGTAAGCGGGCACACTTATATCTCACATGATTAACTACAGCTACAAGTGTTTGTGATCAGCTATGCTTAAGAGAACATCAGATGACAGCAAGTGACAATGAATCTTTCATCTTATAAAAAGTCCATTGACTTTTATCTTTTAAGTATTACATGGACGACATTAGGAATAACAAGTATACCCACCCTTTATAATAGGTATTACAAATCAAGATATAAATTGTGAGAAAAGCATGTTAAATAGAATTTCATATTGCAGCTGCTTAGTATTTAAAGAAGTGAAATTTAATGTCTAAAGATTTTTTTAAATATCAGTAACCAAGAATTGAATATCTTCGTTTATTAGTGTTCATTGACTCGTTTTGAAAAGTCTACATAATAGCATTTTTGTATTTTGTATATTTTTCAACTAATCTTTTGCCTGGACGTCAGAACACTGCTTATTTCTAGCTACGACAATCCATCGACTTCTGTTCCAAAAGTCAAAATACAAGAAGTTTCTTCTTATTTTCATTTTTTGCTGACCTGAGAATAAAACTGTTAAACATTAATTTTTTTTTTTTACATTTTGTTACTCTAAAAAAAGTTTGTAATGTTTTTAAATGTCATATACAATCAGGTATAACGAGCATTTAAATTAATGAAAATTGCTTGAATTATAAATTATGTAATACACATAAATTTAGTATCACGAGAACAAACTCTGAAAAAATGATATATGTGTGTATGTGTATATATATATTGATACAGGATAAAATGTATCAGGTAAGTGTTTCTGTTTTAAAAATTAAAGTTCAAGATTTATTAACTATTTTTTTTCTTTTTTTGCTGACCACTAAGATACTACTATTAATCTTTAATTTGATTAACAACTATTGATTACTATAGGGTATGTTTATGATATTTCCAAATGTTTTATGCTATCAGATATAATAAGGTATTTAAATTTATGAAAATTTTTTGAATTATAAATTATATAACACATTGAATTTTGTACGAATTAGAAAAAAAATTGTTCTATAACGTATTCAGCAGGTTAGTGGGATT
Organism: Copidosoma floridanum; assembly: GCF_036245765.1. Taxonomy (NCBI): domain Eukaryota; kingdom Metazoa; phylum Arthropoda; class Insecta; order Hymenoptera; family Encyrtidae; genus Copidosoma; species Copidosoma floridanum. The sequence continues at coordinate 1,451,057 of NW_028321898.1, read as the reverse complement.
CCCGGATCAGATTCTTAGAAAGTGGTATATAAATATGAGACTGATTATATGGATAGTGTCTATAGACTAAGCCATTTATTATACTTTAATAGATGGTCTAGTGGAGTGTTAGTGGGTGGGATTCATTGATGGGATTCACTGGACGGGATTCCATGTAAATGATTTGGGGATCTACCTTCAATGGGGTATAAACACCGCTGCTAGACCGTTGCTAATCATTGTTTTTTTGAGTTATCGAAGAAGATTATATGCACCGAGCAAGAAAAGCAGACCCTACACTGGCTCGAGACCTCTCCGTTGGAGCTGAGTTAAGGCAGTTCTCCAAAATACGATGATAATCGTGAGCATACATCTTTAAATAACTTTGAAAATTTAAAATGTTTAATTACATGTAAATTGTTTATTTATAGATGAAAACGAAAACAACATAGAGAGGAGAGCTTTATCACCAGCTCATAATATAAGTAAGTCTTACATTATATGGGCGATGTGTATATTTAAAAAAATTAAAAAAAAACTGAATTCAAGACTTTTTTTTACTAAACGATATTTTTTAAAGTGATTACTAAAGTTTTGGTGTGTGACGCTGAATTAATGATTTTACAGGTCCTACAGCTCCAAATAAACTACCTTTTCTACTACGTACACTTCCACCACCTTTACCATCAACATCTGCAGTTTTAGGCTCAGAGCTGATAGCAAAAGTATTACACAGTACGACTTATCTAAAACCGACCACCTGGACTACAGTATCAGGTAAATTTAAATTGTTTTAAATTTTACGATATTTTTATCATATTGCTGTAACTTTATACATTGCATGATGACTGATTGTTTTGTCGACTTAATTTCTTACTAACTTGTGCTTTTTTATTTGTTAGATCAGGAAACTACTCAAATCAAACAACGCATTTATGAAACTTGGTGGGAGTCATGGATCTAATCCATCTGTCTCGGAGATAAAAAAATCAGCGTTGTACAAAAATGGGCTGTACAAAGGGAGTGACATTAACTGACAGGTCAACGTATTATCCCACCACCAAAAAGTAGACTTCTACTCACAGAGGCGAAGAAAGAAGAGTTATTAAAAAATTTAAACAAAATAAGCAGAAGCAGGGGTGAAACAAAATTAAATGTATTACATACGACTTACCTGTAATAATAATAACAAGACTAATGAATCCTGTGATAATAAAAATAATAATATTTTTCAATGTTATAATGATTTTAATAAAGAAAAAAAGAATTTGTAGTAATACAATAATTTAAATAAACTGAAGTGATTTCAATCAACCATCTTATAGTTAACCTTTTTGGAAATTAATTCTTTTAAATTCATTATCAGCGTGAAACGTAAAGAGTTCAAATTATATTTTCACTTAATTATCTTGAACACTTTAAGAAAATAAAAGTTGTATAAAATAAAAAGAGAGAGACAGTGGGAGCCTCAACCTGCGCTCCCATCTGTACATTTATGTTCATATTTTGAAGGAAATTATGAATATTACCTTATCAAATCCCTTGTTTCTTCTCCATTTTTCCACTTCTCAAGTTGAATCATCCAATATTTCATTGCATATACATTTTTAACAGCGCATGCACCATCTCAACACAGAGGATGATTTGAACACATTACAGAACCATCTTTTGAAATTATTTTATTAGAGGGGCAACTATGGTCATCCATATTTATAGTGCTATTGAAAAAATACGAATTAGACATTTTATAAATACACTTTTTACAATATAATTCATAATTTACCTCTTGTCGAGCATGACTTTTTTCAATAACTTTTCTTTTCTAAACCCTTTACACGTATTCAACTTGCATTTTTTAATGCCTCTTGTAGCAAACGAGTATGACTTTCATATGAGATTATACCTGAACTCCACACAATTCCATGATAATTTTTTCCAACCAATTATTAATACAACTTTCTTTAGTATTTAAATCTATCCACTTACATTGTGGTTGAAAGTAGTGGACTCTAGGTTGAGCATCCTCTTCTTTATAGTTAATGATGGCAAGCTCCTTGGGAATAAAGTTGTAAGGTGACCTCAGAAAGCCTTGAAGATCAATGATATACTTTATGGTCTTCTTCGTTAAAAGCACTAGGTCAGAGAAATACTAATATATACTCCAGCTCTCTTTGGATTCGACTGAAATTTTTGAGCACTGCTGCTAATATTTATATCCTCGCATATAAATAAGACATACGGATGTGTGCGCAGCAGTAGATAGTAGAGGCTGTGGTGATGCTGGCTCGAGGTGATAATGGGATTTTCCATTTAATGGATATAAAATAAGCAAGGGTAGCTTGAAAAATCAGTAAAGATATCGCAAGCGAGCAAGCAGCCACGGTGCTGCAGCTCTAATACAAACCACTTCAACTGAACTGAAGATAAGGAGGCAGCCTCCTTAGGAAGTATCATAAACCTGACTGGAAGGTATATATGATATTGGGAAGGTATTTCTATGTATGAAATTTTGAACGGTGACGTCATTACACTGTATAAAAAGGATCTTTTTTCTTTAAAGATAATACACGAAATCCCTGACCTATTTATTTATCATCAAATGGTATGTATATTCGAATTATTTTCCGTCATCTTTTGTCTTTTTTATTATCTTCATAATATACTATTTTGTTTTATGGACATCATGCACGTCGAGTACTTTAAGTACACCACAGATTTTCTGCTAAAAGCCTTAAGGCAGATTATTGAAGCAGATGATGAAGATCTACGAAGATGGTTGGAGTTGATCAATCAATCGCTGGAAGCTTTGGAAAAGCATGTCTTAACATCATTACCTAGAGGAGAAATGCAATGTAGCCAACTCATCTGGGCTACTGTGTTCTGCGTTCAAGACAAAATGGGCCGTTTACTAAGGAAGACCAGAGAAGAATTACAACAGCAGTGCAGTGATGGTAATCAAAATAGTGCAAATTATCTTAGTGTGCAGAACAGTCTAGAGTGGAAAGATTTACCATCAGCATTCAAAAACCGTATAGCTACTGGTGTAATAATTAATCACGGAGACATTAACATTGCTTTTTTCTTGAACGTTACTACAGCTCTCATTGTTAACAAAGTTAGAAATGCTTTAGAACAGCACAATGAATTGAAAATTAATTTTGATCTTGCCATGGAGAACATAATACAAAAAAATGATGTAGAAGTCATTAATCGAAAGCATTTTAATACTAAGAATGTTGAAGTCTTAAGGTCAACTAACATAGACGATGACGATTGGTTTGATTTAAACATAAGACAGCCTATCATGCGTCAGATGGAAGAGTTTTAAGAGAGAGAGACTCTGGCTGAACGTTACAGCAGATAATTAGTTTGACATTCAATATTAACAAAATCAATCCAAGGAAGGCAAGTTTATATGTTGAATTACCAAAAGATATAATGATAATAAAAGCGTGCATGAATGTATAAAACAATGATAATGAGTGTTTTATGTGGGCAGTTCTGACCGCACTACATCCCATGGATAACAGTGCTAAGCGAGTATGTCATTATCAAGCATATGAAAATGAACTAAACTTCAGTGGAAAAGAATTCCCACGATCTCTTAAACAAATTGGAAAATTTGAGAAACAAAATCCTGTCTCTATTAATAAAAATATATTGCGGAAATATGGTGACAAGCATACAGTATTACCATGTCACATTACCTCCATGAAAAAAGAAAACTCATGTAAGGTCGATGTCCCAGTACTCGGTCATGTCCCAATAGTTGGTTATCTGGCTGATTTTTTGACTATGAATTTTTAAAATATATATAAATCGGATAGCTATTCAGACACTAAGCAATTACTATTTTAATACAAGTTAATGTATGGTTCTTCGTATAGGTAAAGAATCTGTCAAGATTATTAGCAGATCAAATATCAAAGAAAAAAAGGAAATGCTGGGCTTGTGACATTTGTTTACATTTTTTTACACTGAAGATAAGCTCAAGATGCATGCACTTGATTGCAATAACATAAACAAGTGTCAAATAAAGTTACCAAGTGAAGAAAATAATATTCTTAAGTTTAAAAATTTTAATTTAGCAGAAAAAGTCCCTTATGTCATTTATGCAGATTTTCAGTGCTTAGTTAAGCCTGTGGAGAATGATGTACGTACATTTTAGAAGCATCAAGCCTATAGTTTAAGATATTATATGAAATGCAGCTTCAAGACAGTCAATCAATTTACAAGAGTTACCAAAGAGAAGATGATGCGGAAACTCCAGCAGAGTGGTTTTTTCAAGAACTGAAAGCTAGTGCGGAATGTTTGCAACAGCTATATAAGAATCCAAAGCCGAAGAACTTGACTCATGCAGAAGAAAATGAGTTTAAACAGACTAAAGCTTGTCATATTTGTAGTGACTTATTCAAAACAAATCAGAAGAAAGTACGAGATCATTGTCATTTGACTAGAAAATTTAGAGGTGCTACACATGGAAGTTGCAACATCAACTACCAGAATTCAAAATTTGTACCAGTAATCTTTCAGAACCTAACAGGTAACGACTCACACTTCATCATCACAAAGCTGACCATTGGTGAAGACTTTGAGGGACGAGTCAACTTTATCACTGAAAATAAAGAGAAATACATTCAATCCATGAAGCATATAAAAGGCAGTGATATTAATTTTTGATTTATCGATTCGCTTCAATTCATGCTCTCCTCCTTGGAAAAATTGATATCACATTTGGATAAATGTGAGATGACCAACAGTGAATTTTTTTGTGTATACAGTGAAGAGCAGATAAAACTCTTGCTAAGAGAGTGTATATTCCCTCACGACTATGTTAGTTCTTTAGAGAAGCTAAAAGAAAGAGTTCTGCCATCTAAAGATGATTTTTATGGTAAGATGAGCGATAGTAAAATTTCTGATGCAGACTATGAGCATGCGCAGAGTGTTTGGGAAAGATTCTGATTTTAAACGCTGGGAGAGTACTCTGACCTGTATTTTAAGACTGACTTTTTATTGTTGGTAGACGTCTTTGAGAACTCTCGCTTAACTTCCATGGCAACATACGAGTTCGATCCTGCACATTACTACACCACAACCGTCTAACATGGGACGCCATATTGAAGCTCACATAAGTTGAATTAGAGCTGCTCACCGAGATAGACATGCTCCTATTCGCAGAGAAAGGCATCAAAGGAGGTGTAAGTCAATGCTGTAACCGCTACTCCAAAGCTTACAACAAATACATATGGGAAAAGCGGAAAAGATTATAATCCTGAGAAAGAGGACAAATACCTTATGAACTTTGATGCAAACAACTTGTATGGGTGGGCAATGATACAGGCATTACCCAAAGAAGTTGTCCAATGAGTTAATCACATAACAGAGTCAAACTTTCTAAATATATTACATGATTGTTATAGATATATACTGGAAGTAAATTTAGGGTATGCAACAGCTATCTCTAATGATCATGAGGATTTACCTCTCTGTCCACAACTTATAGCTCTACCTTACTCCAAGCAGCAAAGGTTTATGACGACTTTGTATGATAAGGAGCGCTATATCATACATTACGAAGCATTAAAGCAATTTATAACACATAGACTGATACTTAAGAAAGTTTATAGAGTTCTACGTTTTCGAGAAAGTTTATGGCTCAAACCGTACGTAGATCTCACTACGAAGAAAAGGAAGCAGAGTAAATATGAGTTTGAAAAGCTGTCTTTCAAACTTATGATTAACGCCGTGTATGGTAAGACTATGGAGAATAAGCGTAAACGAGTAGATGTCAAGCTAGTGAACAAGTGGGGGCGCTATAGTGTGGAAACACTCATTGCTCGACCAAACTCCTACAGTCGTTTAGTCTATGCAGAAAATCTTCTTGCTATTCAACTCACACGCTCAGAGATTAGTGTGAGAAAACTAATTTATATTGGTTTGAGTGTACTCGATGTATCAAAGACTCTCATAAACGACTTCCACTATTCATATATGAGTCGACTATTTGAAAAATGCAAGTTGCTGTATACTGACACTGACAGCTTGATATGTAAGATTTGCGGACAAAATTTCTACAATATTATAAAACAAGACATTGAAAGATTTGATACATCAGATTATCCACTGAATAATTAGTTCAATCCACCCTTGGTAAACAAAAAAGTTATTGGACTGATGAAGGATAAATGTTGTGGCAACATCATGATGGAATTTATTGGATTACGAAGTAAGATGTATTGCATCCATGTGCAAAATAAGAAGCTGACTAAGAAAGCAAAGGGTGTTAAATCAGCTGTTGTAAAGACCAAAATCGGCTTTAAAGACTACTGGAACTGTCTCTTTTATGAGTCTACAGTTATGTGTCAGCAAAACAATATCCACTCCAGGTTACACATTGTCTGTACAGAGCAACAGTGGAAAATATCTCTTAACCCACAAGATGACAAACGTCAGTTACTGCCAGACAGCACAGATACGCTACCATGGGGCTGTATCTATCTAGATGACATGGTTGTAAGAGAAATGGAGGAAAACGTGGTCATAGAAAAAGTGGAGACAGTAAAAGTGGAAGGAGAAGAAGAAGAGAAGGAAGAAGAGCTACATCCTCCAGCTAAGCTCATTTTATCACTTGACAAGCGTCATCTACTTCCAAATGACGAAGACGGAGCTATGCTTCAGATACCCACGAAAAGGGAAAAAGTGGGGGAAGTCAATGAGGAAGGGAAAAAGGTGGGAAAAGTTAATGAGGAAAGGGTAGATGATATAGAGGGTAAAATAGTTAGAAAAATGAGTGAAAAGAATAAAAAAGTGGAAACAAGGCTCAAGCGGGTATATAAGCAGCTCAGTTCAGCTCCAGAGATCATTTGGTTGTCCAGCAAGTTTAAGGACAGACAGTCTCCCTGCAAGCATCCAAGACTTTAATAACCGCTTTTTTTGTTGTAAGTACTATGCTTAGTAATTTATGGTACCGTTTTAACTAATGTATAATTATAATATTAGGAAACAAGTTTTACATCACTTAACCATATTGCGGGCAATACCTACCTGCCAACGACGAAGTTGTCAGATCTAGAGGTTGAAAAGAAGTACCCAGTGACTAATGTTAAACATGCAACTCCAATGTATGATCGTATGATTGTCATTACCATCAACAAAGAGTTTCAGCTCTTTTTACCTGATCGTGTCTTAAAAGCTCTTGTAAATGATAAGAAGTTATTTAATGAACTATGCGAAATGGTTAATAAACTAAGTTTATTCATTAAGTATTTAGGTAATGGTAAATTTAAGTTTGTATAGTTGTGTTTACAAATATTTTTCTTAATGTAATAAATATATTTATAAGTAAACTTGCTCGTAAAAAAGCATATGAATATTTAATAAACTGATAGAAAAGGATACGGAGTGGTTACATGGTGGTTAAACCACACAGATGAGAGCGATGGTCAGGGCTTTAATCCCTTCTCTTTTATTATGATTTATTAAACATCTAATCCAACTTTAATGGGAACCTTCAAATCCTAATCACTTAACATAAACTTTGTCACCACAATTTTTTAAAACTTTTTATATAAGATATACGTCTAAATATAAGACTTTTAACAGCTCTTGTTCGTAAAAGCCACCAGCAATAGATTGATTTTTGTAATGTTTTAAATGACAGGTTTAGGTGTTGTGTAAGATATTCCATCGACTGTAAATATCTTAGTAGACCGATTTGATTTATACTCTTTTTCAAACGCTTGTTTTATTTAATTTACGCATACTTTATCATTTACCTCAAATTTTAGCTTTTTCATAGATTTCTTACCATGTGAGCAAAACTTTTTTAACAAATGCACTTGGTTATCTAATGTAAAGTCTTTTGGTTTTATACCAATCGTTTGATGTTTTTTATTATTCTAATTTTTAATTAAATTGCGTTACAAATCAAACCACTTATAATTAATATTCAGACAAAACCTTACCTACATCTTGTTCTTTAGAGTACGATTAAATCCTTTACATATAAATGCTTCAAGATTATCGATAGAGATTAATTTTACAATTTTTAAGAAGATCTTTAAAAGGCTTATAATAAATTTCTTTACCTCTATTAGTATGCAAATTCTGAGGTACACGACCTTGATGAAATATAGATTTCATCACAGCAGTGACATAATTACCCGTTTTATGTTTAATTGGTAAAGTCCATGCGTATTTTAAAAACACATCTATTACAGTAAGTATGTATCTATAACTATTATTTTCTCGGTAATAAGGTATCATGTCAACGAGATTAGCCTGCCATGTTTTATCGAATCCTCGTATATTATACTTTTGACGTGGATAGTAACGTTAAGCTGATTTGTGGAGCTCTTCCACTAATTTGCTTTTTATAATCCATCCTCATTTACATCTAATTAGTGAATGAACGGTCTTAAATATTTTATTTATTATTATATGGAGTATAAGGGAGGAGATAGCATCTTTTTTTAGAATCATTCTTCTGGAGTAATATGAGAGATCTGTGAAAACACCTCTTTAATGGTATTAATTTTTTTTTCCAAGTTTACTATTTTTTCCATAAATGAGTCTTTTAAATAATATAAAATTATATTTATTTAATGCAGCTCATCCTTAACAACTTTGTTTTCTCTATTAAAAGAATTTGTAATGTATAGCATCATTAGGCTCGATAGCTGTTGCTATATTGCACAATATTTTGTTTTCTAAATCATACTGTCCATCTGCAGAGACTTTATTTCTATACCAGGAGGACCTTGGCTGCTACATTTAGTCATACTCAGCTTACGTCTAAATACGTCAATGCTCATGTTGATACTTACTTGAATGTACACATGCTTGAGTATACAGCATGATATGTAACGGTGGCATTTCCCGAGAACCACGTGTAGAGCAATTTTTTCTGACGCGAACCCCGTTGGAATTAATTTTTTAGGGCAAACAGCTTTTAAATGGGAGCCGATTAAAAATAATTTCCAAACTACTCCTAAATGGAGTGGGAAAGCTATAGCGCGCCCGCATGAACTCGCGACGTTGCCACATTGTTATTGGAGCTTAGTCGGTAAGCAGTGAGAACTATATCCATGTGCGCACGCAAGAGCCTCAGCTACTGCTGGTAACTTGAAGGTTGGATAAAAAATGCTATTTTAAGGTAAATATTGTCTGCTCCTTAAGTAGTCAGTTGTTTATCCACGCGCTTACTGTCTTTCTCACTCTCATGTTAGACAAAAACATCTTTAAATTTTTATACTTAAGTAATGTTACCTCGAATGAAAGTAAAATACCATATCAGTAGGGATTTTTTCACTCTACACGATAGTATTTTTGCAGAAATAGTCGACCTCTCGGTCAAAAATATTGTTGTTAGGTATGTCTTGCTTACGTTCCCAGGTATGTCGTCTGTACACGATTTAGAACGAGTCCATTCATAAATTGCAATAATCAAGTACCCGGGAAGTGCCCGGGAAGTACCCGCCAAGTGCCCGGGAGGTACCCGAGGAAGTGCCCGGGAAGTACCCGCCAAGTACCCGGGAAGTACCCGCCAAGTACCTGGTAAGTGCCCGGGAAGTACCCGCCAAGTACCCGAGGAAGTGCCTGGCAAGTACCCGACTGTATTGTACTTGGCGGGGACTTCCGGGGCACTTGGTGGGTACTTCCTGGGCACTTGGCGGGTACTTACCAGGCACTTGGCGGGTACTTCCCAGGCACTGCCTAGAGTACTTCCTGGGCACTTCCCGGGTACTTGGCGGGTACTTCCCGGGCACTTCCTCGGGTACTTTCCGGGCACTTACCGGGTACTTGGCGGGTACTTGGCAGGTATTTCCCGGGCTATTTCTCGTGTACTTCCCGAGCACTTGGCGGGTACTTCCCGGGCACTTCCCGGGTACTTGATTATTGCAATTTATGAATGGACTCGTTCTAAATCGTGTACAGACGACATACCTGGGAACGTAAGCAAGACATACCTAACAACAATATTTTTGACCGAGAGGTCGACTATTTTTGAAAAAATACTATCGTGTAGAGTGAAAAAATCCCTACTGATATGGTATTTTACTTTCATTCAAGGTAACATTACTTAAGTATAAAAATTTAAAGATGTTTTTGTCCAACATAAGAGTGAGAAAGACAGTAAGCGCGTGGATAAACAACTGACAACATAAGGAGCAGACAATATTTACCTTAAGGAAAAATTTTTATATCCAACCTTTAAGTTACCAGCAGTAGCTGACGCTCTTGCGTGCGCACATAGATATAGTTCTCACTGCTTACCGACTAAGCTCCAATAACAATGTGGCAACGTCGCGAGTTCATGCGGGCGTGCTATAGCTTTCCAACCCCATTTAGGGGTAGTTTGGAACGTATTCTTAATCGGCTCCCATTTAAAAGCTATTTGCCCTAAAAAATTAATTTTAACGGGGTTCGCGTCAAAAAAAATCGCTCTACACGCGGTTCTTGGGAAATGCCACCGTTACATATCATGCTGTATATATCCTGCCTCTCTTAACTCTTCAATGATTGATAGTATCTCATCATTATGGCTATAGTTCTCTGCTGATCTTTCAGCTATGAGTAATCTAAGGCGGCCAACTAACTCATTTGGGTCATCCCAGTACACATAATCTACTTGTTGAAGTATTTTATTCATTGTTCGAGCAATTTTATAGTGAGGTAACAATGATCCTCCCCCCCCCTTTCATTCAATAATGTGAACCATTGGATCAATGATTTCAATAAATTTCTTACTATTGTGCAGTCTGATAGTTCCATTTTTGCTATATCCCTTTCTATGTGCATCATCTGTAGTAATGCAAGATGTATCAGGATAATTTTTTATAAGTATTTCCATTAATCTTATGGTTATTAGAAATGCTAACTTGTCTATTCTGATTCGATTACTCTCAAAATGTATAGGTGAGTCACCGAAGATGTACACTTTATTTTCTTTTCGAAGCCCATACACTAAATCTAACAAATCTTTTTTAATTTGATTAACTATCTGTAAATATGTGTTATCAGATGCATTCTCCTCAAGTTCACCATTATGAATCTGAATTTAGATGGTATTATTCATTTCATTATCATTATCGCTTTGACTCACAGCAGTCTCAAAAATTGCGTTATTATCACTATACTTCTCTCTTTTAGTTTTTTTAACGGATAGGTTATTATTTGTGTATGGTTTTTCAAAATACTTATGTATCCCTAAATGGTATCTTTTTTTTTCCTTTTAGTAACAATTTTTATTAGAGGATCTGTGATTGGCTTAAAAGTTCCATTGAGTACTCTTTTAACCTTATCTTTTCCAAATTTTAATAACCCATACTTTTTCTAACTGCTTCTCTTGCTTTCACTAGTTGGCTGAGAATGTCTTTTCCTTGCTTTTACATGTTGAAGTTGTAACGTCTTATAGTAGACTAAATACAGTCTGCTACGTACGTGTTATGTTTATAGCTGTAACAAAGCATTATCTTTTTTTTTTTAAATCTTCTTTAAAAATTATAATACCTTTTACCATTATTTTTGCATTAAATATCTTCAGATATAAATAACCATGGAAAAATTTCTTAATTGATGTGGCAGCATAACGTTACATGCTTCTTTAAAAATATTATGAATTTCGAAGCCATGTTCCCCTAAGCATTACGCAATAGCATCTTTAAATGTGTTGTAAAGTATTTTGTCTACTGTTCTTAAGGTTTAAAAAGATTATGCTTCATTATTGTAATTTTAAATTAGTTTGGATAAGAAATGCTTTAAGTTCTTGGGAGACAATACGTCAAATAAACCAATTGTTAAATTATTTCAAGTTTTTTTCTGATAAATACCCTAGGAAAATAAGGAATTCTTACATTTTTAAGGGAATAAATGTTGGTTACAGCTCAATCAAAAGTTCTTATTTTATTAATTTTTTTAAGCCTCTTTCAGCATATGTCTTCCAACTGCTTTTACGTTTTAATTATTTGTATGTATTTATATAGGTACAGTATATAGAATATTCTTAAAGCACGATATAATTTTGCTTTTTTTGCTGGGCTAAGAACTTTGCCCTGTTTTTGTAAAAAAGAAGTATACTACTCGATATATTGCATATTTTTAACATACCTTAGAGTACTAAAAAAAAAAAATCATGCAAACAATCATCAGAAACTCAAAAATTCTTACATATTGTTTCATCAAGAGACAGAGTTGAAGCGGAACCTCATTCCGAATTCCAGAGTCACACGCACTCTATTTTTCCCTCAATCCTTGCGCGTACCTGCACCCGTCGTTGATCGTTGATTGGCTCATGTCCCGTTGGCATGCTGGTAAGAGGGGTGGGGCATTACATCTGCACTTTGCTTAACATACATCACTCTCTTCCTCTCACTCATTCTTGCACTAACTTCAACTTTATTCACCTCACGTCCACGAACATCCTACTATCTATGTATAATTTAGTGTACGTACTCCAGATGGGGTCAGTACACTATAATATAGAAAAAAAAATCGATGTATAACTTGTTCCACGAACTCTTATCATCATTATCAGCCTCACATCTTCGTTTGCACATCCACCAGTATCTTGGGTTTGGATTCTTTTCACCCATTCGCACTCAACCACATCACTACATACCGACCACACGTCTATTACAGCTTACTCAGTACATATCGGCACCCCATTATCAGCACACACATCTCGTCCACTTCTCCCCATTTTTCTCTCCAGAATCATGATCCCTACCTAAATACACAATTCGCAATAATCATCAACGCTGAGCTACCGCAAGTGGTAGTTGATTTCGTCTTTCAGGCGTCGCGCGTCGGCCCGCTTTCACCAGCCTTGTGCTAACTCGTGCGACCGTGCAGGGCCCGCTGGTTTGCAGAAGAAATCTCTCATCCACTGTTAACCTTAAATTCATCCACACTGACACAACTAACGCGCTAATTATGATCTTCCCTATTGAAATTGTAATTTGTGTGATTTTGTTCGTCAATTGTACTCACTCCAATATGTCTTAATAAATCTGGATTTTTTATGCCACCGGCTTTTTTTCATGAGCTTATTAATTAACTGTTGTGCCTCATAATTTTTTGCTTATTTCATATTTTCAATAATAACAAAATTTATTATTATAATTTATCAAGTTTGTCTATCTAGTAAGTCCATTTTTTCTTCATTTGTTGGAGAATTTTTGCTGATAGTTTTGACCGCATTTTTCTCAGTTTATTTTATTTTTACTGACTATTATTTTCTTTTGAATTTTAAAAATAAACCTCCATCTACAGTAGTAAGCCCCTTTTATTTTCATTAATTTTTTTTTTTTTATGTGGATCAAACAATCCCTGTTTGATCGACTGTGTATTTACGCATCACATATAGCAGCAGTTAAAAAACCTTTTTTGAACTTCTTAGAGATTAAAAAATTTAATTTTTTTCCGATGATTTACAGAAAAATATAACAAAACACAGCCCTCAAAACTTGAACTAATCTTGTAATGTTACAATGCTAGCATTAAGATATGTATAAAAAAAATAAAATATCATTTTGAAGTTTAATTTTACAGTGTCACATTTAAAAAAAACGGAGATAGACCCAGATAGTTTGTTAGCACTGATAAACTTACCCTGCCTCTGCAGATTATTATGGTATGTATTGCACGACGAAAGCAATTATTTATCTTCTAACAAAAATTTTGATTATAACTGCTTAAGACAGAAGGATTTAAGGCAACGTTCCAACTTGTAGTAATGGTTTACTGTCTATCTCATTTTTTTTAAGTTGTTAATAAGTTTCATGCTAACCATAAGATTAGACAGTGAAAAACGTAGTCTGCTCCAAAACTTAGCTGATTTAAATAAATATACGTATTTATCTTTCTGTATTATACAATAAATTTTAAGAGTCACTCCACACAACCTCTTTGCTACTACCTCTAAGCCATGTGCTAGCCACCCTCTAAATAAGGTGAAATTTTTTGGTTTTTGTCTTTGTTACGTCAGTACTTCTAAGTAAAGGGTGAAACTCATAGATTCGTTCTACAAACAAATAAATTTAATTTTTTTGTTCGTCAGGAACCAGCCATCGGCCCAAAGGCCTCATGTGATCTTACTTACAATATGCTTTTCTTTTAAATCGTTGACTGGGCGCTGTAATGTTAGGTTCCACCGGGTAATATGAATAAAGTGGCGTTAGTTTTACTAATATATAAAGCAAAGTTGCTAAAATCGTTGCAATCGCTAACCACGAAAACTACTGAACTGATTTGGCTGAAATTTTGCACACTGATTCATGACACTTCCTAGATGGTTTTAGTATGATTTTTATCTTAAAAAATTTCGTAAAAATAGCAATAAATAAGCTCAAAGTTTTGCAAAAATATGCCAGCTTTTCACTTTAGTTCAGTAGGATCTGCTAGGTGGCGTTGACATAAAATCGATGCTACCTGCAACAGAATTGAATAAGTGTGGTCACAACAGGCCGGAGCGTTGCGAAAATTTATGCGATCGTCTTCTGGCAGTTCATCAAGCTGCATCGGGAATGTAGATGATCATCGTGGAGCTGGGTATCCCGGTTACCGATGACGCTCTTCTTCAATAATAAAGGTCTACTATCATCCTGACCTTCCAGGATTGACGAGTGCCACCCAAAAATATGTGTCTTAACCGATGACGTCTCCGGTGGAATACCCTGAGACGTGTCTAGCCAGAGCACATCCTGCTCCAACCCTTCAGAATTATATGGCTGTACCACAATCTTGCCTAGTGCCATCAGATAATTTTATACTACAAATGTTACCCAGGAAAAACAGCCCTGAGGGGAATGGGCAGCCATAACGGCCTCCTTTTCAGTGGTCGTGTCCCCAACAGCATCCCCACATTTTCCCGACTAACGATGAGCGGTTGGTGATCCGGGGAACAACCCGAAGACGAGATATTTTTTGATCAGTGGCGTACGTCCCTCATGTACAGTCTCTGTCGATGGAGACTTTCAGGGTACGAGTCAAGCTACCCTCAGCTGGCTCTCCATCATCAAGAATAATAAGAAGAAATGACTGGCAATTTTACCACTGGCCCTTTTCAGGGCCAATATAAGCATTTACGTTCCCTACTTAACCATTAATCTCATTGGCCCTTTTACGGGCCACCTAAGTTTAAATAACCTTGCCAACAAATACATTTTTACAACAATTTCTGAAGACTATTCTTAAACTCAAGGGCTATGTAAAGCCGGCCACAATTAAACTAAGTCAGCCATTAACTGGCAGATGTCACGAGCAGAGTTGTTCGTCACAAGGCTGGGAACCCCAGTGACCAACGACCCCCTATTTACCCTCTCGACTCTAAGCATTCAACCAGGAATCACCGATCCTCTCCAAGGTCTGCGCTAGGTGAACCTAACAGCTATGAAGGAAAGAAAAAACTTGAGCCAACGAGAGTCTCCTACGGGCAAGCATCACGAACCAATCTGTACTAATCTCTCCACCTTAGATCATCAAAACAACTGAGTCTGCAAAAAAAAGGTGCTTTAGACACCAACGTCTTCAACGCTTTACCAGGAGACGTTAGGAAAGAGTACTACAACTAGCCCCAAAGCTTCGGACTTTGTAATTTTTCTCCCGATCAGTCTGGGTCTTCAACAGCAGGCCAGATAATATCACCCTGAGGTATCCAGGCAGTCACAATTGCTGTAAACTTTATTCAAGAAAGAGTTTACTTATCAGAAGCTTGCCGGTATTTTTAAGGGCATTCAGACGTTGAAGTACCTTGCCAACGAATATATTAGAACGTAACAAAGTGACAGAAAATAGCCTTTAGGGGTCACAAAAAATGCAAAAGGGTGAATTGAAAGGAAAACTTCAAATGTATCTGATGAACACAATTTTAGACCTCAAGAAACTGACGCAGAAAACTTATCGAGATTGGAACAGCAGCCTTAAAATCGACAAATAAAGAATCCATTTCGTCAGAGATCAGCTTTTTATTTTACCCTCACAGTAATCTCTTAAATGTTTAAAAATGTAAATTCAGGTTTTTAAATAAGAAGAAAATATATTCGTACTTTTGTAGCAATGAAAAATGTAGAGATTAAGCTCCAGGACTTTGTTGCTCTGGTAATAAAGTTGTGAGACGAGAGAAAAAAAAGTTTTTTTTAATATATATTTTTGGGAGTTTAAAATCCTAACATCTTTAAAAAATGGCCCTTTTCGTAAATTACACGGGAGAAACTGCAAATTCACCGCTCCTTACGGCCAACAATTATTTTATGGCATTAGGAACGTACGGTACTTTTCAGCATATTTATATGTTTTTTAAATTTTTACAGCTTATTACTTGACAAAATAAACTGTATGGATTGCAAACAAATATGTATTAAGTAAGAAGATTTTTTTTCTAAGAAGTGACAGGAATAAATGTAAAATTTCTGACTGAAAACGTTTCTCATTACATGTTAACACACTACGGTGCCCCATTTAGTACTGCGTTTTTTGAGGGGAAAAAACCTTGCTGCGACACTGCGTTTTTTTGAGGGGAAAAAACCTTGCGGTAAAAAAAAACCCCTTTTATTTAAGAACACAACTAAATTTACATACACTTGACTCGACTACGAATTAAAACACGCACGCACGCACGAGAGCCGCGAATTACAGCTGTTCGGGTTTAAGACGCTATCGGATACACAACAAATTGACCACACTAATACTATGTCGACGAGTGCACTCGCGAGAAACGCCGGTAAAGGCCCAGAGAGATATGATTGCCGTGTCAGGGCGAATTGAGTGTGTTATTGCCATGTCAGGGTGAATTGAATATGATTTAGGTATTGCCGTGTCAGGGCGAATTGAGTATGATTTGTATTTGAGGCAACGGAGCTCCGCACGCATTGAGGTGTCTCAACAGACTGGCTCAGCCATGCACGCAGGCACGCGAGCGTAACGACCTAAGCTGGCGGCGGCGCACAAGCGTGCGCGCCGTGAATATGTATATATGCTTGTAAGCTGACGAAGCAATGACGGGTCATCGCGTCGTCAGCCTTATGAAGGCATGTACGACTGTACAGTAGCTGCATATTCACTTCGTCTTTTTATCTCACGTCCTTGTAAAGGTCCTTGTCATACGTCAGTCTGTTTATTTTTGTATTGGGTTCAATTTGTTCATTGGAACTAAAATTTTGTTCTAATCAGCTGGAATTTAAAATTTGGAAATATTTTAGCTGAGAAAATATATTTAACAATTGAAATATTTCATTTAAGAAAATTTAATCAACAACTAAGTTATGTCTTACCTGATGATTTAATAAATTCAGTGAAACAGGAGGTATTCGAAATTTCCAGAATGTTAATTTTAAATTTTTGGGTTCACATTTACAATGTTTTCATCATTTTTAATTTTTTGTTTTTAATTATTTATTTGTTAAACATTTCTACATTATTTTTAAGGAATTGCTACCGTGCGTTGATTATTCTTATCTTTAATTCTCTAAAACATTACTATGATATTGTTCTCTATCAACATGAAAATTGTTTCTTTTTTAAAAGTGAGCTCATTTATTCAAAAAATAAGTATGTTTTGCACAAGAAGTGTATTAAATGATTAATTCAAAAGTAAATATATTTATTAAAAATATTAAACAACCATTTGTTGTTTTTTACTGACTTGGCAATTGCAATGGTCCAATCTTTTTTTACTCAAATTTTACTTTATTCTAAGCATTAATGAAAAATTACTTAAATTTTTATCGTAGATCTTTTCTTAAAATATCTGGAACTTCTCAAAACCATGCAAAAAATTTCTTCATTCGCATGGAAACATGCTTTTTTAAAAATATGATAAATTTGAACATCATGCTCTACTAATTCTAAAGCAGTAGCAGCATATTTAAATATACTGTGAAGTATTGTCAAGAAAGTGAGCTTTGAGCAATCAAAGTTCCCGTCTTGCTCACACATGCGCCGCCTTATGGATACATCGGGCACTACGGTCACTTGAGCTCTTCGTGGTTGTCTGGCGACACTCACTACTTCTCCGGCAGCCGACCGATACACTCTCTCTTCTTGATCGCCACGTTACCGCTGTTAAATTACTTTTACTGTATCAGCCTAAAGCTGACCTTGCTGTAATACGTTTATTATAATACTTTGTGAGATTAAATCTTTTGTGCTTTTTCCTTCGCGAGTGCCTACCGTCATCTCTGAGCCACCTACTCTGACAGGTTATGGGCCCCACTTTTTTTTTCTCGAGAGGACGAGCCGGCCTTGCCATGAAGGGCTTCACAGGAGGAAAGCAGTGAGTACTTTTTCAGAGTGTCTTGCTTCAGAGGTTCCATATCGTGTTTCCTGTGTCAGGGTGATAATGTGCGTGAGCGAATGATGCAGGGCACAGTGCTGTTAAATTTTTTATTGTCCGCGTGCGGCCAGCGTAGTTCAAAGTAGAAGCGCGTGCTGGTGGTCGATATAATAAAAGCCCGCGCGAACACCACGATCACGCAGACCTGAGCGAGGCCGCCATTTTTTGGCGCGCACGGGCCTCGAGAGCTACATGCACGTGAACAACATACGCGAATTCTTGCTTGAAGAGGCTAAATTTTTTTTTCTACTTCCTTTCTTATTCAGAGTACGTTTTTTTTTTTCCTATTAATTTGGTGCTGTCAGTTTGATAAATTTACATCCATCGAATAGGTGTATGTACCTATAGGTACATAACTTGCAAGCGGTGCTGCAAGTTAATAAACTCCCGCAGCAGTTGACCTTCTTAACTATTGCGGAGAGGGGCTGTTAGTTTTTTCTCGCGAAGCTTTGGTTTTACATGCGCGAGTGCACCTCCTTCCCACGTTTCTTTCGAGTTACACGCAGTGCGGTGACACGAGTTGGGAGGGAGCGCGTGTGTGAGATTTGAGGTTAGCGGTGCTAACAAGCCAGGTGTTGATTCCAACCGGGCAGGCAGTGCCGTCCGTGTACGAGAACACGCCCACATAATAAATGCATGCATGCATATTAATTTCTTGTGTTTGGTATATTCAGATGTGTGTCAACAATAACAACGAGGGCTGTTTCTCAGATGAATGAACGAGACCAAGAGTCCCAAATAAACGTAGAGTCCAACTTTACCGAAACACCTCCAAGGGACAGTCCTCAAGATTTACCAGTTGTCAACTCAGAGGAAGGTGAGAATATTTTTTTCTCCTACTTGTTCTTTCCAGAGTATCAGAGTGTGAATCATTTATATCAGAGAGGCCTATCGAGGTGCTGGCAATATAAAACCAGCAGCTTCAACTTCTGCAAAATCCAAACAATCTAGAGACATGATTCACAATTTCAGAGTTGTCGGAGAACATGACTACCCCTCAACTAAGATCAGAGGACACTGACAACACCATTTAGCAACCAGAGATTGTTGAAATTAGGAACGTTGGAGTCAAACAAGCAGAAGTAATCCAATCTTGGGATACGGCGGTTGACAAGCTTCTAACACTGTCAACAAAGATGGAAAGGGCGGCAGACGCCATGTCCAGTGCAACAGAAAAGATTCCGGAGTTTGTTCAGGCTGCCAACCTCATGACCAAAGCTCTCAATCTAGTATCCACTAAGATTGACAGCTTGACACGTGCCACAGAATCCATCCAGGACTCTCAGAGAGCCCATAGAAACTCAGAGGTACCATCTTTATTTAACTCTACCATTAACGATCAGAGGTCTCAAAGAAACACGAATATGAGTGATTTTACTCTCCATAATAATCCTCTTCCAACCCCCTTCTGTAAAATTAATCAGAGACCATATAATCTAAATAATTTACTAGACAATCTCAGAAAATCAATTGATTCAAATAAGAATACTTCTAAACCTTTCTTTAAGAAAAACTACATTCTAACTCAAAAAGGGTCTTTCAATGTTTGGTTTGATCACTTAACTTCAGAATTAAAAACAAATGATCTTTCAGATTTCATAGAAAATAGTAACTTAAATGATAAATACACTTCAGATGAAATCGAATTTAAAAAGAGTCTAGTCAGAGAATTGCTAATTAATCACTTAGATAATTACTATCACAAGAAGGTACTAAACATTGTAGACCCTAGAGAAATTATAAATAAATTAAAATCCTTTAGAATGGCTGAAGCCAATATAACAGCCTCGTCAGTCAGAGCCAAACTATATCGTCTTAAAATTACAACGAAAGAGAAAGGCAATGACTTTATTGACAGGTTTGATCATATAGTAAGAGAGTATGAAAACTCAGACGGTATGGTACCTCTGACTGAGGAGGAGAAGAGGTCAGCCTTTTACCAAGCCGTGGCAGACAAATTCTCAGAGCTGCGTACAGCTAACATGGTTAGGCAACAGACCACAAATACTGAGATGAGTCTTGAAGACATGAAGACAAGTCTAATACAATTGCAGGCTAAAAGAAATCAATCAGAGTTGAATTCAGAGCAGGCCAGGGCCAACATGGCTACAGGCAGTCAGAGAGTCAACGACCAGGCGAATAAGGACACTAAGTGTTTCCGATGCAACAAACTCGGTCACAGACTCATTAACTGTCCTCTAACCCAGTATGGACTCTGGTACTGTTTTTACTGCCAGGATCTCGAGTACCACAAGGGAGATGCATGCCCAAATAGAAATAATCCTAAAGAAGGGTATGTTAAAAATAATTCTAATGACAATAATAATAATAAAGGTAAAAACAATAGCAAGCTCAGAGGTAATGGTAGAGGCAAAGGCAACGGTAATTTTAAATTCAGAGGTAATGGCCGTGTAAATAAAAAGCAAGGTAACATGAGTACACAAGCCAAACAACAACAAGCAAGTGCAAATAAAAACGACTCAGCCAACATCATTATTGATGGGAAAGGCGACTTAATTTTTAAACTAAATTTAAATGAACAGTTTAAATTAACAAACGTGATAGCTGCGAAGGACATCTCCAACAACTTGATCTCCTTAAGACAATTTGCCGATGCCGGTTTAGGCATCTATTTAGATGACAAATATCTAGAAATCTTTGACAAGGAAACGGGAAAAATATATATCTCAGGCGTATATGAGAAACCAAACTGGACAATAGAGTTAGAAGTTGAAAATCAAACCACTGTAAAAACTAGAAATTGGAATAAATATCAGTTCTCGGAACAGATAGTCTCACTGGACGAGTTCATGACACAATCTCAGACAGACATTGTGGATATTCTCAACAGTCAAAACTCAGAGTCTATGGATGAGTCTATCAGTCCAGAGAATACCCAGTCTGAGATTGGGAGGGAGAAGAAAGATGAACTCAATAATTCAGAAGAGCAATCAGAAGATCATACTTCACTAAAACCAAACAATCTGCTACTGAAAAAAATCTACATTGATTTAGACAACAGCAATTCAGATGAAATCGACAAAATTATATCAGATGTAAGTTCCAACAACATTATTAACATTCAGAAGAAGTTAGACGAAGGCCTGATGTGGCACACTAAATTGGGACACGCATCTTTAAAATATTTAAAACAATTACAAAAATCTGAGGACATTTTATCAAAAGTAAAATGCACAGATTCAATAATGGACTGTGAAACATGTAAATTAGCCAAAATGGAAAAATTACCTTTCACAGAGGTTAGAGTCAAAGCCAACAGACCATTAGAAAGAATACATGTAGATACAATGGGTCCCATAAAACCAGACTCGTACCCAGGAGATACCCGTTTTATCATAGTCTTTATAGACGATCATTCTAGATATGCCAAAGCATACTCCGTCAGAAACAAAAACCAGGCAGGTGACTGTTTGGAAGAGTACCTCAAACATGTCAGAAGTTTATTAGGTACAGATGCCGAAGTTTGTTATATTAGAACAGACAATGGAACAGAATTTACTGGAGAAATGTTCTCAGAGGTTATGGAAAAAGAAAAGATAGTGGGGGAATTCTCTCCACCACACACTCCTGAGCTTAATGGCACTTCAGAGCGATTCAACAAATCCATTCAATAGAAAAATTAGAGCACTCATGCTCGATTCAGGACTACCCGCTAGTATGTGGTCATTGGCTACTGAAGTGGCCACTCATATATACAACAGAACTCCTCATTTAAGTATTAATTCCGAAACACCAATAAGTAAAATAAATCAGAATCAGAAGTCCCATTTAGACAAAATCAGACGCTTTGGGTGTTTAGCATATGCTAAAATCCCAATAACCAAAACAAAATTCTCAGAGAGAGCACTTAAAGCCATAGTAGTAGGTTTTACCCTAACAGGGTACCTGTTATGGCATCCAGAGACCAAGAAATTCTTCATTTCTCGAAATGTCAAGTTTAATGAAAAAATAGTATATAAAGACATCAGAAGAAATACAAAACTCAATGAAGCCGAGATCTTGGAAAACTGGAATTTTCAATCAGAGACAGAAAATGACAAAACTCTACATTCTGAAGACATACTAGAACCTAATCATGCACACAAGTCTAGCAAGGCTAGGAGATGCCGACCAAAGAAAAGAGAAGCTGATCAGACGAAAGCAGAGATCGAGCCAAAGACGAGAAAGCTGCCAGACAGAACAGCTAGAATTAACAGACCAACATGGTCCCACTTGAGGTTGGCGCAAAAAGATACGTCTCCTGACATCAATTTCACATTAAAAAGAATTATCGACTTAGAAAACATAAGCTCAGAGGATGAACTGACTCATGCTTTTATAGCCAGAACAAATCAAGATCCTATTAACTTTAGAGAAGCGGTTAATTCAGTTGATAAAGTAAAGTGGCTGGAAGCAATCACTGATGAACTCAAATCCATGGAATCTAACAACGTGTGGGAAATAATAGATCGACCCTCCCTGGATAAAAATGGTATTAAAGTACACACGATAGATTCGAAATGGGTATTCAAAAGAAAACTGGACTCAGAAGGTTAAATAACTTACAAGGCAAGATTAGTAATCAGAGGTTTTAAAGACAGGAGGGAGTACGAACTCAGAGAAACTTATGCCCCAGTATCTAGACTGGCAGTTATCAGAGCAGCACTAGCTATAGTCAACAAATACGACCTAGACGTCTGTCAGATGGATGTGAAGTCCACTTTCCTAAATGGGACACTAGAAGAAGACATATTTATGGAAATCCCAGAAGGAATAGAGTGCGAAGAAGAATTCAAGAGCAAAAAGGTCTGTCGGCTTAAAAGATCGATTTACGGTCTTCGAATCAGCCCAAAGAGATGGAATAAACGCTTCACCGAAGAAGCATTAAAACTAGGCTTAGAAAAAGACATAAACGAACCTTGTCTTTTTACTTGGCGTAAAAATAATCAGATGATTATTCTAGTACTGTATGTAGATGATATCCTGTTAGCTGGAAATGACGCAAGTAGATTAATGGCAATCAAATCTAAACTCTGTACAACATTTCAGATGAAAGATTTTGGGAGAACCAAAACAGTTTCTAGGTATAAAAATTTCCAGAGACCGAAGTCAAAGAATTTTAACACTTTCCCAATCAGAATACACGAAGAAAATTTTGGAAAGATTCAACATGCTTGATAGCAAACCTCAGAGAACTCCAATGGTAACTAGACAAGTAAAGAATAGAGAACTTAAAAATTCAGAGCTTACTACTGCAGGAGTAGTGCAGCGGACAAAAGATCCATATCGAGAGGCAATTGGAAGTCTTCTCTATCTGGCAGGAGCTACCAGACCAGACATTTCATATGCAGTTAATTACCTATCTAGAAGACAATTGGAACCCACTGAAAAAGATTGGAAAGATGTCAAAAGAGTGTTCAGATACATCAGAGGTACTTTAGATATGAGTTTGATATTCAGAGGAAAAGAAGATAACCTATATGCCATGACTGATACCAGCTTCAGAGACTTGGAGGATTCTTCAACAACAGGAGGTTTTATTATAAAGCTTTTTGGAGACACTATAAACTGGAGAAGCCACAAACAATCGTATGTAACTCTCTCTACTTGTCAAGCCGAATATTTAGCTATGAGCGATGCTTGTCAAGAATTGATTTCTCTGGACAAGGCGATCAGAAACATGATAGGAAAAACTTTATACCCAGTCACAATTTGGTGTGACAATCAATCAGCAATAAAATGCACTCAAATGGATGGTTGTCATAGATTGAAAAATTTCGACGATGACATAAAGACAATTCAGAGTCAATTAAAAGAGAGAGAAACCACGGGTTCAAAGAGCCATATGGCAAATACTCATGGAGATTTTATTAAATTCTGTGTGCAACAAGACAAAGTTAAAGTTCAGTGGATCTCGTCTTCAGAAAATGAAGCCGATATAATGACAAAACCGTTGCCCACAGAAAGCCACAATTACCTCAGAGATAAAATATTAAGTATTCAATGATCGACTTACATTTACACGAATCGCACATTGTAACAACTTATATTCATTTCAGATATGTCAAACCAGGAAGACAATGATTCCATTGAGACCACCGAATCATAACTTCAGAGTAAAATCAATCTTCAGATGTAACTTTCAGAGTTGATTGGATCTCAGACGAAATTCTAGATTGACTCAAAGGGAGGGAGTGTCAAGAAAGTGAGCTTTGAGCAATCAAAGTTCCCGTCTTGCTCACACATGCGCCGCCTTATGGATACATCGGGCACTACAGTCACTTGAGCTCTTCGTGGTCGTCTGGTGACACTCACTACTTCTCCGGCAGCCGACCGATACACTCTCTCTTCTTGATCGCCACGTTACCGCTGTTAAATTACTTTTACTGTATCAGCCTAAAGCTGACCTTGCTGTAATACGTTTATTATAATACTTTGTGAGATTAAATCTTTTGTGCTTTTTCCTTCGCAAGTGCCTACCGTCATCTCTGAGCCACCTACTCTGACAAGTATTTTGTCAACTGCTTATACCATTTTATTAGATTCTGCTTCATTGATGTGAGTTAAAATTAATTTAGCCAAAGACTCTATAAGTTCTTAGGAGAAACTATGTTGAGTAGACCTATTGTTAAATTATTTCTATCACTTTTTGGATCCAAAACAGTTTTTGTTACTTGATGAAATCAGTAGTTTTTGAAAATATTAACGTATCAAATTTTTCTGTACACAAAATTTTGGTAAAAATTTCTAAATGAAAAAAATTTAATGTTGTAAAAAAATACAGTTATATAAGATCAAAACATTTATAGTCGAGTAATATAATACCTAAATCTCTTATGAGCAATTCCGATAATACCTTTTGCAATCAATTATATATGAACTATACTTCTGTAGAAATAGGTTCGCTATAGAAGCTTATTTATATGAATTATTTCCTTATACATAAGATTTTGGGAGTTAAATTTTTTATCTTGGGCCTTCAACAGATGCATGGGGGTAAATTTGTTACGAAAAAAAGTATCCACCCCCCTGTGGCCTAAGCTTTGTCCTCAATCTCCTCTCTTACAGACTTTTTCCTCCTTCGTCTCCCCCTCTCTCTGTCTCTCTCTCTCTCTTGCAGATCATACCACTCATATGTCTACTACTTTGTCTCTCGCCATCTCTCTCGCATGTATACTGAACGCTCCTTTCCCCTGACGCTGCTACTATACACATATATATACATGTATTATAGGTATGTATGTTTTTCTCCTACGACTAAACCAATGCGCTTGCTCAAGCTAAGGTATAAGTATAGAGAAAAAAGAAACAAAGAAGAAAGCAACAGCTCTACCTACACTAGAAGCAAAGCATACGTATGTTTATTGTATACATATGTGACATTTCACGTCAACTATACCAGCCAATAAATATTGTAGGTCCTAATCAGTGGAAACTATTAGGCCTTCGTGAGAAAATATTACTCTAATTTTTTCAGTTTTTTTTTTACCGAACCAAAGCTGTCAGTGACATAAATTATTTAATAAAATAATTATAATACGGTTCCATTCTTACAATTAACTTTGTAGATTCCTGACATTGACAAAAGTGTTGGACTATCTGAAAGCAACATGTCAGTTTGTTGTTGTTATGGAATTTAAACATAAATTCTTACGGTGCTTTGCGATAGTCTTTTGTGAAAATTTGTTTTGCGATTTGTTGACAAGTAGCACAGTTAATAGAAATATACATATGTATTTTTTTAACGAGTTAATTTATTTAAGCTTGCAGATAGACATTAAAGTTTACGCAAAATTTATGCTTAGTAGTCTATTAGTACTGTTCGAGATATTTGAACAACTCCAAGGCTGTTAAGATCAATATTTAACTGTCGCTTATTTATCAATGAAACTTAAAGTAATAAATATGTAAGTAATAAACAAAATAATAAGTCCCCAGTAACTAAAGCCCCACGGGCTTATATAACTTGTTGTACCCTTGGTAAGCAGGCTAACATCTTTTAAGCTATTTGGTTTTATAGCTTGAGATTTGTTCATTTATTATCTATTGAGCACGATAGGTTACATAGCTCGGGGCTCATTTGCTTAGCACATTAGGTTAACGACCTAGGGATTATTAGGTTAAATCCTTTACTTTGGAACTAAAGGTAACATTGGTCATCCACTTTGGGGACCATAATTTTCACCACCACCTAGCGCCTGTTTTAATTTTAAGCCCTCTATAAAAAAATCACGAAAATCGAGTTTATTAAAAAGTTAACAGAAACAAATTTTTTTAATTACAAGCAACTGAAAAAAATTAAGTTATATTTTCTTGCGACAGACTATCAATTCCCATAGATTTTGATCTAAATTATTTTTTACTGGTACAGTTGACGTGGAATGCCACATACATACGTGTGGCAGATCCTGGTCCACGCAAAAATTCTGGTGAGTCAGAACCTTACCTTACTTTTGTATACTGTTCGTTTACAGAATAGTTAAACAGTGCTAAATATTCTTAAATTCTTCAAAAAATATAGTAAAAATCATTTTCCTCTTTTATTCATTTTTTAAGACGGAGAAAAATCGTTAATTAACCGTGAAAATTATTAAGCCTGCAGTTTTTTGTACTATCTTATTCTAAATGGGCTATTGTATTAAAAACTATAGTTTGCCAGCCAGAAATGCGGTCAAAGGTTGTTTAAACAAATTTATAAAGAATAACTTCTTTGAGAAAAAAAAATAGCTCCTTATTCTGTGATCCAGTTAAAAGAAATAATAATAAGGATGTATATAACTAAGCCCCACAGCTTTCAAGTGAAAAATTTCTAAAATTACAAGAAATACTATTTTTTTTTAATTTTGAGGGCTCCATGATACTACTAATCAAAAAAAATTTGTATACGTTATAACACATCACCATTAACTATGAACCTTCCTTTACAATCCCCAAAAAAAGTGAGAAAGTTAAGTAGGACGTTTGTTTTTTGTAATCAACGTTCAGGGCTTTTCAGAACATGCTCTGGTGTGAGTGTACACCTATAAAAATGAATACACTTGTATGTTACACGGATTGATACAAGCAATTGTAATAATTTCTGAAATAATAATTTATACCTCAGAGACAAACCTATGTACTGGTTATAAATTAATTTATTTTTTATTCCGCATAATGTAATGTAACAATACTTGTCACGTGACAAAAATCTATATTCGTATTATAAGTTTGAGATGAGAAGAAATTACTACTAAGCACGTGTTAATTTTCATATTAAATCATAAGCAATCATAAAAAACAAATTAAATAAAAAATTACAACTCCATAATAAAAAACATCTATATGTCTAATGTTTTTATGAATCTCAATTAGATAGAGTGGATTATTTCACTTTTATGGTAGCTAAAATTAAAAAAAATTTTTTTGTACAAGTACAATGATTACAAAAAGAATTATATTATATTATACATAAATGAAGTCATTTCGAATGCACAAATCGTTATTTCGAATAAAAGGAATTTTTATCCTGTGTAACTTAACAAAAGACTGTTTTCTTGGGGCTTTAAATATGCTTGAAACTTCGTTTCATTCTGCATGACATGACCAACAATACGAACGTGCGTTAGACATACATCATAGCAAATATTAAAGTACTGAGAATGCGCAAATAACTTATAACATTATTAGTATGAATAAGTACATACAGCATGATATGTAACGGTGGCTGCGTTCACAGTGGTAGACACTAGTATAAAACTAGTGTCAGGGCTAAACGCGTAACTTGAGCCATGTCGTAAATATAATTGGCATCGGGTCAAATATTATATTTACGACGTTTTATAAAAAACAAAATCTTAAATTTGGTGATTTTACGCCACATGTCCCATCGTTGCTGTAAAAAGAGTGTGTAGACGTGCAAAAAATACTTCAACACCAGCAAAAGGATTTGACTGGGGCCATTCGGGTGTAATATTAAATATTTGTTCAAAAGTATCTTACCACTAGGTATGCATTATCTTAAAACTTGGGCTGAATTTAAACTTGATTTGATTGTTAAGACACGTAACAGAAAAAAAAATGTTAAAGTGTGCGATCTATTTCTTACTAGTTTGAGGGCATTCGGTGTAGGTATGCGTCTTACCTTACGGGCTCCACTAGTTTAGTAAATTGTAGCGCGCTCGCCAGGAATCGATATTAATGGCTTTTTGAGAGTTGATCGCGACCGGTGACCGGTCACAATACACTCAGAAACTCAGTGATTCAATCGGGGAATCCGATAATCGTCGACTTCGACGAAATAAATCAAAGTAACGTGGCGTCAACTTAACCTTTTATCTCATATTTAAAAAGTAAATAACGTAACAAGACCAATACACTTTCCGATTCATCGAATTCACCAATTGATCCCCTGTTGGGGGATCTGATCGCGATATTTCGATACAGCCTGATACTGTTCTATAAATCTCGAAAATAGCGCTCTAATTGGTTAGTTCCAGTAATATTCGATGGAATACTTAGTTCAGAATAACTGACCAATCAAAGAGCTGCATCAAGTGATATCAAGCTGTACCGAAGTATCGCAATCAAAAGCACAGGGACGTAAGAAAAGCATTGGTTGATACATATGTATACAAAGAAGTATGAGGCACTACCGGCAGCCCAACTTTATTAATTAATAATGACGAAGCTTCTTGGAGTCAAGCTATGAACAAAATGTCATTTCAAATGCACAGTATAATAATCATGTATACTAAACATTGCCGTGTCAAACTGGTATTTAAAAATTCTCGTACGGCCATTTTTTTCGATCGACAATTGTAACCGCTACTTGTACTAAATTACTGTTATCATTATGTTCGTAATTAAGTTTTTTAGAAGAATCAGCAAAAAACATTCAGGACAATCAATTCAAAATCATTTTTTTTATTAATTCCTTGTTGGTATTAAAGACATACAGGGTGAAGGAGTGACCTAACTTCCGCCGCATGCACCGTTTTCACACTATCTGTGAAAACGTAAGTGCATAGTGCTTGTGTATGCACATGTAATATAGATGTACTAAACAGTGCTATTCTTACGTCTTTGCATATCATGTATATGCCAATTTAAATTTGGAATTGTTATGTTGTGGTAGCCCCATAGATGCAGGGTAGAGCTGCAGGACAGAATTCTCTTTATAAGCTGCTATGCTTAGTCTATCCTGGGGCTCTACAATAGTAAACAATGTATCGTCATATTGCAAAATTTCTCTCTAAAATTTCTTTAGTTTTCTCAATTTTATCAAACCTTATTTATTCGAACACTTCCAAGAGAAGTTTGTAATATCGTGATATATATTTAAGTTGGTAGAGCCTCTTGTGACGAGTTTTGATATATCGAAAATATAGTTTTTGCGATATCCTATAGACCACGCATGCGGCTTAACATAAAAAAACTGAAATCGCAAGCACAGTCTTAGGGAATATCGCACAATTTTTTAGTTTTTTCGATATATCGAGACGTGTGACAAGGCTCCTTGAGTGGTTTTGGGTATCTAAAATATATGATTTTAGCTCTGGTCTCAACTTTAACATAAAAACCTGAGGTCGCGTTAACATTTAGATATCTGTTTGGACGTGACGTCAAGATTCATGGTTGATGCTGCGACCGCAGCAAAACCCAGATACTTAAGGGTGCGTTCGATTTACATCGGGCGATCGCGTATTGATCTCTCATTGGTTAGTTACTTCCAAGTACAGTATATCTACAAATAATACTGGTACTTGTACATGAATATACCAGACTATATCCGATCAGCAATCGATACGTGACTGATACGCAACCGACTGATGTAAATCGAACGCAGCCTTAGGTAACGCAATACCACCGTTACTACAGGATAGACCTTTTGCACTGCAGAATAGACTTTACACGGCAGCTTATGGAGAAATTCCATCCTGCATCGCTCTATTGAGCATCATGTGACTGGGTTCGTATTCCGTAACTTGTCTAGCTTACATTTACGCTTACTACAGTAGACTCCAGTTAGCACAGGTGTCAGCAACTAGCTAGCTATTGCATGAAGTTACCCCCGGGGTGGTATTTTGTAACGTGTCTAGCTTACATTTGCCCTAGCTAGACTAGACAAACTAAACTTGACGTCATGTTACAATGCTAAAGTGAATGGCAACGTTTTGTCAAAGCTAGCTAGTCTATAGTCTAGCGCTAGGCTAGCTGGTGCACGAAGTTACGGAATGCAGTCTTTGGACTTACACTAGACGTATTAGGTTATGCCACACAAGCTTATCCCCCAGATGGCGCGATCGTGCCTACGAGAATGTAGCGTCTTCAAGTCAACTATATATACAATGTTTACATGTACTCGTTTGTATTGGGATCGAGTTATTGAGTTATTTGGAACTCAGTAGCCTAATATTGGAGTTTCAAATGTTTACCACAATGTACATGGATAGAAGGAGGCGTGGCGCTGACGTCGGAGAGCCTACTCTCGCGGAGTCTCGCAGCTTCCAAAATTCAGCACCTCACGTAAAACTACATTGGTAACTGGCGCTTGAGCTTAGTTTCAATCACAATGTACATATATATATACATGCGCACACTATATGTATACACGTCTTTTTGCGGTACACCGTACTTCCACGTGAGGTGATGCGTCGATGTCGCGCAATGCATTAACATGCGTTTTAAATGGAATTGCCTGACGTGACAATACGGATGGGCAAAATATATATCGATATACCGGAAGTACCGATATTTTTTCACTGATATATCTACACGTTTTTCCGTTACATTTTTCCACCGATTTATCGTAGATTGATAGATTTTTAACGGTATCGAAATAACATCACGAACAATACATTTTCGTCCATACAAACATTTAACAGTCAAGATTATTAAAAACAAGAAAAACGGTAAAAAAAAATTACGCACTGCAAATTTACACAGTGCGTTTGTTATCAGTTAATTATTTCTGTATGTGCTAATACTTGAAATTAAACTCAATTTCCGTGTGCATTTATATACACATCTATCGATGTATCAGAATATGGGTGTACTATTCCGATAACATTGATATGCTTTAGATATATCACTAATATATGGATATATTCTTTGAGTTGGCTTAAAGTAACTCATTGTACACTACACTCACACTGCCATCTATGCAACTCAACTACCTTATGTCTTTAAACGAATTTCGATACTTTCGACTGTATATGTGATATTCTCCCAGTGTCCGGACACCGTTGAGACTATCATATATATATATATATATATATATATTTATTCTTTTGTCAATACACTGACACTGCCATCTATGAATCTTGGGTGCTCCAACTATCTAAACAAATTTCGTTACTATCGACTATATACGCGATACTCATGCAGTGCCGACCCATCGTTGAGACTATTAATTTTGTCGTTTCACTGTTGCGTCGTGTCGCGATATTCCCGCAGTGTCGAGACACTATTGACACTATCGTTTTTGTCGCGTAGCTGTTGAGTCGTGTCGCGACAATTAAACGTCGGTACAGAAGGATTCTCGGCATTTTTGCATTTGGAACTTTTTCTACATGTATATGCCGTATTTACAGATATACATATATTGATTTACTAGAGAGATATTATACGCACAATTGCAATCCACAATAACTCTGGATTCTCTTGACTGATAAAATTATTTAAAAAATAAAAATTGTTCAGCCATTTGTAGGTACCATCCGGTTAACGACGACGACGACGACGTTGCACACTACTACAGTACTAATCTAGAGTATACTGTATACTACGTACGTACAACTTTTTGTTCCACTACCTGTCTGTTAACAGAGTTTAAATGTATAAAACCCTGCATCAACATCAAAACACGGTACACAAACCCGTATGTACACCTACTGTGTATATTGTCGTTCTTTTATTCTTTCTGCCCCAGGAGCATAAAATAAAGTACCAATAAGTATGATCCGATGATAATAAACACAACTGAGCACCTTGGGCCACATGATGGCTCTGTCGGTAGCGTGTTTGCCTACAGATCTTGATGTCCGGGGTTCAAATCCCACTCTGGATAAAAATTTCATCAATGAATAAGGTATTTTTCAGGATGGGATTTGTACTTCAATAAACCTACCAATCTATCTACCGTTTCCCCCTACTATTATTAAACCAAACGTATGGCTAAATACACTTTATAGTGTCAAAATAGCCATGTCTGAGCCCTTAATGGGCAATGATAAATATAAAAACAAAAAGAAAAACAAAAAAACAACTGATCACTTGTATATATGTATAACTAAAAACAAAGGTTTATTTTTACTAAATTCTTGAAGACGCTCCTAGCTGTCTAAATCACTAAATGCAAAAATGCCGAGAATCCTTCTGTACCGACGTTTAATTGTCGCGACACGACTCAACAGCTACGCGACAAAAACGATAGTGTCAATAGTGTCTCGACACTGCGAGAGTATCGCGACACGACGCAACAGTGACTCAACAAAATTAATAGTCTCAACGATGGGTCGGCACTGCATAAGTATCGCGTATATAGTCGATAGTATCGAAATTTGTTTAGATAGTTGGAGCACCCAAGATTCATAGATGGCAGTGTCAGTGTATTGACAAAAATAGATATATATATATATATATATATATATATATATATGATAGTCTCAACGGTTTCCGGACACTGGGAGACTATCACATATACATTCGAAAGTATCGAAATTCGTTTAAAGACATAGAGTAGTTGAGTTGCATAGATGGCAGTGTAAGTGTAGTGTACAATTAGTTACTTTGAGCCAATTAAAAAAATATATCCATATATTACTGATATATCTAAAGCATATCAATGTTATCGGAATAGTACACCCATATTACGATACATCGATAGATGTGTATATAAATGCACACGGAAATTAAGTTTAATTTCAAGTATTAGCACTTACAAAAATAATTAACTGATAAAAAACGCATCGTGTATATTTGCAGTGCGTAATTTTTTTCACCGTTTTTCTTGTTTTTAATAATCTTGACTGTTAAATGTTTGTATGGACGAAAATGTATTGTTCGTGATGTTATTTCGATACCGTTAAAAATCTATCGATCTACGATAAATCAATGGAAAAATGTAACGGCAAAACGTGTATATATATAAGTGAAAAAATATCGGTACTTCCGGTATATCGATGTATATTTTGCCCATCAGTATTCTCACGTCAAGCAATCCCATTTAAAACGCATGTTAATGCATCGCGCGACATCGACGCATCACCTCACGTGGAAGTACGGTGTACCGCAAAAAGACGTGTAAACATATAGTGTGCGTATATATATATATATATATATATATATATATATATATATATTGTGATTTAAACTAAGCTCAAGCGCCAATTACCAATGTAGTTTTACGTGAGGTGCTGAATTTTGGAAGCTGCGAGACTCCGCGAGAGTAGGCTCTCCGACGTCAGCGCCAAGCCTCCTTCTATCCATGTAAATTGTGGTAAACATTTGAAACTCATATATTAGGCTTTTGAGTTCCAAATAACTCAATAACCCGATCCCAATACAAACGAATACATGTAGACATTGTATATATGCTTATACTTGAAGACAACACATTCTCGTAGGCACGATCGCGCCATCTGGGGGATAAGCTTGTGTAGCATAACCTAATACGTCCAGTGTAAGTCCAAAGACTGTATTCCGTAACTTCGTGCACCAGCTTGCCTAGCGCTAGACTATAGACTAGCTAGCTTTGACAGAACGTTACCATTCACTTTAGCATTGTAACATGACGTCAAGTTTAGTTTGTCTAGTCTAGCTAGGGCAAATGTAAGCTAGACGAGTTACAAAATACCACCACAGGGGTAACTTCATGCAATAGCTAGCTAGTTGCTGACACTTGCGCTAACTGGAGTCTACTGTAGTAAGCGTAAATGTAAGCTGGACAAGTTACGGAATACGAACCCAGTCACATGATACTCAATAGAGCGATGCAGGATGGAATTTCTCTATAAGCTGCCGTGTGAAGTCTATCCTGCAGTGCAAAAGGTCTATCCTGTAGTAACGGTGGTATTGCGTTACCTAAGGCTGCGTTCGATTTACATCAGTCGGTTGCGTATCAGTCACGTATCGATTGCTGATCGGATATAGTCTGGTATATTCATGTACAAGTACCAGTATTATTTGTAGATATACTGTACTTGGGAGTAACTAACCGATGAGAGATCAATACTAGATCACCCGATGTGAATTAAACGCACCCTTAAGTATCTGGGTTTTGCTGCGGTCGCAGCATCAACCATGAATCTTGACGTCACGTCCAAACAGATATCTAAATGTTAACGCGACGTCAGGTTTTTATGTTGAAGTTGAGACCAGAGCTAAAATCATATATTTTAGATACCCAAAACCACTCAAGGAGCCTTGTCACACGTCTCGATATATCGAAAAAACTAAAAAATTGTGCGATATTCCCTAAGAATGTGCTTGAGATTTTAGTTTTTTTATGTTAAGCCGCATGCGTGGTCTATGGGATATCGCAAAAAACTATTTTTTTCGATATATCGAAACTCGTCACAAGAGGCTCTACCAACCTCAATATATATCACGATATCACAAACTTCTCTTGAAAGTGTTCGAATAAAAAAGGTTTGAGAAAATTAAGAAAACTAAAGAAATTTTAAAGAGGAATTTTGCAATATGACGATACATCGTTTACTATTGTAGAGCCTTAGGATAGACTAAGCATAGCAGCTTATAGAGAGAATTCTGTCCTGCAGTTTTACCCTGCATCTATGGGGCTACCACAACAAAACGATTTCAAATTCAAATTGGCATATACATGATATGCAAAGACGTAAGAATAGCACCGTTTAGTACATCTATATACACGTGCATACACAAGCACTATGCACTTACGTTTTCACAGATAGTGTGAAAACGGTACATGCGGCGGAAGTTAGGTCACTCCTTCACCCTGTATGTCTTTAATACTAACAAGAAATTAATAAAAAAAATGATTTAGAATTGATTGTCCTGAATGTTTTTTGCTGATTCTTCTAAAAAACTAAATTACGAACATAATAGTAACAGTAATTTAGTACAAGTAGCAGTTACAATTGTCGATCGAAAAAAATGGCCGTACGAGAATTTTCAAATACCAGTTTGACACGGCAATGTTTAGTATACATGATTATAATACTGTGCATTTGAAATGATATTTTGTTCATAGCTTGACTCCAAGAAGCTTCGTCATTATTAATTAATAAAGTTGGGCTGCCGGTAGTGCCTCATACTTCTTCATATACATATGTATCAACCAATGCTTTTCTTACGTCCCTGTGCTTTTGATCGCGATACTTCGGTACAGCCCGATATCACTCGATGCAGCTTTTTGATTGGTCAGTTATTCTGAACTAAGTATTCCATCGAATATTACTGGAACTAACCAATTAGAGCGCTATTTTCGAGATTTATAGAACAGTATCAGGCTGTATCGAAATATCGCGATCAGATCCCCCAACAGGGGATCAATCGGTGAATTCGATAAATCGGAAAGTGAATTGGTCTTGTTACGTTATTTACTTTTTAAATATGGGATAAAAGGTTAAGTTGACGCCACGTTACTTTGATTTATCTCGTCGAAGTCGACGATTATCAGATTCCGCGATTGAACCACTGAGTTTCTGAGTGTATTGTGACCGGTCACCGGTCGCGATCATTTCTCAAAAAGCCATTAATATCGATTCCTGGCGAGCGCGCTTTAATTTACTAAACTAGTGGAGCCCGTAAGGTAAGACGCATACCTACACCGAATGCCCTCAAACTAGTAAGAAATAGATCGAACACTTTAACATTTTTTTTTTCTGTTACGTGTCTTAACAATCAAATCAAGTTTAAATTCAGCCCGAGTTTTAAGATAATGCATGCCTATCGGTAGGATACTTTTGAACAAATATTTAATATTACACCCGAATGGCCCCAGTCAAATACTTTTGCTGGTGTTAAAGTATTTTTTGCACGTCTACACACCCTTTTCACAGCAACGATGGGACATGTGGCGTTAAATCACCAAATTTAAGATTTTGTTTGTATGAAACGTCGTAATTATAATATTTGACCCGATGCCAATTATATTTACGACATGGCTCAAGTTACACGTTCAGCCCTGAAACTAGTTTTATACTAGTGTCTACCACTGTGAACGCAGCCACGGCATTTCCCGAGAGCCGCGTGTAGAGCGATTTTTTCTGTCGCGAAGCCCGTTGAAATTAATTTTTTAAGGGCAAATAGCTTTCAAATGGGAGCCGATTAAAAATACGTTCCAAACTACCCCTAACTGGGGTTGGTAGGCTATAGCGCGCCCGCATAAACTCGCGACGTTGCCACATTGTTATTGAAGCTTAGTCAGTAAGCAGTAAGAACTATATCCATGTGCGCACGCAAGAGCGTCAGCTACTGCTGGTAACTTGAAGGTTGGATGTAAAAATTTTTACCCTAAGGTAAATATGGTCTGCTCCTTATGTTGTCAGTTGTTTATCCACGCGCTTACTGTCTTTCTCACTCTCATGTTGAACAAAAATATCTTTAAATTTTTATACTTAAGTAATGTTATCTCAAATAAAAGTAAAATACCATATTAGTAGGGATTTTTCCACTCTACACCATAGTATTTTTGCAAAAATAGTCGACCTCTGGATCAAAAATATCGTTGTTAGGTATGACTTGCTTACGTTCCCGGGTATATCGTCTGTACACGATTTAGAACGAGTCCATTTATAAACTGCAATAATCAAAGTATATTACAGTAAACATTGCCTATAAAAATCATTTATTTATTATCCAAATTTACATACTTTAAAATAATACGTTTAAAAATGCTCTCAATAATATCTAATTATTTCAACAAAAATTATAGAACATCTTTTCGAAAAAATCATAAACTTTACAGTGTATTGAATAATAATTAAAAAATGTCACGTTAATAAAATGTTTGTTTGATGTACATCTTTATTTAGTTAAAATTTAACCATCAATATAAACTGACACATTAAGGATAAAAAATAGTTAACAACATACAGAAAATAAATTTAATCGAACCAGGTCCCCACCAAGTGCCCGGGAAATACCCGCCAAGTACCCGGTAAGTAACCGTAAAGTACCCGAGGAAGTGCCCGAGGAAGTGCCCGGGAAGAGCCCGGGAAGTGCCCGGGAAGTACCCAGTAAGTACCCAGAAAGTGCCCGGGAAGTACCCGAGGAATTGCCCGGGAAGTACCCGTGAAAGTGCTCGGGAAGTACCTGAGGAAGTGACCGGAAAGTACCCACTAAGTACCTGGGAAGAACCCGCTTAGTGCCTGGAAAATACCCGAGGAAGTGCCCGGTAAGTACCCGCTAAGTGCCCAGAAAGTACCCGAGGAAGTGCCCGGTAAGTACCAGCCAAGTGCCCGGGAAGTACATGAGGAAGTATCCACCAAGTGCCCAGAAAGTACCTCAGGAGGTGCCTAGGAAGTACCCGCCAAGTGCCCGGGAAGTACCCACCAAGTACCTAGGAAGTACCCGAGGAAGTTCCCAGTAACCACCCGCCAAGTTCCCGGGAAGTACCCAAGGAAGTGCCCGAAAAGTAGCTGCCAAGTGCCTGGGTAGAACCCACCAAGTACCTGGGAAGTATCTGAGGAAGTGCCCGGCAAGTGCCTGAGGAAGTTCCCAAGAAGGACCCGCCAAGTGCCCTACCAAGTGCCCGGAAAGTACCCGCCAAGTGCCCGAAAAGTATCTGCAAAGTACTCGGAAATTACCCAAGGAAGTGCCCGGGAAGTGCCCGGTAAGTACCCGGAAAGTGCCCAGGAAGTACCTGCCAAGGACAATACTGTCAGGTACTTCTCGGGTACTTGCCGGGCACTTCCTTGGGTACTTCCTGGGCAATTAGTAGGTACTTCCTGGGTACTTGGCGGGTACTTGCCGGGCACTTCCTCGGGTTCTTCCTAGGAACTTGGTGGGTTATTTGCGGGTACTTGGCGGACATTTGCTGGGTATTTCCCGGGCACTAGGCGGGTACTTCCCGGGTACTTGGCGGGTACTTTCCTGGCACTTTCTCGGGTACTTTCTGGGCACTTCCTCGGGTACTTCCTGGGCACTTCCTCGGGTACTTTCCAGGTACTTCCCGGGTACTGGGCGGGCCCTTGTTGGATAATTCCAGGGCACTAGGTGGATACTTCCTGGGAACTTGGCGGATACTTCCCAGGCACTTGCCGGGCACTTCCTTGGGTACTTCCCAGGCATTTTCTCGGGTACTTCCCGGGCACTTGGCGGGTACTTCCCGGACAATTCATGGGCACTTAGTGGGTACTTTCCGGGCACTTTCTTGGGCACTTCCTCGGGTACTTCCTGGGCACCTCCTGGGTAATTACCTGGTACTTCCTGGGCACTTGGTGGGCACTTCCCGGGCACTTTCACGG
Source organism: Copidosoma floridanum (assembly GCF_036245765.1). NCBI lineage: Eukaryota > Metazoa > Arthropoda > Insecta > Hymenoptera > Encyrtidae > Copidosoma > Copidosoma floridanum. The sequence continues at coordinate 1,412,315 of NW_028321898.1, read as the reverse complement.
GTACTTGGCGGGTACTTCCCGGGCACTTCGTCGGGTACTTCCCAGGCACTTGATGGGTACTTTCCGGGCACTTCCTTGGGCACTTCCTCGGGTACTTTCCGAGCACTTCCCAAGCACTTGGTGGGTACTTCCCGGGCACTTCCTCGGGTACTTCCTGGGCACCTCCTGGGCACTTACCGGTTACTTGGTGGGTACTTCCCGGGCACTTGGTGGGGACCTCGTTCGATTAAATTTATTTTCTGTATGTTGTATCTTTAATGTGTCAGTTAAAATTAATGGTCAAGATTTAACTAAACGAAGATGTACATCAAACAAACACTTTATTAACGTGACAAAATTTAAAGTTATTATTCAATACACTGAATAGTTTATGATTTTTTTGAATAGATGTTCTATAATTTTTGTTGAAATAATAAGATAGTATTTAGAGCATTTTGAAACGTATTATTTTAAAGTATGTAAATTTGGATGATAAAGAAATGATTTTTATGGGCAATGTTAACTGTAATATACTTTGATTATTGCAGTTTATAAATGGACTCGTTTAAAATCGTGTACAGACGATATACCCGGGAACGTAAGCAAGACATACCCAACAACGATATTTTTGATCGAGAGGTAGACTATTTTTGCAAAAATACTATCGTGTAGAGTGGAAAAATCCCTACTAATATGGTATTTTACTTTTATTTGAGGTAACATTACGTAAGTATAAAAATTCAAAGTTATTTTTGTCCAACATGAGAGTGAGAAAGACAGTTAGCGCGTGGATAAACAACTGACAACATAAGGAGCAGACAATATTTACCTTAGGGTAAAAATTTTTACATCTAACCTTCAAGTTACCAGCAGTAGCTGACGCTCTTGCGTGCGCACATGGATATAGTTCTCACTGCTTACTGACTAAGCTCCAATAACAATGTGGCAACGTTGCGAGTTTATGTGGGCGCACTATAGCCTTTCAACCCCAGTTAGGGGTAATTTGGAACATATTTCTAATTGGCTTCCATTTGAAAGCTAGTTTTTTCTTACATTTAATAACGTTTTTTTTAATGGCACCTCTTTTTATTAAAATATTTATAGGCAAGATATATAAGTTCTAAGAGTATGTAATTGGTTGACCGATAGATGAAGACTAGAAATAAGAAAGTCATATTGAACTACACAACTCTTATTTTGAGATAGGGTGTTAGGGTGTCGGCACGCAAAACGCACAGAGGACAAAGCCCCACTGGTAAATATATATATGTACGCATGAAAGTAAGTTGGTGTGTGTGTGTCTATTCATTTAAGGTGACATATGCAGACTTTACATACTTTTTGGATGCATGCTAAGAACAAATAGTCATAGTGGCTGCCTATATGATTACAATTTTACAATTTGGTCCTAATGGTAGCTTTGTTTGAACTCATAGTATCCACATAAGTCACCCTTGATATATATATATAAAAGACATAATATAAACGGGTTCAGTGTACTTAGATATAATAGTCTTATTTATAAAAGATACCGATAGTGAGACTCTGGCACCAACTTCTGTATTAGCCCTATCTAGGCAGCCAAGTTTGAATTTAATCTTATATACCTTACCAGACCAGTTAAAATTTCTGATTTAAAATATGTAAAAAAAAATAGGTGAAAAAGTTTAAGAATTAAATAAAACGAGGAATTTTCTCTACGATGTAAGACGTTTGAAAAATCATATGAGCCAATTTGAAATGGAAGTGTGTAAAATACGACGGCAAAAGTAAGAGATAACAAGTCTTAAAAATTAAAAAAAATCAAAACCAGCCTAAATAAATTTTCTTACACATTTAATAAAATAATATTGATAAGCAATTGCAAAAAAAAAATACTTAGAAAGAAAGCTTTTCCATTAGATTCTTATGGCAGCTTCGCTTTTACCATGAATCCAACAACCATTTTTTTCTCACTTCGACTTTTTAAAAGACTTCTAATACTATTGTTCGTGATTGAAACAGATTAAGTTTAATTTTAAAAGTTTTACTTGTGTAGGTACCTTGTTAATATAGTTAAACAAATATTTCGGATTTGCAATTTTAAGAAAGTAAGGAACAGAAGTGAATTTAGTAGGGTTTTTTTGTGCACCACAGCCCCATGCCCCTCTGCTGCAGCATACTTATAAAGATTACCAGTCCAAACAACCTTGTGTAACGCCAACGACTGAAGCACACATTCTAATATTTCTTGAAAGCCCATTGTTATTTTAATATTAATTACATCTCCTTTCTCTTCATCTTATCCTTTAAAGAAAACAAAATCATTGCTTACAAGAATCAAACCAGTGATATTCTGCACACTAGCCGAATACCATGTCTACTCTGCGATTAACGATAGAGGTAATAGAGAACTTGTTCTTCTGGTTGTCCTATGGCTTGAATCTTTCTTCTTACGAAAACACATTTATTTTCTGTTCGTTGGTTCTATCAGAAAGGTTACAAATTATACTTGTTACCAAATTATTCATCGATTAAAATTTTTTTTCTTATTTTCTAAACCATTCTCTAACTAACAGGTTTTTATAAACTAGTGAATGTTTACTTCATAATTCTTAGAAGCAGGCATTTTTAAAAACTTTGACTAGTTTTTTTATTATTAGTTGATTTATACAAAATTGTGTCGATAAATAATACAATTAAATGGTATCTCATACTTTCTAAAATTCATCATTTGTAAAAATAATTATATTTAAGTTACATTCAGCATGTAATGCTATACTTTTAAGGTAAAAGTGGCAAAACATGATGTTAATCTTTTGAGATTATAACAAAAGGTTCATATTTTTATTTTTATTGTCTCAAGCCAAACATGTAATTATTAACTATAATCCAAATTCGTAAGGAAATCGTATATTGAAATGTGCTATACAGAGTAAACGTAAACCATTTTGATATATCTTTGTTTTCAATTCGAAATCATCAGTTTTTTTTTATAAATCAGCATTATGTTTGTAACATATTTTTTTCACAAAATATTCATCAGCGTTTTCTGAAATAAAAAATTGGTTTTAATAAAATTCTTAAAACCTTCTTTTAAGCAACTATTGAATGTGTTACATACGTTATAGATTATAAGAATGATCAAGTCAGCACAAGTTAAAAACGTGACCCCAATTTAACAAATCTTATGAAGGTGAAGAGTTGTTTTAAAAAAATCAAAAGATTCGATTAAAGTGGTTGAACTTAAACTGGCCAGCCTGGCACTATGTGCCTTAGCTGTAAGAGTGCTTTTTTTCTATGTTATTTTTTGTTATTATTATTTTTTTAAATGTATTAAAATTGTTATTTCAGTCACACTCAATGACTGTGTGTATACTTATTTCAACAATGTTTGCATTGCTTCTCACTGAATATCGTTTCATAGAAGGTATATATATTTTTCTGCATTGTATGGCATAAATGTCATAGAATTATACATTTATACAAGGATGCTCAAGCACCAAGTTCCTACTGGATTATATGAATATCGACTCTCACATAAATGCATTTTCTCTTATCATACGCGTACGATTCTGTAACATGGTGTTTTTCAGTTATGGCAAAATCCATGTGTAGCAGTAAGTCTGCAGGCAATGGAAGACAGAGGGATGGATCCCTAAGCTATTTTTTAGCAATAAAGTTTCTACTTAGGAACCTCTAAAAAGGCAAGAAAATGCGTTTAAATGTGTTGATTGCAACAAACATTGGAAGCAACGTTTATCTAACTAAATTTCTCACCTACCTTATTACCGTTACAGATGTTTATTCTTGGGCTGACATTAGGAAAATGAGCCACATCGTTTTTACTGACGTTATTAGGTGGAGCAAAAGTGTGAATCTTGAAATCTTGAAGAAAAATAGTGAAGGTGCTGTCTTAACAATCAGTGAGTTTAAAAAAACCAAAAAAAGTGGAAAACTCAGGCCTGGCAGACCCTAGAGGTCTACAAAGAAAAAGATCTTCTTGGTAGCATGAGTACCAGTTATTTAAATAAGGGGTTCAAGTTTGAAAGTCAAGAAAGCTGTCGAATACCTGGGAGTCATGATAGATAAAGGTATAAACTTTGAATTCTACTGCGAATACCTTTGATATAAAGTGACGTCACTCTTGCATAAGATGAGGAATCTAGCCAAAACTTCGTGAGAGCTCAAGCTTTTCACCTGCATGTGTATTCATCAGGCGATATTCACCCTAACAGTTGTCTAAGCAGCTATGGCTTGGGCAGAAAAATGCACGGTGTACGACATTTTAAAGCAAGCTAATGCCGAGCACACAATTCTAGCGTTAGCTACTAATGCATGCTAAACAATTTTTATAGATGCGTTAATCATACAGCTGCAAATCTTTCCAGCTGATCTTCTCTTTAAAAGTAGAATTACCATGTACAATCCAAGGAAAGAAAGCTCTGTCTCCTTTGGGAACCATAGGGATGTTCCTGCCCATAATCTGAGAGAGAATCAAAAAGAGGAGGCTCTGGATATACGATAGCTTGATTAAAAGACAAATTACACACTTTTTCTTGAAGAATGCCAGAGTGAGCTTACCTGAAAATCGCTCGAGTCATGCAAGCATTTAGATGTTAACTGGGCATGAAAGATTTAGGGTGAATCTTCATAGGTTTGACCAAGTGGCCAGTGATACCTGCAATTGCAGAGAGCTAGATACCTTAAAGTACCACCTTTCAAGATTACCATAATTAAATAACTGTCAAAAGCAATTTATAAAAAAAAAAGAATTTGGAAAATGGTGAAAGAACAATAAGTTTTTTGTGTCAACTCTCAGAAGCTTTAAGCGCCATTTTGATGCAGTGTAAGATAGTTGTGAAAGATACTTCCTTCGAGTAGAAAATAATAAGTGTGGTAGCAGACACAAAGATTTTAAAAGCTGGAGTACTTAGAGACAGCAAGGCATTTACAATCAGATACCTAATTCTTACACACGACTCTTAGTTGTAAAACATGCACTGACAAGTCAACGTAGCAGTCACGGGATGAGTGAGTAGAGTCCATGACTACAAAAAGCCCTTTTAATAATTGTTTGGCTCTTGAATATTTCTCCAACAAAAGTAGCGCTTGCTCATTTGAGATGCTTTGAGTAGGCAACTCTATTAAAGACGATAAATGGCTCTGGCCTTGTAAGGATCAGATTTAAGCTTGCTTAATTTAAAGACTTGACACGTAAGGTGTCAAGCAAAGGCATGTGTCATCTCAAATACATTACCACTGGACAGTCCGCTAAGTTAAGATCGAGAAAAGTAAGAAAAACTGACGGTAAAGCCTTTCTCCTTGGAGCTTAGTTGATTCGGTTATACATTTAAAATATGAGATCGAATACGAAGTGAAAACTGTTTGGCATACCAATGGTCGAGTTTAAAAGCGTGGATAGTAGAAATATTGCCGTAAAAAGGTATGTGTCGTCTTTAAATATACCATGGCTGAGCGAAGCTGCTCTTTTTAGTAACCAATCAGGAAGCCGTAGCAGAGTAGCATCCTACAAACAGACTGAGAGCTGCACCTGAAAGCTAGTAGTAGACTGACTGCCATCAGAAAGGCAGGCATTGTCTCATAAACGCCAATCGTTAGCCAGGCTTTTGCACTTTCAGACACCATTTTTGAAATAAAATAGAAGCAAAGACAGTCTTCACTGACCAGCCATTGGCTGATGCTAAATTTAAGGAGCAGCAATATTGTCGAAAAAAGGCACGTGTTTCCTTAAGTACACCATGATCGTATGGAGCTGTTTAGCTCAGTAATAAATTAAGAAACTACAGCTGAGTTATATTGTGCCAACAGCTTTATTGCCAGGTTAAGTGTACTACAAGTCAAAGAAAGGTAAAAGCCGCTAGAAGGGCTTGGCTGTCAGAAAGTGGTAATTTTGCTTGTAATATAATTAATTATGCAATTCTAGGTAAGAACCAGTAGGGGTGCCTTCTCCCAACCCCGTTTACACTATCATCATAGAAGATGTCACTGAATGGTCAGATCTGAAATGGCTAATCAAAAGTCAGGACAACTGATAATAGTGACTCAAGTATCTGTGCCGTAACCAAGGTGTACCGCTCATGCAGGTCTAACAAAATGTACCTTCAGGTTTGCAATAGAGGTGCCGCTTGTACGACAAATGGGAACATAAATTTATTTTGAAGTCAGTAGAATGTCACACACACTACAGTACGCACCTGGAACAGGAAAAAGCGTCAGCCTTTGCAAGGAGAAGGGGTATCCGTGTACTATAACATCTATGAATTTGCACGTGTACAACAAATAATCCTAATAACAAACAATAACTCTTGATGGCACTCTACTTGAACAACCTAAAAAAGTTCTTAAGAGTTATTTTTACAACTGCACTGCAAAAATAATAGATAAACTTATATATTTATTAAAACGTACTTGTCAATTCAAAAAATTCCTTGTCAAAATAAAAATAGGTTCAAGGCTTTTCAGAGTTACCTTGTAAGTATAAAAAAAAATTAGGTCTCTTATCAGCACACATTATTTAACATATAAATTGTATTACGACGTATCCCTGTTAAAAGTAACTGTCAATACGCTAACCCAGGGTCAATTTCCTTTACTCTTACTAGGGCAGTAGAGAGGTCATGAAGACTGGAGATAGACTGAAGATGAGAGAAAAAGCAGAGAGTAGAAAAGGAAAGAAAATGAGGTGAGAGTTCTTACTGAAAAGAGCACTTTTTTTGTATGAATAATACGAAAAAACGATTGGGTTTTTAATTGTTAAGGCTTACTTGCTTATTGTTATTTTTATTTATTAATAATTCTAAAAAATTAGAGGGGCCAGTATATACTCTGTTTAGTAAAATACTTTATTAGATATGGTTTACAAGAGGGTTAATTACAGCGTGCGAGGCGTCGTGAGTGTGAGCGGGACAGGCGTCCAGTCGTCTCGGAGAGCAGTGCTCAAGTGCCCGAACGCAGAGGTGGCTCCCGGCAAGGCGGAAGCCCGTGAGCATGGCGGAAGTGCACGCAGCGCCTCACTCAGCTGTCGCGCTCGGGCGCGAAACCAAACAATCCGCCCGCCTCGATCCTGGATCGAAGAACTACGTGCCACCCGCCAAACTGGGGTCGGTCGGGGAGTCTTCTGGAGGCGGCGGAGCCGCGGGAGGCGCCGACACAGGCAGCAAGACCATCTTGGTGATAGGTCGCTTGTACACGCCAGTCGCCGTCTTGAGGGTAGCAGCGTGGACAAAGCCGTCGGGTCCTGGGTGGACGCTGATGACACGGCCGGTCGGCCATCGGCCGCTGGACTGCAGAGGTGTAGCGTCGAGGAGGACGACCACATCGCTGACGATGAAGTTCCGGCGAGGAGTAGTTCATTTTGACTGCTGTTGGAGTGTGTTAAGGTATTCTCGGCTCCAGTGGGACCAAAACTGGGCGCGGACCCCCCGAACGAGCTCCCAGTAGGTGAGCGCATTCAAGCTCTCCACAGGGGGGCCGGGCAGAACGATGGAGTTGAGAGGGCCACCGACGAAGAAATGCCCTGGGGTAAGAATATCAAGGTCTCCAGTGTCTCCAGATAGCGGTGTCAGTGGTCGGCTATATAAGACCATCTCGATGCCAACGAGCACCGTGGAAAATTCCTCGTAGGTGAGATGGCGTGACCCCATGACGCGCTGGAGGTGACTTTCGATTGACTTGACGGCGGCCTTCCATAAGCCACCGAAGTGAGGAGCGCCCGAGGAATCAACTTTCAAGCAATTCCTTGATCGGCGAGAAAGCCCGCGACCAATCCCCAGTCTAGCTTGGCTGTCAGCAAGGCATCGCGCAGCTTGACATCTGTGCGGCGGAAGCAAGTCGCGTTGTCGCTCCATATCTCGCCAAGCCGACCACGGCGTCCAGCGAATTGGTGGAGGGCGCCCAAGAACGACGCAGCTGAGAGATCGCTGACCAGCTCCAGGTGCAGGGCCTTGGTGGCGAGGCACACAAAAACGGCGATGTAGCCTTTCATGGTCCGGACTCCTTGTCCTCTGGCGGAGAGTACATGGAAAGGGCTGGCGTAGTCCACTCCAGTGCAGGCAAAGGCACGAGAAGGGGAGACTCGGGACGACGGCAGTGGGGCCATGAGTTGAGTCGCCGGTCGCGCTCGCAGGAGACGACGCACCTGCGGAGGTGAGCCTTGATCATCAGGGGCCCACCGAGGAGCTAAACGCGCTTACAGACGTAGTTACTGGTGACACGGTATCCACCGTGCAGCGCCCGAGAGTGCGCAGACGTTCGCCCCGTCGAAGACACTGGAGGTTGGCCGAGAATGATCTCTCCTGGCTGAGGCTTACACACGCGAGAAAAGCGTCGTGGAATTTGGTCGGCGTAAGAGGTAAAGCGACCGAAAGTACAGGGCCCCTGCCCAAGCGGCTCCGGACGAATCGATGAATGCGTACGAGGAAGCTTAGTAGCATGCAAAAGTTGGAGAATTGCTCGAGGTAGCTGGCGTCGAGCTGCTGCACTACGCAGCAGATTAATGAATGCTGGTTCGGTGCGGGGAGCGGGTCTAGGGGCCACGAGTCGACGTCCTCGGCGAGCCAAGCGGGGCCCTTTCACCAAGTGCGCTGCGAGCGATGGCCGGTCATGTCAGCACCTCTGATCGCGAGGTTGGCTGAATTTGACTGGGTCGGCACGTATCACCAGACGCTCGAAGGCAGGATTTCCTGGATTTGGGTGACATAGTTGTCAATTAGCACGTTGTTGGTTGGCCTGTCTGAACGCAGCCAGTGCAGAACGATCTGTGAGTCGCACCAAGCGTGACAGCGGTCGACAGGTACGCGTAGCTCGTCGGCAACAGCCCGCAGTAGCTTGTTGGCAATCAGTGCGGTGCGGAGCTCGAGGCGCGAAATCGTCATGCGCGCGGTTATCTCTGGCGCCGGCTTGATCGAGAAAATCGGCGCGAGCTTCGTCCGAGACAGAAGAATGTGGCAGAGCGCCAGACCAGCCCCGGGCGCGAGGCGAGAGTAGATGACGGCTGCCATCGCGCGGCGACTGGCGTCCGAAAAGCCGTGCAGGTGAAGCTTGGAAGAAGGCCCGACTCCAATCCAGCGCGGCAAGGTGAAGGTGGAGATGGCCTGGAGCTTGGCGGTAAATGCCGCCCATTGGCGAGTCATTAAGATCGGCACAGGCTCATCCCAGCCCAGTCTAGCGTGCCAGAGATCCTGGAGCAAGAGCTTGGCATTCAACACGATCGGTGCGAGCCAGCCGCATGGGTCAAACAGACCCGCGAGCGCCGCGAGCATCGTCCACTTTGTGCTCTGCGGCTGGAGTGGTGAAGGCCAACTGAAAGCAGTCCAACGGTGGATCCCATTTGACCCCGAGCTCGCTGACAAGGCCCTCAGCGCTGAGCTGCTCCCAGGTTGGACGTAAGCGGACGTCCTCAGGCAGATCGTCGAGCAGCTCGCGGACATTGGCCACCCACTTCTGCAGGGGAAAGCCGCCGGCCTTCATGAGCCCGCTCAGCTGGTCGCGGAGGCGCCGAGCCGCGGTGACGTCGTCGGCCCCGGAGATAAAGTCGTTGGCATAGCGGTCACACAGGGCGGCTGACACAGCTTCGGGCCAGTTGTGGCCTTCGTCCTGGCATAGCTGTTGGAGGGTACACAGTGACAGGTAAGGCGAGCATGACTTGCCGTAAGTCACAGTGAGCAGCTGGTAGTAGGTTGGAGGCTGGCTGGGATCGGCAACCCAGACGATCCGCTGCAGGTCGACGTCACGGTAGTCGATCCAAATCTGCCGGAACATCATGTGGATGTTGCTGCAGAAGGCGATGCGGTGCCGCCGCCAGCGCATGAGCACCGATGGGAGCGCGGCTTGGAGTTTAGGTCCAGCGTGGAGGACGTCGTTCAAGCTGTGGCCACTGGAAGTCGGGTTGGACGCGTTGAAGACTACTTGGAGCTTGCGCCTGCGATCGTCATGCTGCCAGATGCCATGCTGATGGATGTAGTTGACGGGCCCAGCTGTAGCTGCAAGCTCAGCGCTGGTGAGCGGGCGCATGTGGCCCATCGCGAGATGGTCAGCCATGAATCGACTGTACTCTACAGCCATGTCGGGGCTTCGCCGAAGCCGGCATTGCAGGACTGCCAAGGAGGCCTTGGGGCTCTGAAGACTGTCACCAAGAAGAAGCGAACCGCTGCCCTTCAGCGGGAGGCGCACGATGTACCGTCCGTCCGCGGCGCGTCGGTGGTCTGCGAACGCATGCTCACACTTGATGTCCTCATCTGAGCGGCGGTGAGCCTGAGGAAGATCCTCCATCTCCCAGAACCACTGTAGCAGAGCGGTCAGCTCAATGTGCCAAGGTGTAGCCACGTCGGATTGGGTGGCTGCACAGACGGCCGACGTACCTGGAGCAAGCCCGACGGCACGGCCTGCCAATACCCAGCCGAAGACTGTGCGCTGCCCGACGATTTCTCCTCGTTGAGTGTAGCCGGGTCGTAGCAGCAAGTGGTAGTAGTCGGCGCCGATGAGGAGGTCGACGCGTTGTGGCGTGCCAAACGAAGGATTGGCGAGGCCCTCGCAGTCAGCCCACTGCCAGATCGCCTCCGGGTGCAGCGGGGTGGAGGGAGATACCAGGACTAGCCTGGGCAAGCACAGCGCTGTCAGCGCGACTGGTGGTGCGGGCCCTGGAAGCTCGAAGCGGAGATGGACCCGGACGGCGGACTAGCCGCCAACACCAGAGATGCCAGCTTCGATGGTTTCTAGTCGTGTGCCGACCAGGCACGCGAGAGTCGCAGAGATGACGGTGACCTCGGAGCACGCGTCGATCAGCGCTTAGGCCGGAACTCGACGACCAGGAGGACCGCTCAGATGGACGAGGGTGGTCGAAAGCACGGTTAGTCACGCTTGAGGTGACGCGTTAGCCGAGTGCTCTCACGATGAGGAGGTGGGCGGGTCCGTGCGGGGCTGCTTCGATGATGTAGAGCCATCAGGCTGCCCGAGCGGCGGCGACGGGCGCCGTCATGCAGTAAGCTGTGATGCTGCTCTCGGTAATATTGGCAAGCCGACGGGGAGGGGCAGTACTTTACAGCGTGCCCGGGTCGGAGGCAATTGAAGCACAGTCGTGCCTGGTAGACGAGCTTCCTCCGTGCGCGTACATCAAGCCCCTAGAACTGCCCACAACGCCCGGGATAATGGCCCTCGGGGCACGCCGGGCACGACGGCGTATCGTTGCTCGTGGCGAGGGCGTGGTAATTGCGTCCTGATGTCGAGGAGTTTGAGCGTGCGGCTGTCCCGCTGAAGGGACATGCGGGCTGCGAGGCTTTAACAGAGCTGGCGGCGCAGCGACGGTGCCGAAGAAAGTCGGTCAAGGTGGCGAATGTGGCAACGTCAACCTTGGAGCCGGAAACAGTACTCTCCAACCGTTGGAGCTCCTCCTCCCATGCACACCTCGTCGCTGGATCCATGCCCGTCATTCCACACGAGACAAACCAATCGTCCCAGCCGGCTACGGGACGACCTAAGGCGCGAAGCTGGTCGCGACGTTTCTCCAGGGTGTCTAAGAGGCTCTGCAACACGCGGGCAGACTCGTCTCTGAGTGGTTTAATGTTTCGCAGGGCTTTTACATGGTCGTGGACGAGAAGGTGGCTGTGCTCGTAGCGCGCTTCAAGCAGAGCCCATGCCGTAGAGTAATTGGCATCGGCTACCTGGACCGTATCGAGGACCGTCTTAGCGTCTCCCTGAGCGAGCGACTTCAAATAGAACCAGCGCTTGACGTTGGTGAGTTGGCAGTCCTCGTGGATCAGCGCTCGGAAGAGATCATGGAAGCTCTCCCAGTCTTCTCGTCTCCCGGAAAAGTTCGGAATGCTGATTCTTGGCAAGTGAGGCCCACGGCCCGAAGCCGAGTTCCCTGGGCCCGGAAATGGCCCTGGAGGGACAGGTGCCGGCCCCAGGGAGTCTCTCGCTTGGTAGAGGCAAGACCGTTCATCAAGGTAGTGCGCTTTCACGTCAGTGTACAGCTGGACCAACCGAGACGCCTTTTCCGGTGGCGGAGCTTCGATGAGCTTGAGATGGTTGGCTTGAAAATCGCCCCAATATCTGCCGAGCAATTCCAACCTTGCTTCTACCATGCCCAAGTTCCAGCGGGCTGGCTCCATCTCATGAATGGTGCGGGCCAGGTGGCCAACAACCTCAGTGAGAGCCGACTGAGCACTGAACAGCGTGGTCCAGCCTTCGTCCATTCTAAAACATTAGTATTCGACGCTTGAGCGGAATATGCCACCGAGCCACAGCTGGCGGTGTTAGGGGGGTCGAAAATTCGAGTTGAATCGGCGGGCGACGCGCTTGAGCGGACAAGATGGCCGCCACGGCCGACAAGGAGGCCGTCAGCAGATCATTGCAACAATGGCGGCTTGATGAAGCCGGGCTACGTCTATACCACTCGTTAACTTTGGCCGTCAGCGACACAGCCTGCTTGCCACCGTGGCTGGGCCAAATGACTGGACCGAGAGCTCTGTCAGCCACGGCAGTTGCTCACAACATTGCACGCGTGCAGGGCGATACGGTTTCAACAATGCCGTGGCCGAACGACTGGTGCCGGGCCGTGGGCACTATGGCAACCGTGGCGGCCATGTTCGCGGTTCGTTTGTCACTTATACTTACATTGCTTCAAATAATATGGAACCACCGGCTGTCCTCTGGGCTGCTGGTCACTGGTTATCTCCGTGGAATCTGGCTCTCAAAGGACCAATGTTTTGTAAAATACTTTATTACATATGGTTTACAAGAGGGTTAATTACAGCGTGCGAAGCGTCGTGAGTGTGAGCGGGACAGGCGTCCAGTCGTCTCGGAGAGCAGTGCTCAAGTGTCCGAACGCAGAGGCGGCTCCCGGCAAGGTGGAATCCCGTGAGCTTGGTGGAAGTGCACGCAGCGCCTCACTCGGCTGTCGCGCTCGGGCGCGAAACCAAACATACTCAGTATTATAATAATATTTCATACATACATATATACATATATATACATATTTCTACATATATGTAATTCACTAAAATGCAAGAATCTACATACAAAGTTACTTACTTCTTGTAGAAAAACTCTCTAACCTTTTCATAATAATTAAGGATCATGCTTATGGATTTAACATAAATAGCATCAATGGTAAAGTAAAAAAGTCAAAGATCTTTAATAAAATGTACCCCAACACAACAGCAATACCATGTGGTAGACTGGTATAAAATGGATACTTTTTCTAAAAAGAATGACCAATCATGATACATTTTACTCATCAGAAAATTTAAATGACATAGAAAGTTCATTCTCCGAATTTAGATCTGAAAAAAAATGAGAGAAGTTGATTGAGTTATATGGGACAAGGCTTCTATAATCTTTAAAAAAATGCTAAAAATAGTTAAAAAAAAGATAACGTGAGGAATCATCATATCTTCGGCCATTGTTTTGTATTCCAAAACTTAATATTAATGTTCGTTTGATTAACAGAATACTTCCAAAATCATTACAACATATTGGAGAAGGAACAATTGAATCGTTTCAAGTGCTAAATAAAAGGAAAACAACTAATGTTAGGTTTGATTTTCTCTGTAAAATTATCAACTTTTTAAGAAATATTGTTAAAATTACTTTTACAACAAATATAGTTACTTTTCAGATAATAAAATTTTGTATCACATAAAAAAAGGAATAAAAACATATTACAGCATATATTAAACTACTTAAAATGGTGTTAACAAAACTGGACGTAAGAATTATACAAAGTCTCCAACTACGTTCCTTAATGATAGTCCTGAAGGTTGACCTTCGCAAGAGTGTAATTTAAAAATGGGAACAATTGTTATGTTCATATGACATTTAAGTATAGTTAATGACTGTTGTAACTATGCAAGATTACAAAGTACAAGATAGCTTCAAAACAATATTAAAGAGAAAATTATTACTGAAGAAAAAACATGAAAAAGAGTTTTGTATACTAAAAATAACCCTGAATATAAAAAATTTATTAACATTCCCTTTCATTTTGTAGAAAAACAATTTTCTATTGTCATACTGTTTTTCAAGACTATAAATAAATCTCAAAGTCAAAGTCCTAATATTATTGAATTATATTTAAATAAGCCACTGTTAACTCATGGTCAATTGTGTCACGTTATTAAGATGCAAAAAAAAAAAAACTTACGTTTAAATAGAACATGATAATAATTTTTTAATAAAAAACATTGCTTGGAACAAATTTTTGTCATCAATAAATCAAAGGTAAATACTTATACAAAGTTTGTATTATATTACCTGGAAAATTTATCAGAAGTGACGAACAAGCATTTCACAATATCTTAATAAATTAGAGAACCTAATGGTTATTGCTTTTTCCGAAGTATTATCGATTTATGGATCATAATCAACTAAGTCCATTGAGGTTGCTGTGTCTGCAAAAGTCTGGTAGTTGATATCTTCACATATTTTAATATTTTGAAGGATGTTGAACTTTTAATTCTATTAAAATAAAGTGAACAAAACCTTTTAATATTTTTGAAGATATTTTGTCTTGTATATCTTTTGCAATGATTTTCATGACATTTACTCTATTTTTCGAAATCGTTCGTTTGTTATTTAAAATTAAATATTTACAAATGATCTAATACCTAATTGATTTTGCAGAATAACTATAATTGTTCAAGTACATATAAGCTGTTAATGGAATTCAATAGTCTTATACGATTTTCAAGATCAATTTTATCGAATGTGAGTTTTCGTTTGTTTCCAAGATGGACAGCTTAATTTACAACTGGATTTTATCAGACCCGCACTTCTAGCATCAATACAACTACTTAGTTTATTAAACTTTCTGTTCCTTTGACATTTCATTTTTCAATTTTCATGTATGCTTTGTTACTATCTCTATAAAAGTAGTCACAAATATACTTCGCCCTTGTGATTGATGCCCAACATTTAACTTTCAACATTCTTACATCATCGATGGAAGCTTATTATAAGGTACGACAATTTAGAAATATACTAAAATCTTTTTTTTTCTACTTGTTTTGTGATCATGTTTATCAGACATATCATTTAATTCTTTTAAATTGCGGGTAACTGTTTGCTTAGAATCTATTTTAAAATTTATGTAAGGACCCTTAAGCATGTGTTTAATGATTGATCTTGTACGTGTTGCAGTTTCCGAAGAAAATTCAGCACTAATAACTGTATGAATTTGTTCAGTTGTAACATTTTTTAACAGGACATAGAGTTATTGAAATGTACGCATAGGATAAGGCACATTCGTAAAATTCAATTGTATAGACGTATGGCAACAGTTTACCAAGTATAAAATGTTTAATATTATCTTAAATCATTATTAATTCAAAATGAAATTGTCTAAATGTAATGTTTGGAGTATTATTTAGTGTCATACACTTAAAAATTAAGATGAAACTTACTTTTATTTCCTCTATTTATGATAACATGTTACTATGATTAATAACTTTGGTTTCCTAGATTTTCTAACTATTTTATTATAATAGAGCGTCTGCATGTATTATGGACTTCCAATAAATCGAGATAGCAGTACGAAGTGATCTCCAATATTTTCCATTGGTTTTAAATTTTTAGAAATATTCTAAGAATAACGCTCTATTTTTTATTGCATTTGATAGTCCTTAATAAAATTCAGTCTTAAAAATGTTCCAATTATATGTTAAACAAGCGGTCCCCGTCTCGGCTTCGCCTAAGACTTACTTAATGGAACATCGTAGTATGTTGGCATGTAATATTAAAATTTTTAAGTTAGGAATTTTACATCTATTTCTGGCACTTCTCAGAACAAAACTCTTCTTAGTAAGAAAATATTTTTTCGAAATCTGTATAGCTTATTTGGTCAAATAGTAAGCTGTAAAAAGTAAAAAAAATAAAACTATGCTGAAAAGTACCGTGCGTTCCTTATGCCATAAAATAATCGTTGATCCTAAAGGGCCGTTGATTAGCAGTTTCTCCCGTATAATCTACGAAAAGAGTAATTTTTAAAAGTTAGTAAGATTTAAAACTTAAAATATATATATATATATATATATATATATATATATATATAATAAATACCAAGTACAAGTAGCACTCTGGGAGTGCGGGCAGAAGTGAAAACTTGAGCTTATGGCACGTTGGGCACTTTTTTGGGTGAGCACTTTTAGGTGCGCTCACGACATGAGAAATTGTACATAAAAAATCAAGTTTATCAAAGCAATGTGGGCACTTTTTGAATGGACATGAAGTATAATAATGTAGAAACTATATTCGAAGGAAGTGGTTTTATTTAAATGAGTAATTATTAGTAAATAGTAAATACAAAATTTATCAATTTTTTAAACATAATGCCATAGCAGCAACACAAGTCAAATGAAATAATCAAATAAATGAATTTTCCGTTTAATATTTATTTATAAAATAAATATAAAAAACTCTCAATCTCGTCTCTCGCGAGGGCACGAACGAATGCCCATGCAAAAACTGCGTATCAGCGTTGGTCTGAGCATTCTTTCACACTCACAATTCATGAGTTTATGCTTGATCGCACATAACGCCGCTGACTGGATCCACGGAGAACTACTTCGCGCGAGAATTCGAATTCAAAATCGTATGATTTTTTCAACAGACAGTAGGCACGGAAATTCAAATTCGAAAGAATTCTTGGTATACTATTTATGTATGTAATCATACAACATTAACCAATATTTTTAGGTATTAATTAGCCAATACATACAAAGACTTCTTTCGAATTTGAATTTCTGCGCCTACTATCTGCTGAAAAAATCATACGATTTTGAATTTAAATTCTCGCGCCAAGTAGTTTGCGGTGAGATCCAGGCAGCGGCGCTACGTGCGATCAAGCATGAACTGTGAGCGTGGAATAATGCTCAGACCAACGCTGCTGCGTATAGCATGCAGCGCTCTCGCATACGTATACACTCTGAGTATACATATAGGTATGTAATCTCGTCTGTCGCGAGAGCACGAACGAATGCCCATGCAAAGAGCACGTATAGTATACATATATTATAAGAATACATGCGGAGTATATCTGTGTAAAATCTCGTCTGTCGCGAGAACGGCTGAAAATGCTCACCCACAAAAGTGCCCAACGCGCCATAAGAAGTTTTCACTTCAAAAATTATTTTTCTTATCTCACAACTTTATAATTAGAGTAAAAAAGTCCTAGATATTCATCTCTATATTTTTTATCGCCAAAAAACTACAAATACATATTCTACCTGTCAAAAAATCTGGATAGTTTAAGAAATTACTGTTAGGGTACTGATTAAAAAGCTGATCTTACATGCAATGAGTTCTTTATGTGTCAATTTTAAAGCTGCTGTTTCAATCTTGATAAATGTTCTACGTCAGTTTCTTGACGCCTAAAATGGTATTCATTAGATGCACATAACATTTTTTTTTAAATTCGCCTTCTTGCAACTTTTGGTATGGTTGAGACTTTTTTCAGCTCTAAAGGCTGTTTTTTGTAAGCTTTATTAAGTTTTAACGTATTTGTTGACAAGATAGTTCAACGTTCGATTGCTCTAAAAAGGACCGGTGAGCTTTGTAAGTGAACTCTTTCTTAACAGAAGTTTTCAGCAAACGTGACTGTCTGGATACCTTAGGGTGATCTTCTTTGGTCTGCTGTTGAAGTTTCATACTAATCGGAAGACAAATTACAAAGTTGGAAGTTTTGGAGCTAGTTGTAGAGATCTTACCCAACGTCTCCTGGTATAACGTCAAAAACATAGGTGTCTCTAGCACTATCTATTTTTTGCAGACTTAGTTGTTTTGGTGATCTATGGTGGGGATATTGGTTTGTAATGCGTGCCTGTTAGAGACTGTTGCATTGGCTTAAGTTTTTTTTCCTTCATGACTGTGAGGTTCGCCCAGTGCAGACGTTGGAAAGGATCCGTGATTCCTGATGGTTGAATGCTTAGAGTCAAGAGGGTAATATATTGTCGTCGGTCACCAGAGTTCCCAGTGTTGTGACAAACAACTCCGCTCCTGATGACTGCCAGTGAATGACTGACTTGGTTTAATAGTGGCCGTCTTTAGTTAACATAGTCTTTTAGTTGACCAATCGTTTCAGAAAATGGTAGTAAAAATGTATTTGTTGGCAAAGTAGTTTAAATTTAGATGGCCCTTAAAAAAACCAATGAGATTGATGGTTAAGTAGGGAACGATACTTATAATGGTCCTGAAAAGGGTCAGTGGTGAGACTTCCAGCTATCCATATTATCATTCTTGATGATAAAGAGCTGGCTGCAGGTAGCTTAACTCCTACTCTTGAAGTCTCTCCGTATGGAGACCGTGGTGGAGGGAGGTGCACCGCTGACCAAAGAATATCTAGTCTTCAGGTCATTCCCCAGATAACCAACCACTTATCGTTAATCGGGAAAGAAGGCCTAGAAAACACCTTTTCTGTAGGTATGACGTTGGGACGACCTCTAAGAAAGAGGCCATTGGGGCTGCCCGTACTCTTTATGGCTGTCTTTTCTGGCTCGCATTTGCAGTAAAACATTCTCTGACGCCACCAGGCCAGATGGTCAAACGGCCACATTACTCTGAGTGTTTGAAGCAGGTTGTGCTCTGTCTAGACACGTCCCCTGCTATTCCACTGGAGACGTTTTTGATTACAAATTATTTTTATTGGTGGTACTCGTTAGCCCTGGAGGTTCAGGGTGAAAGTATACTTAGATCACTTGCCCATTTACTTTATCGGTAACCAGAATGTACCAGCTATACGACCGACATCTACCTTATTGATGCAGTCTGATGTACAGCTGGTAGACGACTGTAGAGTTTTTCCAGACACTCTGGCCTATTATAACCATACTTATTTAATTTTGCTGCAGGTAGCTTCGATTTTGTGTCAACGCAACTAAGCGGTTTCTACTGAACTAACGTGAAAAGCTAGCGTATTTTTGCAATGCTTTGAGCTTATTTCTTGCTTTTGTTATAAACTTTTTCAAGATAAAAACTATACTTTAACCGTCTAGGAAGTGTCAAGAATCAGTATGCAAACTTTCAACTAGATCGGTTTAGTAGTTTTCGTGGTTAGCAATTACAACGGTTTTAGCGACTTTGCTTTATATATTAGTAAGATAACTAAAATAGATGCTTTTGATTACGATGAAAGATGTTAATACTTGTTGTTAAGTTAAATTTTCCCAATAGCGTAGTCGACTAAAATTCTTTTACTCTCACATGTATCCATAATATTAAAACACAGTAAGTTTTTTTTTTCGTTAAGTTATTTTAAATGTAACCAATACTTTACTGGAAATATTCTAGATTAAAAAATAATGGACTTACGATCTCAT
Organism: Copidosoma floridanum; assembly: GCF_036245765.1. Classification (NCBI taxonomy): domain Eukaryota; kingdom Metazoa; phylum Arthropoda; class Insecta; order Hymenoptera; family Encyrtidae; genus Copidosoma; species Copidosoma floridanum. The sequence goes on along the minus strand of NW_028321898.1, from coordinate 1,393,026 downwards.
TAAAAGAGTTAATTAATATTAACTATATTAATATATAATAAATTGTACATCAACTATGTATATTTCCTTAGAATAGTTATCTTACGATTCATTAGGGTGTAGACTAAATTAAAATCTTTTAACAGTTGCAAGTTACAATCGATAGAAGCAACACATCCTTCTGTTAACGGCTGATCGTAAGTAAATTTTTGTAACTCTTTTTTCCGTAGAAAAGTTAAAGTAGAAAAATTATTTTGTAACTCTGTAGTTCAGTCAAGGTATGGAATTCAATGTTAATGGTTGTAATTCTCAGCTGTTTAATTTTTTTAATAGTCTTTTTCAAGTCTCTGATACGCTTTTCAATAAAATAATAGTCTTTTTAATTATTAATCTTCTTAATGTATCTCATAATGGGGCAGTGTTGTGTTTTACGCGTTTTGTATAGAATGGCTTACACACATAACTATTTAGATTACGTGAATGTATAGGGGTATATATACATACCTAAAGGTTAAAAATAAGGAAAAATTATATGTATGTAAATTAAATATACATACAAACGTGTACACATACACCTACGACATGCATACATATGTAAACAAATCATGGCCTACGGAGATTGGTAGGGTTTTCGTCAGGTTGTCCAAATTGGTTGAAGCAGTAAGGGCTTCAAAAAAAATGTGCGGGGGGAAGTAGGGGTACATGTAGATTATGTGGGATGGGGGCTTGGCCAAGAACTTTCATGTTTTAAAAATGAGGGAAGAAACAGCATAATTTTACCTTCTTTTATGTGGTGTGAGTGAAGATCTGCATGGGGCTGTGGTGTGTCCATGGGGGGTGGACTGTGGAGGTTATGGTAAAATTTTTACTAAGTTAGCTATGTCATATTAAAATTTTATCAAATTTATTCAGTATAGTTATTAATTTGGTTGTGCCATAAAATTGAATATTATTAGTTTTTTTCTTTGTATTTGTTTTTGGAGCATGTTACACTTTTTTGAATTAAATATCCTTGTTTATCCTTCTACTTATAATTTTTTCACTTTCATACTTATTTTCTACGACTTTTGTTTTTTAATTTTTTTTGTTTTTCCTTGTTTCGTACTTTGCATTATTCCACTTCTTCTCTCCTTCTTTTTTTACGACCTCCAACTGTATACTTAATAACCTGAGACATAGTCAGCAGACTTGTATCACTTTTTTATCCCTCCAAAAGTTCTTCTTATGTTTTTTTTTCTACTTTCATAACATTTCTAGCTTCTTTGTACGTATTTACTATTCTATTAATTAATTTCTTAAATCTTCTTATCCCATCTTTAATATATCTCTATTGACTTAGTTAAATGCATTTTAAGATCTCATAATGGGGCAGTGTTGTGTTTTACGCGTTTTGTATAGAATGGCTTACACACATAACTATTTAGATTACGTTAATGTATAGGGGTATATATACATACCTAAAGGTTAAAAATAAGGAAAAATTATATGTATGTAAATTAAATATACATACAAACGTGTACACATACACCTACGACATGCATACATATGTAAACAAATCATGGCCTACGGAGATTGGTAGGGTTTTCGTCAGGTTGTCCAAATTGGTTGAAGCAGTAAGGGCTTCAAAAAAAATGTGCGGGGGGAAGTAGGGGTACATGTAGATTATGTGGGATGGGGGCTTGGCCAAGAACTTTCATGTTTTAAAAATGAGGGAAGAAACAGCATAATTTTACCTTCTTTTATGTGGTGTGAGTGAAGATCTGCATGGGGCTGTGGTGTGTCCATGGGGGGTGGACTGTGGAGGTTATGGTAAAATTTTTACTAAGTTAGCTATGTAATATTAAAATTTTATCAAATTTATTCAGTATAGTTATTAATTTGGTTGTGCCATAAAATTGAATATTATTAGTTTTTTTCTTTGTATTTGTTTTTGGAGCATGTTACACTTTTTTGAATTAAATATCCTTGTTTATCCTTCTACTTATAATTTTTTCACTTTCATACTTATTTTCTACGACTTTTGTTTTTTAATTTTTTTTGTTTTTCCTTGTTTCGTACTTTGCATTATTCCACTTCTTCTCTCCTTCTTTTTTTACGACCTCCAACTGTATACTTAATAACCTGAGACATAGTCAGCAGACTTGTATCACTTTTTTATCCCTCCAAAAGTTCTTCTTATGTTTTTTTTTCTACTTTCATAACATTTCTAGCTTCTTTGTACGTATTTACTATTCTATTAATTAATTTCTTAAATCTTCTTATCCCATCTTTAATATATCTCTATTGACTTAGTTAAATGCATTTTAAGATCTACAAAACACGCAAAAACCTTTTATTCTAGTTGCTTAATTTTTTTTATCATGTATTTTAAAGTACATTTTGCTTCCATCACTTTTTTTTAGAAACTAAACCAGTTTTTTTCTGATTTCATTTATGTCTTTTTTTAAGCAATGCTTGTTATAGGCTTGCCTCTATTTTTTAAGACAAACAAGTAAATATTTTCCTTCGTTAGTTGTTTAAGTTATCTTTGTCACATTTTTAATAAATCAGACATATGACAGCTTCTCTCCACTGCTATGGCAAATTTACCTCCTCCCAAACATTATTGAATAGCTCTTACGGACCCGTTTCTACATCTTTTGATGTATATTTCTGTGTCTCATTTTATTATTTATAATTTGATTAAAATCTGCCTGTCGGGGTAAGTGACTTTAAACAGAGAGAGGGAGTAAAGCATCGCGTAAGTCTTCCTTTGGGTATCGAACAAACTGTAGAGATTGATTAACAATCAGCTCCTTGTATTGGAGGCTCTTGGCGTAATAAGACAGTATTTTCATTGGTTTATAAGTTGTGGCTCAAGCTAGTGCCACTGATGAGTTGCTGGGCAGTGATACGTAACAGTGAAGAGGGGCCAGTAGCCAATGTACTTGGTGCCTGATATTCTTGGTCCTTGGATGATAAAACTAGAGAGCATAGGTATATAGTAGAAAAAAGTAGGTAAATGTAAGATAAAACATAGTAGGATTATTATGTCAATGTATAATAATACTTATTAAACTCTGAATTATCTTAGCCACTGCTGTATGCATGCTTTGATAAGTGAGTGGAGACCCCATGATTGCTAATGATCGAATGATCCAGGTAGACGTTTTTGAGTCATTAAACAGTTCTTTTTATACATTTGGTGCTACTTATTACTTGCGATGTTTTTTCAGTAACTAAGAGTTGCTATCTGTCAAACCGTAAGAGTTATCATAAAGTGCGAGGTTTTTAAATTGGAACGGAGCGCGATAAATTCAAATCCAATTAATGTCAAAGAATTAAACTTTATCATAAGTTTTTATTTTAATACATAATAACTAATAAAATAATATTTAAAATAGTGACAATCTCCTAGAAATCATTCTAACTGAAGTCTGGCGATTTACTTTTGAAATTCTTTTATTCTTAACTCTATATTACTACTTGCACTTATGGTTTCTTTTGTCAAGTTTACTGTTATGACTTTTTTCTGTTTTCCTTAGCTATTCTATAAAAAGTTTTTCTCAATGATTCTTCTCATGTTCTTGTGTATTGATTTCTCTCCGTTTCTAAATGAATTTGTATACATCTAAGCTTTTTGTTCTGACATTGCTCACATTTTCTCCGCTTATTTTTCCAGATATCTATTTTCTCGCCTTCCACCAGTCTTTGCACTTACATTTTTTCCTTATAAGATGGCTTTTTTCTATTTTTATCTTTCTTTATAGTGTTATTACTTTTTAGTTTTTTTTTTAGTTGTCCCACCTTGTTGTACCAATTTTTTCCTTTCTTTTTATGTTTTAACTTTTTTTTTGTCTAGTTAAGTTTCCTGAAATTAATGTTAATTTTTCATGTTTTTCATTTTCCAAGTTTTTATCATCTTTGCCTTCTATTCTTGTATTATACTTTATTCATATAATGAATGCATAACTTTTTGAGTCAATTCTTTTTATCTTACTTTTTTTGTCTCTATTTTTTTATTTTTATTACCATATTCAAAGTATAACTCTGATGACATACAAGCTCATGTTCTTATTTATCTTGTTTTTATCTGTTTTATCTAGTCGAATCCATCTTGGTTTCTTATAACATCTTCTATTACAGTTTTTTCTTTGCTGCCAACGAAACAACACTCTACTCATTCTACTTTTTGCTTATTTACTATACAGAATTGTTCTTTTGCAGTCCCTCAGTGTTTTTGGTCTAACATTTTTTATACAATCCTTTAATATTTTGTCCTTACTTTCTTATTTGAATCACTTTCTCTTTGATTCATTAATCTTCTTCAAATGCTCTAACGTTCCAATCACCTGCTACTATCACGCTTCTGCCATCCTTATTAATTCTATTATCTGAGATAATTTATATTCTTTCTATTTTATCTTGGCTTAAAACTTTGGTTTTTTCTATTTCTGGTTTTTCAGTCAAATTTATTGCACCATTATATTGTTACTTAATATTTTTAATTTACAATTACTTTCTCATTATTAGTTAATGTAATTATTTCTCCTTTTGCCCTACTTTTTTCTGTGTTTTTATAATACTGGCATAGTTTTACTCTATAATCTTTTTGATAGCTTTCTTTTTAAATCCAGCTACTAGTATTCTTCAACCTATATTTTTTTTTTTAAACTATAAAATCAAAATTATCTGAATTTTTTTGTTTTTCACTGTCAATAGTCAGAACTTCTACTTCATTCCAAACACACATACTGATAGTTTTGAACTTCTCTTTCTTGTTTTTATAATATTTTTGTACTCTTTATTCTAAGGCTCATTTGTTTTCTGAAGCTTTTTTCTGTATTTAAAACGAACCGTTCGTTAAAAAATATCTGTGTAAGTCTTATAATTATGCTTTTTTCTTTATTTTTTTTTTTTTTTGAATCATTCAAAATGGTTTATGGTATCTCTTGTCCTCGTTCTGTCAGATTGTTTTTCATGTAAACTTCTTTATCCAGTTTACTTTTGGTCTGCATATGTTTTTTTATTTCCATTGTTCGTAAGTTGATAATAACAAGTTAATGTTTGCTTGCTTCTCTTTAACACCTTCTTTAATTTTCTATTACATTAATTTTTTAACGTTTTTCTAAAAATTTTTTTTCCAAATATTTGCTTTTTTAATCACAACATTTTGTTTTCTTTTATCTTTCCCATCTTTTAATCCTGTTTATTTTAGTGCAGTAATGCTATACTCTAGGCTTACTTCTGTCAACGGTTGTCGTATTTTTTTACATTTTTTTCTTTTCCATCTATTTTTTTTTCTTTTCTCTTTCTTCGCAGTTTTTAGCTCTTCCGATCTTAATTTTTGAAAGTTTCTCGTACATTGAAGTATTAATGGTTTGGTTTTTCTAATTTTTGTTTGTCTTCTTTCACACTGCTTCTTGCCATAATGATAAGTCCATCAGACATTTAATAGTTAATCTTTTGTTAAACCTCTTGTTTGTTACAGGTAAAATATCAACTATCTTGACCTTAAAATAAAAAATCGAGTAACCTCTTACCGACATTATCAAATTTATGATTTTGTTATATTTGAGGTTTTCTATTTAACTTAATTCATTATATAGATAACTCTATTCACAACTACTTGGAGTAGTATTTTATTTTTCCTTTCTGCATATTTCATACAGCTGTTGGTGAATCTTGAATCTAATATACCAACTTACTTGCTATTGTCAAGTTGGCATGCTTTTTTATTGGTTTACTCACCATCTTTCTTTTCTTTTACCACCAACTCTTGTTCTTAATCTTGCTAAGCTTTGCTGAAGCACTTATTTTTTTTTATTTCTTACTAATTAACACTTCTTCAGCACTCTCGAGAATATATTTACACCTTACTGAGTTTTGTAGCCACTTAGGTAATGGACAATTGTACTGTTTTATTTAGAAACATAATGTTTAAAAACCTAACATGCTCCTACTATTTATGAGATTCGTGTCTCTTTAGTTCTCTTGTAATCTCTCGAAATTTCTTGCATTTCACTTTTAATGTCTTTTTTTTAATATGTCCTACGAAACTATTTATTTCTCTGTAGGTTTATCTCTGTATTGACCTTTTGAACTGTATGATTTATCAACAAAGACTTGCAATAAAGTTAATTCACGACTATTTACGCAGAGAAAATTTTTTAAAAATTCAAGAAAAGTCTATCTCAAATTAAATATTCAGCAAAAGTGTGAAAAATTTTAAAAGTTATTAGTCCAGATGGTAGCACCACTTTTTTAATGCTAGTTTTTTCCTCTTTCTGTTGACGTATCGCTATTGCATGACTTGTACTAAAACAATAGAAAATTTATGTAACTCGTAATATGTGTGTTCCATGTCCTACGTGTTTAAATGCACTGGTTAATTAAAAAAAAAAGGTTGTCAAAGAGCATCTCATTCAGTGTAAGGCGCGTCTCAACGAATCAAAAAACCGTTGTTTCGTAGGCATACGTTTCTGGCGAACATTGGTTTGTACAGGGTCATTTAAATGTTTGTCAACGACCAATACAATCACGGTAAAAGGCAAAAGCACGGAGTGAGGGGAGTAAAAGTATTATCATAGGTGGTAGCCATGGAGACGTGGCGTAAGCTCGCAAAAACTAAAAACGTTTACCCTTTGTTTCCAATAATGTTTTTCGGCCACTGTTTTATGAACACTGACTCCATAAGCATCGCTATATGACCAGTTTTTTCATAAAGCTTAAAGGCTTAGATAACATCACAAAAAGATATTTTTTTGCCCTCGGGTGGTTTTGGGAGGCTGGTACTTCCTCGGACAAAAAAGCAGTTTTCCGATACTCGTTCGAAAAGTCTTCTTTAAGAACTTCGTTACGGACCTCGCCTTCGGCTTGAACCGTAAACCTCTCGGTTCGCAAACAAAGACTTTTCAAACTCATAGGAAAACTACTATTATCTTCTTGGTGTGCGCAAAAACAACATAAGTAGCAAAACCCGGGAAAATACAGTTTCGTACGTTTTTTTGTGCACAATTTAGAGAGAAGAAAAGGAAAAGAAAAAGAGAATTGGAGCAAGCTTTTCAAGCCAACCACCATATTTCCTGAGGACCTTCTGGGACACTTACTCCAACGTCTGTTCATACCTATCTACGGAGACAGCTCTTATGTCAAATTGCTGCCAGCCCCAGCTCGTTGCACCACCCAGCACCATCGTCGACAGCCTAAGTCTGTGCCTGAGCCTGTGGTCGATTTCAACGTTAAACCATAACCAGCTCCAGCTCATTCTGTTGCTCAGTGTTGTCATCGATTGTCTGAGTCTGTACCATTCGCAACTCTCCCTGCCACCCAACACCGTAGCTAAACGCCTGAGCGAACTTTCAATCATGACACAGACTCTGGTGCTGATTCTTCACCACTTTCAGACCGTTTTGCTGCCCAGCGCCAGGTTTGAGCGTCTGACTTTTCCAGTCACGTCTTTCAAAATAGAATACATTCCATAAGTTTACAATTAGAAAATATCAAGAAGAGCTGTTTTCTTTGTCGGATGACAAACGATTCATTGAGACTGATTCTACGTAAGATGATCGTCAATCTCTTATAACTCTTGGAAAAACGCAGAATAACATATTTTCTTACCAAACTTCATCAACGGTTTACAGTCTTAATACATCACAACAATTATCATAAGCAGATTGGAATGGAAGATTTTTTTCAGCTATCTCTGTTTCAGATTTCTTGGGTTTGGATATGTCACAACAGTCAAGAACTTCAGCTAAAAGTCTCAATAGTTTTGAACGTATTCATATGCTGCGTCAAATACCACAACCTATCTGGGTATACATTACGTCAAGATGGCCAACGTCTCGAACGCTGAATGAGAAACTTCATTAGCAGTGCGCTTTGACTCAGAGGTATGAGTTGTCATTAGCACCTCTTCCACGTTCTATGTCACTATCTATGCTTTACAATCGTTAAGCTTCAAGCTCTGATTAGCAGGTATCCCAATTAACGTCAACAAATAATATAGTCCAGACAAACGTAGGGCACAAAAACCGTAATACGAGTACATTTGATATGTCTTATATACCGACGAATAAATTGAATCATAGTTATGTAAACTTAAATAAAGACAAAAATCAGCAAAGTGAAGACAATTCAAACAGATTTTCAAATGTCATAAAGCAAACTCAAACAGAGGTGAGAGATTCAGTGAGTATCAGAAATGCAATAACAACTAACAAAATGACATCTTCTAAAATTTTATCAACATTTTCTGGAGATCCATTCGACTAAAATTACTTTAAAAAGGCTTTTCTGTTGTCAAGTGAGTGAGGTAAATCTCCGAATTTTGAAAATGACTTGAGGTTATACGACTGCTTCAAAGGAGAGGCAAAAGATTCGACTAAAACTTTTATCAGGGGTATGAACAGTGCGCAAGAGATCATAAATACTCTTAAATTATGTTATGGCAACTGAGGAATAATTCTGTTTAAGACTATTAACGAAATATAACATTTACTATGAATAGGTTCAGAGAAAGTAATTGTAATTAATTTTGCCTTAAATTTAGAAAATGCTGTGATCGTCATCAAATCTTTGAATGATCGAAGTTATCTATTTAGTGCAGACCTTGCGAATAAAGTTTTAAAAAACTACATAAATTTTTTTTAATTTTATTTCATGTACCATACTTCTACTGTGAATATAATTAGTAGTAAGAAACAAGCTTGGTATTAAAATAGTCATGCTCCACAATACCAAGTTTGTTTCTTAATATTAATTATGATGGCTTAGAAGCAAGTAAAAGGAGAACATTGTTATGTACAAAGATAATACGATTTTTTTAAATGGCTAGTTTTATGTATCAGGAAGCGCAAATGTCTTTAGAGGACAGAATCTAACAAATAAGTTCAACCAACAAAACGCATAAAAAGGACTATTCATTAACTAATTATTTTAGTAATAACGTCAACAAGAATTTAGTCTTGATAGCAACTGATAGTTCTAATCAATCAACTCATTATCATAGCAAGCATGATAATGATGATTTTTCTCAAAGATATACTCACTGCTTTAAATTAAGTCATGTCATTTCAGACTGTTGAGATTGTTCTAGAGCACTGAATTTTAAAAATCGAAAGTTGTAAGAACACAAAAATTGTGATATAAATATTTGAGACAAGTAGTCAGAGCACCACAGCATTAGAGGAGGATAATCCATTATAACAATACGATAGTGAGCCTAAAATACCAAGATAATACGTTGCATGATATCCTTAATCTCCAACTTTGACCAAGATACGTATCATTATTTTTTATCACAAAACAACTTTAAAAAAGGCTTTTTTTGATGTTTTTTATTACATTTTTAGAAAGTTTTGGTTTTAAAGAAAAATATCAAATACAAACGTTGTTTACCTGATGATTTTACGTAAGGAATAAGTGTTAAAAAAAGATATAAAATTTTTTTTATTGCTTAAACAAGTGAAGAAGCCGAAAAACGCAAAAAAATTAAAATTCATGAAGTTCGTGTTGCAATATTTGAAATTAAATGAAAAATAAAACTTTAATAGACATTAGATGTTTCTTATTGTACGCCAAGTCCAATTACAAAATTTTGAAATGGAAGCCTATTGGACATCCGTTCATGGAACATTCCGATTATGTATAAAATGTGTCACGGGCATGGCACCGATATCTTATTTTTTGGAAACAGTGATTAATAACATCTTCTTTACTATCAAAGAAACTAGACTTACTCAATGAACAAGTGAAAAAGTTATTAACACGAAACCAAAAGTACAAGGCCATATTTTCTGTAATTTTTAACTTAGACAAAAACAATTAAGCGTAACTACTTACGCTTATTTTTACATGAATGTACAAAAAAAAGTTACCGTAGGACCAACAGATATAGAGATCAATACTGTCGGTTTTTTTATGCATTCTGGCCGTTATACTTTATTTTTAGGCTCGGGACCGGTACGATTTTCGTGCTAAAAGTTTATTGTATAGTACAAAATTGTTTTCCTATAGAATTAGTCATTTTTTTTTATGTGACGACTAAGTAAAGGAGTGTAAAATAGAGCGTCAGCCGAAGTACATGAGCAGCTGCAGCCAGCGATGCGTTGTGCATGCGCAGTAGCTTGAGTGGAGCCTTTCAACGTTCTGCCTGGATTTTTAGTTGTACAATTATCGTTTTTCTAGGTACTGCGCATGCGCAATGCATCCCTGGCTACAGCTGCTCAAGTACTGCAGGTCGAACGCTATTTTACACTTCTTTAATTAGTCGTTACATACAAAATAGTTGTACCAGCCCGAAGTCTAAAAATTAAATATAACGATTAGAATGCAGAAAAAACTGGAAGTATTGATCTTGGCTTCTATTGATCCTATAGCAACCTTTTTTATATTTGTGTAAAAATAAGCAAAATCAATTGTACTAAGTTGTTTCTGTCTAAATAAAAGACTACAGAAAATACGGCCTTTTACTTTTGGTTTTTTGTTAATAACTTCCTTATTTATATATTTAATAATTCCAGTTTCTTAAGTCATTAGAAAAATGTGATTGCTGACTAATTAAAAAAATTAGGTATCAATGCTATACCTGTGACACATTTTATACACAATTGAAATTTCTAATCAACAATCAACCAATAAGCTGCTATTTCAGAATTTTTGTGATCAGACTTAGTGTATAATAAGAAACATACTCATATCTATTTAACTTTCGTTTTTCATTTAGTTTTGAATACTGCAACATTTATTTTTATTTAGTTTAATTTTTTACATTTTTTGGCCTTTTCACTTGTTTAAACAATAGATAAAATTTTTTTTTTTTTTAACACCTATTTCTTGTGTAAAATAATTAGTAACACAACTTTTGTTTGTAACATTTTGCTTCAAAACCAAAACTTCTGGAGATATTTATTAAAAACTTTTAAGAAAGCGTTTCTTAAAATTATTTTGTGATAAAAAACAGTGACACGTACGACGATTTATGGTGTTATAAAACGTATTTTTCTTCGAAATTTTAGCTAAATATCGTATTCTTATAAAGGACCACCTCTTTCTTGATTTTTTTGCTCTGGCACCCTGACTAAGGGGCATCTTCGTAACGATTGTAAAACGGATTTATGCAACCTATGCTCAAGCCGTCATCACTGTATTTTAACATTGAATTTTTAGGAATTCAATATGATGCAGCAAACATCTGACGGAAGCATTCAAGCGATGGAAAATTTAAGATTAAACAAGTAAATATAAAAATAGTTAGTGACACGTTGGGCTGCTTTTAAAGTCTACTGATAATTTTAATTCAGGTCGTTGAACTGCTGCTTGTAGATTTTAAAATGATCAGAAGACATTAAGAACAGGAGAAAGATTACATGCAACTTCATGAAAAAAAAGGAATCAATAATTTGAAAATAACTTCGCAGACAAAGCAACGGAATATCCTAGGACAGCAAAGGTTCGTCACCTTCCACACTTTGGTGTAACGAACGCAGAAAACCAGAAAAGGTGCGCCTTACTTTAGATGCTGCCGCAAAAAAAGACAAAATACGTTTTAATGAATTACTGATATTTGATGCTGATCTGTTAAATTCTCAATTGAAAGTGCAAATGCGATTTCAACAGTATTGGTATGCAATAATAGCCAACATTCGGGATATGTTCCTAAAAATCTAACTAAGAGAGGAAGATCAAGATGCTTCAAGTTTTCTTTAGAAATATGAACATTGTGAAAGGAAAGCCCCCAAAGGATTTAAAATGACGTCAATGAGCTTTGGACATAAGTCATCGCCACGTATTGCTGTTAACACTAAAAATCAAAATGCTGTGCTATTTTCGTCAAAACATCCCGAATCAATAAATAACTTGTTAAAAGACACGTATATGGACAAGTATCTTCGTAGTTGCGTATCACGAGAAGAGAAAAATTTACTCGTGAATTAGCTAAGGCATTGATGGGCAAGTACTTGCATAAAAAAAAATTTTTGCAGATGAACTTCTTTTCAGAGATTTCATAAGTTTTTATGCACCATCTCACGTTTTTCACTTAGCTCTATATAATAAGTAGAATGAATTTTTTCATACAAGTCATTGTTTTGTACTCTTAGCTCATTTTTGTCAGCCAAGGACTATAATGCATGTTTTTCATTTAATATTTTCTTGACTAATTTTTTTAAATTCAAGCTTACACATTTTTAGAGTAAGCTTGTAAGGTAACTATTTTATTTCAAATTTTACATCGATGTTAAATAGCTTATCAGTTATGATGCGTATTAATATGCATGCCCCATGCACGAGCGTACTTGTGTAAGTGTGAGCAAACGCCTGCACGCGCGATTATACGCATGCTTGTTCGAGCCCTTACACGAGGTTAGGTAAGTATATTCATAATTTTGAATGATTATACAAATAGCAACATAGCTTAGCGTTTGAAAAATTTGCATACGTACATACCACTATTGCTAAACGTAGATTTCATTCGTGCTCTGTAATATGCAAGTCCGCATTAAAGTTTTTTTCAGACAGTTTCATAGATATGTCATACAGCTGGTGACAGAGGCATGGCCCAGAGCCGCTTTTTTGCAGACGTTACATGACTGGAGTGGCAGGGGATTCATACCAATAAACTTTTTTTTTTACTATCATAAAAGAAACCAGAGTGGATGGTGAGCAAGGTTTTATCAATAAAAACCATTCAAAGTTTATTTAATAAATACATTTTATAAAAAATACATACTATAAGCTGATATGTAAGGGCATATGAGTTTTGAAAATAAACAAAAAATGCCTAAAAATGGATTTTGTACATAAAAAAATAAAAAACTTAGATTGGTGCATATAAATTGTAAGTTTTGACAAAACAATGCCAAAGGATGGTTTTTTAATATAAAAAACAAATTTACTTTGGCGCACATAAATTTTAAAAATAGGCTATTCTATGTATATATTCTTATCATACTTCATACTCATTCTATATATATATATATATATATATATTCTTATTATACTTCATAAGAACTTTACCATCTACTGTGAAACATTCTCTTAAGATTTGCGACACTTTTCTTCACTTCCCTTTGTTTTACAATTCACTTTCTATACATTTCAGTTATAAACACAAGAGTGGTGGCTGAAAAATTTCAAAGTAGCTCCCCAAACTGCACGTCCAACATCGGTTGATAATCTACACATATATGAAAACTGTTTCCGTAACAGTAGCTTAAACAGGCCAGTTGGTTTGTGGGACGGCACACGGGAGACTGCGGGTTCGTTTCCCGGCCAGTGCGACTCTCCCGGACAAGTAGTTCTGTGAATTTTCACATGTGCTTTTTCACCACGCAATGCTTCTCGTAAGGGGACAGGCGACCTTTTCGCAGCAAAAATTTCCTACCACATAGATCCCCCGCTCTCGAGGTGGTCTATGTTACATTATCAACGTACCAACGGAACCATAACTACATAAATGTGAAAATGTAACTAATGATGTAAGTAGATAAGCTATGGCGGTTATAGAACATGGCGGTTCTAGAACAGCCCCCCTCTCCGCGGCATGTACCCCTCTGCGGCGTGCCCCTGCTTCCCCTGCGGCCAATGGGCGAGCGGGTCCAGCAGTTTTCTTTTTTTTGCGCGCGCCACTTGTGCGTGCTACTTGCAGCGCTGCTCGAGTTGTGCGCAGTGCAATGCGCGTCTGCAGCGTTGATTGGCGCGCTGCTTGAATATGTAAAATCTTGTGCAGCTCGCACACGTGATGGTTATATGCATTTTTGAATGTAAGTGAGGGTGTTGCATTATATTGTAGGATGTGAGGTGGAAGGAAAATAATTGTTAACATTGTTGTTTATTTTTGATCAATCAGTTTATTTTAAAATAAAAAAATCAACATGTACAAAACTAGAATTGCAAAATGATATGTTAAACACCTTATTTTTAAAATGCAAAGTATATACAGTAAATATTTTATTACAATTTTTTTCACCATATGCTATACTCAACCAACGACGTCGTGACCACTCATCCACGTAGGCATCAGTTTTTTCATTTTAAGACGTTCATAATTATGCTGCATAGTATAAATCACTGTCTTGCTTTAATGACTTGACTGATGTGCTAGTAATAAGCCATTAATTTAATAAGTGTGCTTTATGTAGAGCACAAAATAGCTTTCTTTTTTCGAAATGATTTTGCCCATGTGTAAGGCATACGGGAGAAGAGACTTTATCTTCAAGGTGTTTGAAGGGACGACATATTTGCGACAAATCGTGAACTTCTCGCGTTAAGATTGAGCTAATGAATTGGGCTTCATCACTTCCATATGTAAAAAATTCTTCTAAGGTTTTTAGTTATAGTTGTAATACGAAACTTTAAGTCATTTTATGTTATATCACCTTCAAACCATTCAATTCCGTGGACTTTTAGTGTCTGGTAATTATTATGTTTTTTTATATCCAGCGGTAAATCATTGAAATTGCAGGGTGGTTTGATTATCCAGTGCTCAACAACGTTTCCTTGCAACGAAACCATGAAAAATTCTTTTGGTATGAAGTATCTATCAGCATTATGAAAGCCATGGATACTGATGATAAAATCCATGATGATGCGTTTGATGAGTATCTATAAATTGAGAATTTTAAGGTTCAAAAGTATCTACTCTCAATGTCTTCTCTATTTGACTAACTTCTCTTTTTCACCGTTGCTCTTACTACTTATGCTGAATTAGTAAAACTGTGAAAATAAGAAGATGCAACCACTTTTTATAACTTCTCTGTATCAGAACTAGCGACATCTTCCCACCTGCAGCGCTGCTTGAGTTTGCGTAAATTCTCTGCAATCCCCTCTCTATAAGCGAACATGAGATGCAACTTTCCTTCTCCTCGACCCCACTTCAGCCCGTGAATAAGTATAAGATACAGCTTCCCTTCTCTCCGAGCGCCTAAACCGCTGTGAGCATACCAGAGCTCGCGAGCAGCTGTGACTATACTAAAAAAAGCTGTGACTATACTTGAACAGTTGGATAGTTAGAAGCACCACTTTACTTTTTCATGCATTTTCACTTAGAAGAGTTGTTCTTTTAAAACGAGAGAAGCAGATAATTCCAAGACGTTAAGTTTAGTTGTACCACATTCAGCTTAGAAGTCGCTCCAAATTTTTCTCTCCATGAAAAAATTAAGACGGCTTAATGTTTGGAGCACAGTTTCCTTTCCCATGCATCATTTATGTATGCCAAATATATATACTTTGTCTTATATAATTATGGCTCTATATGTATAGTTCAAAGCCCCTTACGAATGCTGACTAATCCACAGATCAACAATTTCCAACGGGATTTCTTTTCTCAACAGGCTTAGAGCATTTTTTATCTAGAGCAATACACATAGTTGGTAGAAAAATTTTAAAGCAACTTGATGCTGAAGGTGCTTTTTTTGTGAAGTTAGGATTATTTAAAAATTATTAAAAGAAATAAAATTAAAATGGGCAAATTTTATTTATAACATTGTATTAATAAATTTTATGAAACTATATTTTAAAATTAAAATTTCTCTAACTATTATATATGTTTAACTGCATATGTTAAATAATGTTATGAACAATAACGAATAGGTACTATTAAATAAACAAATGTTGATTTTTGTGAATTGAGATTTTATTAAGAATACCTAACACATTATGAAAACTATAATGTCAATTTATTTGGATGAAACAGTTTATCATTTTACAGTTGAAAATAAACCGAGTACAAGCAATTTAACAACTAATGTCAAGCATCAAAAAATTTCTACAAAGGACGGTGATAATAGGAACAAGTAATCTTGGCTGAAAAACTTGGTTGATAAGTATTTAACCATCAAAGAGTCTTGTCCTAAAAATGAAGGTTATAAAAATATAAAAAAATATAATAGTGGAAAAATGGAGTATTTTGTGGTCATGCAAGGTTTCAAGAAACCAGGTAACGATTATGTTCTTAAAGAATTGATTATCCTTCCGCTCAGTGCTACCGATGCAGAAGCACAAGTATTTCTTTTTAAAGCACCTATTACCTGGCAAAAATTACCACAAAAGTATAAACAAAAAAATTCATACCTTTAACTCTTTTATTATGGACTAAGCTGGGACTTAGGAAAATACAAGTACACAGAAATAGGAAATATTTTACGAGAGAATCTTGAAAATGCTACGAAGATACTTGTTATTGGAGATCAGAAAAAAAAGTAGCTTGAAGGATTTGGCTTTAAAGTCACCGATATGAAAGACTATGTGCCGTTTGAACTTCCAAGATTAGTTACTACTTGTGCTCATCACAATGGTGCCTATAGATCCATGTAATGTCAAACGAATGAAAAAGTTTTACTTAAATATGGAATGGGTTGATGTTGATGATGACGACGATGACGATTATGATAAAGAGCTGTGAAAAATGTATTGTATTTCAAGAACAAGATGTTTAACAAATCATTTTGCAAGTCTAGTTTGTACAAGTAATTTTTTTTTAATTTTGAATAAACGCATTAATCAAAATAAACAAAAAAATTTTTAACAATCATTTTCCTTCCACCTTACATCCTACAATATAATGCAGCACCCTCGCTTACATTAAAAAATGCATATAACCATCAGGTGTGCAAGCTGCACAAGATTTTACATATTCAAGCAGCGAGCCAATCAACGCTGCAGACACGCATTGCACTGTGCACAACTCTAGCAGCGCTGCAGGTAGCACGCAGAAGCGGCGCGCGCAAAAAAAAGGAAACTGCTGGACCCACTCACTCATTGGCCGCATGCGAAGCAGCGGCACGCCGCAGAGGGGTACATGCCGCGGAGAGGGGGGCTGTTCTAGAACCGACATAGCTTATCTACTAATGTAACATGTAAGCCATTTGATTTCAATATGTAACAAATATAATGTAAGAAATAATGCTTACTGAACCAAGGATATATATACTCGTTTACAATAAAGCTTAAGAATAAATACACTATGTTAATAGGTATTTATTAAAAAAAAAAATAAAAAAAAAAATAACCCTTATGTCTTGGCTTGAATTCTTTTGTATTTTTAGCAATATTATAAAGATAGTACTCCACACACATTTTTCCCTTAAATTGTCTATCTTTGAGACACAGTTTGCTAAGCGTCGTGAGGTTGCTACACTGTTAGTCAGGATTTGACATTACATCACAAAAGATGCAGAAAAACACTTTCTGAAACTAAATTTTATAATGTACAAGATTATTACACTTCTTGTTTTAAGCCCTCTCTTTTGCAGGCATGCGTATAAGTAAAATGACGTTCTTTACGGCTTTGTGTACCAAATACTTGCCTAATTGACAAATAAAAAATTTCATTTTTGATTAAGAAATTTGTAAAACATGAATGCATAGAATAAGTATCGAAATACATTTTTCGTATCACTGCATACTAATGGGGGTCTTAATTAAATTGAACCCTAGTGCCAAGGAAGCCGTATGAAAGAAAGCAAAATGTAATCTTTAAATGTGCTCACATTTTAAGAAACACTTTATTACTCATTAGGCTCTAGGGTTATAAAGATGGATTTACCACGACGCTAAAATTAAAGGTGAAAGCTAAGAAGTCGTATAACTCACACGACCTAACAACATTTGTAAGTATTCGAGGTGATGTGAAAATTTTAAAAATAGTTTGCAAAAGTGTATCTCTAAAGAAACAATATTCTCAAATAAAGTGTCCAACTCAATGTTCCCATACTCTGCACTATTATTAATTATATTTAAATTGAAATGTACGTTCTTTAAAAGTATTTCCAAACAGTACGTAGTTAACTTTTAATACACCGTTTTTTTAATTTTGCTGTAAAAAAAGATTATTGATTGTAGAATAAAGATTTTCTTCAACATTTTTCCGAAGAGTTAAGTAATTTTCTTTAATCAGCTTTCCAAAATTTGATTTATTGACTAGAGTCATACTTTCAAGTAAAACAGTTACCTCATTCACTATGAATTCCTTACACTTATTAACTAATGTTAAGGCACACATAATATGGCATGAACTCTTATCTACACATATGACAGCTTGAGTGAGCTCTGTGAAGGTACAGTGTTGCATTATATAGTTGAACCATTTTTTTTTTCCATCGTGTCCGTCACTAATTTTATTTTTATCAAAAATAAGTGATGTCATTCACTGATGTCATTTAGTAAGATGATGTGAATATCAACTCGATGGTACCCACTTGTATGCATTACATTTGACTAACGTTTTTTATCAATAACGTAATCGTTATAAAAGCAAAAGGATCCATGAGCTTGCCCCATACATTTGCTTTTCTGATTACACACCCTGTGAACGGATATTTGGAAAGCTGCAATAAAAGCTCGAAACAATGACGATTTACACAACAGTGAGGCCCTATGACGATTTTTTTAGCCATCTTGTAGAGTAAATACAAATTCAGTAATTCATTTGCAGTAAACATTATAGCACTTTTATTGTCTCTTTAATATTCCATGGAACAATTTAAATCTGATTAATGTTTAAAGGTATCACGTGATAAAAAAGGCGTTTGTCTTGATTTCCCACAAGTTATTTCTACATATTCGGACAACACAGTGAATTTAAATTAAAAATCACTTTACTAACAAAAATTTTTTGGCACTGTGAGGATTATCTATTTCAGTTATTATCTAAGTAATTTGGAAGACTAATGGATCCATACAAAAGTAAGACTCTCGTGCTTAAAAAACTTGGATAACTGTTGCACTCTCTTTTATTCAGTGAGATCTCTTTCTTAAATTTTATGACAATATGCAATTCGTAAGGAGTGATAGTATGCCCTTTATTTTATTACATAAAATGCTGTGAAAAAACTCGTCGAACGTACTTAAACCTAAAAGACATCTCATGTTTAGTCATGCGAAAAATATCTGCGAAGGGTTGTATAGAAAAGTAAGTAACCATGGTGGAAGTAAGCGACATTCCCTTAGGTAAAATATTTTACTGCTATACTGTATATGCAGGATTTTTCACGCTATGACTAGAGTGAACATATCTATCTGTGTATCAGATCATATCTGACTGTGCATACCTATAACGTTAATCATACGTTGGCCAAAATGGGTAACGTATAGAAATAGGTAAGGAAAAGAAAGAAAACGTAAGAGAAAATCCATTCTTATCTGACACACTCAAGGTAAATCATATGTTTTTACTGATACGCTACAACAACTTTACGCGTTACATCTTGTTCCAAGTCTCTTTTATTCTCAATCTACTTAAACGTTTCATGCAGTGTATTTTTAAAATTTTCTTTAACTTTTTTACGTCTTGTAACAGTGTCTTTCTACTGTTGCATTGAATTAGTTTTTGGTAGCTATAGTATTATTCTTAGTTTTCTACACGTAACTCAAAAAAGTAAAAATGGAAGCTTCCATGATCACTGCTAAGTTTTAAGTCGTACGTTCTTGTGCCCAATACGTGACCATAGTTTTAAAAGATGCACGTAAATTGTAATCTAAAAAGTGGTTCCATAACGTGCTACCTGTATAGTCTATTGTTGAATAATTAGAAGAATTGCAGGAGCTTTTTATTATTTACCTAGCGGACGTGCATGCAGTCACGTTTTACCCTCGAAATCTAACTCCTAGTCCTATAGCCGTTTCAATGGTGGTAAAGTACCTACCACCTAACGCTAGGAATAATGGGATGTTATAGGAAATGTACGAGGTGTACGATTAAATTGTTGGGTGATCTTTTACAGTTTTATAAAATTTTGTATATTTATTAGATTTTTGATAATAGGAAGAAAATTTAACGAAATATCTTTTTTACTGACAAAATAAGTTCCGAAGATTCTAAAGCTCTTTCTCTTGTTGACAGTACACTCAAAAGAAGTCGGAAGAACCCCTTGGACAAAAGTATGCCTCGGCCGTCAGGGGTGGAACCTTCTTACAAGACAATAAAAGCTTCTCCAGGTCATTTAAATCGTAATTGTTTCCAGGCGTGTATTTTTCTCATCATTATATTTAACTTTAAAATTACATTTATTTAAAAACATTGCGAAGAAAATAAGCATGACTGCCTGCTGAGGGAGGTATTCAAACCCACACCTGGTCCGTTGGGAGTAACTATGATGAGTGCCACCAACACAGGTAACTAATAAATTTTATAGCAATATTTTTCCAAAGCCTTGTTCCGCATTATAGTGACAATTTTTTCTTATTTCACAGATAGAGTCGATAGAAATGAGAGTGCGTGTTTCAGAAAATCCTAGAAGCATCCCCCGTGTTACCACAAGCATCAAGATAAAAGAGGCATTCCAAGCGTCATGCGTCGCCATGTAGACAGAGGATAAATCAGATGGATCAACAGGAACAAAATATATTATTTTAGAAAGTGATATAAAAAAAGATTATAAAATCATTCTAAACGACTTGTAACGCTATAAAATTAAAAATTACTAAGCCCATGGGTACAGCAAATACTTTGGAATGACTTTAAAACGCTTTTAGAGAACTCATTACAGTTTTATTACATTACACTGAGAGAAATTTTTTTTTTTTTTTTTTTTTGCCTGGTTACCGCAACAGCCTACTGGCCTCGTCACCAAGGCCACCCACTCATCGCCTGTGTGTAGGGATATATTGCCACACTCATTTTGGATCCTTTTGACTAATGTTATACTTAATGCATAGGCACAGTACGAGTATCTCCGGTACGACTTTTCTTTCTTTGAGTATAGCCCCCGTTATTGGTGGTGGTTACAATCGGCTATGAATATTATCTGTACTGAGGAATCTCTAAGATTAGGAACCAACACACAAACAATGTTAGTGTTTATATGTCGCAGGGCGGGTTCGTTGCCCTGTGTAAAAGAGCAAAGTTGCTCAGATTGCCGATTATATACAATATTTAAAAATAATTATTATCAAGTTTCAAAATTTATTAGTTGAACAATTAATTAATTCCTGCAAATTATACAGCAATTGTTTTGATATTGATATTGGTTATTACTTTATTAAATTCTTCTGAATATTCCCTTAATTAAATTAATTCAATAATTTAATATCTTTTTCAACTTATTGAATATTTTTCTAATCTAATAACTTTCTTTATTTATTCCTGCCCTTTTTTAAGGTACAGATAATATACTCAGTTTATATAAACAATTTTAAATCTTAACAGCTATTTTTCTAGTTTTTATCTTAAACTATAAAAGGAGCTCGCAATCATACGTGGAGGGGAAGGTTAGTTTAAATAAGTACAATCAATTTATTTTTGATTATTTTATATTTATTCAATCATATGATTATAAGGAAATTGTATCTTGAATTTTTACATGTATTAATTATATTTGAGTAATCGCGATTATTTACGTTAATAATGAAAAAAGGAAATATGTAATATACTCGATAATTTAATTGAAATTTATTGGCCTTTTATAAGAGAATTTTACATAAATGACGATTTAAATTTTCCTTTCTCAATATCTCTGCTTAAAAACGTAAGGTTAGACTAACACGAATTTTTATTACAACCACGGAAGGTTAATGTTAGGTAACTACCTATCCTACCAAGTCACGTAAGGTTAGGTCGTTCTCAGGGCCCTTGGGTGTCTTGAGCACTGCTCAAGTCGTCGACCCAGGAACTTCGCCTAAGAACGTGGTCGCTAACCCTAGTGCCTTGACTACTTGGGGATGCGTTGTCTCCACGCTTAAAGCGGTCGAGCACCGAAAGTCCAAGTAGGAACCGGTTAGTGGAAGTGTTACCTGTAGGTGGTGTACAAACTTACTTTTTAGCTCTTGCCCTTCGTACTTCGTCTCTTTCTCTCCCTTTGTGCTCGTTGCGGTAACGTACCGGTGCACGGGAATGTTCCAGGTCTGTGTGAGCAACGGATTTCTTGCGTCCCAGGCTCGCTGGAGGAGGACTCCCTTTTGCATTGCGCGCTGGTGCCTTTTATGCTAACGTTGTTTTCTTTCGAGTAGCAGGTTTTTCCTTCTTTGGGTAAATGCGCTCTAGCGTTTTCTTAACGTACTAGACGCACATGCCCCGGGCGCGGCGTTCAAATTTTAATTTTCGTGTTTCAAATAGAAATGAAATATATGTGAAAAAAAATGTTAACTGTTGAAGTGTCTTTTAGACGGATTTTCTATTACAAAAAAATATAATAAATAAACGAATATAAGTATAAATGTTAAGCGTGTATTATATATTCTAGGTGATAGAAGTGCCCCCTTGCATCTTCCCCCTCTAATTTGTGAAAATAAAAAAAATGTTCTTCTTTGAACAAATTAGGTTTGAAGTAATGAGTTTTATTCATTGTTATTTACATCGGTGTTTTGTTTTGAATACTCCTTAATGTTTTGTACTGGCAAGAACTTTTATGGAGGCGATGTGGTTGGGGCTCAATTAAGGGATGGAGTTGTGTGACGGTTTTTGTAGGTGTAATGATGGGTGTGGTTGTAGGTGTCAATTTGAGTTTAGGTGGTATGTTTATTGGGTTTATTTGTGTTGTTTCTACGTTTTGTTTACTAAATTTGGAATGGGGTGGGATAACTATTATTGATTTTTTTTTCAGTTGTGTGGGTGGGATGATGGGTTGTTTGATTTTAACAGTAACGCAGTTAAAGAGTCGGGAGCAGGTTATTTTTGTTTGTTTAGTGGGGGACCAAAAAGTGTGTTGAGAGCGTCTCGTAGTTTTTTTTTATCATTAGGGGTTATGGTTGGTAGGGTAGGTTTTGGTGTAAAATTTTCTTTGATGTGTGTTGATGTGGGAGTTTTATAAAAAAGAGGAGTCGTGAGGGGTGGTGGCCCAGGGTATAGTGCTTGGAGTTGTTTTTCCCTTTCTTTAAGTTTTTCCATTTTTTTTTTAACCTACTTTCAGCATTTTTCCCCATCTATTATGGGTTTCCTAATTATGTATTTATACTTTTAGGGTCGATATTTGTCTCAAACTATTGACGACACTGACAACACATTTTCCCTCACCTCATGCTGTTTTTATTATATTGTGAGGCGCTCGAGGTCCTCAATCGCGATGTCATTTTCGATGTCGATATAATCATCGTGTGTTTCAGTATTCGTTTCTCGCGGCGGAATTTTAGAAGGCGACTGTGATAAGTTAACCGGGCCTTGTGATGGACCAGGGTTCATTTGTGATTGGTTTAATTCCCGTAATAACGTCTCTAGGCGTTGTTTAGTCCGCTTTATTTTGCGGTCGAGCCGTTGTTGTCTCTTTGTCCTCATTCTGTGTAAGATAAGGACACAATTCAGTACCATAAAACATTTCCCTGATTTTATTTTGGTCGTTCATTAAAATAAAGGTGGAGTGATTTATAATTCTTGTGATGGTATAAGGGCTTTTATATAGTTCTAAAAATTTAGCAGTGATCCCGCTTCCCGGAAACAATACTGGGTTCGTTTTTATTAGGGCTAGACTCCCTAACTTATAGTCTGTGTGTTTCTTTAGTGTGTTATGTTTATCTGCCCTCTTCCTTCCTTTTCTTTTAATCCTAATAGATGCTTAGTTAACTTTATTAATGTCGGGTATTGTCGTTTTATCAGGGGCCTTGATATGCTTATGCAAAAATCGTATGGGCAAGGTGTCTTATTGTAATTCTATATGGGTATATTCTGTTGTGTCATGGTGGCTTTCATTTATACATTTTTGGATGAAATCTACCCAGTTTCCCCAATTTTGATGTTTATCTTTGACTAATACTTGAAAGAATCGTCCCAGCTCTCTCTTCACCCTTTCAATTGTATTACTTTGTGGGTGTCGTATAAAGGAAAAACAAATTTTAGTCCCGGCTTCTTCGAGTGTTTTACGCCACTTATTCGCGGTGAACTGAGTTCCATGATCTGATTGTATACGATTAGGTTTACCATATGTTGGAAAGTAGTGATTGAATAATTTTTTAATTATTGTTGTCGTGTCGGCTCGCCTAATTGGATACAATACCACAAACTTCGTGAAAACATCGATTACGACCAAAATGTGGTGCATCCCCCCCCGTGAAATGGGCAATGGTCCATAGAAATCAATCGAAATTAAATCTCTGGGTCTATTGGGTATGATTGGTCGTGTTTCAAAGTGTGAACCCGTAGTATATACTTTTGTTCTTTGACACGTATCGCAAGTACAAAGCGTTCGTGCTGCAAATTTTTTAAATTTTGGATATGCAAAATCGTCTTTGAGCATTGCTACACATTTATTGGCCCCAATGTGTGCATATAATTCGTGCACTTCTAGAATAATTTCTTTGGCGAGGCATTTTGGTAGGAGAATTTTCTTTCTATGGTTACATAATTATTAAAGGGTTTCTCCTTCCAGTTTATACCGGGTATATTCATGTCCACTCTTTATCTTTTCTTTGATTGCGCGTATTCTTTTATTTGTTGATTGTAAGTTTGGTATGCCGTTAAGTTGTTTTAATATATTATTATCCGGTTTTCTAGTTAATATTGTAAATATATCAAATTCCTCAACCCTGTTTTGGTCCTTTTCATATGCGTATCGACTTAATGAATCGGCTGCAACGTTTTCGCTTCCCTTGATATATGTTATTTCAAAATTGTAATCCTAAATTAAAAGCATCCATCACGTTAATCGGGCACTTAAAAATTTGCATGACATTAGGTACGATAACGCACGATGGTCACATTTAATATAAACCTTGGTACCCAAAATAAAGGAACGAAATTTGTGTAATGCCCAAATGATTGCTAATAATTCAAGTTCTGTAGTAAAGTAATTTTTCTGTGCCCCTTTTATCGTGCAACTGGCCATGTATAATACCCTTTCATTTTCATCTTGATCTTTTTGGCATAGGATAGCTCCAAGTGAAATATTGCTTGCATCGGTATTTAATACAAAGGGTTTGCTTAAATCGGGGTGATTTAAGAATAAATCATCGTGGAACAATGCCTTTACCCAGTTAAAGGCCTGTAAATGTTTGTTTTCCCAGTTCCAAGTTTTATCCTTGCGGATCGATTCCAGTAATGGTTCCATTTGTCCCCAAACACTATGTGAGAATTTGGAACAAAAGGTTACTAATCCTTGAAATCCTTTGATTTCTTTGGCGTTTCTGGGTATTGGAAAGTTTTTAATTTTTTCTATTTTTTCCGGGTCAGGTTTAATACCATGTAAGAATAGCATATGTCCTACAAATTTAATTTCTTCCCGACAAAATTCGACTTTTTTAAAATTTATAGTTATATTTTCGTTTGAAATTCTTTCAAAAAGGATCCTGAGGTGGTTCAAGTGTTCAGGAAATGTTTTAGACACACATAAATAATCATCTACAAAGTCGATTATAAAATCTCGGATACCATTGAGTAAGAAATCAGATGCTCTAGTTAAAGCAGCGCTACTTATCTTTAAGCCGAAAGGCACAACCTTGAAATGGTACGTTCTTTTTTTATGCGAAAATGCCGTGTATTTCCGTGATTCTTTGTGCAACGGAATCTGCCAAAAGCTTGTTGTTAGATTAACGCTTGTCATTACTCCAATATTACTACATTTCCTTAACACTTCGTCCATTTCCTCAGCTCTATCGTGATCACTCAATAGTCGTTCATTTAACTTTCGTGCATCAAGGCATATTCGTACCGAACCGTCAGACTTTGAAACTATAGTAAGCGGGTTTACGTATACGCTATCTGAGTGTTCTATTATATTAAGTTGAAGCATTCTTTTAATCTCGTTATTGACCTTTTCTTTTAGCTTGGTGGATACAGGGTAAGGGTATAAAAAGTAAGGTTCATCATTGGTGACTTTTAATTTGTATGTGTATGACCTAAATTGTCCCAGTTCATTACGAAAAATATGTCTATAATGTTTTATTACGCATTCAAGTTGGTTCTTATGTGTATTATTAATGTTTCTTAGCTTTTGTAATTTCTCAGATATCTCGTTGTCAGATATTTGTAAATCTGGAACCAGAACCTCATCATTGGAATTACGAAGCTCTGATTCGTTTTGAATTAATTCTATTGTGTCTAGTTTTTTTATACATGTATTTAATTGTATTACTTTATGTTTGTGTTTGTGAGGAAAAATAATTTCGTCTTTGTCTAAGTGAATCTCTACTTCATTTTTCTTTAAAAAATCAATTCCTAGTATGCAACCACGAATCAGTTTTGGTATTATAAGAAAATTAATTTTCAAATGAACATTTTCTATTTTTACTTCTGCTCTAAACTGTTTTTTAACTTTAAGTGATTTTTCACCGATAAAACCGCATGCTTGGAATCCAATTACCGGAAGGGTAGGGGAAATTTCTTATGCATCGTTACATTTTTCATAAATGTCTTCGGATATACATGTGAGTTTACTCCCCGTATCTATTGATGCCTCTAGTCCAGCGCCTTTTATCTCAATATTGATTTCCGGGTACATAAAAGCTTTATTGGTTAACAGATTTTGCTGTGTGGTTCTTCTAGCAGTGTATGTCTTAAATCTTCGAATACTGTGTGTATTTCCGGTTTTTCTACTAAACAATTTTTTATTAGATTTTTATGGCAATTAGGGTAAAAATTGCATGCATTTGTAACAATATTAGACTTATTCTCATCAGTCACTTTTTTTTCAAGCTGGTCATCAAATGGAACCAAAACTGTATACGTATGGGGTATCAAACATTTTTGAGCCTTGATCAGTGGATTCCCTTGATTATTGTTAATTTTCGACATTATTTTTTAATTTTTATTTACATATGGTAGCGTGGTAGTCTGTAAGGTGTTTATGTTATTTTTTTGTTCGGGCTTGAATTCATAATTTTTTAATGTATTGGTCTTTGTAATGCCCCCTCCGATCATTGTATCACATAAAGTATAGGTTTGATAATCTTTAGGGGCCTGGGATACAACGTCTATTCGTTTTCCTGATTAGGGATCTCTTGAATTGCATTTATTTGGGCTGCCTGTGTCCCTCGATTGTATGAGCTACTTTGTGATCTTTCTACGTATGGTCGATTGGAACTATTGTTGTTGTTGTTGGTTTTTTGGCCTGAGTTCGTATTTCGGTTAATGGTGGTGTTACTTGTATTTTTACCACGGTCATGCCAATTGCTATTTGGTGGGTTTGGTGTCGAGGCTCAGAAGTTGCTATAATTTCACGTAGGGCTTGAGTTTATTTGTCTCCCGGAATCTATGTATGAATTTTCTCGAATCGTAATTGAGCTATTTAACGCGCCTACTGCATCCATAGAATCTAAGAGTTTTATGAGATCGTCAATTTTGTTAATTCCCCGAAGAATTATAGACTGCTGTGTGACTTCGTCAAAATGATTTGCAAATTTCTCAACGGCCTCCACTTCAGCGGGCGGTGCTGATAACATTTTCACGTAACTATACAAATTTAACACGTATTCACTACGGCTCATATTATTTGTGGCTTCGTATGCATTCCATTCGAGCACTCGCCGAACTTTAGCTTGTACCGTTGTGTTCCAATATTTATTCAAAAATAAAATTTCAAAATCATTCATGAAATTTATTCCTTCTTCGATCTGCTCAAACCAATCAAGTGCCGGGCCTTTTAATGCTTGAGATAATACTAATTTAATCGTGATGATTTCTATGGAAGTTATTTCAATGTAAGTTTTCAAGGTTTTAAGGAATTTGATTGGTCAATCACTTGCAGTTGCGCTGAAAGTGGGTAAATTTCCTTTCAATTGGGAAACTCCTCTGCCTTGTACAATATTTAATTTTCGGGTGATGATCGAGTCCACGTCTTTTTTGTGTTAGGCGATAGCCTCGTATATGCGATCATCTTTCTGTTCTGAATTTACTATGGTTTGTGTTTGTGCCGTGACTGTTTAATTAAGTTTTTGAAATGTTTGTGCTGTTTTCCCTATGTTAAGTGCAAGTTGATCGAATTTTTTATTCAAGTTCTCGAGTATTTCTGATTGTCTAATGAGTTCTGCCTGACGTTGTGCGTTTTAAGTACGTATTTGATTTTGTGTTTGTGTGAGTCGTTCTATATGGGTCTCCAGTGCATCGTACGTATGTGTAAGTTGCATTGACTGTTCTTTCAGTGTGTTCGTTTGTGTTATGACTTTATTTACTTTGGCAATAATTGGTTCCGAATTATTCTCGGGGTTGAGAGGTAGAATTTTAGCCATTAGCTGCTTTTGGATCCCTATGACCTCGAAAATATTTCCATCATTTCAACCCACTGTATTTGACTGAGGTGACTCCTCTAATAGGAAAATTCCACTTAAATTATCTTCGTTTTCCCCGTAGATCTGAGCCGTTACTTGTTGTGTTTCTTCATTATTGCCCCCTCGTCGTGTTTTAACCATTTTTAACAGGAACAAATAATACAAAACGTTTAATAAAATTCAATAATGTGTTTATTTATAATATAATACAAGCCAAAGTAGTACTAGACTTTTCTATGACTTTATGATCACTTTTCAAATTCTCTACTGATTCAAATTCGTTTGGAAAATCCCGTAGTACTCGATAATTCGGAAGTTTTTTATAAATATGTGTAATTTCCGAATCAAGGAAGGTAAAGTATCTGTTAAAATTACAATCAGTTAAATAAAATTTGTTGAGTTTGTTGGTTATTTGAATAAGTTCTTTTTGTCGGACTAATTTTACTTTATTTATCATTCTGTTAATATTATCTATGACTGGCTCTAGGAAATATATGTGTGTGATTTGTGCTTCGAGTTCTAGTAGTTGTTGTTTTTGTGTAGCGCTTTCTATTTCAAGCTCCTCAATTCGTCGCATTATTGCCTGATAATGTAGCCTAGGGTAATCAGTTGGCTTTTTATTCGCCTTGAATTTTGGCATCTACAACATATCGAGGGGTAAACTTATATAAATTTTTTGCACCAATTTAACCACTCCCTCTTACGATTGCGAGTCCTAGTAGTGGTACCATTTACGACTTCCCTTTCTTTGAGTATAACCCCGGTTGATTAGTGGTGGTAACAATCGTCTAAGAATATTATCTGTACCGAGGAAACTCTAAGATTAGGAACCAACACACAAACAATGTTAGTGTTTATATGTCGGAGGGCGGGTTCGTTGCCCTGTGTAAAAGAGCAAAGTTGCTCAGATTGCCAATTATATACAATATTTAAAAATAATTATAATCAAGTTTCAGAATTTATCTGTTGAATAATCAAGTAATTCCTGCACAATGTACAGCAATTGTTTATTTATCATTACTTTATTAAATTCTCCTGAATATTCCCTTAATTTAATTAATTTAATAATTTAATATCTTTTTTAACTTATTCAATATTTTTCTAATCTAATAACTTTCTTTATTTATTTCTGCCCTTTTTTGGGGTACAGATAATATTCTCAGTTTATATAAGCGATTTCAAATCTTAACAGCTATTTTTTTAGTTTTTATCTTAAACTATAAAAAGAACTCGCAATCATACGTGGAGGGTAAGGTTAGCTCAAATAAGTACAATCAATTTATTTTTAATTATTTTATTTTTATTCAATCATATGATTATAAGGAAATTGTATCTTGAATTTTTACATGTATTAATTATATTTAAGTAATCGCGATTATTTACGTTAATAATGAAAAAAGGAAATATGTAATATACTCGATAATTTACTTGAAATTTATTGGCCTTTTATAAGAGAATTTTACATAAATGACGATTTAAATTTTCCCTCCTTAATATCTCTGCTTAAAAACGTAAGGTTAGACTAACACGAATTTTTATTACAACCACGGAAGGTTAATGTTAGGTAACTACCTATCCTACCAAGTCACGTAAGGTTAGGTCGTTCTCAGGGCCCTTTGGTGTCTTGAGCACTGCTCAAGTCGTCGACCCAGGAACTTCGCCTAAGAACGTGGTCGCTAACCCTAGTGCCTTGACTACTTGGGGATGCGTCGTCTCCACGCTTAAAGCGGTCGAGCACCGAAAGTCCAAGTAGGAACCGGTTAGTGGAAGTGTTATCTGTAGGTGGTGTACAAACTTACTTTTTAGCTTTTGCCCTTCGTACTTTGTCTCTTTCTCTCCCTTTGTGCTCGTTGCGGTAACGTACCGGTGCACGGGAATGTTCCAGGTCTGGGTGAGCAACGGATTTACCGCGTCCCAGGCTCGCTGGAGGAGGACTTCCTTTTACATTGCGCGCTGGTGCCTTTTATGCTAACGTTGTTTTCTTTTGAGTAGCAGATTTTTCCTTCTTTGTGTAAATGTGCTCTAGCGTTTTCTTAACGTACTAGACGCACATTCCCCGCGCGCAGCGTTCAAATTTGAATTTTTGTGTTTCAAATAGAAATGATATATATGTAAAAAAAATGTGTACTGTTGAATTGTCTATTAGACGGATTTTTTATTACAAGAAAATATAATAAATAGAAGAATATAAATATAAATGAAAGGCGTATATTATAAATTCTAGGTGATAAAAGTGCCCCCTTGCACCGGTCATACACGTTGTTAGTTAAGCTGACACTCTCTGCATCAATGGTGCATTGGATCCACTAGCCAGTGTGTAGCCTTTTTTTAGAGAGGACTCTATATTTTAGGATGCCCACTTCTTGCCAGTTTAGCCGGCGCTGTCTGCTAAAGCATTGGATCCAGGCTAATTAGCATCCCTGGAGAAGCCCCATGTTACAGGCACCACTCCTTGCCACTATGGCCAGCAATCCCTGCCTGGTGCATTGGATTCGCTAATTCCTATACAGCATTTACTTCGCATTTACCTAGGCCCGAAGACCTGTGGGACAAGGAAAATACCCTGGAATTACTCTGAAGGAAAATTCCAGGGAAAATTCCGCATGAAGCAGCTAAGGTTACATAGGAACTTTTCATGATAAAAACAGTTTTTGAAAAAACTTGCATTCACTGGGAATCGAACCAATGACCACAAAAACAGCGCTCTATTAGTAACAAGCACGTTTACTACTGAGCCAACGCCACTCCTTACACTACGAGCAATTATTTTGTGGGGATGGATATGCACTTGGAAGCGTTAACTGAACGATTGGCGTGTATCTATTTCGTATGAATAAATCAAATAAATTTTTGAAATAACTAGGATCTATTCGAAAAAATTAAACAGAGGAAATGAATCATCGACATCGCGAAAACCTTGGTAGCTGAGATTACATGTGTCAAATTCTCTCAAAGGTTCAGTGAGCAGAAAGATATATTGAATAATTCAAGTAAAAACGCCATTTTAGTGATAAATACTAGAGATAATTCATGTTTAGCTAGGGCACTTGTATGTAGTACAGTTTTAACTTTGAAAAATTGTTCGCCTATGTGAAGATGAAGATAGATGAATAAATTTTGATCATTATTTCCAAAATTTTTTAATAAATAAAGTTTTTTTCTGACATATGACATAATTTTGATATTTTTAATTTTCTTCTTATTTCAGATTTTCTTATTAAATTTTGATACTAAAAATGAATTAAATACCAATGCTGTAGAAGAAAAAATGACGATAGCTATAGTCTTGAATGGTGAGTTACTTGCTTCTTTTGTCTTTTTTTCTTATAGCATGATCATTTTTATTATATTTTTAAGAGGGCTTGTTAAGATAAAAAAAAAAAAAGAGGGGAGAGAAAAAGAGAGAGAAGAAAAGAACTGCTGACAAAAAAAGTTTTCATACACATTATTTCGACACAGTGAATCTTATATCTGTATTTTTGATAATTTACTCATTCATATTAGGGAAATGTAGCTACATTTTGTAAAAAAAATGTTATAATTGCATGTTGCAACCTCTTCTTAATAAGTATTACAAGAGAGTGTAGTGGCTCACTATTATGGATTTTGTCATAGACATCTATGGTTTCAACGACTCTGACAGGCATTTTATTCCAAAATAAGTTGCAGTGGTATCGATACCTGTGAACGTTATAGGTCATTTGTTGATGAAACCACCCCACCCATGTAAAGATTAACCTTACGATATAAAAAACATGATCATCACCGCATGGTAGAAGTTTACGGGATAGAGTGGTTTGAAGATGATTTTCTGATCAGTAATTTAAAATATTGCCTCATGACACTTACTAAAAATTTCAAGAGAATTCACATGCATAGTAATGATGGAACTGAATTTATAAGGTCGTTATAAGAACGCGAGGCTCGTGACTTATCGCAAATACTTATCTTGTTTACAATGCATGAAAATAACAAAAAATTGCTTTACCAATATGTCCAACGCGTGTGCAAAATTATTTTGAAGACAAAATGAAGACAAAGTCGTTTGGTCCACTGCATGGAGCGTGTTTGTTAAAAGAATGGACCATCAAGGCTCTAATAAGTTTCATACATCGAATACTGAAGCCAAAAAATTAGATATCAGTTTTATAAGATACATAAGAGATACGAATTCATTTAATCGCTCTTAATTTATAAGAAGAAGTTTAGTATCTTCTTACTTATCATATTCGCTTTTAACTGCAGTCTCCTCTATATGATGATCTGCTCTAGTATCTATATTTGAAAAAAATTAACTAATTTTTTTTGGAGCAATTAAAACAGGGTTATTAACATTATCAGGAATTAATTTTAAAATGGAACTTGCTACGATGTATATAATTATATGTTTAAAAGATTTATAACAAGTGTATAATCCAACGGAACAAAAATATTAATCAGAGTCATAATTCTTCTGCTCTTTTTATATTGTTGGCACTGCAAACTCTATACCATTACTGGTACCTTTTACCCTGGCTAACAGAGACGATTTACATTTTCGATAACAGAAAAAAGTATAAATGTATAATTTTAATTGTTTGTATTTAATTTAAAGCATAAGGAATATCCTTTAGCATCTTAGTATCATAACATTTTTCGCTACTTACCATGCAGTCTTCAAAGATGTAACAAGAAAAATAAGGATTCTTTATACAATGCGAAGACGTCTTCGCATTAATCTCTACACAGCTGCCCTTTACATAATAAATATAGACAATTGCGATTCATTAAATTAATATTGAATTATATTACAATTGAAGCATCTCTTCTAAAAAGTCCAAGATGACTTCATTACATTTATTTTTAATTTAAGCAAATATATTTATAATACATTCAGAACAGAAACAGATTTAAAACGTTTAAAGTGTAGTATGTGTGTACACACCTATATATATCTTACTAATATATAAAGCAAAGTCGCTAAAACCGTTGTAATCGCTAACCACGAGAACTACTGAACCGATTTTGCTAAAATTTTGCACACTGATTTATGATATTTTCTAGATGGTTTTAGTATAGTTTTTATCTCAAAAAGTTTAATAACAATAGCAATAAATGAGCTCAAAGTTTTGCAAAAATTCGCCAACTTTTCACTTTAGTTCAGTAAAATCCGCTAGGTGGTGTCGACATAAAATCGAAGCTACCTGCAACATAATTAAATAAGTGTGGTTATAATGCGCCGGAGCGTCTCGATGGTGATGTAGTCGAGCTTCGGCAGTTCGAACCAGCTGAATAGAGAATGCTGTTGATAGTCTTGCAGCTGGGTATCCTGGTTACGGACGACACTTTTTTGTAAGGGGGAAGGAAAGGGACCTAGGTTTCCATTTACCCTGAATCTCGACGAGTATGATAAAAAAAAAAAAAAATTATTTCCAACTGATGCCGTCTCTGCCACAATACCAGGAGACATATCTAGCCAGAGCACAATCTGCACCAACTCTTTAGAGTTGTGTGGCAGTCCCACCATCCCTCCTTATGCAGTTAGAGAATTTGTGGCTACAAATGTAAGTAAGGGAAAATAGCTCTGAGGAGCATGGGCAGCCACAACGGCTACCTTCTTGGTCGTCACATCCCCAACGCGCTGACCCACATGTTCCCGTCTAACGATGAGCGGTTGGTTATCTGGGGAACGACTTGAGACAAGATATTCTTTGGTCAGCGGCGTACCTCCCTCCATCACAGTCTCCATACATCAAGACTCCCAGGGTAAGAATCAAGCAATCCCTAGCCAGCTCTTTATCATTAGGAATAATAATAAAGAATAGCCTGGAAGTTTCACCACTGGCGCTTTTTAAGGCCATTATAAGTATTTACGTTCCCTACTTAACCATCAATTTCATCGGTTCTTTTAAGGATCCACCTAAGTGTAAACTAACTTGCCAACAAATAAATTGTTATTACAATTTCCGGAAGCAATTCGTTGACTAAAAGACTACATTAACTAAAGACGGGCACTATTAAACCAAGTTAGCCATTCACTAGCAAACGTCACCTGCTGAGTTGTTCTTCGCAAGGCTGCAGGAAAACCCGGTGACCGACGACCCTATATTATCCTCTCGACTCTAAGCATTCAACCAGGAATCACTGATCTTCTCCAAGGTCTGCGTTGGGCAAACCTATAACAGCTATGAAGAAAAAAAAAACTTGAGCCAACGGGACATCCTTCACTGGACAAGTATCACTAACCAATCTCCCCATCTAAGATCACCAAAATAAACTGAATCTGCAAATAAAAAAGGTGCTTTAGACACCAATGTCTTCGACATTATACCGGGAGACGTTGGGAAAGAGCACTACAGCTAGCCCCAATGCTTCGGAATTTGTAATTTTTCTCCTAATCAGTCTGGGTCTTCAACAGCAGGCCAGAGAAGATAACCCTGAGGTATCCAGGCAGTCACAATTGCTGTTAACTGCAGTCAAAAAAGAGTTAACTTAGGAAGTCACCGATCTTTTTTAGGGTCATCGAACGTCGAACTACCTTGCTAACAAATATATTAGAACCTAACAAAGTTGACAGAAAACAGCTTTTAGGGGTCACAAAAATTTTAAGCATGCCAAAAGTCGCAAGAGGGTGAATTGAAAGAAAGTGTATCTAATAAATACAATTTTACTTAAGCGTCAAGAAACTGACGCAGAAAATTTATCGAGATTGAAACAGCAGCGTTAAAATCGACAACTAAAGAGTCCATAACGTGAGAGATCAGTTTTTTATTGTACCCTTACAGCAATCTCTGAAATCTTTAAAGATCCTATTTCAGATTTTTTAATAAGTAGAAAATGTATTTGTGTTTTTGTGGCAATAAGAATGTAGGGTTTAAGTTTCAGGACTTTGTTGCCCTGGTAATAAAGTTGTGAGATAACAGAAAAAAAAATTTATTTTAATATAAATTTTTTGGGCGTTCAAAATCTTAACAGCTTTAAAAAATAGCCCTTTTTATGAATTACACGGGAGAAACTGCAAATGAATGGTTCCTTATGGCCACCGATTATTTTATGGCATAAAAAACCCACGGTACTTTTCAGCATTATTATTTTTTTTAATTTTTACACATTATTTGACCAAACAAACTGTATGGATTCTGAAAAAATATGTTCGTAATAAGAAGATTTTTGTTCCGAGACGTGTCAGGAATATTTGTAAAGTTTTGAACTAAAAACATTTTACATTACATGTCAACACACTACGATGTTTTATTTAGTAAGTCTTGGGCGAAGCCGAGACGGGGGGCTGCTAGTGTATATATACATATATATATATATATATATATATATATAGTAAGAATAAAAACTCATATTAATTAGAAAATTCTACTAGTAATTGGTAAAGAATGATAATAATCAAGACGTTATCGTATCATATATGAATTCCGATAACGACTGATTTTCTATAACAATAAGTAAATGTAGAAAAAAAGTAATATTAAAGATAAAGGCAAAATGCTGTTTATTTAAATAATAAAAAGTCATCGATCACCAACCAAGGAAAGCTCTGTACACATTACATTAATAATGAATGAAAATGTCAAACAGTTCAGAGTCAACTTCTTGAATCTAAAATACAGTACATTTTTTAAAAAGTAATTAAAACTTTATTAGTATCAACAGCAAAATAAATTAATTCAGAATAAAAGTACTAAAACTAGCATTATTAAGAAATT
This sequence comes from Copidosoma floridanum, assembly GCF_036245765.1. Taxonomy (NCBI): domain Eukaryota; kingdom Metazoa; phylum Arthropoda; class Insecta; order Hymenoptera; family Encyrtidae; genus Copidosoma; species Copidosoma floridanum. The sequence continues at coordinate 1,357,243 of NW_028321898.1, read as the reverse complement.
CAAAGTGATCAGTGATCCGTTGGGTGCGAAATGTAAGAAAATAAATAAATACAAAAGTATATTTAAATTTTTCTGCGTTGATTTATTGATGCGCAACGTTTCGCTGACAATATGCGTCAGCCTCATCAGGCGCAGGTACGCGAGAATTCGTAAGTTTGGTTGACTTACTCGTCACCTGTCGTGCTGTTGACTGACAATTAAAACGTGTGCATCAAAAAATCAACGCAGGAAAATTTAAATACACTTTTGTATTTATTTATTTTCTTACATTTCGCCCCCAACGGATCACTGATCACTTTGAATTTCCAAATTCACCGGAGGGCACTGATATATACTAACAAATCATTAGCATTATTAAGATTGACACTATCATATCAAAGTGTCGTATAACATTTTAAAAGAAAAAATTGAAATATTGTCAAGTCATTAGCCATTGACACTTTATTTCTAAGAATCAGGTTAATATAGATACGCATTTTATTATTAAAATGCAAGAATTTATTAGATTAAGATTTTTGAATTCCGTACTTACGAAAGATACATAACTATATTTTTTTATATAATTCTGTGCCGAGAGTTGTGTAAGCTTAAAAATTGGGATTTAATTGCTTTCAAAATTTTTATGTCCTTTTCCACTGATTCGCTAGTAAAGCAAAAAACCAAGTTTGTTACAACTAAATGGTAATGCAAACAAAATTGTGGATTATTCGAGGGATTAGCTTTCAGTAGAAATTTATTTTGATAAAAATTACCTTTTTAAGGTTATGTCTAAGCATCATTAATAAATGCTAGTTTTAAATAAAGCTTTAAGGTTCTTTTTTCATTATGACTCTTTCATAGATATGCAATTTATTCTTTGGTTTTTGTGTTGAAGCAGTTGTTCCATGATTCCCTTGTTGATGTGGTCATAGTGAAATTCGTACATTTATAAACACATCTGAATAAAAAACAAAGATATTTGAGCAAACTCAACAGCATTTTGAAAAATAAAACATACACTTGTAAAGGCTTCAAAAAGTTTTTTTTGAAAAAATATGTAACGATACTTCTTGGGAAAATATATAACCACAAATATAAGCCAAAACCATGTTTTTTGCACTTGTAAATTATAATATCTCAAAATCTTAACGGATTGAAGTAACTATGAGGCCAAATTCTGTTTTAACGTTAAAAATTCTACGGTCAATTATGCACTCCTTATTTGTACAAGAACCTTATAATGCCGTGTGATTTCTTTAGTTTGCAGCTCAGAATACCATACTTTATAGTATTTGATGGGATCTGTGTTCATGTCTTGAAGGATTCCAGTTTTTACACTAGTCTTTGGATAAATGTGTCCATATTATACGACTGATACAAGTTTGTAAATCTTATTAGCTGGCACTGGATTAGAAATAATATCTAAATCAAAATTGAATTACGTACAAAAATCTATAAAAACAATCTTCGTGGGTTAAAAAAAAATTGATATATATTTTTATTCCTATAACATACGTTTTAACTGAGGTGTTTGAAAATTTTTAACATAAGAATCGTATTATTTGAGCAAGTAAGATTATTCAATAACTAGTTACAACTTTTTTCAGGACTTATGCTACAAGCACTCTTAGGTTTTTTTTTACCTACCTGCGTAACTGTTTCGATTTTTAAAACATTTTAATGCATTTTTATAAATAACACTTAATTTTACACAAATAACTTGAATAACAGTAACCTGGGCTATGAATGTTCTGTATTTTAAGTCTTTTCAATTTTCTGTTAGAGTTCTTACATATTATATGAACTGTACGTTTGACAAAAAAAATAATTGAAAAAAATGTGTTTTATTTTTTGTATACAAAGAAAAATTTTTGTTTGCAACAATCTGCTTGACTTCTACCCTTGTCTGCGGCTTCAGAGACAATTTTTATGCAGATTACACTAAAAAACTTTTCTAGTAAGCAGAAGTTGCCAGTTTCACTTGAAAGATAATGTTGCACTCATCACCCTTTTATTATGAAAAAAACATGATTCTTTTACAGAGAAAAGTAAGATATCGCATAAGCTGCAAAAAAAAGTATTAAATCATCTCCTGGCTGCTTAAATGTAATGGCTGAAAATATGTAATGAATTATATTCTAGCTTACCTCTCTTGTTTTCAGACTAGGGGCTATTCCACGCGCAGAAACAAACACTGTACTTTTATTCTTTGTGATGCAACAATTTTTTTTGTACTTTAATGATTAAACTAACATGTTTTTAGATCGTATGTATTTAAATAAAAAACTTTTTATTGCTCGACACACATCAAAAAGTGCATCCAACTATAAAGTAAGTGCCATTAGTAGTTGTCATAAACAACTACCTACTAGCAGGTGGATCACACAATTATAAGTAAGTTATAAATGAGTATATTTAAAATTAGCTTAAAGTCAGGAATATCAAAAAACTTGAAAGAAAGGCTTTAGCTAAATATGTAAAAATAATAATCTTATCTTATAAGTACCGTATCATTAGACTATCTCAATAGCATCTGTAGCAAAACGTTGACCAAAAAATATTTCAAGTTCTTACCTAGTATATCCAAGCAGCCTAGCTGAGAGATCATTGGACTAGTATTTATTTGACACATATAACAACCTCTATCAGTTTCTTTTAGTTGACGAATAATCAAACGCCATATGCCACAGGCTGTGCAATTCGAACTAGTGGACCTTTTAGTAATAAGATGATTTTTAAACGTATATTTACTATCTTTTATTGATTCATACTTAACAGAAATACGCTCATTTTGGATGACAGTCTTTGTATGTAAGGAAATAATCATCTTATCAGAGGCTCGTAACCAGCCTACCTGAAAAAAAAAGAAACATATAAACTATTTATTAATTGAAATAAATGCAGCTTACACAAAAACATATCATACATTAAAATCATTGATATTCAGAGAAATCTTGAAAGATGTTTCCAGTATAATAGCCATCAAAAGTCATCTATTTTCAGATTTTGTTTTAAAAAAGTGAAAATTTGATGAATTGTAAGCAGACACAGGTAGTACAAGTAAATAACAAATAAAATATGACTTTAAAGACCTTTACACAAGAACGTTTAATTTTTCACAGTTCAACTGTGACTTGTCGAGTGAAGACACTTAAAAAATAAAATAATTAATTATATTACAGCTATGCACTTTCTATTATTGTGAACAGAAATCGTTAATAAGCCTATGCCAATAATTTTTCCAGTAAACACCAATTATCTTTCTTTTGAAAAAAATGTAAAATATTCTAACAAACTGTGAAAGATAAAAATGAAACCAGTCAAAAAAAGTGTAACATTATTTATACAAGTGAGAGTAATAAATCAGGTATGTAATCCAAGATGGGGAGTATTTTAAATATAGTTAGAAGCAACCCGTATCATCATTTAAAGGAAAAAAGACCTTCAAAGCTTAAAAGATCTTGTAAAAAAAAAAAAAAGTATTTTTGTATCAATTTTTAGTTTGAAGAATTCAATTGTGTGAAAATTAATTAAAACTTTGTCTATAACACAGGCCTACAAAAAAAAAGTTTCTGAATTGGGCTGCGAAGCATCTTTTCTTACGTACATCTTGGTGCTCAATCTGAATCTGAAGTCAGAATGAGAGTATCGCAGACAAATTTTGGGAAAAATCGCTGTTTAAAGTCAGAAATTTTAGAAAATAAGTCTAAATCACTTTATCCATAATGTTCAAACGCTTAATGTGCAAGGCGTTATTTTCCATTGTACAATAGGAACTGACCTAAAATATTTTGACTAAACAAGTTGAAACAACATTGCGGATTCCGATGACCCTAATATATTTTATTAAAGTTTTCGATCGCTTACGTATCTTTTTGTCATTGAAAGATCTGTGTGAAAATTTCTTTTTACGTTATTTAATTTTGTTCTCAATCGTTTACAAGTCAGGGATCATATTAATATCATAACAATATCCCACTATTCATAATAATGTCTCTTCATCTCTTCAATATCCTAATGAAATCGTTTATTTGGTTCTTCGCTAAGATCTCCTAGATATTATGGGAAAGAGTCCAGGTAAGAGTTGAGGAAATGTAGTTTGAGATTTGTAAAACATCCTTATTTTCGAAAACTCTCTATCATATTCTTCACAATTTTTTTAATGTTGTTCACTCTTAGTGTTGCAACGAAATTTTCCATGACATTTTTAAAACCAGCCATGCTGTCTTTTCAGTAATTGTCATAGTAGTCGCAAAAGTTTCTGCTCTCAACAAAGTGCGGATCTGTGGTCCATCAAAAATACTTTAATCTACTTTAGCATCCAAGAACTAAGAGAATACACGCTTTATACATTTAAAGCATGGACCTTTTTTGTCTAGAGCCTTAACAAACTTTATCATCAATCCTATTTTAATATGTAAAGGAGGCAGAACAATTTTACCTTAATCAACTAATGGCTGCTTTGTGACATTCTTCGAACCAGGCTGTAAAGTTGTTCTAGGTGTCTATTCTTTTTTAACATAATGGTTTTGTCGATCTTGGCTATCCCATTTATACAAGAAACATAGGTACTTCTGAATCTGCACTGCTAGCTTAGAATCATAAATAAAATTTTTTAGTCCCCGCAAAATCAAGTCTTCGTGCTCTTCATAACACAGTTTTCTCAATACTATTTCTGTTTGTGTATCCTTCTTTTAATAGAGTAGAGTAAGAAACTGGAATAAGGGCCAATTTATGAGTATTATGCAATAAGACAACCTTGAGACTTCTTGTAGAGGGGTCTATGAATAACCGTTACTCATTAACTTTATAAGTGACTGTATTAGTTTATTACTAAACCGTACTAAATCGTGACAATAAACAAAATTAGAGCTTTGACTGAAGAAACTCCTTTAGTCTTTATTTCTACCACAATAAAACGTCACTCTGGATAGCAACAGTGGCGTTTATTCATAGACTCCTCTATAAGGAGTTTCAAGGTAGTCTTAATGCACAATACCAATGAGTTGGCTCCAACTTTAGCTTCTCACACTACAATTATTATTAACAATTCCAGATCAGCAGTCAGGACTCACTAAGTATCTATGATTTTTGTGTGAAGAGTCCAGATCAACAAAACCATTATGTTAAAAAGGGTCATGCTTCGGACATATCGAGTGTGCCTTGCCTAAGCTGTCGGATGCTAATGCCCATCACGGTGTATTTGATGGACCACAGATTTGTTCTTTATTGAGAGATGAAACTTCTGTGACCACTCCTGAGAAAACAGCATCCATTGGTTTCAAGGATGTCGTGAAAAATATTCTTGAAAACAGTAAGAGTGAACAATATCAACAAGTTGTGAAGAACATGATAGAGAGTTTACTAGAATCAGGATGTTTCATGAATCTTAAACAACATTTTTTCGACTCTCACCTGGACTCTTTCCCAGAATATCTTGGAGATTTTAGCGGAGAGCAAAGTAAACGATTTTATCAGAATATTAAAGAGATGAAAAGATGTTATCACGGTGAGTGGTATATTAATATAATATGGCTGACTTGGGCTGGACATTAAAAAAAGAAAGCGAATGAGAAGAAAAGTAAAGAACTTTAAATTTTAAGTTAGTTCCGGGCTAAAACAAGCAAATGTTGATACATTTGCACCATTGTATCATGAGACGGATATGTATGGATGTAGTACTTTTCTTAAACAAGCACTCTATATCCTCTATACATGCCCTCTTCATGAAAAAAAAAAAATTTTGTGGTTTAGTATTGTGTATCTTTGGTGAGTTTGATATTAAGGAAAGGTCATGTATGGAAGATATACAGTGCTTGTTTTAGATGTATCAACATTCGCTTGTATAGATATTGGTCGCATTAAATTTCTAGTTTACCTACAAGAACTAGAGCTATATACCTACTTTATCAAGCTCAGGTAGAAGACAGCTTTAAAATTAAGAATGAGAACTTATCTAAACTTACGGTGCGAGTGAATGTACGGCTCCTTGGGAGCTCAAATGGTAGAGGCACCGTCTAGTAAACAGGAGGTTGTGTGTTCGATCCGCACCCGAGAAGGATGTTTTTCTCAACCTTATTTATTATTTAAGAAAATTTCTTGGATAAAAAGAAATCATGTGGTTTAGTATTGTGAATCATTGGTGCGTTAGATATTGAGAAAAGGGCATGTTTAGAGGATATAGAGTGCTTGTTCAAAAAAAGTGCTGCCATCTACACATGTGCGCCTCATGATACAATGGCTTGGATGTATTAACATTTACTTGTATACTTACTAGTCGTATTAAATTTTTAGTTTAGCTACAAGCGTTAAAGTCATATACCTTAAAAGAATAATGTTGGAATGTGCTCACAATAGGGATTTTTTTTTCTTTCTTAACTAGGAGTTGTAAGAGGTATTACTAAGAAAACTTGTTACATATAATTTCGTATAATTTATTATTTAGCACAATCTTTATGATTGTATGTATGTATACAACAGGTATTTATTCTCTTTTACAAAACGTCCAGATTTGAGTGACACATAAAATGTTCCTCTACAGTTTGTAGACCATTCACTTATTTTGAAGAAAGTTCTGAAACAAGTTAAAAAAGAACAGAGACTTTGTATGAAAGTTTTGATATTGGAGAGCTCTCATATACTTAATTTACATAAGTTAATAAGAAATGAGTGGAAACTACGAATTTGTATTAAAAATTTTTTGTTAGAAAATCACTTTCAGATAATACACAGTTTGAGTTCTCAAAAAAAAAAAAAAAAAAATATCAGCTTCTGCATAATGTTTAACTAAATAAATTGTTTATTTCATTTCCATCTGTTCAAATTCTAAGCAAAGCTACGAAAAAATGCTATCCTATAAGAACAATCAAGATAACCAAGGATAATGGGGAAATCATAACCATTGCTTCACAATACAAATTAATGACTTTTAAAAGCTCAGCATTATGTTTTTTGAAATTCAATCAAAGAACAGCTGGAAAATTTTAGTACAATTTGCAAGTGGGTTTGAGATGAAAGTTCTGATTATATAACTTGCAAGCAGCAACTGAATGAAGAGAAATTGATAAGGATTTTTTTGGACTGTTATCGTGCCTTTGCAATTAGTTTACGAAAATTTACTATCTGATCGAAATTACTGGATTAGAAAAATAAGAGGCTACATTTTTCACGCTTCTATAAAAACCTTTTGAAGAAACAAAAAACTTTTTCACATACGAATAGATAACTTGCAGCTGTATATAAAGCAATATATAAAAGGAATAAAATTCTTGTTATTCTTAAACTATGTTCATGATAAATGGCTGAGTGTGCAATGAGCTTTATAAATGCACACATGTTAAACGTTATCTAGTATGCTTAGAAGCCTCTTCAAATTTTAATAAAATGAATAATTTATTAGAGTTGCGTATTCAAGAATATACTTAAGGATTGTCAAGCAGCCGGGCATGCATTAGATGTTTTAAATACCTGTTCCATACATCATATAGATGAAATAATAAAAACTGCCAAGCTTCAAAAGTTACAGACATTGAAAAAGCTGAAAAGGCTAAAAAATTATACAGTCTGGTTTTAAAAGTCAGTTACAATTACGTGGGTATATGCCAACTGTAAGAGAAGCTAGTAGTTCTAATGACAGAAATACTATCAGAACTTCTTTGTGAAATTCTAATGTATCTACACAAAAGACAGGCATGGATGAGAATCTCATTAATTGTTGTTATGTTATACTACAGGATACATCAAGCGGTTTGAATATTTACTTCAAAGCTTATGAGTACGTTTTAGAAATGGCACATATTGATGTTAAGAAATATTATTGGCATTAAATCGAGACTGTTAAAGATAGAATTATGTGTCCACTGAAGTATGCAAATTTTTTAGATATGTGAAGCCCATAAAGTTTAATGCAATTTCTAAAATTATGGTCAGTTGTCAGAGGAAGCATAAAAAAGTTTAATAAATTATTAAAAGTTTTTCAGCTGAATCATGCTCTTCTTGGATCATTCTTGGATATTTGAAACAAAAAAGCATGGAAGATATGTTTAGAATATTTTTAGAAATAAGTAAGTATCTTATTTCTTATTAACAAAAAATATCAAAAAAGCCTTTTAGATCATTCCCAGTGAATACTTCTCATCTCATATTATCTTTATATTTATCCTTGTACGAAGATATTGCTTAAAAATTAAAAAAAATTTGAGAAACACTAACATAAAAGAAATTATCAACATACAATGCTGACTCTACTTGCGAAAAAATTTCTTTGTTCGTTAATTAAACACTTGCTTAACTTTTTTTAAACTTTTTCTGTAAGATTTTGTACATTTAATATCATATTCCTGATCAGAAACCTTGAAAACTTTTGAAGTAATACGTAAGTTCATAGTTTTTAACAAATGTGCTATTTTTTGCAAGAAGGTAGAGTGCAAAATAGACCTAAATCCCGTGTTAGTAAGTGAAAATTTAAGTTTCACTAAAAACATTTAAATGCGATTTTGAGCCTAAAGTCATAAAAAAAGTTATATTTTAATGGATAAACATACAAAATCCTACACTACATGAAATAAAAGTACCGGAAAACAAGTGTGTTTGTTAACATATCAAGAGGCTATGGGATTTATGCTTAATCTTATGAACACTGTAAAATATTCTTAATTATTATGACAGTTACATTTATATTTTATCAGAATAGTCTTTTAGTTATGAATTAATATCACATCATTTAGAACGTTTTAAATATTTGAACAAAAAAAAACAACCAAGCAAACGTAGTAATAAGTTAAAATGAATCAGTTTTTTCTCTAGTTATTCTTTAGTCATACTGATTGTTTTGACTTGTTGCTTGAACGCTTATCAACCTGTGTTTATTTTAAAAGTCTTAAAAACATAATTGATTTTATGTGGTATACCTTAGACATGTTAATTAATTGTGAAATATACCTATATGATTCCATTTTTATTGTTTCATAAGAAAATTTTATACCTACTGTCATACAATACAAAAAAAATACACATGAAACAATACTATTAAGTGCCGACTTGCGTAAATAAATAAACTCTTATTCTATTTAATATTATATTTCTTTCTGCAATGATAAGACTTTAAAACTCTTGAACGAGTTATATTTTAAGAAAATTATCTTACAAAGCTAACTGTATACTTCAAGGCTCTCAGGAGGGTCAAGTAACAACCAAAGCCAGCTGCAAAGCCTAAACACATATATTCAGCCAGTACCGGCCCCTTTGCGTGGCGTTTTAGTTAGTATTTTTCTACCACTTATTGAGTCTAGGTCTAAATTTATTAGTTCAATCTTTAGATACACTATACAAATCTTAAGTAACTTATTACAATTAAGTTGCAATAGTTATATGAAAGTAAGAATATAAGTATGACGGAATTAAATATAGTGCTTTATTAAATGAGGTAATAATATTAAAAGAAATGTAATAATAAAAGGTTGTACAGAGTTTGAGTGCTGAAGTTATGATTTGATTGCATGTCATAAGTTGAAGTCACACATTGCCTGGAGTTACGTGTTGATTGGTGGCAGCAAGAATAGAAATTTAAAAGAAGGTAATTAAGATAATAGTATTATAATGTATTCATTTCATAAATATAACCTCTTCTCTCTCGTCTTTCCTTTGAACTGGTAAGTTAATGGACCTTCTACTGATCCCGCAGCCTGTGAAGAAGGGTGAATACGTTCTACGACCTTCCGTTTTAAATTAAAGGTAGAGTTCAATAAAAGTAGTAGAAATTTAGCATCATTGGGAGCAGAACGTAATTTGTAGTCTCCAACTATTTCATTGTTAATTTGCTTGAAAACAAAGAAAAAAACAAAGACAAAATCATATTTGCGTATGTTTAAATGTAATGTGTAATAAATGTAGTTTAAAACTACTTTCATGTCCAATATATTCGAGCGTGTACCTGATTCCAAGACACCACGTGCGAAAACTGTGACATGTGTATCGAAACAAAATATAATGGATTGATAGTTTTAAATAAATAGATGCTTAAATAGATATAGAATTACAGACAGTTTTACCCGTACACACTTACTAAACAAAAAAATACACTATTGTTACCCTGAATCTGCTAACCACAGCTGTTTATCCCCTCAGTTCTGCTGGAGTAATGGTCATTTTATACCTAAGATCTGCTCACCAAAGCAGTCTGTCCATTAATACCCTGAATCTGTTTGTTGAAGAGATTTATTTTCTCAGTCCTCCTTTAATAGCGGTCATCTTAAATTTAGCATCTGCTAATTAGACCGATTTTTTCCTAATTTACAAAAACACAGTGACACAGTGGATACATAAAAAAATGTGTAATTAAACATTCTAACTACAAATACGAATCCCCTAACGTGGGCAGGTAACAAGAAAAACGAAATGAAGGGCGGCAACTCTACTTACGAAAAGTATTAGCTAAGGGAATTTTCCCAGAAAAAAAAGGATTTTATTAATAATCAATTACAACATTACTATAAAAATCTTAAATAAAACATTAATTTAACAAAGAATAATAATTATTAAACACACGTTGTTTGTATGCTTCAGAAAAACAATTTTTAGTATTCAGAAATTAAGATACCGCAGAAATGCAATAACTTTAACATTTAACTCAATGCACGATTTGATGAATTATTTGTTCTCGCGGAAAAAAGTTGCTTAAAGGCCCTTGAAACCGTATAAATGCATGGGCAGAAAATAAGTCCCAAACGAACAAATATATTAATACAGTGTTCAAGCGTTACCCATCATATTTTCTCTTGATCAAAGGAGAAGAAAGTGCCAAGTTATAAATTGGAGGCTCTGTCTCTGTGGAGAATAAGCCTTTAATCATATACTGCAAACTAGACGATGCTTGCATAGCAATTTAGTATATAACTGCACATTTTATGTTAAAAATCCCTGCACCTTATAATTTCTTTCTAGCTTCAAGCAGAGGGTACCATATATGCGCGCTTGATTGCACTCCCTCACTTTAGTTTCTGGACATTACACACAGTATACTTATCGTTCTATTGGCAGGCGATTACCCATAAAATAATCTGCAATTTTATTATCGATGCATGGACGAACCAAGCATTTACACTATATATATATATATATATATATATATATATATATATATATATATATATATGTACGTATTCGTATATTTATTTAAACAGAGACATATTTAAGCAGAGATCTAATAAAATATTTATTCTGAAATAACTAAGCAAAATAAAATATTAATATGATAATGAATTTTTTTTTCGAGCGTAATTTAATCTAACTAAAGAGAGAAAAATGAGATAAAATACAGTATAAGAATAAATGAGGAAAGATAACACACACACAATCTTATTTAACAAAAATGATAAGTAAATAGTGAAAATGATCAACGAAAATAGTACTCCAGCTTATGCTGATATGACAGTAGCTGAAGCGCTGGTCGAGTCCGTTATAAATCTGCTGCTAAGTGGTGCTGAAAAGGTTCTTACGGAAGATAAGGGCAGTGAATACAACGTGCACATGATGACACTAATAAGAGACATGGTGCTAGACATATTTACAAAAAGATCAGTACCTGTTAAAATTTAGCAGGTAGATGGGAAAGAACCTGCTTTCTTAGCCAATGCCTTTAAGTCTGCTTTAGGATTGGAGAACCGAATAAAATTTTGCTATAATCCTAGGCATACGATAACAAAGACTACTTTGCAGTAACCTTAAAAATAATTTAAATAACTCATATTAACAGTAGAATAGATACCCTGACCAGTCATTTCTATCGCATTTAATAAAGCAATATAACGATTACGAAATCAATAGTCAGAATTACAATACTAATGGACATTTGAATAGTAATCAAAATATTCGAGAAAATTTGAGGAACAATGTTAGAAGTCGATATCATGGAAATCAACAAAATATCTATGGGCAAAACACTTTTAATTGATATAACAACGAGGATCCTAATAGTTATTATGCACAACAAGATTTGAACTTTCATTCTAGAAAAACTAATCCAGTTTTTAAAGTGAGACAAACAGTTGTAGTAGATACCCCAAAAACAATACTTATTGTAATTACAATAATAACAACCTACACAATTCTTATTTCAGTTATTAGAGACATAATTTTTAGAATTGTTAATAGACACGAAAAAGTTATTTGCCACGTCATTTTAGCTTGCAGATGGCTCACCTTTAACGTCATACGAAGGTAAGTCCTCAGCATTTCAATCAGAATCAAACACCAAGTACTACGACTCAGGTGATAAACATTGCAACAAAATCAAAACTATTGACATCGGTACGTGCCAGAGACTTGGCATAGACGACAAGCCTACAAGCATTAGGTTGTCAGTCTCAAAAGAAAAAAATCGTTTTATCGGGATCCTGCCTAATACTGGCGCTACCACAAACCTGACTAAATTAGACCAGTTGCACCTATATTTATGCGCAGACGCTTGTAGAATTATTTATATAACCAGAATTAAACCCCACCCTGTTTTAACTAAAGAAACAACATATACAACTATACAAGAAAACTCTTCAATTTTTTATATTATCCCTAACGATTTTCGCATCAAAGATGGCAGTCTATTAGGTCAAAACTTCTGTGAAGGACGATGAGCCACATTATCGTATTATCATAATGCTATATTATTAGATAATGACGTAATAAGCCTGATTTCTTTTGAAGAAATTTTTTAAGAAAAAGGGCAATTTAAAAGAGTTAAAAAGAAGCATGAAGCAATAAAACTTAAGAAACAAGCGCAGGAAAATTAAGATTAAGCTACTACTCCTAATACGAAAAGGGAACGGATTGTCCTAGGGATAAAATTAACCAACTAAAATTTTATAACGAATACATTGTTGGCCAGCCCAAAAGATCAAATACACCTAAATATGAAAAAATTTGAAGACATAAAAGCTGTTGTACACTTTCTAGATGAATATGACAGATTGATTTTATCAGGGAGGAGTAATAATTTCATAAAATCCACTAATAATACAACTGATGAAAGTAGCATACAAAGTTAAAATAATTGATTTAAGTACCAAGATACACTTCAACATCATGCTTTTAAAAAGAAAAAAAATACTCATAGTGTGATACAACATTGCCTTAATGAGGAACAAAAAATACTAACTACTTAACTAAATATACGATTGAGGCTTGAACCCGTCAAATAGTAAAGATTAACATAATAAATCTAAATGTAACTGGAGGATACTTACCACTAGTCGACGTAGGACATAATAATGTGAATTAAAGAAAAGGGATGGTAAGAAATGAGAATGGTCAATGTAATATTATGGGAATAAACACTAATAAGGGTGATGTTACAATTGAAGTAGATCCAACAGAAATTCTACCCTCCAAATACATTGCACCTAAATTTGACCCCTAAACATGTAGCAAATACGAGAGACCAGTTATCAAAAAACAAACAAAATGAAATAAGAGAAAGACTAGTGCAAACCAGTCACTTAAGCTCGAAAAAACGAAATTAAATTTATCAACTGATTCCAAATTCCCAGAATATTTCTTGTTTCCGGAAGACCCTTCACCCTGTACTTTTCTCGTTGCATATGAAATATTCACGAAGCATAGTATCGTTATAAACGCTAAACAATATTGTCACACACGGGTGCATATAAAAGTTTTAAAAAAAAACGTAGCAAAAAAAACTTAACGATCGAATAATTGAGCCTTCGTTGACACGGTATAATTAACCTCTCTGGATTGTTCCAAAAAGCCTAATAGCCATGGAAATTCAAGATAGAGTATAGTAATTAATTTCTGAAAACTTAAAAAAAAAAACCATTGGTATTGAATATCCATTGCCTAATATTGCAGATATAAGGAACCAGTTGAGAAAATTTGTATATTCTTTAGCTTTATTTGGCAAGTGAATTAACGACTAAAAAATTTTATATTAAAAGGCTACATAAATGTTGAAATAATAGTGCATTTAGATAATATTATAATTTCCACAAAAGATGTAGTACCATTTTCCAAAAAATGACCCTAGTAAAGAATCGTTAGGAAAAGATACACAACCACCAGTATATAATTTAAGACAAAAAGGATTACAAAAAAAAAAATTGATTAAAACAAGAGTACACTCAAATGCAAACACTTACTAAGACTCAGACGTGACAAATACTCAAATCTCCGTTAAACCCATTTTACTTAGTAAAGGTTAAGATGACGACGTTTTTGAAGCCCAACCTAAGACTATGACAAGTAATATTGATAAGGTTACTCATTAAGAAATACAAAAGTAAACATAAAATGATACTAAAAACCTTCAAGAATATTTAGACACGTCTAACAACGATGATGAACTGGAGCAAGCTAATATGGATCTTTTGTCAGTAACCAGATTTTCTGATAGAGATAAACTGGATCTCGAAATTCAGGACATATTAACCGAAATTGACATCTGTGATCCCAATAGTTTTGATGACTCTGTATTAGATGAAAAAATTGCAGATTTCTCAAGAGGTACAACGGACTTCGAACCACTATTTGATGAAGATTAAATTTGAAGAAAATTCATGACAAGTGAAAAATTATCTATTACCCCTCGTATTTAAAAACATACACCCTTTATGTCTAGTACACCAATGCACACAAGTACTTCTGTTACTGCAAAAACAGGCGATATAAAGCACCAAGCTTGGAAACAATAACAGAAAAAAGACTGAATAACTGGCGTCAAAACAACAAACAAATAAACTGCAATGGAAACAAATCAATGAATGGAAAAATTGCACCTGAATTCATGCTACTATCAGACTTATACCCTTTTTAAAGTATCAATCAATACAAACAACAGTACAGAAAGATGTACATAAATCTTAGTTACAGTAGTAGTAGGATCGACAACTATAAGAACGTAAATAGACTTAATCTAATTTAAAATGTAATTAACATCAGATACTGTCTTACATACGAAAGAAATAATATTTTTTACTTTACTAGCTAAAATTGTCAACCAGTCATGTCTGTCTCAAGACTATTTAGACTGATAGATGCACTGGACTTCCGTTATTTGAAATCGAAGAAATCAAAAGTTCGCCAAATACTTATCTTAGACTTTTAATCATTATTTATTAACCACCTACCGATTTAATACCTTTAGAAAGTCTTGTGACAGCTCTAAAATCACTCAGAAAAATATTATTGAGACGCAATTTTGAAAGTTGTCGAGTTTGAAGAAGGAGAAATCTCACAGACAAATAAGAAACTGGATTGATATCAAAAATTTTATTAACAACATTCGATAAAACACCTATACAAATTAATGTGTATTACGTAAGATTATTTTTTTAAAAATTTAAAAACATAATGAAATAATGCAAACAGTGCTTGACAGCTCTGTTGGAGAACATATAGGGCTGAAGTAAACTTATTAAAAAATAAGAAAACGATTTTATGGCAATGCAATGAATGTCAAAAAAGGAAGGTCAAACGGATAAGAACGAGAAAACTCTTAGTACTTACAGGTACACCCCTAGAAACTTTTAATAAAGCTTTTATTAACGTTAGTAAATTAAGAATGCCTTTAAATGGTAATTGACATTTGTTAACCGTTCAGTGTAATTTGACTAGGTACATCGTATTAGTCCTTGTACCAGATCTTAAATCAAGCACGCTTGCCAATGCACTCGTACAAAATCTAATATTAGTTCACGGTTCACCTAAAGCAATTTTATCGGACAGACCTTCTACATTTATGTCTCATTTATTAAAACAACTCAAGAGAACCCTAAAGACCAATTATCTATCTTTATTACTAGAACCAAGTAATGCTGCCCTTGCTGACTTTATAAGAACTTACTCTGAAACTAATAGTGACTTGGACAATTTTGGCATATTTGTAGCTTACACGTACAACACGAGTGTACACGCAGCAACAAACTTCATCACCTACGAACTAGTAGTTAAAAAAGTAGTAAGGTTGTCCTGAAGGATACGTAAATATGAAAAGTTACGAACCCATCAATTATATTTACAAAGTCTTATGAAGTGTGTTGGATTATGAGTTAATTTATATTAAATGCGTAAGTAGTGAAATACATTATGCGGCATGGGCACTTAGAGTGCGAGATAAAGTGTGTGTATGTACTCTGTAGTTTTTACAGTAATGCAGTTGAGACAGGTAGAACATGCCCGTTGCCGTACACGCACGCTTTCGTAGAATGTCTCAGTATTATAAGAGGAGAGCTTGTAATCTTAATAAATCTTTATATTTATTGTTAAATGTAATAATTAAAGTGCTTACAAGAGGTATTATACTGATTCACTACCTTATTGTATGTTTATTTAACATGGTAGCAGAGCGTGATACATAAGTAAGAATATAAGTAATTTTAAAAGCAAGAAAGGTATATCTATTGAACCATGATCACCTTATGTAAATGAATTAAATGGAACGGCAGGAAAATATAACAGAGATATTTTGAATATGTCTAGATGTTTATTAAAAGAAGCAAGAATTCATCATAGATTTTGGCCAGAAATAGTTAAAACACCAGCTTATTCAAGAAAAAAAGTTGTCACTTATACTATTGAACAGAATAAAACACCTTTTGAAATTATGTTTGGGAAAAAGCCTCGTATAAAAAATTCAAAAACTTATGGAAGCAAAGTTTTCGTGAGAATACCAGAGAAAAAGAGTGTAAAATTAAACGAAAAAGTAGATTAAGAAATTATCTTAGGTTATAAAAATGTTGATTATAGAGTTCTGATAAATAATAAAACATAAGTTGCAAGACACGTTAATTATATCAAGGATGACACAAGTTGTGTTGCTACAGAATCAGAAAATGACATAGTTAAATCAGTTTAAATAAAAAAAAATGTTGAAAATATAAATGGCAATTTAAATACAAACAACAAGGAGAACAAAAAAAATTATAATTTAAGACGGTCAACTAAAGAAAAAAAAGTTTTCTCAACCACGCCCCCCCCCCACCTCCTCCCCAAATAAGGTAGTGACACTTTCATTTTCTTGCATTTTTCCAGTAATCCTACTTTTTTGCTAGCTCCCCCCCGCCCCCAGCTGCCCCGCGCTCCACCCAGCTCCCCTCCCGACACCCCTCCAGCTACCCCATCCCCATATATGATGTAAATATATTCGTAAAGCCTTATATATTAACTGTTACAAGTGGTCTAATTTTTACAAATACTTTTATTTGAACATAACAAAAAATTTTGGTACAATTATCTTACTTACGATTTTTAATTTAATTACATACTCTAAAATGTCTTTTTAGGTGATCTGCTCTACATAACCATTACCACAATTTTGACAAATATTTTTTTTAACGTTTTTTTCATGACTTTTTAAATGTCTCTCTAAAAGATAATTTCTTTTAAAACTTTTTTCGCATTTAATACACTTAAAACTTTTTTCAATGTTTTGGCGTTCCTTTGTGTGACGCAAACAGTTTTTCTTGTCTAATATTATAATGCTACACAGATCACATACAAAAAATTTTTTTTTGTAAATTTTTTCGTGCAATGATACACTCTTGATTTAAAAATTTTGAGTTACATTTGTCACACTGATGAAATTTTGCATCCATGATGGTGTATCGGAGAACGGATTACAAAAAACGGATTGTTTATGACTACTTAAATCTGGGTACTAGACGGTAATGAAATTTGCTTTTTTGATGAAAGATGAAATTCGCAAGAAAGTATAAAAATAGTAATAAACTATAAAATAGTTTTTTTGTTACTCTGAAATTTCATTCCAAACAATATTTTGAATTTCAAATTTGTTTTCTGATCCAATTGGAATAAAAATTTTTTTTTTGGTTTTAACATCTTGACAGTGCAACATATAATTGCCAATTAGAAAATAATGGTTTACTAAAGTATAACCCTAAGGTATCAGAACTTTGACCTTGAGATTTATTGATAGCCATAGGAAAAGTTAAGATCAATGGAAATCGTTTTCTGTACAATATAAATGGTAATGAAGAAGAATTGTTTGTATAAAGTGTTACTCTTAGACTTAAGACTATATTTCCTTTTTTTCTTTACCTAATATTATTTTAGCTTCGATGTTGTATTTAAATAATTTTTTAATTCGTTATCTTGTACCATTGCCATGTCCTTCAGATATGTTTAAGTTTCGTATTAACATAACAATAGCGTTGATTTTTAAATCTCATTTGTGTAAAAAAAAACTTCTTCACTACTATTTAAATATTCTGTGGAGAAATTAGTAAACATATTATCGTCCAATTTATCTTCTCCTTTGTGAGTTGCTTCATCAATACTATAGTACGTTACTAATGTTCCTACCATATTATTCAAAATTTTTTTGTTAAAAAAGTGAGTGTAATCATTGTGAGATGCTTATATATCTTAACTTATAAAAGAATTGTCATTATTATTAAGAATTTAAGAACATATATCATTTGTTATCCATGGCTGAGGAATTATAAAAGTTTTAACTTTGCCTTCTCCTATATCTAGTAGCAATCAAGATAATTTTTTATCAATTAAATGTATATTATTTTTTAAATAAAAAACATTGAATGAAGGCCAAAAATTAGAAAATTTCATAAGTTCTTGAACAATAGTAATTTTGATTCTGTTTTTCACTACTGGGAGAATTTGACGAAAGTCTCTACCTAAAATTGTTATTTTATTTTTAAAAGGTTTATTACTACTAGATAATTCTTTTAAGGTCCTATCAACGATTTCTAACGCTTTTTTAAGTACTATAGAAACTTCATCTGAAATAATTACTTCTACATTACGTAATCTTTGTTTATCTGGCTCAAACTGGAAGAATGCACTTTCTATAGTGCTTAAGTCTAAAGGAAGTCTGGAAGTTCTGTAAGTGGTCATTCCCTTTGGAAGCAGAATAAAAGCAATACCAGTCCAAGCCATTGTAAGAATTTTTTTCCAATTGATATAAAAGAATAAATTGATCTTTTGTATAGGAAAAATTTTCCAGATCCACCAGGAACATTAATAAAAAAATTTTTTTTTTTTAATTTTATTATTTTTTGAAAAATTACACGTTGATCATGACTAAGTTCTAAAAACATTTTATGAAATTTATGTTTACAAAATATTTTCTCAGCATTGTCAGTATCAATATTTTTCTTCATTGTTTCTGTCGGTCCAGGTAAACTGAAGCCTTTACAAGACTTATTTTCAGAATTCAAAATTTTGTTTAAGTGTAAAAGAGCTTTATTTTGATCATCTTCACAGTTTTTAATAAAAAATTTTTTGTATTTGTTCTAAATAATATCAAAAAAAAAATTTTCAGACATTATAAACTATGCTCATAATTTTCGCAGTTGAAACGGCAGCATAACGATATATTTTTCTTCAAAAATTATATCGTTTTGAAAATCGTGTTTTACTACTTCCATCAAAATAGCTGTTATTAGTCAGGAACAATACAAAGTGATTGTTAAAAATTAATGTAATTTATTATGATCAATATACATTTGTTACATATATAAATTTTAAATTACAATTTATATAATTTGGGCTTTTTTCTATAATTTGTAAAACTAACTTGCAACTACGGGGGTTGTTGCGCAGAGTGCGCAAAGGGCATATTAAGGTATAAGAGCTTAGAAATATCTATTGACATATACAGGATAGACAGCTTATCTAATAAAGGAAGCCACTACAAGAAATAATAAAGCTCACTAACAAAAAGTCAAGAACATATCTCTTTGTCTCTATAAACTTCACCACTTTTATATAAAATTAGCAGCTTGTCCTTCATATTTCCTTCAAAGCAGACCAGGAATCATTCTACAGCGTAGAAAATTTTTTTCCTGAATATTTTCAAAAAATGCCATAGTCCTAAAAATTTTGTTAAATATACTTTATCATGTTATTTTTATACTAACAATTAATTTTATCATATTTTATGGCTTTAAAAAATATTAATACAAACCTTTTTTTTAAAAAATTACATTTATAACACAATTAAAGGAGGAGTTGGTGCACGGGGGGCGCAGGGGGGTAGAGCCTCACTAGTATACATGTATATATATAGATATAGATATTTATATTATTCAAAAAAAGAAATCTTACAATGGCTTGGACAGGTATTGCTTTTATTTTGCTCCCAAAAAAAATGACCACTTACAGAACTTTCAGACTTCCTTTAGACTTAAGCATTATAGAAAGTGCATTCTTTCACTTTAATCCAGATAAACAAAAATTACGTTATGTAGAAGTAATTATTTGAGGTGAAGCTTCTATAATACCGAAAAAAGCGTTAGAAATCGTTAATAGGACTTTAAAAGATTTATCTAGTAGTAATAATCCTTTTGGAAATTAAATAATAATTTTAGGTGGAGACTTTCGTCAAATTCTCCCAGAAGTAAAAAACGAAAGCAAGATTACTATTGTTTAAAAAACCATAAAATTTACTAATTTTTGGCCTTTATTTATTAATTTACATTTAGAAAATACTAAACGTTCAATTGATAAAAAACTGTATTCATTGCTACTGGATATAAGAGAAGGCAAAATGAAAACTTGTATAACTTCTCGGACATGAAAAAAAATGATGTATGTTCTAAAATTTTTAATAACAATGATGATGTTTTTATAGGTACAGCTATATTAACATCTCACAATGAATACACTCACTTTTTGTACAAAAGAATTTAAAATAATATGGTAGGAATATTAGTAACATACTATAGTATTGATAAAGCAAATCACAAAGGAGTAGATAAAGTAGACGATAATATTTATACTAATTTCTCTACAAAATATTTGAATAGTAGTAAAGAAAGTCTTTTTTGACACGAATGAGATTTAAAAATCAACGCTATTGTTATGTTAATACGAAACTTAAACATATCTGAAGGACTTTGCAATGGTACAAGATTATGAATAACAAAATTATTTCTATACAACATCGAAGCTGAAATAATCTCAGGTAAAAAAAAAGGAAATAAAGTCTTTGGTCTAAGTATAACACTCAATACAAACAATTCTTTTTCACTATTATTTATATTGTACAGAAAAAAATTTCCATTTATCTTAACTCTTCCTATGGCTATCAATTAATCTTAAGGTCAAAGTTTTGATGCCTTAGGGTTGTACTTTAGAAAACCATTATTTTTTAATGGGCAATTTTATGTTGCTTTGTCTAGATGTTGGAACCAAAAAAAAATTTTCATTTCAATTGAATCAGAAAACAAATTTAAAATTAAAAATATTGTTTGGAACGATATTTTAGAGTAACAAAAAAACTATTCTATAGTTCATTCCTATTTTTATACTCTCTTGCAAATTTTATGTTTCTTAAAAAAAGCAAATTTCAGTACCGTCTAGTACCCAGATTTATATAATCATAAACAATCCGTTTTTTGTTACATGTTTTCAGATACACCATCATGGATGCAAAATTTTATCAGTGTGATAAATGTTACTCAAAATTTTCAAATCAAGAGTGTCTATCATTGTACGAAAAAATTTACACAAAAAAATTTTTTGTATGTGATCTGTGTAGCATTATAATATTAAACAAGAAAAACTATTTGCGTCACACAAAGTAACGCCAAAACATTGAAAAAATTTTTAAGAGTATTAAATGCGGAAAGAGTTTAAAAAGAAATTATTACTCACAGAAACATTTAAAAAGTCAGAAGAAAAACGTTCAAAAAAATATTTGTCAAAATTGTGGAAAAGGTTATGTAGGGTTAACTTAATTTTTTATTTTTATTATAAAATCATTTTATGAAGCTTTAACACCTCAAAAGAATTTCGGTGCTCTCTTGAGATCCTACAACAATTAAAAATTTGCTGAGTCAATATTTAGTATCAAACTGTCTTACAATCATGGTAACAAAATAAAGTGAATTTACAAGTGTACGGTAAATGGTGCGTTTACCCCTAAAAGCAGAGCACCTAAAAAGATATTTTAGAGAATGTAATCAAAATAAACATCGTAAGGGAGATAATTGTAACAAAATTTGTTGTTATGGTCAAATAAAATTATATGTTAAAATTGGACCACTTGTAACGGGTAATATACAAGGCTTTACTAATATATTTACATTATATATAGGGAAAATGGGGGGGAGCTGGGGGGGAGCTGAGGGGGAGCGGAGGGGGGTGGGGGCGAGCGGGGGGAGCTATCAAAAAAGTAGGATTACTCGAAAAATGCAACAAAATGAAAGAACAACTACCTTATTCGGGGGGAGCTAAGGGGGAACTGGGGTTGGGGGGGCGGTGGGAGAAAAACCTCGCTCTAACTCTTACGACTATATAATATAGGAAGATATATATATGTAGAAGTGAGGGTTCTGGCTTACCTGACCTCTAGGTTGACAGAGAGAAAGCTGAAGTGTGAGGATATCGGTGGCCCCCTTTCTCCAAGTGTGGCTCTAAGCTGTCACTACTCCGAATGAAGGGGGGTGGGTGGACACTTGTAAGAAGGACCCCGTATGACGTATGTGTACGTGTGATGGTGTGTTGGGTCAGCCGTGCTATTGTACGAGCTTATAAATTCCCCCCCCCTCCTTTGACCACTACACGCATGCATAAGAACGTACACATACGCATGTAGAAGTACTTTTGCGTGCTAATATCTTTCAAGTTATCATATATGTAGACAGAGAATGGCCGTCAGAGCGAACAGACGTGTCTTATTATACGTAACGGTGAAATGTATCAAGAAGTTACTTATTATTTACAATATACTTATTAATTATTAACAAAGTGTAAGTGTGATAATTATTGCTCGTAATTCCATTACCTATTAATACATTACAAAACCAGACATCAATAAGATAGAATGAGTAAACGTTGAGTTGAATCATGCACTTTACTGCAAAGCCCTATAGACGTTATAGTTAAACACTTTGTTATCACAAACTTATTTTGGAGCCTCAAACTTCAGAAGACTATCTTGAGGCAGTCATTAGAGGTGCGGTTGTTCCCGCAATTAATGAGGATTTGTTACAAGTCATAAATTTTCGACGATGGCGAACGTCTTTCTTCGATAAAAGTATATACAACGTGGTAGCTGAGGTATTAGTTTGGCCTAATCATTATAGATGCTACAGTATCTATACAAATGACAGTCATAAGATGAAATGAGAGTTACCAAATGTTTTTACTGGCGCTTACAATCGGTGCAGTCATAACACGTACTACTCTGAAAGAGCATCTGTACACATGTTGGTGTATTTTGAAGAGCATGAATATTCTCTTTTGACAGCGAAAAATTTACAAGAGTTTCAGCGTATAATAAAAGAGGATCTCATTTATTAAAAACGTGTCATTATCTATAACAGCAGGTAAAGTGTTAAATAAAAATATTACACAACTTTTATCCTGGACAGCTTTTATCTTAATAAATTTTGTTTGTACAGGATTAAATATTAGGATGCATCAGCAGCACAAAGTCATTTTGTTTTAAGCGATGAAAACTCGAGTGATTAATTATGCATGTATAAAAAATCAGCAATTTTTTTAAGGTGCTAAGAACAGTACAGCGTTATTAAAAGTATTTTCAATTGTGTTAGTAATTATTCGTTTAGTTGAATATTTTCTGTTAGAATATCTTTTAACTGTGATAATACATTTTTTAATAAAGATGTTAATATTTTTGATAATAACTTGTTATGGTTTACTTGTTTTAGATTTAGTACCTTACCAATAAATATAGTCATCTAATTAATTTAAAGTTGTTAGGATAGTATGTAAATGGGTATTAAAAATAACAAAAAAGTTAATTTTAAATTTAGAACATATATTTGTAGCTTAAAAAAATACAAAAAAAATTTTATGATCCTGACCAGGACTGATAATTCATTTTCTTTATGTAATATCTCATTTTCATATTTTGTTAAAAGAAAGCAAATATTTTTAGATTGAAAATTTCTTTTTACTTTTGGTTGAGATGCCTCAACATGCTTTTTTATAAGAGGTTTTTGGACATTTTTATCATCTTTTTATTCCTAACTGAGGCTCTTATATTTTAGTTTGCTTAAGATCGAACCCATGTTGTTGATGTTGCCTGATCAATCGTCGCAGTATAACTAAAGCTGTACGGAAATTTTAATTAGCTTATAAGAAGGCATTAATTGTAAGAAATACTTTATTTTTTGATTTTAAATTTTATGCTTACTTTCTTCTTCTTTGCCTATACATGGACCTCGTATTTGACAACAACAACATTATTATCAGTTTTAGAGTCACTATCAGTATTAGCATCATCAGTATTAATTCCAGTAATAGTATTCCAACTGGAAAGCATCTAAGAAATTTTTTTCTTATAACTATTAAGCTCGTCTAAGAAACATTCTAAATATGGTTTGATGCTACTTTCCACCAAACAGCAAAGCCACAATTTTATTTGATGAGCTTTACTAAGTGCGCAATATTGCTTTCTACGTAGACTTTTTTGTACGTAATGAGTACCACGCATTAACGCCTTTATTGAATATCCTGTATTAAGAATGTGACGCGATGGGACCATTTACTGCTAAATGTTAATTACAGTACACCCTATAGTCAATTCCAAATAAGTTGCTGTATTATCTTCATAAACGTTAATTCGATGTGCAGTTTTTGCTACAGTGTACGAATGTTTCTGTAACTTTCTAATGGAACAATGACACTCAAACCAGTGAAGTCTATGTACTCGCTTTAACTGAAAGTAGTTGTTTCGGCGCACATCCATAGGTAAGGTGGAGGAATTGAACGGGGGCCGCACAATCTAGTGACTAATTGCTGGTCTCATTAGTGACATCACAGCCACTTCTTTCAGTAAAAACAGTCAAGAAGTGTCGAAAAAACCTCCAATCTGAATAACATAATCCTCATCAAAATTCATTTTTATTTTGCAGCTCAAAAGCGTCGTACTAACTGCAATATAAACGCGTATCCATCGCATTTGATGCTGCGTAATAAAGTAAGCAGCACTCTGCACTGAAATTCGTTTATAAACATCCCAGACTGTGCTAGTGTGTGCTTATGCTCCGTAAAATTAATCATTGGTTCTTAATATTTTGATCTTATGCTAGTTTTTAGAAAAGGGTTAAATAAATTTTAACAATAATATGAATGAAGTACATCTATTTATGACAGTAACTTTTTTTTAGAAAATACAGTTCTACAAAGTTTTTGTTATACATCTTTTTCAGAATTAAAAGCATTCCACTTCGTGTGGAAAAAAAACTTTTTTATTTGTTTTACATTGTGAGTGGCACACATAGATTTATACAAACCATTATGATGAGGACACGTAGTTGCTAATGTTGGGAGCACAAACTCTGGATAGTTAGTCATATCATTGACTTGAAAATTAAACTTTCCGAGCAATCTTTTTTTTAATTCTCCAATTACAAAAATATTCTTAGAATCTTTAAAATTTTCTGGTAGCACATCTCCAACTTCTGTATAGTTTATATTACCAGATTTCTAATCTAATCCATAATAGTTGAGCTCAAGCCAAAAATTTTCACGTTTATACTTTTGAATCATCTTACGCCAAGGAAACAGTGGTTTAGAAAAAAATATTTATAGTTCAACGAGCTCATTTAACGAAAGAATCGCTTATTTTTTTAACACATATATATTGCCAGGATTTTAAAAAACCTTGCATGTCTACTACATACTCCATCATGGTAGAAACAAACTCACAGGAGTAATGCTGTTTTATTTTTCGATGAGCAAGTTCAGACAAGTTTTCTCACATCCCCACTTACGGGATTATACTCAATAATACGGTTATGTAGAATCAGACAGTAAGCAGCTGTTACTTGCGGAAAATAATCTCTTAATTCGAATTCTAAACGCACATTAACTGGCGCGCTTTTCAAAGCTTTGTATCGTTTTGAACAGTCAATAACAATAAGTGGCAGGTGTGTCATAAAATCCTTTTTATTAATCATAGGTTTCGTCTCTTTACCATAATAGACATTTTGAAAATTTGTAGTTATATTGCAGAGTAAAGAAAACTAATTATGGTTAATATTAAGATTAGGATTGCCATATGGGTAGTACTGAGAGTTAAGAAATAATTTAACGTTACTTATATTACAATGATTAAAGTAACTAGCATTGACAGTTTTCTGACCTTTACGATTTGTTTTAAAGCTTAAAACAACAAATCGCGGCTTTTTCAGTTGATTTGATATTTTTACAGTCCAAACACGTTTCATAGTTGTTGGGAGAAGGAGATATTCATACAACTCCCAATTGCAAAAGCTTATGAAAATTGGCGTATCTTTTGCGATGACATTAAGCAGACATGAAGTATTTTAAGTCTGTCTGATACACTTACGTAAGGTATGAGCCATTCAATTTAAGTCAATGTAATTTGAAAGTCTTTGTAAACATCACTAACAGCTGTTTGTACAACTGCATTCAAGTCATTTCTCGATCTCGTGAGGATTGATTCATGCTTTGCATTTACTGCAATCTTACGATAGTCCTCAGTAAAGCCAAGCATTATTTTTTAAAGTATAGAAACATTAAAATAACCTCGATTATTTACTAATTTGTTTGTTTCGGCAACATCTAGCCATGCTGCGTTTTCCAGCATTGAACTTTTACCTGGGTAGTGTGATATCCAACCTTTTATTAAAGTTGTTATACCAACATTTTTTCACTTATCTATTTCAATGGCGTTTTGTTCATAGCAAATTTCTTCAAACAAACAAAAAATAGCATTATTAACTAACAAAGTTTCGGTGATTGCAGTATTATTGTTAAATGTAATACGTCCGAAATATGTACAGTGCTTTGTGAAGGTACGAGACATAAATCTTGATGTTAAATTGAGATGCGTATCTCATTACTATTGTTGAATGCTGATGAAATGTAAGGCTGATGTGCATGAATTTTGTAGTGCGCAATTGATTTACCAAATGTGATACCTGACTGAGTGCTTGGAATTTCTTCCATTTTCAAAACAACAAGAAAATATCCCAATAAATTTTAGCCAACGATTACTTTACCTGGTCAACAATCTGATCTTGAAGATGATCTATTGTCTTGACTGCAACGGGTAAGTAAATTATTATTTGTTTTAAAACTTCAATAATTTTAAACCCAGGAGACCCTGCAGCGAATAATGTATTAATCGTATGAACTTTACGTTCATTTATATATGCTCCAGTAGTAATGTTACATTCAACTCAAAGTGCATTTACTTTAAGAACTGCTACAGGTTTATCGGACTCATGAGTTTTATTTGGTGTGCGTATGCGTTTTATAAAACCCAAAACTAATCCAAACGAGTCTTCTGGCCGAAAATCAATTGGATGTCTATGCAGAATCATTCTACAAAGCATGTTATTATTCGGATCTATACTTATTAAAATATCTTTAGGTGTTAATATAAGGATGAGAAAATGATCTTTATATTTAATTTTATAGCTGCCCATTGGTAAAGTAACCACCTCCTTACCCACGTAAAATTTATTATTACTCTCGTCAATATTAGGTATGGAATTAAATGTGAGTAATTCCACTAAATCAAGAACTTAATTTATTTATGGTGAGAGCTCCATCAGAGGAGAATATTGTGCTTCTGGAACGGATGATGAACTAGAATAAAACTTAAAGTCAATGCGTCTTCCATAACTGTTTATCAATAAATGATAAATTTTTTTCATATCCCTTGCTTATGTACGCTTATAGTTAAGCTTGTTATTTTAAAATCTTTTACAGAGATGAACACAGTTGTAAGTATTAAATTCTTGATATTGTTCGTAATTATACTTAACAATACCAACACTGAGGTATAACATCAAATCTAGCAGTAGTTGTAGATGACCAAAACTATCAAATAATGTTACGTCGTCACCTTTTTTTTGTATGCAACGCAATGAGTACCAAGACCATCTTTATCACCTAAATTAACAATAACTAATTCATTCTGATGTTGACCATTCGATGGCATATCATTTCTCATGACTACTCCTCGAAAATGTGGTATCTTTAGCACTTTTGCATCTTCAGTAAAATCTTTATTTGTAAGAGCTCGACTGGGGTGTTTTACTTTGAACTTTTTTTTTTTTTTTTTAATCCCCTTCCTGCTTTTAAGTATAGACCCAAACGTTTTGATAGCGGTTTTAGAAAGAGGCCTTTACCAAGTGAAATAGCTTCCATTTTTCGTTGTGTCTCACACTTTGTTCAAGCTGCTTCTTGGCTTCGTTTGCTTGTTTTATTGCTTTATATATACCACTCGCACCATTAACAATAGCCCCTACAGCGCTTAGACCTGCAAATGTGGGTACGACATGTGGTAAAAAACCACCAATCTTTTGAGGTATGTATAATATGCAAGGTATTCTAATATTTTTCTTACCACCAGCTTTTTTCAAAGCTTTTCAAGCTCCCTTTAAGGCAGAACTTTCAACTTTGCAAGCGCATTTATGATACCACGACCTTTTTGTTAATGAATGATTATCATTTCTCGAGTGTACAATGTTAAATGAGCTCATAAATATCAATAGCATGCTATTTATAGTTTTATG
Organism: Copidosoma floridanum; assembly: GCF_036245765.1. NCBI lineage: Eukaryota > Metazoa > Arthropoda > Insecta > Hymenoptera > Encyrtidae > Copidosoma > Copidosoma floridanum. The sequence goes on along the minus strand of NW_028321898.1, from coordinate 1,328,753 downwards.
TTTAAAACAAGTTAGCAGTTAACATGAGCTTTGTGGAACGAAATATTAAACTTCCCGTCATAAATTTTAATTGTATCGTGAAACAAGATAAGAAAATAAACCGCCATGGTAATTTGCTACCCGATACCATAAGAGCTGTTTTTTGCGGTCCATTAAACTGTGGAAAAACTAATAGCTTACTATCTCTTACGACTGATATCAATGCATCGAGATTTAAGAATGTTTATTTGTACTCAAAATCGTTAAATCAACTCGAGTTCACGTTTTTAAAAGAACTATTAGATCCTTTAAATGGCATTACATATTTTTCATTAAGCAAGCATAAATCAGTCATATCTCCAGATAAGGTGCTACCCAACTCCGTAATGATATTCGATGACAATGCCTGTGAAAAACAAGATAATGTGAAAGCCTTTTTCTGCCTGGGGCGTCAAAAAAACGTTGACTACTTTTATCTTTGTCAATCTTACGCTCAAGTTCCAAAGCACTTAGTCAGAGATAATTTAAACCTCATGGTGATTCACCCATTTATTTCCACAATAATCAACTTCAAATAAAACATCTAAGATATCCAATAATTGATAAGTTAATGGAGTTACTTATTAAAAAGCATCCTGATTAAGCCTACATGACACCAGATTATTAAGCTCAATACAAACAAATCTTGGAAACTTTGAGTGCACATAAAAAAAAATTTGATAAAAATGTGACAATTTGTCTATACAACAGTAAGAAATTCAATCATGTTATTGCCCCATTATTTAACCTTACACATTTAGACAAAGAAGGTGGGTTCATACCTTCTTTCCAAATTGCTAAACTAAACACACCAATGGACTACGTTTACTGGGACAACTCTAACGAACTAGTTAATCGACCAAGATTGCTAGTGACAGAGAGATCAGCAGGTAATTCTAGTCATACTAATGCAATAAATTTAATCATTGAGGAGCTTTGTAAGGTTAATGTAATATATTAAGCTTGCTTATCAAATATAACTTCAGTATTAAAATAAGCATTGATGTATTCGGATGTGGATCAACTAAATCTAGAGGTGGTAGTCGAGGTCCTCCTGGAATCGGATGTAAGCTCACCTCAGATGGTCAATCTGAATTAAAAAATAACAGATTGTGCAATGTTGCATCAGCTATTAAACCTAATGATGCTATACATTTCACTACCTTACAGAAAGAAAAGAGATTAATTTTGAATGAGCAAGAGAAAATAAGTCTTCTAGTCAACAATTTCAGTGATGTATTTTTAGAAACAATACTAAATTAAGAGCGTGAAAATAATACAATTTAGATGATTTTGACCAAGATATCTAATATAACTCCAGAAGACATTTAAGAGGGATGAAAGGAGTAGTGAAAGAGCTTTATAAACCTGCAAGACGCAACTACCTCTGCCGAAAGTTTGATGTTCAGGGTTTGGATGAAACATGGCAAGCTAATCTTGTGGAGATGATACCTTATGCTCGTGAAAATAATGGTTATAAGTATTTGCTGACAGTAATAGATGTATTTTCCAAGAATGCATGGGCAGTGCCCGTAAAGAATGAAACTGGTACAAATGTGACTGCCGCTATGAAATCTATATTAACGGATGAAAGAGTTCCAACTAATTTGCAAAAAGATCGTGGTAAAGAGTTTTACAACGTAGAAGTCTCATGCAAATCTACAAAATAAAGTCACTCTCTACGTACAGTAATCTTAAGGCGTCTATGTGTTAATGATTTAATCGTACACTCAAACATGTTATGGGAAAAAATTTAGTATAAGGGGTAATAACAAGTGGCTTAATATTTTACAACAATTGATAATTTCTTGCAATAAACAACAACACCAAAAAATTGGTGTGAAGCCAAAAGATGTTTAAGTAATTAATGAAAAAAATATTTTACAAAAACTTATATTTTCGAAAAAAGGAACAATATCAAAATTGAAAATCTGTGATCAAATACGAGTGAGTAATATTAAGCAAGTCTTTAAAAAAAGTTATACACCTAACTGGTCGACAGAAATTTTTACTGTAATCCGAGTAGCATCAACAAAGCTAGTCACTGACCAATTGAAAGATTATCAGCAGCAGCAAATCTCTGGGGGCTTCTACGAGCAGGAACTGCAGTGAACCACGTATCCTAATACTCATCTTGTTGAGAAAATTCGTCGTAATACGTCGACGAAAAAATTACATTTTCTTTAAATGGTTAGGTTTTGATGATACCCACATTAGTTGGACTTCAAAAGATCAATTGTAATTGTAGAAAATATGATGTACAAAAACTATGTGGTAAACGCGTGGAGACGAAATAAAAAAGTGTTCAAACTGCGAAGAAGTTGATTTATTAAATAAAATTTTTCTGAAGAAAAAAACAATACATAGTTGTTGTTTCGTCGAGGGACGGAATTGAGCGAATTCCTTTTCGTTCCAAATTCCAGAATCGCACGCACCCCATTTTCCCCTGGAGCCTTGCGCGTGCCCGCCTCCGTCGCTGATTGGCTCATGTCCCATCGGCACGGTGACGGGAGGGGCAGGACTTCAGGACTTGACAGTTGCTTTTCACTTGCACGCTATCTCTTGCTTGGCCTGCCGAATTGGAAGCATCTTCACGCTTAGTGTTTTTTTATCGCTCGCAGTCTGCACCGTCAGCAGGAGATTTCGCCACTGTCATCGAGCCCCAGGACTCAGGACATCGACATCGAGACGCTAAGTCTTTTTATCACAATTCATTTAGTTTGTTTTTCATCTTCATCTTTCGTTCATTAACTCGACCTCTCATTCTCCCATGACTTGCTTCTTCATCACATCTCATTAAGCACACGTCGTGCTAGGTCTGTGCCTCTTCAGCCTCCATTCTCACTTAATCATCGTTCATCCATCGATCTCTTGCTCGTCCTCACCGTCATCACAACCTTTTCTCCTCTCGTTCGTGCTACTCTTCTGTTCTCTATCCAACCCTTCTCTACCCAAAATCACCTTTACAATCGCTCTCGGCTTATCCTTTTCACCCGTCTGCACGCGTACGCTTATCCCATCTTCATCATCTGCGCCCTGCTCAATACACATCTCGCTAATTATTTCACCTCACGTCAACGAACAGCTTATCCATACGTCACGTCACCCTACAACCTCTATCATCATCCGCTCAATATCTCTGTCTACATATATCCACCATCATTTTAGGTCAATTTCTATCCACGCATCCACATTCAATCACACCATTACCTGCACCAATCATACGTCTATTACACCAATCACACGTCTATTACGCCATACTCAGTGCATACCGTCTTCCCGCTGTCATCACGCCACGTCTCATCCGTTCAATCCCGTTTCTCATTCCGGAATCAGAGTCCTCACCCGAATACGCCACTCACATAACATCACTACTGAGCTGCTCGCTTTCACCAGCCTTGCGCTGACTGGTGCGACCGTGCAGGGCCCGCTGGTTCGCAGAGGAGATCACTCCTCCCTCATTCGCCTTGAACTCACACACACTGGGAGTCATTACCACCAGGTCCTTCCGCACATCCTCACACATACACATACCAACACAACATAGGTTTATTATTGGTCCCATTGTTAATGGTATAATTAGTTTAACTGTTTTTCTTCAATTGTATTAATTCTGATTCGTTTTTTAATAAATCTGGGTTTTTTATGCCATAAGCTTTTTCCCATTAATTAGTTGTTCTTAATTGTGTTAACCTTCCTCTCCTTTTAATTCTATTTATTTTTTAATCACTATTTGTTTTTTTTGTATTATTTTTTTAAATTTAACTTAAACCAACCCTTTTTACAGTACAAGCCCCCCCCCCTATATCTATATCTCACTCCTTTGAATTTGAACCAGGCAATCTATGTGGGATCGGCTGTGTTCACACGCAACAGTTGTTTTGCTTATTTCCACGAAAATTATTTAAACTATTTACACTTGAAAATTAAATATGATAACCGTTTTAAGTTATAAAAAGCTCCATTCTCTGTATGGAGTCTGATAAGTTATTATACATTGCTTCATTATCAATGATATTCTTTGACACTGCACTAAGTAAAAATATTTAAAACTCATCATTGAGTTCCACAACTGCCTTCGTTCCATATTTAGTGTTCACTTTCTTTAATTTCGTGACCATATAACTATATTTTACTATCATCTCAGTGATTTTGTTGCATAAAAGGAAGCTTCTAGAAGCAACTTTATTGAAAACTGCCAGATCAGAAATCTATAACAAAAAAAACACAATTTTCAATTAGTTATACTATTCATGAAAAACTAACAAATTAGGTAAAAAATGGTTATAAAAGAAACAAATTAACATTTGCCTCAAAATTGTGTTTTGCCTTTTTTCTCAATGAAAGTTCCTCAAAAATTTCAGCTCCCACACTTGTTCTCTCGTGAGGTTATTGTTAGTCTATATCTCTTGCTTCTTATACCAAACGGTTGATGACTTGATGCTGCTGGCTGGTAACTCCAATCAAACTGTCCTGTGATTGTTAGTGTGGTTTCTTATAAGGGGTTTCTACTACCACGTGAGGTGGCTTTACTACTATAATCCCATCCTTACTCGTTTCTTTTTGACAAGTTACTTCTTGCCCGTGGCCGTCACTCTTTTGCTAGTCACTGTTAAGTTCTTTATTTATTTCATCATTTTCGCAAGACGATGAGTCAGTCATAGGAGTGAGCTGACGTTTCTTGCTATCATAAAAACCAAAAGTTATCATATTTCGCTCTTTAATTTTTCTCTGATGACTGGATTTAATATTCCTTTTCTGGCTCATTGTATTGAATTTTATCATATGTACACTTATCTTGCAGTTGCTCTGAATGCGAAGGTTCCTCAAATTCATTTTGTGATGTCCCCACGCTGATTTCTTCTCGAATTCTCTCTTCTATACAAGCTGTTCCCCACCTGTCCTCGACACTACTTTTTTTTTCTTTATCTGTTGTAACTCTCAGTTCTCTCTTTATTACTTTATGGTCCCTCAGTGATATATTAGCATGGGTCTCACTTCTTGGGCTTCTTAAGTTTTCATCATCCTCCTTAGCTTTCTCTTCTTCTTCCACTCCATCTCGTTGTTGTTGATTTACTTTATAATGCCCCCAGGGTAATGTGTTAATAGTATTAGGGAAAGTGCATCGCTTATCATCATAAAAGCTATGAACAACTTGTTTTTGTTTTTCAGTATAAATCTTGTTCAGACAAGATCTGATATTTACTATCTCTCGATCTGTATTTATATTTTGATTGCGTAGGAAATTAACGTAATAATTAAAATTATAGGTGGCTTTAACAACACTGGTTTTGACACCCTTTGCTTTTTTTTATTGTATTTTGATTCTGAACAAGAATGCTGTATATTTTACTTCTATAACCTACCAATTGCGTAATAATATTACTATTACACTTTTCCTTCATAAGTTATACGATTTTTTTATTTTTGAGCGGCATTTTACACTTATTATCTTCAGGATAACTGGATGTATTGAAGTCCTGAACGTTAGTTTTCATTATTTCATAAATATTGTGGTTTTCAATTTCATGTATTAAACTGTCTGTATCGGTACATAAAAGTTTGCAATCATTTTTTTTTTATGAATCATGTAATGATAACGAAAGTGATATACAAGCGTTTTCGATAAGTCTAACACACTCAGCCCAATATATATGGGTTTTCTTATTATAACTTCCAAACGTTTTATTTAAATCGCTCCAAAATTCTGATAAATAATATCAGAGCTATGAAAGTTAAGTTGAGTAATATATGCGCCTGCACCGTAACGCCTATCTCAGTGGTCTATAAGCTTAACAGTGGTTTGCTTCCTTCTATTCTCTATTGTTTTTCCAGAAACAGCGTTATTGAATAGTGTAAAAAGCACTTTATCGAACTCATTTTTACCTTTTTTTATTACTATTAAGGTGTATATACTTTTTGAGCCATGTACTTTGCTAAAACTTTAAAGCCCGATGAATTCTCAAGACTCTTAATCCATGATTTCAGCTTGCTTGAGAGCTTCATAATAAAGAACATATTTATGCTTATTATATAAATTAGTCATAAATTTTTTCTGTTTTAAATTTGGAGCTGAAATGTGTTAAGAACAGAACGGTAAGTCTTTATAAGAATCATAAGACACTTCTTAATATTCCAAATCTAATTCTTAAATATATCCATAATTACTTTTATAACTAATTTTATCAAAATCTTGTAGATGTTTGTCAATTTTTTTAACCTACTCGAATCCACCACTAGAAAGTCGTTGAGTCATAGACCAACCATATAAAATGTTTACGTCGAAATAGATAATAAGATTTTCAGCATCATTTTTTCTGTAATCATTCATATAGTGGTTGTTTTCTTCGGCATATCTGTTGCAGCACTAATTTATTCCTCCCCCTTTACCTTTTTCAATTAATATGAACATGACAAAATCAGTAATAAGTTCTAGTGATATCTCTGAAAAAAAGTTATGAATTTTATTTTTTAATGTTCCAGTGAAACTCTTTATATGTATATATACATACTCGTAGGGGCTTCGCCCCCCGCACACTCCACGCGCCAACCCCCTACTGTTCTAACTTGAAAGGAGAGTATTTATATTCTATCTGTTACTGGAAAGAGGTTGATATCCAGAATTTCGTAAGGAAAAAAAGTTTTTGATCTACGTCGTTAAGCATTAGTTATATATTAATGAGCACACGGTGGCTCAGTCAGGTAGGTCATGGATTGGCACGCGGAAGACCGTGATTCGACTCCTGGCTAGGGCGATTTTACGGGCTAGTACCTCTGTGATTTTTCACATGTGATTTTTCACCATGCAATGCTCCTCGAGGAGGGTTTTAGGCGACCTTCTTGCAGCAAAAATTGCCTAATTTCCCCCTACCCCCTCCCAGTAATGGGAAGCCTCTCATTCCTCATCCCTTCCTTCTCCCAAGTGCTAAGTGCCTATAGTAGTGCCCTTATTAAAAAAGCCGGACGTAGAGCACTATAATATAGAAAAAAAGAAAAGTTATATATTAATCAGTAAATTTCCACACCACCCAGAAGGTACTATTGTGGTACGTTGAGTTTTTTTTTAAACTTTCCGTTATGTTTTGAGAAAAAAGGTATACATTATTTTTTTCGTGACTAAGTTTAAATTAATAAAAAGTTTTAATCACTTAAATCACATATAAATTATTTAAATTTTACATGACATATACTTCTTACGATTTTTGTTAGTATGATGCATTCTATATTTAATCAATTGATATAAGTGGTTAGAAAGAATTTTTAATTTTGAGATTCAACGACAAATCTGGAAATTATTTTTATACTGGGTTCGACACTGTAAATTGGGAGAATCGCTTGTACTTGGTACTATTAAAATTTAATTTAAAATCTAACTAAATATTTTTAAAAATTTTTTTAAATAAACAATATAAAATTTAGCGTAAAAAAAACGAAAATTGTTAAATCAGAACTTTTTGTTATTTTCTTTGCAGTGACGAAATTTTCCACATGAGAGCTCGTTCTTTAGTAATTAATAATGTTGTGAATAAATGGCGAAATTATCATAAATTCACAGTAGGAAACAATTATTATTAAAATGTAAAAAGTAGTGATAAATATTTTAACATAATTTCTAAAAATAAGACTTATGGTACGAGTATTGAAACTAGTAGCTTCTCAGATTTATTTAATGTTCACGTTGTAGTTAATTTCTCAAGCAACGATATTCAAACATATGGAAATTCAAATAGTAATCTTACACTAAAAATTAAGCTTAGGGAAAAATTATAATAAAAAATATTGCAATTCTTTGATTAAACATTGTATCGCCAGAAGATCATGTGAGATTTTTCTTTAAATTTGTATTAAATAAAGTTACTAGTTCGACATCGTTCAAAGACATTAGAACATATGAAGGAATAACTTATGAAACTTTGAAAGATACTTCAATTGCAATGGGTTTTATAGACAATGATGAAAAAATCGATAATATTTTTAAAAAAGCAATTGCTGTTATGTTTTCATATAAATTAAGACAATTGTTTTTGGTTTGTCAATGGCATGGACTGGCATAGCATCAATTTTTCTTCCCAAGGGGATGACCAGTCATAGAACTTTTAGACTTCCTTTAGATCCTAATAATATAGAGAATGCATTTTTCGAATTCGAGTCAAATAAAAAAAAAAACTAAGAGAAGTTGAGTTAATTATTTGGGATAAGGCTTTGATAATTCCAAAAAAGAGCATTGGAAATAAAAGACAAAACGTTAAGAAATTTATGCTATGTTGAAAAATATTTTGAAAGTAAATAAATTATTTTAGAAGGTAATTTTCGTCAGGTTCTCCCAGTGATAAAAACGGTGATGGAAAAATTAAACTTGAACAAACTATCAAATCTTCATTTTTATGGAACTCATTCTAAATTCTAAAATAAGAAATCAATATTCGTTCTAACAATAAAGGATTTTCAAAATTATTATTTAAAATTGGGGAAGGGGAAATAAAAACTTTTAACATTACTGAAAATTGGATCTCAAGTGATGAATGTTCTCAAATCTTTTCTTATATAAGAAATTATTCGATGAATAGTGTTATACCTATATCGCATAACGTGAAAACCTCTTATTTTAATTATAAAATTCTTAAAAATTAACTGAAGAAATTAAAATTTACTATAGTATAGACAACGCAACTTATAAAGAGGTTGATAAATCAGACGATGTCATTTATTTAAATTTTTTGGTGAAAATGTAAAACAATATTTGTGGAGGATTACAACCTCATGAACTAAATCTAGAAACTGGTACAATAGTAATGTTACTCAGAAATTTAAGTTCATCAGATGGACTTTTAACTTGGACATGTTTACAAATCACAAAATTATTTGAGTATAATATAGAAGGAGAAATCATAACTGGAGAAAAAATTAAGAATAGAATCTTTATTCCAAGAATAATTTTAGACACAGGAAACTCCTTAACATAAACACTTATGTTGTATCGTAAGCAACTCCTAATCGTTGTGGCATTTGCTATGACAATTAACAAATTCCTGGGTCTAAGTTCGATAATGTGAGTTTCTATTTGAAAAGACTCTTATTTTCTCATGATCAGTTTTATGTGGCTTTGCCAAGATGCAACAATAAAAATAATTTATTTATTTTAGTAGGAAGTAAAAAAAATACAGAAATAGAAAATATTGTTCAGAAAGAGATTTTTACATATTATTGACTAGACTTGATAATTTTTATTGATAAATCAGCTATATTTATGGTGAAAGCCACTTATTCATGTTTCATCACGTAACAAGTATACATGACATAATGTATGACAAATGGTGTGGGGGGCCTGTGGGGGGTCTGTGGAGGGATAGGCCAAATTTGTGGGGGGGGTGCTGTGGGGCTGATGTGGAGGGGCTGTGGGGGGATGTGGGAGTCTAATGAAAAAGTTAGAAAGTTTCAAATTAGCGATGAAAAGGGTCAAATTTCAGGTTATTTGTGAGGGGCTGTGGGGGGTCCATGTGGGGGTTATGTGGGGGGGGCTGTGGGGGGATATGTGGAACGCATCACACCAATAACTATGTAATATATATGTAAACTTGTTTTATTATACTATAGTGCTTAATGTCTGGCTTCTATAAAGGGCACTTCTGAGTTCACTTACGACTTGGGAGGAGGAAGGGAAGAGGGATCGGAGGCATTCTATTACTGGGAGGGGGGTAGGGGGAGATAAGGAAATTATGCTGCGAGAAGGTCACCTAAGACCTCCCTAAGGAGCATTGCGTTGTGAAAAAGTATCTGCAGAATCTCGTAGAAGTACTTGTCTGAAAAGTTGGGGTGGCCAGGAATTGAACCACGGTCTCCCGCGTGCCGATCCACGACCTAGCCAACTCAGCCACCACGCCCTCGTATTTATACGTATACCTTCATGCCTACACAAAATTTTTCCTTAACTCTCCATGCTTATCGGGTCCCACGCTGGGGACCACCCTGTCCCATAGGGGGGCTGAACGGTCTTTTCATAAAGGTGTAGTAATTTTTTTTTTATAATGTTAGTTCTTTGCTCCTTTTACTTAAATGTAATTTAATTCTATTGCTTATACCTCGCACTTCAAAAATCACCCTTTATAATTAGTATTGCACTGAAATAGAAAACATGAGAGCTTGGTAAATCTATAGTGCACATACCACCTACTTTTTCCTTATAAACGTACAATTTACAGAATAATTTTTTGTAGAATTTTTAGTATGTCTCCAAATTTAAAGAATACAGCTATTTATTAACGATAATAAATAAATAATAATGCAATGGCTGACTAGAACTTTGATTATTTAAAAAAATAAATACTTTAAAAACTCTTTCATTATCCTCATTAAATCTAACAACTTTTAAAGTACGATATACTTTTCCATTTTTGCTAGTTAACGGAGTTGCCTACTATTATAAAATTATAACAGAATCTTATGAAAAAAAAGAACATTGATATGTAACCTTTTCTAAAACTCATATTTTCTTAGAATATGTTATAATATCATATATTAAGAATAAGACGATGAAAAATGTTTTTAACATGGGCTCTTAGAAGATGACTTCCGAATCAACACTAAAAACTATAATAGAAATAATACATGTCAATAAAACTATTCTAGGAGTAGTTATGCAAAGTTTTAACCCGTGTTTTAAAACTTTTTACACATTTAAACGTTAAAAGACTGAAAATCTCCTTAAAAATCACTCATTAGGTAAGTATTCTGCTATGCTTGTCTATTTTATTCAAGGTATCGGTAATGTAGTTACCTACCAAAAACAAATTAACTACGCAACGTTATTGAGGACGTTACCCTGTGTAGACAAGTATCGTGCAGTTCTATCTACATGACACTTTTTTTTTTTTTTTTTTTTTTTTTTTTTGATTTGTTATTCCACCTATTTTCCATATGACATTACACATAGCATTAACAATGTAAGATCCCTTATGTAATGTTATATGTAAGACTACGTAGAATGCCGTATTACTTTTTCAAAATTTTTACACATGAAATTTTGTCATTCATTTTTCAGGTGGGTAGCCTCGTTAGAATTTCCAGTTGCGAATGCATGTGAAAGTGATGCTTCCATACAGCTAAAAAACTCAAAAATTTATAATAGAAGACAGCAAAGGTATGCACAATGAATTTTTATAGTATAATATAACAAATGAGCATTAAGAAATATCGACTTTTTAAAAATAAAATAACGCTTCGTACCTAAAAAATTATATAATTTAAAAAAAAAGTTTCTTTAGCGAAACCTTATCAAAATTTCACTTTTTTGTTGGGTCCCACGACCCATTGTCTTCTTTTTTGTTTGTGGCATAGGCCACTTCCTTACTGCAAAGTGCCAGAGTGCTGTCAACAGCCAAAATACCTAGCTGCACGTTTGACGGCTCTGCTTTTAGAGTAGTGTCAGTAACCAACAATAGTTTTTGATTGGTGCAGGCAAATAATACCAGACTCAATAACTATAATTAGACGCCTCGTACGAAAATTAGCCCAGCTCAGATTTTTCAATGTTATTTTAAATAGGAAAATCTAAACTGGGCTGGTTTTCGTCTGAAGCGTCGAATGGCACGTGGCTTCGGTTTTACTTGGACACCACTTACTTGATGCTGTTTAACTATAAAACAAGGCTAGCAATCTATTTTTAAACTTAAATTTTATTCATTGCTATTGATATTAACATTTTCCTTAAAAAAATCATGCAAAATCAATCTAGTTATCTTATTAAGAATCAGTATGCAAAAATTTATTAAAACTAGTTAAGTAGTACTCGTTGTTAGCAACGATAACGTTTTTTAGGACTTTCGTTTATACGATAATGTGAGAAAACTTAAGCTTATAGTACTACCACCTCTTCCTAGGTAATCCCTAATATATACTGGCCAATGTATTAACTAATATAACAATAACTTATTTCACAAAAGCCCGTAATCAAGTAATCTGAGGCACTTGCTCGCTACTTAATGAATTAAAAATACCAAATTCAATGACTCAAGCACCATCATCAAATAACATGCTGCTCTTTTTGGCTACTTTCTTAAAAGATGAATCAATAATTAATAACATATCACGTATCATTAGGTAAGCTAGGAAGCTGACTAGCCTTTTTTAACTAATAAACTATTGTGTAGTAACACAAATGCCTATCACCAGGTAACCCAGGGTGCTGACTGTTCAATTTATTAACTAATATAATATTGATAAATAACACAAGCCTTTATAAGCAGGTGATCCAGAGCACGTTGGCCACCTCAAAAATAAATAAATCTATCAAAATAACCCTAAAGCCTATCATCAGATTATTTAGGATACTAATACGCTACCTAAAAAATTGATAAAATAAGAATAATAACACCAGTGGGTAAAGCAATGTGTGCACCAGAGATTTTTGCAATATTCAAAGATAGAATCAAAAAAACTACCTATTATTAAGAAGCCACCTGTCTTTCACTTGCCTTAGCTTGTTATGTGTGCTTCTGGATTTTAACCTGGGCATCTTTGTAGGTAAGTTTTTTTCTTGTTTGTACTTGTTGTCCTAAAATATGAAAAAAAAAATTTTTTTTTTAATACATACCAGTTTAAAAATAGTAAGTATCTAAGGCCTTGATATATTTCAATTTGTACTTGTATTTTCGTGACTGTGGCATTCTTTGTTTTAACTCTGCTCTTGTTTGACATTTAGCAGGCATAACTGAAGCTTTGTCAGATTGCTCTATAAAGATTTTAAATTCATATGTTCGTATATAGAAATGTAGTAGAAGAGTAGTAAATAAGCTTTAGGGGTCTAGCACAGAAAGGCTAAGACGCACTAAGAAGTGCACAGCGATATTTTCCAATCATTTGGCTGACCCTGCTGCCCATTTCAGGTTTATTAGCCACCAGGCAGGAATTAACAACCTCTTTGGTGGTACAAAGGAAATCTGGAAATTATCATCCATAACTAAACCAAATCTACCTTAGCTTAGACTAGGAAGAATTCATACGCCCACTGGTCATACTGGTTACATTCCCAAGGAAAACCAAAGTTAAACTTATATCAGGTGTCTATGAGTGATGTTATCAGAATCCGGGAAAGACACTTTAGTCACAAGTTATCAGCTGCCCCAGCTCTTAGCTGGTCATTCCAGATCCAACTGTTTGGAGACAGCTTCAGCAATGCTAGTGTCCATGGGGACCGACAAAGAAGTGCGTCTGCCAGTTCCCGCCTAGAACTGCATAGAATGGCTAATATATGGGCAGGGGTACTAATCTCTGATGGCTGAGCCCATGAGACCACTTTTACCCTGCTTTGATAAACATTACCTTCAACATGGCCCTTAACCTGCCAGGTTTTACGGCCCAGCCACGATTTTTGGTTTTCAACCAAGTTTACCGAACTAAGTAGCTCCATCCAATAGTGGTGTATTCACGGTGACACATACTTTATGTCAGCATTAATTGTTTTTTCAGCTTTCAAAATTGGCCAATGTTCTATTAGACAAGGCTTTTTTGTTTCCATTTCCTTGTGGAGACGGTTTTGTGAAAGCGCGAAAGCTTGTCTAAATATTAGCGTTATTGAGGCAGCGCTTGCCTTTATTGCAGCAATATTTTACAGCTGGATCCCAAATTTGGCCCTTTTTCTACCAGACGTGTCCCATTCTATGTTCAATTTCTTACTCAAGACTTGTAACCAGATCAGTCAAACTCAGACGAAAGAGGCCTTTCTGACAGTCAAATTTTTTAATTCATGACCTTAATGAAGTAAACTGACTGACCACGGTGTACTTCTGGCTACTCATACCCTTACCTGACAATCTTGTATGGCAAGACGTGGAACCGAGTGAAGCTCGGCTCTAATCGCAATGGGGCCGTAGCCTTTTCTCGTCGTTAGAAAAATTCTCCACTCTGAGTGTCTTAAAATAGCAACGCCACTCTCATCGGGGAAAATGCGAGAGTCAGACAATTGCTCAAAGGGCTTTTCACAGTCACGGATTCTAATCACTACCCGTGACTGCTCTTTTAACTCGTCTGTGGACATGGCACCAAGAGTCGCGCGAAGATTAAGATGTCGGACCATACAGGACAACACCCCACTGCCCTCAAACACACCATACTTCATGCAAGAAGAACTTTTTCCTTGCCCTCCCAAAGCTCTTTAATAAAGGCTATGGCCAAATGCTAAATATCGCAGGGGTTCTGGCACAGTGGGTCAGTAGTTATGGAGGATCCGGTGCTGCTCGCGTTATTAAAGTCTGTTTTACAGTCCGCAAGTTTAAAGGCTTTATCAATCATAGATCATACAATGGCTATTTTTTGGCATTAAGAGTTGTGTTGAAAAAAAATTTAGTATTCTACTGAAAACTGTAGGTTTTTTGTATAAATCTATTGTACTAATGGAATTTATGATATGAGTTATATAAGCATCTAGAAAAGGAATTGAATCATTGACTTTGTATCCGAATGTACACTGTATGTGAGTATTAAAAATGTTGAAAAGGTTTAGGACATGATTTATTTGATCAGTTTTTATTACTAATAAGCAATCATCAACATATCTTATATATAGCAAGATGGAATTATGGCAACGATTGAGTACTGAAATCTCCAAGGATGCCAGTATGACTTCTGCAAACCAAGGTGAACAACAACTTTCCATGTCAGTTCAACAGGATTGCATACATATAACCATTGAAAGAGGAATAATTAGAATCGATGAGAAAGTCAATGACATCTAAAAATTCAGATCTGTCTATACCTAAAAGGTTGATGAAATTCTCGATGTTTTGCAAAATACATCTTTTTATGAGGAGAAAAAAAAAGATTCGCATATAGTTATACAACGTCAGAGTAAAAAAGAGAATAATTATCTGGAATTACTAATTTCTAATTTTTTTTTCCAACTTCATAAGATTTTCTTATAGATCACTGAGATTTGTTTAAATATTTAATTAATTTGTTGAAAACCATTTATAAAGTTAATTAGTGGAAGAGCTTATTAAAGACACCATTAACTTAGCTAAAAAATCGTCCTTATATGCCTTAACTAGGCCATAAGCTTTAGCTAATTGGCTTTTATTAAGATTTAAATTATCCGGCTCTGGGATTTTTATTGTTTTGAAACCGACCTTATCATCCCATTTTTTGACAAGATTTCTTACCAAAGAAAACAGTTGGAAAAAGACTCTTTTGTTATCATTATTATTTATTTCTTTGTAATATGAAACATTAAACCAAATGGCATTGACTTCACACAAATAGTCCTCCTTACAAAAAACGACAGTAGTAACTCCTTTGTTTGCCTTAGTAAATAATAGTTCAGAGTGGTCTTTTAAGAAGTTTCTAATTAATTTGTTAAGGAAACTGATTCTAGCCTTTATTATCTGTTAATAAATGATGGAGGATACTTACTATGAATAAAAATAACTTTACAGGAATCTCACAGTCAAAATCTTTAAAATCTTTAAGAATGTTATTCAAAAGTGGATTCTTGGTGCCCAAATCAGTCTGGTTCTAACAGAAATGTGTTCGTTACCGTTCCTTATTTCTGACCTATGGTGACAACTCTCCGTAAGGCCATGTCCAAATACAACATACGGGTTATCTATATGGGTGCAGGAAGTTTAACTCATATTATCAAATTGGAAAAAAACTCAATAAGTAAGTTGGACATGAGTGGCATTGTCTATAAGATAGCATGTGGGGTCAGGATGTGTTATATTAGCCAAAAGTAAAAGATACCTTTATGTGTGCTAGTGAGAACACGAACGTAACATCAAAAACAGGGATAAAGAGCCACTCGCAAACTCTGGAGCTATAATGTGGGGAGGGGGCATCGCCTATGGCGTGGTAGTGGGGGATTGCCGCGCCACCACATTTACAGAAAATGTCTAGTTTTTGACATCAATTTTTCGTATCCTTCTGAAATGTCAAACGGATCAATGTTTTAGTAGGTTGTAGAGTAACCCTCTATGAGTATAGTGCCGTTTGAAAAATGACAATATGTTGAAAAACCAGCCACGTCTAACTTTTTTGTGAAGGGACCGTTTTTGGCTTCTTGCAGTGGTTTGCAGAAAGTTCACAACCCATCCTCTTAAAACTTAGTGTGCATGTTAAGGGGTACAAGATCAACCTTGTGTTTGATTTTCAAGTCTTAATATTTAAATGAACGTGAGTTATAGATTTTTTAAACACGGTCCCAAAGAGTACTTTTTGGTGAATTGCGAGAAAACGGCTGGGCTAATTTTACTTTTTTAGAGTTCTTTTTCTTTGTCCCGAAATTGCGCATCTTTTTTAACCACAACTCTTCTGTTGGACTCTTTAATTTTCTTTTAGACGCCAAAAACCATTTTTTATCACATTTACCATTTTTTTGGACCGTTAGCTGACAGAATTTGGAGTCTGAAACTATTTAGATTCGTTTAGAAACCGAATATCTACTACCATGATTTTTTCGCTCTAATAGCAATTTTTTTAAAAAAGCTAATTATATCTGACTGAAAACGATTAACAGTATACTTGATATTTAATACCATATAACAAAACCAGAGTTCTATATGTAGTGCATGCAGATTCTGAATGTCTTTTGGAACCCATACAAGGTGTACCTTGTGCCTGCACGTGCCATTCAACATCATTTACTACTCAGTATTGGAATTTTTACCATAAGTAGCTTTGAGCATTCCTTGTCTAGATATAGTAGTTATCGCCAGTTAAAGGGAGATGACAAACATCCTACAGCTTGATTGGTCAATCAGTTTTATGGGCTCGCTATGTATCTGCAAGAGATATATAACAATTAAGAGTCAATGTGAGAATTAATAGACAAAGAGAAGCATTTCCTTTACAAGGCTATTATGTGTCCATTTGTGTAAAATCATTCATGTAAGATAATGAAAAGGTTCAGGATCATTGCCTCTTTACAGGATTCTAAATACTACAAGTCTAATGTTAAATTACTTTTATGCAAGTAGTAAACAAGTTTTTTTTTATACATATTAACGACCTGCTCACAATGTACGCAATATTAAGGACAAGGACATAAGGATCATACCAATTATGTTTTATAATCTCAGTGAATATAAGACACATTTATTTATTAAAGAACTTGTTTTCAGTTACCCTGGTCGTGTGCAACTAATCCCTTAGACCAAGGAGAAATACATATCTTTGATAAAGTACATCGAAGACATTGAAAAAAACTTAAGCTTTATAGATTCTTTTAAGCTTATGCCATCTTTACTTGA
Source organism: Copidosoma floridanum (assembly GCF_036245765.1). Taxonomy (NCBI): domain Eukaryota; kingdom Metazoa; phylum Arthropoda; class Insecta; order Hymenoptera; family Encyrtidae; genus Copidosoma; species Copidosoma floridanum. The sequence goes on along the minus strand of NW_028321898.1, from coordinate 1,311,498 downwards.
TAAATTCTCCATCCATCTAGACAGTCACAAGATTATAGAGCATACTTCAATAGGAACGATAAGTATTTGTAAATGTATCAAATAAATTTGTTAAGAAGACAAGAGGTCCTACCCTACGACTATGCGTCCTTGTACAAAAAGTATTTTAAAGTGATTTTGCCATCGAAAGATGACTTTTACAGCAAATTGTTGGATTCACCTATTTCCAGCAAAGACTATGAGCATGTGCAGAGAGTACAGGATACTTTGAGCATTAAAAGCCAGTACTTTGATGTATATTTCAAGACAGATGTACTTATCTTGGCTAAAGTCTTTGATAATTTCAGAGATAACTGTTTGGATACTTATTAACTAGATCTAGCTTACTACTACACTACTCCAAGTTCGATATGGGATGTAATGCTAATACATACCAAGGTGATTATAAGGTTCTCTCTCTTTTCTGCCTCTCATTTTATGGTCAGATATTTTTTTTCTGATTTCTTCCGATTTATTGACTGACATATATATGTTTACGTTCCTTGACAAATATATGAGAGGTGGAATTGATCAGAGCTACAGCTATTACAATAATTGTATTAAATTAAACGATTATTACATAGAGGAAGGTAAAAATTTAAAGAAGAATGACGTATACCTAATTTACTTCAACGTGTCTAACTTTAACGGTTGGGCGATGACACAATCTCTACTTGATAGAGGTTTCAAGGGGCTCAAAAACATCGATACTTTACCACAAAAGTTTTACAACGTGACTTCATGACAAACACAAGAATTTGTCATTTCTAAGCATTTGACACCCCCTGATTCTAAAAAACCATGGCTCCGAGACGATATTGACTTGAACAGCGTAAATAAATGTACAAGTGTTGGAGTGAGCTTAAGAAGATACTCTCTAAACTCTATAATAACGCATCTATCAAAAGACTGTGGAGATTGAAAGAAAGCAATTTAAAATTGTTATCATGGACTACGAGGATGATCGTTATGGTGCTAAAGCTATAATTGTTCGTCCAAACTTTCATAATTGTGATATTATTACTGCGTTCATCGTGGTTTTTTCGATAATGAAAACTCAAGTTATTATAAAAATTATTATAAAAATTAAAAGTTATTATAAAAAAGCCTATATAGATGAGACTTAGTATTTTAGATGTGTTTAAAACACTGCTATATCGCTTTTATTACAACTTCATGTTCAAACAACTAAGGGCTGAAGAGTGTGAGCAGATGTATTCTGACGCTAGCAGTCTTACGTATGCAGTAAGAACTACAGACGTACATAAGTTAATAAAAAAGAATATTAAAAAGTTTAATACATCCAGCTATAATAAGATCAATTCATATGGAATGGCACAAAAAAACAAGAAAGTTGTGGGTTTCATAAAGCGTGAGCGTAGTAGAAAAATTATGCTCAAGTTTGTTGGACTATGGAGCAAGACATACAGTCACCTTCTATAAGACAGTAATGCTGTAAAAAAAGGCATAAAAGGCTTCGTTATTAGGACGACAATCTCTTTCAAGGACTACGTCAACTGTCGCCCGAAGGATGCAGTGCTTTTAAGAGAGCAAATACATCTGCTCTCGTCATCATAAGCTTTACACAGAGAAGCAGATAAAGATTGCTCTCAGTGCCCATGGTGACAAGCGTTGCCTTCTGCATGATACCACAGACATGTTGCCATGAGGGCACTATACCATAAAAGAGAAAAAGAAGGCAGTTTGACTATAATAAACTCATATGTAAAGGGATTTACTCGAATGGTATCTTAATGGCGTGCATCATTTATATATTCTTATGATGAACAACATATTCTCGTTTGCTCATCGGCAGTTGATAATTTGTTTTTTTTCTGCCTCTTTTACTGAAAGCAGCCAACTGGCTCATTTAAAAATTACCACTTTGAATAAAAATGGTCTTATGGTACTTATTTACATAAGTTTTTAACAAAGTTTATGCTTGCTTTAAGTTCTCAGCTCATGTTATCTAATTTTAATACATCGAATAGCCTTGGTCAAATTTCCCCTTTCAAAAGTTAATAGGCTTATTTTAAAGTATTTTATTAGTAAAAAAAAAAGTAATAGATTTCTACAGATCGTAGGCATACAACTTTACGTAATTTTTTTCGAAGGTTACATGTGAAATTGCAATTTTTAAAAATTAAATATTTAAAAAAGGGTCTACTTATATAAACTGCTATTTCAGTGGGTGTTTTTCATGCTTTTTAAAATACACGTTTAATGTTTTCATAATATCTTCCAAAAAAAATCTTTAGTTAAGTTATATGATTTACTTTTATCAGATCTTTTAAACTATAATCTATCTAAAGTAACTGTTATAAATGCAATACCATTTACAGTGTCCCTAGCTGATTCAACCAATCGTCTTTTTATAGGTAGATAGGGGTAAACGCACCATCTACCGTACACCCGTAAATTCACTTTATTTTGTTACCATGATTGTAAGACAATTTAATACTAAATATTGACTCAGTAAATTTTAAATTGTTATTTAGGATCTCAAGAGAGCACTGAAATTTTTTTGAGGTGTTAGAGCTTGTTAAAATGATTTTATAATAAAAATATGAAATAAAAGTCGTGTTTCTATTTCCGTACTGCCGTTCTCATTACCGGACCCCATCTACCGTACGCGTTCCTATTACCGGACCCCATTCACCGTTTGACGACAGATTTGACTATAACCTCACATTTTTGTTTACAACTGCATATCGATCTCAGTGCCTGCTACATAAATCACGATGAAAATGTCAAAAGCAGAGAAAGATGGAAAATCGAAAATTAAGGAAAAAACGTCATGTCAATTATGCAATTCAAAAAGATAGCAAACAGAAGAATCAAAAAAGAAAAACAATTACAGAGAGAGAAACAAAGATTAGAAAAAAAAAAAAAAAATTACGAAAGCAAGAAGAGAAGTTAAAAGCCATTGTAAAGAGAAAAAAGTCTGTTGAGGAAGATTTAATGGACGAGACAGAAGTTATTAATGTACAAAAGCAGATTGGAGAACTTCAAGAGAAACAATTAAAACTAAACCAAAAAAGAAACAAAGATCCATCATGAGTAATTTTTGTAATGCAAGTTATTCTTGAATAATTTTTGCCAAGTGATGTTTTATTTAGTATTAATAGATTTAATTGTCGTTAAGCTAAAACTAATCTCAGTTAAATTACTGCTTGTTTATATAAAATAACTTATTTGCATTTATTGAAAAAAAATTTATTCATTAATAAGATTTCTGTTTCATATCATGAGATATTATTGCTTTTAAATATTTTAATTAGACTGACAAAAATTAGTAAAAAAGCTTAAGACTATAATAGTAATCAACTTACGATGTTATAAATATTCAAGAATAACTTGCATTACAAAAATTACTCATGTGGATCTTTGTTTCTTTTTTGGTTTAGTTTTAATTGTTTCTCTTGAAGTTCTCCAATCTGCTTTTGTAAATTAATAACTTCTGTCTCGTCCATTAAATCTTCCTCAACAGACTTTTTTCTCTTTACAATGGCTTTTAACTTCTCTTCTTGCTTTCGTAATTTTTATTTTTTTTTTCTAATATTTGTTTCTCTCTCTGTAATTGTTTTTCTTTTCTGATTTTTCTGTCTGCTATCTTTTTGAATTGCATAATTGACTTGGCGTTTTTTCCTTAATTTTCAATTTTCCATCTTTCTTTGCTTTTGACATTTTCATCGTGATTTATGTAGCAGGCACTGAGATTGATATGCAGTTGTAAACAAAAATGTGAGGTTATAGTCAAATCTGTCGTCAAACGGTGAATGGGGTCCGGTAATAGGAACGCGTACGGTAGATGGGGTCCGGTAATGAGAACGGCAGTACGGAAATAGGAACACGACTTTTATTTCATATTTTTATTATAAAATCATTTCAACAAGCTCTTACACCTCAAAAAAATTTCAGTGCTCTCTTGAGATCTTAAATAACAATTTAAAATTTACTGAGTCAATATTTAGTATCAAATTGTCTTACAATCATGGTAACAAAATAAAGTGAATTTACGGGTGTACGGTAGATGGTGCGTTTACCCCTAACTTCTTGCATACATTTTTCAGCATCTTTTTGAAAGGTGTAGGTTTATTAAGTCATATATGCCATTAAAACCGATTGATGTTTCAATTGCGTATGCCCCATTCTAGACGCAACTTGTCCCTATCACAGCAGCTTTGCCATTTAGCATACTCCTATCTACAACTTTAAACAAATATATCTACTTTAAAAAAATGGACTACATTTAGATTGTTAAATTTACGGTCAGGCCATAATTTGTATAGCTGTCACAAAACAAGCTTTGATAATAGCAGTCATACATTCAAATTTATGCCACGATGCTAATAAACTAAAGTAGCTATTAAACAAATATACTATTAATAATATAACACTTGTTAACACTTAAGTTAATACATTTCACAATATAAATAAAGATTAAGCAAGATAACAAGTTATCCTCTCATAATACCGAGAGACTCTTCGAGAGCATGTGTGCGTGGAAACTGCCATATTCTGTCTCTCCTAAATGCATCACTGTACATACTACAAAGCACACAGACACATCATCTCGTACTCCTAGTGCTCATGCCACATAACAGATGTCACTACTTACGCATCTAATATAAATTTACTTATATTTAAACAGTAGCATTATTATAAAAATAAGAAGTCTGTTATCTGATGCCCAACTTAGTTCCTCAGCAGAAACATGCTTTTTTTTAGTTATTGTATGACTGTCACTGCTTCTTTTAACATTGAGTAAATATTATGCTTTCTTTGAAATTCTAGCAAATATTATAGTTTCTAACAGATTTTGATAAACTTCCTTTATGATAATGTCATTTTCTGCAAATATCAGCAGCAGTACAAGTAGTACTACAAATACTTCTTTCTTGGTAACAATCCATACAGCTTGATGTAGTTTATTGCATGCTTTCAATCTATTTTGTACAGTGTTATCTAATGCTATACTCTTATTACGTACATTATTTAAGAAATTCCAATGACTAATAATATTTGTAACTATTGTTGACAAAGACACGACTCATTTTTAGAGTCAAAATTTTGTATATACTGTCCTTATTTATATTTTGAATACACACATTTTTAGCATCTTGTCTACTTATATCACTACTATTAGAATTTTCCGTATTCCTAACAATCTTTTTTTTTTCCAGCTGTAAAAAAAAGTTGTTACTTTATTTTTACGCTATTTTCTGTACTAATTTTTAGTTGTGGACCATAAGAAATTAAAAAAACGATATTGTAAGCCTACTTCATATATTTTGGACCTTCTTGCTACTATATTTTATATTTATATAATAACGTACTTATGATTTATTTATAAATGTTTGGTAAATAAAAGCTATGAACTTCTAAGACTTGTTATTAACAGTCCTTGCACTTCTCCTCATATTATTATTATTATTATAGCAAAAAGTTTAAAATCGACAAAATCTAAAAAGAGACGAGATACTGAAGTCAGAAATTGAAGGATTGAAACATTTATTGGCTCAGTGCTCTGCCATTACTGTACTACATCAACTTTTGCTTTCTTAATGTCCAAGTATCTTTGAGATTGAAGAAAAGCAACCTAGTATAAACAGCTAAAAAAACGCTCAGCTTAATAGTTGTTCTGCTTCGTATTAGAAGTGACTTTGCAGTTTTAGATAATAATCTTCAGCAAAGCAGATTTTATAATGAATACCAGTGACTGTTTATTGAAATTTTTTTTTGAGTTACTGTTTTAATTTTTCTGTTAGTCAACCCTCAACCAATTTTCTTATTTCCTTACTATTAACCTTTCTTAACCCCCCTCATTATTTTTCTCCATTATTTTAGGGAAGTTGATATACTTAACCCACTACCACTACCTCACAATTTCCCTTTCTAACCTAATAATCTTAAAATTAAATACTTCTCAAAGCTTATTGTAAGGTCTCCTTATGTAATTCACTTATTAAAAGTAACCTTTAACCCTAACTGCTAGTGCCCCTGACTAAGCTTAATAATAAGCCCTCTGAATCCCTGCCATCTTTACCGCCTCCCTGTATCCTTATGTTAATAAGCTTGTTTCAGCTGGTAGTGTACCCAGGGAAAAAAGTCCTGGAAAATTAAAAATTATACGAATCTTTTTGTTATTATTAAAAGGAAGAGTACAAATAATCATGTAATAAACGAAGTCAAGTATTGGAAGTGATGTTCTTAACAGTTTTAAACATCATAACACCTTATTAACCCCTAAAATACGATTTTTTTTGTGATTTACGAGTAGAAAACGTAATACTATCTCCTGGATAAAAGTTACCTTAATTGCCGTCCAGAAAAATGTTTAAGCATTATCTGCATAAGAGTTTCTTCATGAGCCGAAGGTGAGATTGTCTGACATAGAAACACGTCACATGCTTTCACATTGGAAATCTTTACCATCGTATGCTTTAAGTACAGATAACATGGATCCTCACCTTTGCATGTGTAACTTTTCCAGAGTAACAGAGGTCAAAAAAATCTTACGGAACTAATAATTTAGATAAATTTCTAACACAGTCTGTTAAAGTTTCTATTAAGTCTAAATTACGATAATTAACCGACTATCAGCCAGTCAAGTCAGGAAATATGCTTACTTTTTGATTAATTCTTTTCTATCTCATTTAGCTTGACTTCTGAAAGTAAGCAATTAAGTATAAACTTCAACTGAATTCCAAACTTGAGTTGCATGAAGCACGTTTACATTCATGAGTACTTTTAAAATTACACGAATACTCAAGCACTAAAAAAATAGGTACAGAAAGACAAAGTGACAAGTGCTTCAAAATTTTTCATCTCATAAATAAAATCAACTATTGGAAGAAGGTGATCTCATACGACTAGTTTATTATTCATGCTTGCTAGTTTATATAAGCCCCTACCATTCAGAAATTGAATGCTTATTCTGCGCAGTTTCTTTTGCAGGGGCTAGGAAAATTTTTACAGTTTCTCAATAGTACATCGTAAGTTTTGAAAAGCAGACCGTGCACTTCTTAAGAAATTTTCACGCACTTGCGTCAGAAGTGCAAAAGAAATATGGAGGTTTTAGAATTCTAAAAAATGAAAAAAAGGCTTTTAGAATAATTAAACTCCCTGACCTTCTGCACACTAACCGAAGCTCTTACCCACTCTGCCATGAGTGGTTCTGATAGAGGAAAAACGATTACTTAAAGCTACAGTGTGGTTTATACCTTTTTTCTAATGTTAATTCTTATTTGCGGTTTATTGCTTAATTTGGTACTATTACAAATAACGTTAGTAAATAATTCACTCAATAAACTAATTTTTTTAGTTATGTGTCTTTCTTTTGAAAACTAAAAAAACAGTTTACTTAAGCAGAGCAACTCTACTATGAATGATTAAATATTAACTTACTTATTGTTAATTTGTTACTTTAACAATAAATTAATTGTTGTCATTACAATTTTCTTAATTTTTTTTTAAATTTGTAACAATTAAAAAAAGTTTTTTTTGAACTGTACAAGAACAATAGTTGATTTTAATTGCGTTCAGTTTCTCACAACATTTCCATTCGTCATTAAAAAAAATCTTTAAGTTAAGGACGTTTATCACATAGATAGTGGAAAAAAAGTTCAGAGAAGTGAGAGTAGTACAAATATATGCAGCATTACTAGCAATTATCTTTCTGATATGCATGTACTCACATACACGCTTTTACGCACACTTGACCCCTTATTTCTCATATTCATTGAAAAAAACAACTTGTTAATCTATTTAAAAATTTTAAAAGGGTTATCTTAAAGCTAATAATTATTCAAACAGATTCTTATAGATAATATGAATTCAATGTTCGTGATATTTCCGTTAGGTTATAGGTTAAATTGTGAAATTTGAAAATGAAATAATTAAAAAGTTTGTAGTAAAACAATGTGCTATTTTTTGTATGTATTATTTATGCTGTTTTAAGTCTATTTTTAACGTTTAAATGATATCTGTCAAAAAAACTTATGTTTAATAAATGTCATAAAGGGGAATTTACTGGCATATAAAACTATCCTTTTCAAAAAAAACAAGCTGCAGAATGGTTTTTCTTAACCTTTTAGATACAAATATATTTTGGGTTGTCAATACAGACTATAAAAACGTGTAAGGGAGGAATGCAGCGTACTTACGTGACAGATGTGAGAGTGGCGTTAAAGACGCAGGGCTGCCTACGTATTGGTTATATGGTATTGTGCCATAATTTATTGATTATAACCATTCAATAATTAAGCATTAAAATGTTAGTTGAAACTACACCCAATTAACGTAGGTACACGACGATATTTTAACGATAATTAAACTGCAATATCGTTACGTGAAAGGTATATTTATAATCATATTTATGTTGCCTGCCAAATGATTACATAATAAAATAAGCTCCTACTTGGGTATCTATAAGTACCCACTGTCCACTGGTTATTTGTCTGATTTTGTCAGCTATTTGTGTTAGGCTAAGAGTTTCTAAAATTAAGTCTAGTATAAATTTTCAACATGTACCACATCTGAACTCTGCGTATTCACTTACTAGTTTAATTTTAATGGAACATACATCTGTGTAATAGTTAAATAATGATGCATTGAAAGCTAAAGAACTTGAAGTCTTATATGTTACCATAAAAAAATTGTTTGAACCTTGTAAAATAATTTTTGCATCATAACTTTTTCTAACAAGTTAATTATGAAACAGTAAAACTCTTTTTTATGTGGAAACTGAATAATTTTGTAAGCATAATGTACGATATCATAGTTGCAATGTAATGTGTAGAAAAATACGATGTAAATGATGAGAAGGATCTGAAACATTAAATAATGAAAATTTGTGTAATAGCTGTTGATTAGAACATTTGAATGGATCACATGCAAGAGAAGCTTGGTTAACAAGAAAGCCTTTTATGTAAGTCAGGTAATATTAAAATGCGTAGAAAATTTACAAGAATAAAAAAGTGTTTCAAGTTATACCTTGTACTTTCCAATATTTCTCACACTGCACGTAAAAGTCACTTCACGACCGATAGCAGCTGTTTGATTCTCTACTGGAGAAATAAATTCTGGAGCTGGGGTGTGAATTGATAAGTCTGAAACAGTTTGACTGACATTAGACTATCAGTTAGTTATTATAAATGAAAACAGATGATGTGTTTCTTTAAACTCTTACAGATTTAATCTCTTTTTATGCATGATGGAATTATAAAATTAGTTATTTATTTAAACTGTAAGGAAAATATTGTTAATTTTTTAAAAGAAAAATTTACCGAAAAAATATTTTAGTTGCTAGAATAAACAAAGAGCTACTTATTTAGAAATGTGATGCTCAGTAATCGATAGTATACAAAAAAATTACGATTAAAGCTAATGTTTTACATTTTCTAATTTTGTTGTTCAACCAGTTTGCCATTTCAAGACAAAAATTAGTAAGTTACTGGTTTGATCAGGTTACTCTGCTACATATTCACATAATATTAAGATAGTATACAGTAAAACAAATGTTCTCTTGTGGACTTATAGATACAAATTCTTCTTATGCAGAAATAATACTAAAAATATGATACAGAAAAAAAAATTTATACATTAATGTCAGCAAATACATTTTTAAAGATCACAAATAAGTATCTGCATTGTGAAATATTTATTATGTAGATAGTGATATTCCACGTTCGTCCGTCCAGTCAAATAAACTTTTTGTTGCAAAAAATGATAATCAATGCTATTTAGTAAGACTAGAACTCATTTAAAATTCAAGCCTCCTAGAGGTCACGTCACTTACGTCAGTACTGGCTTGAAAAGTGAAGTTTGTGTTTAAGATATAAGCTTTTTCATTTAACAGACAAAAATAAGACATAATTTATAAATTTTTCTTATGTTAAATCATTTTAAAATATTATCAAAACTTTTTCAAATGGATAAGGCTTTTAATTAAAGGTTACAAAGAATATATGTTTATACATATATATACTAGTAGAGCTGACGCCCCCCTGCGCGCTCCGCGCACCAACCCCCCAACTTTTAAATCGGTTAAATACTTTCCTTTTAGAAATGAATCATATCGTGGAGCTTAGGAATAGCGGAAAGTGGCTAAGAATGGCTAAAGCTAATTAACTTGGTAAAAACAAAATGAAAATAAAGAAATTTTTTTTTTATCTTACAACCATTCTGACGAACTGTACATATAACGGCTCTGCATTGCTGTGTTACTATGCAGGTATCTGCTGTTGTCATTGGCATAGTAAAAAACCTCGTCAGATTTAATTGTGACATGTATCACTTACACAACGAGTGTTGTAGATTACACCTCAACACTACTCAACACTATTTTTCCGCTTGGTAACGGTCGTCAGCATGAAATTGTATTTTATTTAAATGGAGGTAAAGAAATTTTCTTCTTTTTCTCCTGTGGTTCTGGCTACTTCCGATGTATACAACCGTAGCCTTAAATTTGCAGTTAACAGGGTACTCTTATAATCATTATTGTAATGTAAATATTCTGATATCATCAAGCTGCGATTGATGTTAGACTTGAAAGGTAATGTTTATTCGAAATTTGAGCTTATCAGACGGATTATGTAACGGTACACGATTACAAATTACTAAATTGTTGAAGTATAACATAGAAGGCGAAATAGTTATGGGAGAAAAAATTGGTAATAAGGTTTTTATTCTTAAAATTACATTAAAAACTGGAAATACTTTAGAATTACTCTTTATTTTATGTAGAAAACGATTCCCATCAGTTGTTCAATTTGCTATGACTATAAACAAGTCTCAAGGTCAAAGTTTTGATAGTGTAGGATTATATTTGAAAAAACCTCTGTTTTCTCATGGTCAATTATACGTGGCTTTATCGAGATGCAAAAATAAAAATGGAATTTTCATTTAAATCGATAGAGAAAACATTTGAGATATTGAAAATATAGTTTGGAAAGAATTTCTTGATTATAAGTAATAATGTATCTAATAATAACAACATGATTTTGATATTCCTCTACGTATGAACAAAATTTATTACTTAAAAATACATCCCATAAATCTTTATTATGTTCTACCAATTGTACCAATTGTACCAATTTAAGTATTGATTTCAAACAGAATAGAAATAGACCTACGTCTTCGTGGTTTGATAGGGCTTTATAAGTTGACACATAAAATAAGTCCTCTTCATGCGAAACTTCCATGGTTTGTATAATTGATAAACTAAATGCAATTTAAATTTTTGTATGTATTGGCATTATTCATTTGTATATAAAATAATATAATGCATACACAGAAAATACACAATCTTTACTTGCCGATATTTACTAATCACTTATATCCACGATAAAAACTCTTCTACTTAGCACACACATTACATGACTGTCCTACGGGAATACTTCTTTCGTCTTACGTTTGATAAAACAAAAACTTTTGAGAGTTCTCAAAATCTATTTGGCACATATCCTAAAATTCTGCCACAAGTATGTATAATACAGACAGTTGACTAGAGTTCACAACAGTAAGCCCCGAACACGTAAATTATGAGACTTAATCGAATAAGTTTGTTCAGAAAACGTGGACCGGATAAAGCAAGAATGGTAATGCACTTTGCTTATGTTTAATACACTCACCTATTTTGACGCCCGGTGTAATACGCAAATAAGTGTACTTCCGTGTGAAGGCTTAGTAACTTAAGCTATAAGCCATGTAACTGTACCCTGTTTTATCTATCTCTGCATACAACAATAATTTTGAAAAAAGAACAAAAAAAAGTTTTTAGAACACGAAAAAAATTTCCAAATACCACATAAGAATATAGGTTAAATTTTTTTTCATATCATTAAGAAGTTATTTATCAATCCCAGCCACAACACTTACACTTCGGGAAACTTTCTGTAGAAATAATTTGTTTTTGAAATTATGCTGGATTTTGACAGAAAAGTTACTTTTTAGACGCAATTTTAATACCTTATTAAAAAAAAAATAATTAATGATTATGAAAGTATAATACCAGCTCTTTAAAACCTATTTTTTAACAGAAAAAAAAAAAAAAGAATTATATTGAAAAATTTTTGAAATAATAAAAAATTTGAAGGTTATGATCTTACTTTTGACATTTTTCCTTAATTTTCTGTTATTCCTTGTCATCATACCTATATGATTCAAAAATTTTCATGAAAATATACTTCTTCTAAGAAAGTTTACATAGTTTTAAAACGAAAAATATAAGTTTCTCCTTCTGTGCGTCACCTTTGTGGTGTGCCGCGCCATAATTGTTGTTTCCACAACAGTTATTGACATGAATAAATAAGTGGTTATTAGTAAAGTGAGTCATGTTGTCGTGTCTTGTCTTGAGTGATGCTGAGAGCAGTTGAGACAAAGTGGTGCCTCAGTGAACAATTAATACGTGATTGTGAATAAAATAACGTTAAGGGCTATCCAAATTGCGATCGTCGTACGGCACTACCTGTTGCTGCAATTGGTGCTGCTCAATACTGGTTGTACCCGGTCCTTGCTCAATACCCGTTAACTGAACGTTGCATATCATAACATAATTAAAAGTATTAGAAGTAAAGTTTAAATAATCATCCCACGTGTTAGTCGCAATTTTCGGCTAACATGTTACAGTGAAGACGCCAATTACGTTAGAACATTCGTGGTAGATAAAGAGGCAAGCTCTTTTTCTACTGTGCCTCTTATATATATATATATATATATATATATATATTCCTATATTATATAGTTAATTGTGTGGGGAATTTCACATGACCTCCCCCCCCACAGATCCCCCACATGAAACCCCACAGCCTTTTCACAAATAAGCTAAAATTCGATCGTTTTCATCGCTACTTTGACATTTTATAACTTTTTCCTTAGACCCCCCACAGCCCCCACAGAGGCCCCCCAAACCATTTTTCCTACATCATGTAATATATACTTGTTAAATGATAAAATATTAATGAGTGTCTTCCAATTTATTACCATAAATATAGCTGATTAATCTATAAAAATCATTAAGTAAAGTCAATCAATTATGTAAAAATCTCTTTCCAAACGATATTTTTTATTTCTGTACTTTTTTACCTTACTACTTGAATAAATAAATTATTTTTATCTTTGCATCTTAGTAAAGGCACATATAATTGACCATAAGAAAATAAGGGTTTTTTAAAATACAAACCTACATTATCGAATCTTTGACCTTGGGATTATTTTATTGTCATAGCAAATACCACAACGGTTGGAAATTGTTTACGATACAAAATAAAAAGTAATGTTGAGGAGTTTTCAGTGTCTAAAGTTATTCTTGGAATGAAGACTCTATTTTCAATTTTTTCTCTGGTTATTATTTCTCCTTCTATAGTATACTAAAATAGTTTTGTGATTCGTAAGCGCGTTCCATTACAGAGTCTATCTGATATACTTGAATTTCTCAGTCACATTACTATTGTACCAATTATTAGATTAAGTTCAGGAAGTGGTAATCCTTCACGAATATTGTTCAACATTTCCACCGGAAAATTTAAATAAATATTATCGTCCGATTTATCAACCCTTTTATCAGTTGTGTTATCTATACTATAGTAAATCTTAATTTCTTCAGTTAAATTTTTAAAAATGTTATTATTTAAATAAGAGCTGTACTCGTTATGCGATGTAAGTATAACTCTATTTATCGAACAATTGTAGATATTAGAAAATATTTGAGAACATTCATCATTTGAGATCAAATTATCAGTAACGTTAAAAATTTTTATTTTCCCTTCCTCAATTTTTAATAATAATTTTGAAAATCCTTTATCATTAGAACGAATATTGATTTCTAATTTTAAAATTTGGACTAAGTTCCATAAAAATGAGGATTTAATAGTTTTGTCAAGTATAATTTTTTCACTACCGTTTCTTATCACTGAGAGAATCTGACAAAAATCACCTCCTAAAAAAATTATATAACTTTTAAAATATTTTCCAGTATTACATAAATCTCTTAACGTTCTGTCTACAATTTTCAATGCTTTTTTTGGAATCATTAAAGCCTCATCCTAAATAATAAAATCAACTTCTTTCAATTTTTTCTTATCTGACTCGAATTCTAAAAATGCACTCTTTATATTACTAAGATCGAAAAGAAGTCTAAAAGTTCTATGAACAGTCATCCCCTTTCGAAGCAAAGTTGATTCCATGCCAGTCTATGCCATTAACATAATTTTTTTGTTTTAAGAAATAAAAAAATATATTAATGTTTTATAAAAATAAGTTTTTCCTGACCCTCCAGGACCATCTATAGATAAAATATTATTTTTTTGTTCGCAATAATATGAAATATATTTTTCTGGTCATTATTCAAACTTTAATACATCGAGTTAAACATTGCTTTACTGAAACGCATTTCATCATGTACATCTTCTTTTTTACCGTCAATTTTTTCTGGTCTAGGTAAATTAAAGCATCCACAGAATTAATCTTCTTATTCTAAAATTTGGTTAATATGTAAAAGAGCTAAATTATCTTTATTATTAGGCAAACCCTTCGTAAAAAATTTTTTGTATTCATTCCATATTCTATAACGTTGAACGTTTTCTGAAATTAAAAGCCATTCAAAAAATTGTCTTAATTGATATGGAAACATAACAACCATTGCTTCTTTAAAAATATCATCGATTTTTTTATCATTGTCTATAAAACCCGTTGCAATTGCAGTATCTTTGAAAGATCCATACCTGATGACTTCATGTGTTCTTATGCCTTTAAACGATGTCAAACCAGTTATTTTGTTTTATACAAGTTTAAAAAAAATCTTTTATGATCTTTCGAAGAAATAATGGGTAATTGACCAATTGCAATATTTTTTATTATATTCTTCCTTTAAGATTAATTTTTAGTTTAAGATTACTTTTTGAATTCCCATTTGTTTGAGTATCGTTGTTAGAGAAATTAACGATAACATAAATATTGGATAATTCTGAGAAGCTTTTAATTTGAATACTTGTTACATAAGTCCAATTTTTTGACATGATGTAAGTACATTTATCGCTACTTTTTACATTTTGGTGATAATTCTTTTCTACTATAAATTCATAACAATTTTGCTATTTATTCACAACATTATTAATTACTCAAGAACGTGCTCTCATGTGAAAATTTTCATCACTACACAGAAAATAAGAAAAAGTTCTGATTAAACAATTTCCATCCTCTTTTACGCTAACTTTCATATTGTTCTTTTAAAAAATTTTTAAAATACTGAGTTTGATTTTAAATTAAATTTTACTAGTACAAAGTAAAAACGATTTTTCCGATTAACAGTGTGGAATACTGTAAAGAAAATGTTTCCATATTTGTCATTGAATCTGAAAATGAGAAATCTTTTTATACCAACTATATTAATTTATAAAATATACAAGGCATAATAGTAACAAAAATAATATAAAGTTTATGTTAAATAGAATTTAAATAATAAATATGTGATAAAAGTAATTAAAATTTCTCGTTGTTAAGAATGTAATCAATTATTAAAAATGAATACCTTTTATCTCTAAGCATAACAAAAAGTTCTAAAAAAAAAGTCTCAACGTACCACATTCGTACCGTCTGGATGGTGTGAAAATTGACTAATTAATGTATAACTAATGGACTAAAAGAGACTTTTAATAAATGTTCTCCACAATTTTCTGAAACAATTTAGAGATAGACATCTAAAAGTAGAAATTTTGCTCTCTTTATTTCAAAAACTAAGACTACGAAAATGCATTTAAGCCAGTAAAACAGCAACTCACAATGCGTTTGGTTCTAAAACACACTTAAATATGAAATTAGGATTCAAAGGTGTAAAAAAACTATGAGTTAACAATGATAAAAGTTTTAGTTATAAATTCGGTGATGCCCTAACAGATACGCTTTGCAAGAATCCAACATTAGATTCTTGTTTCAATAAGTGTAATGAATGCCCAGGTACTAATGCCATCATCAATAAATTACAAATTATGTTTGAACAATGTGAAATCACATAAATATCATTTAGCCAGTGGTCAATGATCAATATTATTAAAACAAAAAGAAAATAATAGTGTTTTGTTGGGAAAAATTTCAACTTATAATAAAATTTTGCTTAGTCAGTAAAATGCAAAAACTATTTAACAAAGTTATGTCCCACTTATCTGCAATATGCTAGATACATTGTAGATTCATGCACAGCACACTGCAAATCATTTACGCCACTGTACGTCAAGTGTAGATATAAGCAAATTACGGTTTCGTTTTTTCTAATGCAAGTCCCTAACTTTTTATTGTCTCATTTATTGTGCGATTAACAAGAAATTGAAACTCGGTTTTTTTTCTATTTTTGTAAATAATTAAAAACTTTGTTTCTTGACAAGAAATAGAATTTTTGTAACAGAAGTTTATTCAAAAAAGTTTCTTAATATTTATGTAACAACTATATATAGAAACTTGAATTCCTCTTATAGCATTAAAAATAATTCAAGTAATTTGAATTTACTACGATTTTTCTGGTTGTAACTACAGTAAGCACAATAACTTATTGCAATAAAAAATATGTTGGACTTAAACAAAAACTAAAGAATCTTATTAACAAAAATTATAATAATTTAGAAAAAAGAAAGTTTTAAAATTATATAAACATAACAGTTTCGAATTATTAACAATAATTTATGATGTCATAAATAGTAAAACAAGATCAAAAAGTAATAGTTTGGGGAGTAAAATGTGTTAACAAAGGAAATAGATACAAATAAAAAAGATACACGAAAACCAAAATTTGTAGGAAGAAGCTATTTTGATAATGGTTTTTCGATAAAAGTAAAGAAATTATATATATTTATATGTATACTTAATTGACTGTAAAAAGGATTATCATCATTGCTTATACAAAATTCAAGTGTTATTCGACAAACTTGGATTATAAAGAGCTTTTTCTTTTTTCAGTCACAACACTGGTACTAAATGATGCAAAAGCGAGAAGATTATTATAGAATTAAAAAAAAGTCTTTAATTAACACTATTTAGTAATAGCTGCTTTAATTTTTCAAAATGCAGGCATAAAAAAGTTTAAAATATTCTTTTACATTTACAACAATTAACTTTTTGCCTTTTTCTTTTCCAAAACATTTCCGAAAAAGATTCGCTACGTTAATATTGCAGAATACTACTATTCAAATTTATAGTCAAAAACTTGGGTAAAATGGAAAACAGTAGAAAATAATTAAACAATTGGTTGACTTAATATAGTCTCCTTGGAACTTAGAGTGCTTTTTTTATGAATCATCTTGAATTACAAGAGTGAAGGAAATTCGTATGGAATTTAAAGAGCAGTTCACAAAAAAATTTTGTACAATTATAGATGCTAATGTTTTTTCAGATTTTGTGAAACACAACTTCTTATTTTATAATATTTTTGAAAAAGCATGTAACGTTTTGCTGCTGTGCTAATAAAAGAAATTTTTGCCTGTTTTTCATGTTCTTAAATATTTGGGACAGAATTTCTAGGAAACATTTAAATAATTGTTAATTAAATATCTAAAAAACAAAAAAGAAAATAATGCTTAACAACAGATAAACAAAATTTTTCAATTATATAAAACCCAAAAATTATTCAAAAGAATATTATGTGACTTAAGTAATAGAATGATTTATTTCGGTCATAAATTACTTGTTTTAGAAGAGAATTTCAGACATATCATTTCAGTTTCAGAAAATAGTCGTAAGAGCCTGATTATATGGCAAAACTTTAAAATAAGTATTAAATTAATATATATTTGGCTGTTGATTCCAATAAAAAAACTTAATATTTACCATTCGTCTATTTGACAAAATGTTTTTAAAATTATTATTAGATATTGGAGAAAAAAGAATTTAATCATTGCAAGTGCCAAATAAATTCAAAACAACAAATATTTGTTCTTATATTTTGGAAAAAGATATTAACTTTTCAAGAAGTAACGAAATACTTACTGATCATAAGAAATAGACTTTATTTTTAATAATAAAATTCTAAATTATATAAAAGGAGAAATGTAAACACACTACAACATAGATCACGTTTCTCTTTAGGTGATGATAAATCTGATAGTAATATTTATACCACTTTTTAAATTTAATTTCTAAACAATATTTGTAAAGGCCTAGTTATGCATTAGCCTAATAAAAAAATTAAAACAATTATGACAATACAAAATAATGCATTGCTGAGACACTGTATTTAAAAATTGTAAGAGAACGAAGAGTAGTTTTTTAAGAAGTGTAAGAAAAGCTGATGAAAGGGGTACAAAAAGTAAGTAAACTAAGAACGACATGAGAACCAAAATAATTTTACTTTGTTTGGAAAAGTGGCTAAGGAGTTGCTTAAGAAGAATCTTAAGAATTGTAGAGAGAGCTTATTCGGTTATCTAGTTATAAGATTATGTCACTATGAAAGGTGGCTTGGGGGGGCTACATAAAAACTTAACCTTACATAAGAACCTATAGAATTATACTCTATTAAGGGGGGTAGTTAAGGGTGGTGACAAAAGGCCAAGATAGGCTCTTCAATACTTAGTTCCAGTCCTGAGGTGGGTTGGAGGATGGAGAAGGGCTAAACAGATGTCAATTCTAATAACAATTAGGCAAAATTTGATGGAATTGCAACTCACTCAGAGGGGAGCGAAGGAGCCCGAGCCGCCATCAATGTTTAGTGACGACTTGCGTAAATAAATAAATTTCTTATTTTTATTCTGTTTCATATTATATTTATTCCCATAATGAAATCTTAAGACTTTTAAAAGAGTCATACTTAACGAAGGTCGTCGCCTACCAAAGCTAACTGTGTACTTTGTGGCTTTTGGAAGTGTCAAGCGACAACCCAAGCGAGCCGCTAAGCCTAAACACATAAAGTCAGCAAGTATGGGCCCCACAAAAGGTAAGATGAAGATATATTAATTAAAATTTCGTGCAAGGTGCATTTCTTTGCGCTGCGTTTAAGTTAGTAGCCCGTTGCCGCTCATCGAGTGCAGTACTTCATTAAACAGGTAGCTTGCCAAACATTTTTATTAAAAAGTGACCGACAGTTCTTTTTCTTCATCAATTTGTATGATTAACTTGTATCTGAATTAAAAAAAAATGAATCAATTAACAACAAACCGAATAAATTAAAAGCGATGAATATTTTTCAACTGATGAACCTGAAGTGGCTATTAATAAATAGAGAAACGTACCACCGGACGACGGATTGACAGCAACGAAGTATAATACAACTAAGAAAAATAAAACAAGGTATTTGATCTCTTATCATTCTAATACACACACATACATATAAATAAATCAAAAATCATATTACACTGAGGAAAGTAAACAACCGAATAGTTTGACATACTGCTGGTCCCGCGGCCGGTCAGGGAGCGTGAGACTCAAGTCCACAAACATTCAGCTTTTACTGGATAATAAACTTAAATAATTACAACTTATCATTTAACAGTCCAAGTTAGAAAAGGGGTGTACAAGTTCATATGAGTTATTTTACTGAAAATAGCATATTTTATCTCTTAGTGGATTATAAAGTTGTTCGTGGAGATATTGACCTGAAAACTTTTTTTACTTATTCAAGGCATATAAACTGCTAAGGGTTTACTAGAATTCATACTATAAAAGAGTTTTTCTTGAGTTTGAGATGCAAAAAAAAGCTTAATTTGGGTTACGGACTCCCATCCCATTTAACAATTTGCAGTTTTGACCACGCGTAGAATCAAACCACGGAGTTTTTAATTTTTTTATGGTATCAAATCTCAAAGGTATTATCATAAACTTAAGTTTCACACATTCAAGACCGCCAAAATGTTTGTGTCTAAGAGTTGGATGTGCTTTGTCCCTAATATTGTATACAATACTATTCTAGCTGATAAACTGACACTCAGTGAAGATACAATGCGTTTTGTGTCGTTACGGGGTAGCGTTACGGGCTCTTCAAAAAAAAGAAACGTTACGGACTCTCATAAGATCGTCAAAAAATCTAGATTATAACGCACTAAACCAAAAATTAGACTCTGCCGCAATATAATCATAAAAGAGATAAACTTCAACCCGCAACTCTACGAGCCTATAACCAAATGCTTCAAAAAAAAAATGACAGATTTTTTAGCGTTATTGGCTCTTAGCTTTTATTTTGGAGATACAGAATTTTTAAATTCGCAAGCTTGTAAGACTGGCTTATTGGAATAAAAAATTAAAGAAATGTCTTACAATATCCATGACTTTTGTAAAATACAAAGCGATTTAATGAACATGCCACCATTTAATAGCGTAAGTTTGTTAAAGTATTACTTGGTGAAGTGTTGAATTCACAAGACTTTGGTCCCACAACTTCAACAACATCCAACTCTTAGATACAAACGTTTTGGTGGTCTTGAATGTGTACAACTTAAGTTTGTGATGATACCTTTGAGATTTGATACCATAAAAAAATTAAAAACTCCGTGGTTTGATTCTACGCGTGGTCAAAACTGCAAATTGTTAAATGGGACGGGAGTCCGTAACCCCAATTAAGCCTTTTTTTGCATCTCAAACTCAAGAAAAACTCTTTTATAGTATGAATTCTAGTAAACCTTTAGCAGTTTATATGCCTTGAATTGTTGAAAAAAATTTTCAGGTCAATATCTCCTCGAACAACTTTATAATCCACTAGGAGATGAAATATGCTATTTTCAGTAAAATAACTCATATGAACTTGTACACCCCTTTTCTAACTTGGACTGTTAAATGATAAGTTGTAATTATTTAAGTTTATTATCCAGTAAAAGCTGAATGTTTGTGGACTTGAGTCTCACGCTCCCTGACCGGCCGCGGGACCAGCAGTATGTCAAACTATTCGGTTGTTTACTTTCCTCAGTGTAATATGATTTTTGATTTATTTATATGTATGTGTGTGTATTAGAATGATAAGAGATCAAATACCTTGTTTTATTTTTCTTAGTTGTATTATACTTCGTTGCTGTCAATCCGTCGTCCGGTGGTACGTTTCTCTATTTATTAATAGCCACTTCAGGTTCATCACTTGAAAAATATTCATCGCTTTCAATTTATTCGGTTTGTGGTTAATTAATTCATTTCTATTTAATTTAAATACAAATGAATCATACAAATTGATGAAGAAAAAGAACTGTCAGTCACTTTTTAATAAAAATGTTTAGCAAGCTACCTGTTTAATGAAGTACTGCACTCGATGAGCGGCAACGGGCTACTAACTAAGACGCAGCGCAAAGAAATGCACCTTGCACAAAATTTTAATTAATATATCTTTATCTTACTTTTTATGGGGCCCGTACTTGCTGACTTTATGTGTTTAGGCTTAGCGGCTCGCTTGGGTTGTCGCTTGACACTTCTGAGAGCCACAAAGTACACAGTTAGCTTTGGTAGGCGATGACTTTCGTTAAGTATGACTCTTTTAAAAGTCTTAAGATTTTATTATGGGAATAAATATAATATGAAACAGAATAAGAATAAAAAATTTATTTATTTACGCAAGTCGTCACTAAACATTGATTGCGGCTCGGGCTCCTTCGCTCCCCTCTGAGTAAGGTGCAATTCCATTAAATTTTGCCTAATTGTTATTAGAATTAACATCTGTTTAGCCCTTCTCCATCCTCTAACCCACCTCAGGACTGGAACTCAGTATTAAAGAGCCTATCTCGGCCCTTTGTCACCACCCTTAACTACCCCCCTTAATAGAGTATAATTCTATAGGTTCTTATATAAGGTTATGTTTTTGTTTAGCCCCCCTGAGCCACCTTTCAGAGTGACATAATCTTATAACCAGATGACCAAATAAGCTCCCTCTACAATTCTTAAGATTTTTCTTAAGCAACTTCTTAGCCACTTTTCCAAACGAAGTAAAATTATTTTGGTTCTCATGTCGTTCTTAGTTTACTCACTTTTTGTACTCCTTTTATCAGCTTTTCTTACACTTCTTAAAAAACTACTCTTAGTTCTCTTACAATTTTTAAATACAGTGTCTCAGCAACGCATTATTTTGTATCGTCATAATTGTTTCAATTTTTTTATTAGGCTAATGCAGAAATAAGCCCTTACAAATATTGTTTAGAAATTAAATTTAAAAACAAAAATAAATATTACTATCAGATTTATTATCACCTAAACAGGAACGTGATCTATGTTGTAGTATGTTTACATTTCTCCTTTTACATAATTTAGAATTTTATTATTAAAAAGAAAGTCTATTTTTTATGATCAGTAAGTATTTCGTTACTTCTTGAAAAGTTAGTATTTTTTTTTTAAATATAAGAACAAATATTTGTCGTTTTAAATTCATTTGGCACTTGCGATGATTCAATTCTTTCTCCTCTAATATCTAATAAAAATTTTAAAAACATTTTGTCAAATTGACGAATAATAATATTAGATTTTTTAATTGGAATCAACGGCCAAATATATATTGATTCAATACTTATTTTAAAGTTTTGCCGTATAATCATGGTCTTACGACTATTTTTTGGAACTGAAATTATATGTCTGAAATTCTCATCTAAAACAAGTGTTACGTAGGATTCGAAAGGGTCGGGATGTTTAGTAACAACGCGGCAGTTAAACTCAATCCATCACTTTATTGCTATATTCCTTGAGGGAAGGCGCTTTGCGGTCCCGAGTTACTTATTGCGACTATCCTCCTTCTAGTCCTTACGTTTAAAAGCCCTGTGGCCACTGCTGTGGGCCTTTTTATGCTCTCTCTTATCCCACTAGTGCTCCTTCCTTATACTCATAGCTGAAGCCCACCCCACGTAGTATGTTCCATACTGTACGTGACACGTCCGAGGCTGCTTCGTTTTCGCCCTTGACAACGTTCTTTTCTGTACCACCTTGGGAATGATTGTTTAATTAGTGTCTGTATCATGTTGTTCGTGTTGTAATGTATACTAATCATATAAGAAATATTAATGAGGTGTTCCTATGAAAACATCCTTGTTTCTTTCTCTTTTACAGGCTTTGATTAGTTTTCCGCAAGCTAATAATTGTGTTATTACACATATTATTCGTAATTGCGATCTTCCCTTTTACATAATAAATTGATAAATATGCCCTTGTACGTCTTACTTTTATTTATTATTGTTCAATTACCATTTATTGCTTATTATATAATTTAATACTTACTTATTAACTTACACATTTTCTTTTTTGAGTTGCTTCATACATATCTATTCTCATTATTATGTTTATTATTTTTCTTCTTTCGGTTTTATTTTACTTAGAACTTTTGTTTTGTGTATTCATTTTTTTTTTTTTATTTCCTTTTTTTTGTTTTATCCTATATTCATTACATTTTACGCAGCGTCTTCCACAAAACATGACAAAAATCTTTTTTTTTTTAATTTTATTATCATCATTATTACTTACGTATTCTTTTTTTTTTTTTTTTTTTTTTTATTTCTATCCATTAAACGCATTATTAAACCAAAAGTTATATTAACTATTTTTATTTACGTATCTACTTACTATTTTCTTTTTCTATTCATTTACTTATATTTTTTCTTACCTATAGACTTTTTTTTTCTTTTTTTTTTTTTCTTTACTAGACATCGTCAATGCTTAGGTATTAAGGCTCTACCTTTAACTTAGCTTAAGTTTGTTTGTTTCTTATGGTCACTGTTTGTTACTGCCCGTTGGTTGACCTTCTTGTCTCTACTCACCCCGTACTTGGATAAGTATTGGCTGTAGTGCCATAGAATTCCCCGGATTTTCATTTCTTGCGACGTTCTTTCTGGTTCTTCTTTCTGCAAACATTCTAGATAAGTTTGGTATAAGTGGGGCCCCCCATTTTAAGATCCTGACCGACACTGCAGCCACTCCCAACGCTATTTCAGCTGCTCACCATGCGTATTCCTTCCAGTTAAAAAATTCCTCTTTTATCTGTACTAATTCATGTATACGTTCTACTATGTCTATCAGTTTAGTACCTGTCGTCAACCTATCCTCCGGTCCATGTTCTTGCTTACCAAGCTTCTGTAACCCATCTCTCCCTACTACCATCTTTATTTGTTTCAATATCTCATCTACTTTTACCCCTTTTATTTTCCGCGCTATTTTTTTCAGATTCAAATTTGAGCTCTTAAACTTATTTATCTGGTTCTCGCCCTCCTCCTGACTCAGGTCCAATCTCGTCTCTGATGTTTGGGCTGTGCAATCTTTCGCTAGGTCTATTACTCCTGCCTTCATTACTTTAAATGTTTTGTGCTTGGTGTGATCGCATTGTTCGTGTATCTTTTTCTCTTCCGTGGTGCTGAACGTATAATGATTCTTTGCGTAAAGACGTATCCAATATGTGCCCTTTAATTTTGCTAGTACTATCGAGCACTCTTCCGGTTTCTTTACAGCTTTTTCTAGTATCAGCCGTATCTCACAAGGGTGGTCCTCCTCTACTTTCTGTGTCGGCTCCATTCGTGTACACACACTTACCTTTTTCAACTTCTTGCATTGTTCCACTGTCTCCCGCGCTACTGGTGCAAATCTTTTTTCGCTCGTGCTACCCGCAATGTACTCATATGTTGGTTGAAAATAAGCGACGACTTTCGTCATATTTAATCCCTCCTGTTCTACTGGCAACAGTAATATTCTTAGAAGGTCTAGACTCTTTCTTGTTACCAGCGGTATTTTGATATAATAGATAATTTTTCTATCAAGCGCTATCGTTGCTATCTTTGATATTTCTGCTATTTCTTCCCCCGTCGTGTTTCTTTCTCCCGGAAATCTAAGGTCCAGTCTAAATTGTTCTGCTAATATTTCTGCTCCTGTTATCACATCTAGCGCTGCTTTTGGCAGGTGTGACACGCCTTGACTCGCTAAATATATGATATCCATCGCTGTCTCAAATTTAGCTACGAGTTCTTTGGTCAATTTTTCGAATCTTTCTCCTATTCCTGATACTCTGTCGTATCCGTCTATAAGTTCCGTAAATATTTTCAATCCTTCTTCTGTTACCTTTCCTGTTTCGTCTTCAAATCTCTTTATAGCTTGAAGAACCTGCTCGTGATTACCAAACGTTGAAATCCTCATTTGTTCTTTTAAGTACCTTGTAGTGTCAGTCGTGTGCGTCAGGTTTGACTTTACTAGCTCCTGTATTTTCTCCTTATCTGCCTCTGCTATTTGTCCCTGGAGTGTCTTTACCATTTTGATCTGGTTATCATCGACTTTTTGGCCTACTACTGCCCTGTACGCCACGCCATTTCCATTCTTTGTAAGGCTCCTGGGACTCTTTTAGTAGCCCGTTCTACCTGCTCTTCACATTCATCCCTCTTCCTTATAGTTACCCTACATTTCTATTTTGTTTGTCGGCTTGCTTGTAGAAATGCCTCTATCTGTTGGGCCATTTGATTTTCCCAGCGTGGTTTCACCCCTAAAACATAAAATAGTTATCCTTTTTTCCGTTCTTACTCCCATTCATCGTAAGCTCCTAGGTCCCTAGGTTACCCTTGATTAAGGAAAGAGAGAACAACTACGAGAGAGAGAGGAAAAATTCAACCTTCCTTCTTATTTTATTCTTATTTCCATATTTTTATTTTGTTTTAACGTTCTGTGTAAATAAAAATGCCCCTGCCATACAATTCATTACACATATTTTCCTAATGATTATTAAATGCTATCTAGTATTAGGGCTTGACTGGTTACTACGGTAAGTGGCGAGTGTGTCTTCGTCTTTACATTCAGGGTGTATCGTTGCATATAATATTATTGTTATACTTATGCACATCTATATTTGTTACACCATGTATGTGTATGCTATAAACATAAGGTACATAATAGTCTTATTCTTTACTAGGCTACGTTACACGCATTCACTCATTCGGTTAATTCCTACCGGAGGCGAGTGTGGATATGAGAGGAAAAAGAAAAAAGGGGAAAATTTTATTGCTCTATATTATAAACTTCTGTTTCCCGACTCTGTATGCTACGTTATTCTTATTTCTTCCTTATTTCCCTTTTCTTCAAGTGACTCACTTAAGGTGAGAAGGGATTTACATAGGTGTATGAATCTGCGTTTGCTTTTCCAACGTTGCTGCTGAGTCAGTGTATTCTACGTCTCCTTACGTGCACGATCTCTGCAGTTAACTTTTACAGTCATGGCCGATTTCAGACAATTTTTTGATCGACTTCTTGTGTTTGTCCGGTTGCCTTTAGGTGACTCGCTATCCACGCGCTTCGTTGTCGCCAGTGGCGGTGCGTGTGGGTTACTGTTGGGGGCTGTAGGTTACGCGACTGTATGCGTGCCCGCTGTAGGACGGCCCCTGGGCAAAGCATTGTTGTGCTCAGCAGGCCGACCGCGCTAGTGCCAATATATTGTGGGCAGCATGGTTCGGTAAGTGCTTTTGGCCTTCGTCATATTTTTTATTCTTATGGCTTCTTTATTTTTCCTAATAAAATTCTCTTTTTTTTTATTTAGCTTGGGGTGCGACTGATAGTCGATCCCTACGCCTTCTTCGGTGTCCCGGTTCCTTTACTGTAACCGGGGTGGCCTTCCGGCGCGTTGCCACTGCCAACCTTGCGCTACCCCTATCGAGGAGGTGTAGGGTCCTGCGAGGTGCGATGCCTTTCGGGGTCTCCATTCCTCGTGGTTGTGCGGGAGAAGGAGAAGGCGCCCGTCCCCTATGTTACTGGAAAGGTGTTGAGGCTGCACTGCCCTACCTTGGTAGGGGGGGCTTCCTACTCTCTGGCCGTCGGCTGTAGCTGTCATGGTACTATCCTGGTGCTAGTGGTGGATGTCCTCCTGGAAAGCGCCGCCAACTATCCTCTCGATCACCGACCGGTTATCCAGGTAATTTTTTTTTTTTTTTTTTTTTTTTTTTGCTATTAGGTGCACCGTTCTGCCAGCGGATGCCTTGTCCCTTCCACGCTGATCGCTGCTACCACTGATTCTCAGCCCAGCATCGCCAACTGCCTTCAGCGGTTGCAAACGCTGCAGCTGGGGAAGGGTTCTATTGGAACTTCTCGAAGGAGTGGCTTGGGTCGTGGCCGGCGGCGAAAAAAGGAGGGGGTGAGCCACTCGTTTGGTGTTGTAAGGGCTGTGGCTCCCATTAGTATAAATAAGGAAAAATAAAAAAATATAATTTTTCAAATACAGTGTTTTTATCCTTTTATTATTTCCTTTTCATATTCCACACTTGTGATTTTTTTTGCATCGCGTACACACGCATCTATATATACATATGTGTAAATACACACATACACACACACATATATATATATACTAGCAGCCCCCCGTCTCGGCTTCGCCCGAGACTTACTAAATAAAACACCGTAGTGTGTTGACATGTAATGTGAAACATTTTTAGTTAGAAAATTTTACACGCATTCTCGATACATACAACAAAAATCTTCTTATTAAAAACATATTTTTTCGGAACCCATATAGTTTATTTGGTCAAATAATAAGGTGTAAAAATTCAAAAAAATAATTATGCTGAAAAGTACCGTGCGTTCTTTATGCCATAAAATAATCGGTGGCCATAAGAAGCTGTTGATTTACAGTTTCTCCCGTGTAATTTACAAAAAGGGCTATTTTTTAAAGCTATTAAGATTTTAAACCCCCAAAAAATTTATATTAAAAAAAAATTGTTTTTTCTCATATCTCACAATTTTATTACCAGAGCAACAAAGTCCTGGACCTGAAACCCAACATTTTTATTGCCACAAAAACACAAATACATTTTCTACTCATTAAAAAATCTGAAGTAGGATCTTTAAGAATTTCAGAGATTGCTGTGAGGGTACAATGAAAAGCTGATCTCTCACGTAATGGACTCTTTAGTTGACGATTTTGACGCTGCTGTTTCAATCTCGATAAATTTTCTGCGTCAAATTCTTGACGCCTCAAATTGTATTCATTAGATACATTTGAGATTTTCTTTTCAATATACCCTTTTGCGACTATTGGTATGCTTACGACTTTTATGACCCCTAAAGGCTATTTTCAGTCAACTTTGTTAATTTTAATACATTTGTTGGCAAGGTAGTTCGACGTTTGATGGCCCTAAAAAAGACCGGTGAGCTTCTTAAGTTAACTCTTTCTTGACTGCAGTTAACAGCAATTGTGACTGCCTAGATACCTCAGGGTAAACTTCTCTGGCTTACTGTTAAAGACCCAGACTGATTAGGAGAAAAATTACAAAGTCCGAAGCTTTGGGGCTAGTTGTAGTGCTCTTTTCCAACGTCTCCCGGTATAACGTCGAAGACGTTGGTGTCTAAAGCACCTTTTTTATTTGCAGATTCAGTTGTGTTAGTGATCTTAGATAGGGAGATTGGTTAGTGATACTTGTCCAGTGGAGGCTGTCCCGTTGGCTCAAGTTTTTTTTTCTCCATAGCTGTTAGGTTCGCCCAGCGCAGACCTTGGAGAGGATCAGTGATTCCTGGTTGAATGCTTAAAGTCGAGAGGGTAGTATAGGGTCGTTGGTCACCGGGTTTTCCAGCCTTGCGAAGAACAACTCCGCAGGTGACGTCCGCCAGTGAATAGCTGATTTGGTTTAATAGTGCCCGTCTTTAGTTAATATAGTCTTTTATTCGACGAATCTCTTCTGGAAATGGTAATAAAAATGTATTTGTTGGCAAGGTAGTTTAGACTTAGGTGGCCCCTAAAAAGAACCGATAAAATTGTTGGTTAAGTAGGGAACGTAAATACTTATAATGGCCCTAAAAAGCGCCAGTGGTGAAACTTCCAGGCTATTCTTTATTATTATACCTGATGATGAAGAGCTGGCTACGGGTTGCTTGATTCTTACCCTGGGAGTCTCGATGTACGGAGACTGTGATGGAGGGAGGTACGCCGCTGACCAAAGAATATCTCGTCTCAGGTCGTTCCCCGGATAACCAACTGCTCAACTGCTCATCTTTAGACGGGAACATGTGGGTAAGCGCGTTGGGGAACGCGACGACCAAGAAGGTAGCCGTTGTGGCTTCCCGTGCCCCTCAGAGCTGTTTTTTCTTTCTTACATTTGTAGCCACAAATTCTCTAACTACACCAGGTGGAAAGGTGGGACTGACACACAACTCTGAAGAGTTGGTGCAGATTTTGCTCTGGCTAGATATGTCTCCTGGTAATTCTTGCAGAGACGGCATCAGTTGGAAGTAATTCATTTTTCTTTGATTGCACTTGTCGAGATTCAGGGTGAAGGGACACTTAGGTCCCTGCCCCCTTAGAGAAGAGTGTCGTCCGTAACCGGGATATCCAGCTGCAGGAGTATCACCAGCGTTCTCTGAACAGCTTGTTGAGCTGCCGAAGCTCGACTATACCACTATCGATACGCTCCGGCCTATTATAACCACACTCATTTAATTATATTGCAGGTAGCTTTGATTTTATGTCGACGCCACCTAGCGGATTTTACTGAACTAAAGTGAAAAGCTGGCGTATTTTTGCAAAACTTTGAGCTCATTTATTGCTATTGTTATTGAATTTTTTAAGATAAAAACTATACTAAAACCATCTAGGAAGTATCATGAACCAGTGTAAGAAATTTCAGCAAAATCGGTTCAGTAGTTTTCGCGGTTAGCGATTACAACGGTTTTAGCGACTTTGCTTTATATATTAGTAAGATATATAACGCGCTTTAAGAGAAAACCACACGCGTAACTCTCCCGTTGTCGTTAGAGTTTTGTATTTCCCTTTACATGTGGATTTTCTTATGCGCTCTTAAATGTTAACTTAATTTATAAATAATATTAATTATTTTTATATTGCATGTTTCTCTCATCGCCTTAATCCCTCAGTCTGTGCTAATTTTGAACGTAATATATTTTCTTTCGTAACGTGTCTTCTCCCGTATGCCTGTATTTAATGAATCTTCGCAGCGCGTCCAGGGGCCGCGAAAGAAAAGGAGTTCCCGAGAGAAGTGGTATTTATTTACACGTCTATTTCTACCCCCTATTCGTCTATAATGCTATTATTCGTGAGTAACTATTAGGGTGGGGAGCAAGTTGTCTCTTGGTCCCTTTCACTTTTCTTCTTCTTCTCTTATTATAATCTCATCCCTCGGACGCGGGGATTTTAATACACAAGCTTTTTTTATTTTGTCCACATGTGAGACCTATATTTCTTCATTTCTCTGTAACTTCACATTATGGTTCCTGTTATCTATGCCGACTATTTTCGTACGGTCCCTCGTATTGGTCATTAAATTTCCCTTTAGATGGCTCTTTTAGTACATACACTATCTCACCTTCCATTAAAAAATTCGTGTTCAGCAATCTATCATAATAGTACTTTGATCTGTATTTGTTCTGTGTTTGGGTCATTGCTGCCAATGATCGTAATTGCGCGAGTGTCCCCGTTATTTGCAGCAGTACCTCTGTATATGTTTGACCCACCTCTGGCTTCTTAAAGATTGACGGGAGTTTTGCCTGTTAACCAAAAATAAGCTCGTAGGGTGTGTAGCCTGTACTCTCGTGTTCCGACGTATTGTAAGCGAGCATACACAACGGCAATAGTTCGTTTCATTTTTCGGTCTCGCTAATGAAGGCTTTTAAGTATTCTGTTAAAACTTGGTGCATGCATTTAATTGCCCCGTTGCTCTGAGGATGAAATGCCGTGCTTCCAAGTTTTTCAATTTTGAATAATCGCGTAAGATCGTCCATCATTTTGTTTATAAAATGCGTTCCTTGGTCTAATAATAAATTTTCTGGTGCTCCAAAGTTAGCTAAAACTTTATTCATTAAGACCTTCACCGTTTCTTGAGCTGTTGCTCTTTGTACTGGTATTAGTACAATAAACTTGGTTAGCCAATCCTGTATTAAGAGGATATGTGTATAGCCGTTTGTTGAAGGCTTATTAATTGGTCTGTAATAGTCAATCAAGATTTTTTCAAACGGTCTGCTGGACGTTTGTGTAACGAGCATAGCTTGCTTTGTTTTTACGCGCACTAGTTCCTTAGTCTGACATGACCTGCATCCATGTATAAATTGCCTTACATTGGCCTTCATGTTCCTCCATTACTAATCCCTTGCTATCTTATTGTAGGTTTTATTCATTCCTTTAAGACCCCCGATTGTTGATTCATGATACTCTTTAATAACCTTATATTTTCGATCCACTGGTGGTATAACTAAGGTGTTCATGTGAAAGGTCACTGTGACCTTAAGGTTTTTAAAAGTTTCCTCAAATTGTTCCACGAAGTAGATCCATTGGCTTATGTTGAGTATTGCCAAGTCACGTATCACGCCTATAGACTTTATTTTATTTATCATTACTAGTGCCTTGAGTGACGTAATGCATTTCTTGATGTCCGATTTTAGCGCCATATCTTCAAAATGCAATTTAATATACATTCGCATTACCGCGACTTTTCTCACATTTGCTCTCATGACGTCACCAACCATCTTTTTTTTATTATTTTGGGCTATTGGATCTATGTATCCGCGCTCATATAGGGCATCTATTGTTTTCGTATCAGGTACGCTTTCTGTTACCGTCGCGAATACTAGATTATCTAGATAATGAAATGGGTGATCCTTTGCCCGATGCATTCTTTGGAATAGCTGTATGTCTGTTACTTTTCACGGTAGCTACGGTAGTTTTTCATGTGGTCACCGTGTCCTGCATACTCTGTACTTTTTTAACTGTGGGAGGTTTGATAATACTTTTTTTTGAAGGTCTGCTTTCCCTGGTTCGCTTTTTGACTCCAGTCTGGCCTTGTTTAAACCAGCCCCCTTTTCACTCTCATTGTTTAGTAGGTCTGAGCTGCTTAGAGAGTCGGGGGGTGGTGGTGGATCAGGTGGGGGCAACGTCCTCATTCATGGAGTCACTTTTATTACGCTCTATTTCTTTAACTCCTCCCTCTTTTTCTTTCCATGTTTTTTTTTCTTCACTTTTTCAATTTATATTGGCACCCGATTCGTCACAAACACACGATTTTTTTTCCACCGGGCTTTGTTCCTCCTCGCTATGCCTGGTTGCGGCAACGAGTAGCCTGAAGTGGTTGTTGAGGAGATGGAAGTGTACATATTTCTTATTGGCATTAATCGTAAAACTTTCAAAAATTTCACGCTTTTTTTCCCTCTTAGTGCCCTGTAGATGTATACAAATATTCTTCCTGAACTCTTGTGCGAACAACAATATGCAATCATCATTACCACATTCTGTATTGGACTGCAGGATTTTTTCTACCTCCTCCGGGTCAACACATATATTTTTCCACTTTGAACATTGTAGTACATCCCGGAATTCTCGCGCCGTCAATTGCAAGTCACAGGAAAAAATAAGAAAGTCAAATAAGGAATTACCTGGTACTTCTACCAGAAGTTCTTTGATAAGTTTTAAATTTTTATTCGACTCCATGCAGTTTTGTTCTAAATTCCGTTTAGCTACATTTCTGCCTCCTGTTTTACTTTCAAGCTTATCACCTTCATTGGTATAATCGTCCGTTACCCCTCTTATTTTTTCATTCCCTGATGGGTTTTCATTTATCTGTGGTGATCCACGCGGGGTATTTTCCTCGCTAAAGTATTTCTCTCTTTCCCCTGAGCCCGCTCTCTCCTTCGAGGGCTGTTGAGATATGTTTGTATCATTATCTGTACTTACTGTCGGATCGCTCAGAAGTCGATCGGTGACAGTATCCGATTCCCAAGCGTCTATTCTGATTCCTGGCTTGCTTTTAAGGCCTCAGCGCTTAACATCTAGTCTAACTTTCGCTTGGAAGTTATCTATTAAGTCATTAAGTAATGCTCCGATCTTTTTGAATACTTTCGTCCCTTTTTCTGGACTTTCTTCCGTCTGTGTATCCCGTCGTGATTCATTTATTTGCTTTTCGCTTACACTCTCAACAGACAGTCTGCTCTGTACCCCTTCCTTCGGCGTCGGTCGGTCCCCTTCGACCGTATTCGGTATTTTCTGTTGCTGCTTGTTATTCTCTTGGAACACACTTTGCGCGTGAGCTTGAGCCCATCGGTCACTCTCCTTCTCTCCTTTATTCGCATTTCTGCTTGACATACCTGCATCCAAACTCATCATCTCTATGGTATCTATAGAGTTAAGCATTCTTTCTCTTTTTCTAATCAACTCTGTAACCAGGCCTGCCTGTGCCTGCTGGTGTCCCCCATGCTTATCATTATTCGCATTTATGTCTATGATCTCTGTACCTACAGTTTTTTTTTTCTCTTTACCTTCCTCATTCGCTAAGCTAGCTGCGGCTAGTTGGAATCCCCAATGTTTTACTGGCTTTGATTCTCCTTTTAAGGCCACCAGTGAGTCACAGTTCACTATGATAATCTCCTCCGACACAGTTTCTATTTGCAGTGTTACCGAAAAATTTGGCGGGGGCCTATGCAGCGTATCCAATTGCCTTTTGCGATTTCTTCTCTTCGTTGCATCTTCGGTTGTATTTCTCGTTCTGAATACGGTGTGCTTGTTATTCTAACCCCTTTTTTCAAATTTTCTTCTTTGCACATGTAAGCTCATTCATCCTCAGTCGGACCCTGTGATAGGATTTGTTCTTCACCATTGTGTAAGGATCCTATTTGAATATTTTTCCTTTTATTCTCTTCTGCGATCTGTACTATCTGTTTACGCGGCCTGCCTCTATTCCCTTGTTTTTTACGTGGTTTTGCTCCTTTACTCTCTATATTTTCACTCGCCACCAGTTACTCTGATTCTGAATCTGCGTCGATGTGTTCATTGACCGTCAACTTATCTGAGTTATTCATCTTGCGAGGCTTTTTTCTTTCTACCTTGTTGATCGACTCGTCTGAATCAGATATTTCTATCTGCCATTTCTTATCCTTTCTTATTTTTGTTTCTCTCTTTCCTTGTCCGCATTTTAAATATTCGTGCGGGTGGCGCATTTATGTCACCATGACCATCTTTTCTTGCTCTTTAGCAAGTTCATATAACTCTCGTCGCGGTAGTTCAGGATTTTTCTCTCTATCCTCTATAATCGGATTTCGGGACAGTGCGTGCCTTATTGGCTATTTCTGGTCTATAAACAACGTCAAATTCATAGCCCCTTAATTCAGCTTTAAATCTTATATCTGGCTTCTTTGATAAGTGAAAATGTTTAAGAGGCTCATGGTCTGTAACCACTGTAAACATTCTGCCAAATAGATAGGGTCGAAAGAATTCTTTATCGTACGTAGAGTATCGAATTTCTCTGCCCTTTAGGCATCTAGAGGCATATTTGCACGGATTGTCTTTTCCTATTTCTTCCTGACTTAATATTGCCCCAATGGCATAGTCAGATGCATCCGTTGTCACCACAAACGGTTTTTCTAGATCAGGTGCTTTAAGTACAGGCTCGCTGCAAAGTGCATCTGCGAGCGTTTTGAATGCTTGTTCATGCGTCTCTTTACATTTAAACTCTTTACCATTCTTCAGAAGCTTCAACAGCGGTTGAGTTATTTTAGTGTACCCTTAAATAAATCTCCTATAATATTCAACAAATCCAAGAAATTGTTCGATTTTCTTTGCATTTGTAGGCCTTGGATATTTTCTTGCAGCCTTGATTTTCTTTGAATCCGTTTTTATTCCATTATTTTCTTTAATATGGCCTAACACTTTTACTTAATGTTTTAGGATTTGGCACTTTTTTGGCTCAATCGTAAGATTTGCCCTTGACAATCGCTTTAGCAATCTTATAAGCGTTTGCGATGTTCTTCAAGAATCGCCGCAAACGCCATTATATCGTCTAAATATACCTGTACCTTATGGCCCTGCAGCCCTGCCAGTGCAAGCGTTATTTCTCTTAGAAACATGTTCGGAGAATCCGTGCAACCCATTGGCATTCTTTTGTACTGGTTATGCCCATCCGGTCCCGAAAACGCTGTTTTATTAGCATCGTCTTCATGTATTTTGACTTGAAAAAATCCCTGCTTCAAGTTTACAACTCTAATATAGCATGCTGTCACTTGATGTTCCAGTATATCACTCTGGAAGGGAAGTTGATGACAACTGCCCATTGTTATCTCGTTGAGTTGCCTGAAATCCGTTACTACCCGCCAGCACTTTTCACCATCTGGTCCTGCGTTTTTAGGTACGATCCACATGTTTGAGCTGTATGGTGACTCTGAAGGCTCTATTATGCCTTGTTCGAGTAATTTTTTGATTTCAACTTTCATTTGCTCTCTAATAGCTGGCAGATATCTTCACCACTTTGTTTCTATCAATTTATCTGTAGTCATGTTTATTTTATGTTTTAAAAGATTTGTCACTTTCAGTTTTTCCCCGTGGGGTCTAAAAACGTACGGGTCAACCTCTACAAGCCTTCACACATGTTTTTTCTCTTCTTCGATGCACCCCGATATGTCGACTAACTTTATTATTTTGTCGACTCGTCGACTCGCGCTTTCCTGCAACTTGGGACGTCTGTTTTAATATTTTCCTCAAGTAGTCGAGTATTCTCGTTGTCACGGACATCCTTGTCACAACCCACGTTTCCCACGATATTTTTCTTTAAACATGTGCAGCTGGCATCGTTTTTTATCTCATTGCCAAGTTTTCCATTTTTTTCAGGGTTTTCAGTTCCTCGAAACATCCGTACAAGGCTCTTTCTAATGCCTTTACGTCATCCCCATTGACGTTCAATGAGTCAGCTTTCTTCGTCGTCTCACACTCTAAAAGGTCCACCACTGGGACTTGTACATTTATTATTTTATTTGATATATTTAGACATTCGGCATACACCTTACCATTAGTGTTCGTTGCGGTAAAATTACCGAACAAAATACCCTCTGTAAGCTTTTGCAGTGGGACCAAGCCCACTTTAATTTTCCTATACGACTCTTTTATATACGAATATATAACTTGCCTCGTTTACGGCACAACTTTAAAACTTTCTGATTCTCGTAGCAGAATCTTCCTTCCATTCAACTCAAGTGTATTATCTTTGGCATTTATCTGACCGTTATACAACTTAAAAATATCCCATCCTATGTATCCTTCCACCTCTATGGAAAGGTCATGGGGAACTACGTGTAGGGTACACATAAATTTTTCTAGGGGTAATCTTATAGATCCCAAAGTTTGGCGAGCTCCGTGCGTTACGCTTTTAATTTTTAATTTTTTCTTTTATTTACCATTACTCAAATATCGAGACAATTCTTTTTAATTATTGAAATTTCCGTACCCGTATCGGCACAAAATGTCGCATCTTCGTTTATGTAAGGGCTTTTTAGAATTACTGTGGGTGGTGTGTATCCTATTTTCGATAAATTTATTTTCACTGTGCGAGATAGCTGCTGCTCATCTTTTCCTTCAGCCTTAGAATTTTCACGCGTCGTGGCATAAGTCTCCGATACCTTATGCTTGTCATTATCCCTACCCTCCTCTAACACTCCTAACTTTCTCTTATAAATTCCTCCATTTGTTGCTTTGTTATGCCCGATGATTGGGGATCGCGTCGAACATCCTGCGAGTTTAAATGCCCGGTTTTCGAGCTGTTTACCCTCGCACTTTGACTATTAAGATTATCTCTCCTATAATCATCCCTGCGATTATCCTAATTGGAGTATTGGTTATTTCGCCTGTCCCGATAATCGTCCTTCCTGTGGTCATATCTATTATAATTATGACCTACTTTTCTGTCATTGTAACTATTTTCATCATAATTATTACTGTTATTATTATTGTTATAATAATCATTACTATCGTGGTTATATTTTCTTCCCTGGTAGCGATTCCCTTGGTTGTAAGGCCTTTTACCATTATTCCCTTGTTGTCGATCAAAAATCCTATTGTTTCCATACTGACGGTGATAATCATTACATGCCACTTTTTTATCATACCATCCTTTTTCTTCTATTGTTTCTTTTTTTGGTTCTTCATCAACGTTAGAATTTTTTATTTTTCCTTTTTTTGCATCTTGCCACAATTTTTTACATCCACTAGTAGAATGGGCGCCGTGCTCTCGACAATACGTACAGTACTTTACATCAGCCACACCGTCTCACTCGTCCATATCTGACTTCCCCACGGGTGCGTCGCTACCGATAAGGCCCACCATGGCGTCATACCGTCTCTCGGCGTTATTTGCTCTTAATCTGCTCTTTTGCACTATCATTGAGCGGCAGAGGCTTAATTCATTATCTACAGTAATGGCGGCTTCAATAGCCTCCTCTAGCGTTTTTGGTTGGAACCCTGCGACGCTCCAGTTATACGGTGCCTTCAATCCGTACAGAAACTGCCTCACTGTTTCACCATCTGATCTCTTTTTTGACGCGTTTTTCTCGGCCCGCGTTAAGTATGGGTTCGCCTCATTTGCCATCATGATCCCATTGTGTAGTCACTGGACTCGCCCGCAATATTTCATGATTAATTCGTTATTCTATTGCGTGACAGTTTTCAGCTCCACTGCAAGTGTCTCTATTTCTCCTATTTTATTGAATCTTCGTGATAGAGCCGACAGAAATTCGTCAATTGAATTAAGTAACGATAATTGCATGCAGAATTGATCGTCTGCTATGCCCCGCAATTTATTTCCCAAAAGTCGTATGAAATATTTTTAAGAATGAAGTTCTTTATGTCGCGTTACTCGGGGGGCTGGAATTTTAAAACCGACAGATTTTTTTTTTTTTGAAACGAAAGTCGTTTACCCAGAGTCTTTTCCTTTTAAGTTTGCCCCCTTACCACGTTCCCCTCACCAACTGTTCTTCATACACTTCCCCTCTCCTCACTATATATGTATATCTGCCAACCGTGTCGTGTCACTCTTCTACACACCTTTACCCACCATTCCCCCTCACACTTCCAAGCAATTAATTTTTTAACAAATTTTAATTTTATTTCCCCACAGTAATTTTTCTTTGACTTTGAATTTTTTTCTTTTACACTTAATGAAAAAAAAAAAAAAAAAAAAAAAGAAAAAAAAACATTTTCCATCAAAGAGATTTGAGCCCAGGACCTCCTGTACGTGAGTCCAGTACCTCATTTACTCTGCTACGAGCGCTGCCAACTATAGGAATTCGGTTTCTTGTACTTATAGTGTGGTTCGTAACTATAACATTCCATTTTTAAATGTATTTACTGATAATACATTTAATTATGTATTTGTTTAATAAATTGTGTATTTGCTTTCTAAATAATACATCTATAACAAAAACAAAACAAAAAAACAAAAAAAAAATTTTAATTAGCATAAATATGGTTATGTAGATTAAACATAATAAGGCGCTTTATTACGCATTAAATATTTGTATTTTATGCATTTGATGCATAAAATACCGACCGATTTTTATTGAACCTGAGGTTTTTTTTTGGCATTACAGTAGTGCTACTAATTACTGTTATAAATAAATTATTTTATAAATAAATAGATTATTAAAATAAAGGAAATACAAAAGAATGAAAAAAAAAGTAAAGAAATTAAGTAAGAAAAAAAAGGAATGATAAATATAAAAAAAGGGAATGAAAAAAAAAAGATAATTAGAAAAAAAGACATTAAATACAAATGTAAGAAAAAAATTAAGTAAAGGAAATACACAAAAAATATGAAAAAAAATGTAAATAAATAAAATATGAAAAAAAATAAAACAAAAAATGAAAAAAAAAAATAAAACAAGAAATAAAGAAAAAAATGAAAAAAAATTGAATAAAATAAAATGTGAAAAAAAAATCAAGAAATATAAAAAAATAGAACAAGAAATAAAAAAAAAAAAAAAACAAATAAAAAAAAAAAAAAAAAAAAACAAACCAGGGGGGATCAATGGGTCATGGGACCCACGGTCAGAACGAAGTTCTTTAAACATAAGATGAGTATAGACACAATTTCTTAGGTAACAAGGGGGTTGCCAGACCCACAGGAAGAAGGAAGCTCTGTAAACGTTAGTACTGCATTCATGTTCTTTACTAAAACAAAAACTTGAAAAACGAATAAAAAAATTAAAAAAAATAAAAATATTTTACTACTCACGATGGTTGAACTTCGTGAGAACGTCGTGCATACACACAGTACTCACGAAGTTCAACCATCGTAAGTAGTAAAATATTTTTTTTTTATTTTTTTTTCATACTGGGCAGGTATTATTCCCTTTATCATCCTAACCATTTGCTCAAATAAGGGAAACTGCACGGGGTCTCCATTATAGAGTGGTATACCATTTACTGCGTTGTTTAGGTAGCCTAATATATTAAGATTCGAGCCTATGGCTAACGGTACCCCTGTTTGTTGCCTATTACTAGGAGAAAATTGAATGGTTAGATGCTGAGGGTTATCTTGTATGTTTCTTTGTATCCTTTCAAAAAATTCTGACTGATTATTTATCGGCAGCTCGGTTGGTCCGTCAAATGCAAGGAAAAGGTATTCTGTATTTGTATACACGTCTTTATGATTTTTTTCGTATTCAAACCTCAGCCTATCTGTCCTATTGTTTGATGTATAGTAGTTATAATTTTTGTCTTTTGAATGCAGAGGTGGCCAATCGCAGAATGGTATAAAAGGTGTTCACTGTTTGTATTTTCTTGTTCTCGCCGTTTGGTATACTTTTCCTGCCAACTCGTTTTGCCTAGCCCTTCCACGCCTAATTGATCACGTTTCCTGTCCACCCCTATGTTCTCCTTAATCGCATTCTTTTTTAACTCTGATTTTTCTAGTGCAATTTCCAACATCTCTATTTCTGCTGTTTCATTCGTTGGCTCTGCTAACTTTGTATTAGAATTTTTCTTGAATGAAATTTTTAATTTTATATTTTTAAATATCTTTAACATAAGAACTTGATTTTTCTCATCCATCTTCTCATAGAGTGCATACGATTCGGGGTCGTGTTCAAGCATAACCGTTATTGTATCTGAATCTTTCTGTGTCATGGAAAAAGTGTCGTTTAAACCATCCCTACCGTTATCAATCTCTTCCCCGTAGTCGGACATCATTATTTTCCCCCTTTTTTTTATATTAGAGTGATATAAGCTTAATTATATTAGTTGATTTCAGTCCACGCACGAAGAAATAATAGAGAAAAAAGGATTCCTATTTTATTTCCGATTCTGTATTTCTATTTTACTGTCTTCTAAGACGAGCGAAACTAGCCGTATTCGGGTTAAGTATTATTCTTTGTACGTCGTTTCTTTAGCTAAACAACCCCGAGGGACAATAAGTATATATACTTGGGAGGATAAAAAGAATTATTACTTACTATGGCAGAAGGCACAAAACGATGAGCGCCAATATACTCCAAGTCATCCTCTTTGCGATGGTTCCTTTTGAAACTGGATGTTGACTCTAGTCCTTCCTTACTCGATAGTAGCTGCAGGTGACTGCCTTGAATTTTCTGCGCCTGTTGTTGCACTGCACTATGTGTGCTTCCCTATTGTTGCCCGAAAATTCCGAAATAATACGTGTAAAAAAAAATTTTATTTCGCGACAAAACCTACCTCACACTCAGCACCAAAACTGTTACGTAAGATTCTAAAGGTTCAGGGTGTTTAGTAACAACCTGGCAGTTAAACTCAATCAATCACTTTATTGCTATATTCCTTGAGGGAAGGCGCTTTGCGGTCCCGAGTTACTTATTGCGACTATCCTCCTTCTAGTCTCGACGTTTAAGAGCCCTGTGGCCACTGCTGCGGGCCTTTTTATGCTCTCTCTTTCCCCACTTGTGCTCCTTCCTAATACTCAAAGCTGAAGCCCACCCCACGCAGTATGTTCCATACTGTACGTGACACAAGTAATTTATGACCAAAATGGATAATTTTATCACTTAAGTCACATAATTTTCTTTTAACTAATTGTAGGGTCTTTTTAAATTGGAAAATTTTGTTTATCTGTTGTAAGGTATTATTTTCCTCTTTGTTTTTGAGATATTTAATTAACAATTATTTAAACGTTTTCCAGAAATTCTGTCCTAAATATTTAAAAACATGAAAAACAGGCAAAAATTTCTTTTATTAGCACAGCAGCAAAACGGTACACGCTTTTTTAAAAATGTTATAAAATAAGAAGTTGTGTTTCACGAAACCTAAAGCAACATTAGCATCTATAAATGTACTACATTTTTTTGTGAACTGCTCTTTACATTCCATACAAATTTTCTTCACTCTTGTAATTTAAGATGATTTGTAAAAAAAGCACTCTAAGTTCCAAGGAGACTATATTAAGTAAACCAATTGTTTAATTATTTTCTACTGTTTTCCATTTTACCCAAGTTTTTGACTCTGAATTTGAATAGTAGTATTCTGCAATATTAACGTAGCGAATCTTTTTCTGAAATGTTTTGGAAAAGGAAAAGGCAAAAAGTTTATTGTTGTAAATGTAAAAGAATATTTTAAACTTTTTTATGCCTGCATATTAAAAAATTGAAGCAACTATTACTAAATAGTGTTAATTATACACTTTTTTTTTAATTCTATAATAATCTTCTCGCTTTTGCATCATTTAGTACCAGTGTTGTGACTGAAAAAAGAAAAAGCTCTTTATAATCCAAGTTTGTCGAATAATACTTGAATTTTGTATAGGCAATGGTAATAATCGTTTTTACAGTCAATTAATTATACATATAAATATATATGATTTCTTTACTTTTATCGAAAAACCATTATCAAAATAGCTTCTTTCTACAAATTTTGGTTTTCGTGTTTCTTTTTTGATTGTATCTATTTTCTTTGTTAACACATTTTACTCCCCAAACTATTACTTTTTGATCTTGTTTTACAATTTATGACATCATGAATTTTTGTTAATAATTAGAAACTTTTATGTTTATATAATCTTAAAAATTATGAAAAAAACTTTTGCCTATTTGTATACAAATTTTTTTGACGTGAGGTATTGATTATCAAAACACTGCAAACATGAGAATGTTTGGCGTTTCACATAACCTTTGAGCCTATCACAATCCCCTTTAGCGTGGAAAGTGTCAAAAAATGTTTACCATGCTTCCATACGAAAATTCTTTCGAAATGAATTTAATTAATAAGAATAAATGAATTTTTGTATAAAGATCGAGCAGCATTAGGAAAATAAAAAATTTTTTTCGGTTATCAATACTAACAATTCTTTTTAAATTATCGGCTTACTCCAAGTTAAACAAAAGTACGGAGTTAGCCTCGTGTTAAGGATTTTCTGAGACTATTATCCATTTTTTGTGATGTATTGCGTTATTTTGCTCAAAATAAACAACATAGGTATGCAGAGTTGCTGGAATATATGCTCAGTGCTGTAATTAAAATGCATTTTGCAATTGGCAAGTATAATTCTCAGCAATGTCTAGAGTCCCAGGTAGTTGGCATTCTCCAATACAATTTCTTATTATTTGACAGAAGGCTGCTTGAACTGTCATTAGAAAGGCTAATCTGACTAAATTAGACTAAATCTATTGAAAGTGGTCAAGCGCTCTTTTTTTAAGATTGATTTTAATAATAGTTTACAGTTGTCTTGTCCACTGGCTAAATGATATTTGTGTGATTTTACATTGTTCACACATAATTTGTATTTTATTGATGATGGCATTAGTATCTGGGCATTCATTACACTCATTGAAACAAGAATCTGATGTTGGATTCTTGCAAAGCGTATCTGCTAGGGCATCACCAAATTTATAATTCAAACTCTTATCAATGTTAACACATAGTTTTTTTACACCTTTAAATCCTAATTTTGTATGTTAGTCTATTGCTCTTGACTTTTTTTTTTTTACTAATTTAGTTGTTAGTTAGTGCCACATCTTAACTGGTTAGGGTTCTTGTTCTATCTGTATGTGTGACATTAGACTATCATATCTAAAAACATTTAGTAACAGGCTCAATATGTTTCTTTATAGATATAAATATGCTTGTTAACGTGCTCAGACTAGCCTCCAATTTCAGACTTTTATCACGTCATATACTTTTTTTTCACTCGGCAACCTTGTTCTTTCGCCATTTCATTAGAAAAAAGACTTCTTTTACAACCTGCTTTTGTAGTTTTTGTAGCATGTAGCTCGACTTATAGCTTAAAAAAGCTAAAAATTTTGTGGATAAAATCAAAACGCC
Source organism: Copidosoma floridanum (assembly GCF_036245765.1). Taxonomy (NCBI): domain Eukaryota; kingdom Metazoa; phylum Arthropoda; class Insecta; order Hymenoptera; family Encyrtidae; genus Copidosoma; species Copidosoma floridanum. The sequence continues at coordinate 1,268,546 of NW_028321898.1, read as the reverse complement.
TTATACGACCTATGCTAAAATGTCAAGCTTTAAATGTATTTTTTTTTAATTTTGTCGGCAACAGGCTCTAAATTTTGAGCTGTCAATCTGTTGGGTAATACTTTAACATGGATATTAATTTTTGTACAATAGCTGGACTTTTAAAAAAGTGTAGACCCACCTTGAAGGTGCTTTTTTTGTTGATCATTGCTTTGCTGATTATTAAAGTCTTTAGTAAGGGCCTTGGCTTGGCAACAAACTTAGTAAGGCACAGTGCCATATTCTAACTACCTTACTTTCCATATACATCTCATATTTTTCTCTATTCTACTCCTCCACAGCTGTAACAGTGCAGTTGCAACTAACAAGCAAAGTAAACTTTTTCAATAATTTCGTAAGCTAAATGCTTAATTACTTTTACGTTTTACTATTACTTCATCAATTGCTGAAACATTACAGATAAATGGATGTATAATTTCCAGTAAGGGTAGTGGGTGCTTATAAGCTGAGAATGGTAAAAACTACTTATTTGACTATCTGAAGTGCTCAAATTTCTACTAGGATTACTAATAATAGAATGGCCCTTAATTTCCCCAGGTCAACTAGTCATTACTTTCCGGTAGGCTTCGTAAGGAATATGACAGCTAGATTAGTTCTCGTCAGAAGTACACGGACTATATCTGTTTTCATAAGTGTCTCCTAGCTACACTACTTTTGCTAGAATTTATGAATACTGATAGTCTGTGTAAATATTTGTGAGCTGACCTGATTTTTGTAAGAGGTGTTAATACATGATCATCATTTATAATAGAATAATCATTTGAAGAAGTTAATTTATAATAGCAACAATAAATGTCAATTAACAGTAGGTTACTGATGTTACATATCACGAGAATCCATCGTGGAATGTATTTGTTCTGTTTACTTAAGCAGTGATATGTACCTTATAAATATCTTTTTTGTTATCTATTTTATTTTTATCTTATCTGTTTTAGCTACTTATTTTGATACTCATAGTTTTTAAGCAATTGTAGTTTTAAGAACTAATTTCCTATTGATTCATTGTTATTTGGTTTTCATGATACAACATAAATGTATTATGACAACAAAATAACTAAAAAAGTACATTTCTTTTCACTAAATAAAACGTTTGAGACTGTAAAAATAAATGATGTTGGCATATGGCTGTGGTATTATCCTTTGTTTTTACAAAATATAATTAAAATTGCAATTTTTTTGAACTACTCTGGGTGCAAACAAAAAAAAACGTAATAAATAAGTTATGCTAATAACGCTGTGATATATAGCTTAAGCACGTCACAAAGTGTATTTTCAGCAAGATAAAATATACTTAATGAACGTACAAAGTTAAGCCACGACAATCATATGCTTTGTAAACATAAATAAAATTTTATATACTGCAATTTCTTGTTTTTTAAACGAGAACGTGTAGTTGATTCAACGAGTATAAATTATATCTATCAATCGGACCTATGAGACAATCGTAGACCAATTATTTGAATCAACTACGAATAAATTTATATCTAATGAATGTGAGGTTGGGATCGCAACAAAAGTGACACGAACATCTAAAATTTTATTAAACAAAAATAAAAACTCAATTTATTGAACGTTTAATATTTACATTAAAATAAATGAGACTGAGCTCGTCACGTGATATGCTGTCGGAACAAAACTGATAATAGAAGCCCGATTAATACAGTGTATCTTTCCCTAACATTCTTCTCGTGGAATGCAATTCCCGGAACTTCAAAAGTAGCGCCTGTTTTTGCCTTGGGACTTCGCAAATAATAACGCACGATTGTTTTGCTTACAACGTGTTAATCGCACAGTTTACTCTTATTAGATTCTACTTAAATTAAGTGTAACGAAGACTATGACTTACGGATTCATATTCTTTGGTATGTACGCAACGAAAATTTTTATGATTTACACTAAACGGTATAAATAAAGCTCAATCTCCCTTGATTTGTTCATGACTAACTCGAAAATTTACTGACTCCAAATGAAAAGGCGCGTTAATCAAAATGATGCAAATTAAAAATAAGAAAAGCAAAATTCAAATAAAAAGAACACAGAGGCTTGGCGTAAAGAAAACCACGAGTTGGCGCGTCCGGATGCACGAAAGCTCCAGATTCAGGAAGACAAACTACTACACAAACTTATCACACATCGGAGAGGAAAGAGATACGCCATTTGTACCACTCAGCCGGTACTGGGGCCACAATTCAGTTGATCATTAAACATCTGGGGTTTTACCACCCACTCACCTTAATTTACTCGAAAACGAGTTGAATGGCTTCGTGGCTCAGACGGGATGTCTACTTACTCATGTCGGAAAAGTATCCAAGGTGCCTTAGATCACTGGGGAGACCTTGCTGTTTCCTCCCGTGATTAAAAACTGCCTTCTCAATTAACTTCATCCGACTTATCACCTCAGTACCCCCAGATACCTGAGCTTCGCGGCTTTATCCCCCGAAACTCTATTGCGGAAAAGCCCAATGTGTTAACTTTGCGTCGAGCCGCCCAAGTTAGATTCCCCTGTAATCATTTTCCGAAGATAAACAAAGTAAAGGTGATACAATATGTATGTATATAGCCTTTTCAGGATATATTTCATCAACAGGTCTAATTTTTTTGTCTATATTTAGGGTACCCATTCGTTTTTAATAAAGTTACGTTTATTAAAGATTTTGGAAAGTTTTTCGTACATTTTTTTTCATTATTGTAAGTTTCGTATTTTTAAAAGTAATTTGAGCTAAAACAGTTGCCTTTATTTGTTAAGGTATAAAAATTTTTTAATCAGTATAAAAGGTTTCTAAAAATGTGTGCATAAAGTAGACGCTTCTGAAAATTGATGGCATAAACATATTTTAATACTTTACCGAGAACATTTTTTTCATGATGTCATCCAACACTGACATTAATTTCAAGTAAAATTGTTTCACAATTTTGTTTAAAATGTCATTTGGTGTTGCATTTTAAGACAATTCAGACAAAATTAACTTTAATTTTTGTCATTACATGTAACTGTTCTGAATAAATGTGGTCTACCACATCTTTTCATTATAGAAATCGTATCTTGATAATTCGAACTATTGTTCTGCATATATATTGGACTTCCAATGTACGTAGATGGAAGTATAAGAATATTTTCAATTTTTTTTTTTGTTTCGAAATTTTTAGAAATGTTAGATGCACTATTAACAATTGCATTGAATAAACCTTAATAACATATACTTAATAAATTTTTTTGATTATATCTCAAATAATCGAAGTGGTTACACTCAATCATGATGTAAGAATAAATGAAAATTGTTGTGTCAGCCCCACATAAAAAAAAACCAAAATGTACTTTATTTGATCGTTAAGACAGTCTGTAGAAATAATGTTGTAACATAGTAAGTTATTAACTTCAATTTAAGGAATCTTCAAGATAATCAGTACTCTATCCTAAATCTCCTAAGAGAAACAATAATGGAAACGTCATGGAATTTATAAAACAAGATAGTGTCACGTACAGTATGTATGGAACATACTACGTGGGATGAGCTTCAGCTATTAGTATTAGGTAGGAGCACAAGTGGGGTAAGAGAAAGCATAAAAAGGCCCGCAGCAGTGGCCACAGGGCTCTTGAACGTCGGGACTAGAAGAAGGTGAGTCGCAATAAATCACCCGGGACCGCAAAGCGCCTTCCCTCAAGGAATATAGCAATAAAGTGATTGATTGAGTTTAACTGCCGCGTTGTTATTAAGCACCCCAAACCTTTAGAATCCTACGTAACAGTTTTGGTGCTAGGTGTGGGGTAGGTTTTGTCGCGAAATAAAATTTTTTTTTTACACGTGATATATCGGAATTTTCGGGCAACAATCGGGAAGCACACATAGTGCAGTGCAACAACAGGCGCAGAAAATTCAAGGCAGTCACCTGCAGCTACTATCGAGTAAGGAAGGACTAGGGTCAACATCCAGTTTTAAAAGGAACTATCGTAAAGAGGATGACTTGGAGTATATTGGCGTTCACCGTCTTGTGCCTTCTTTCAGAGTAAGTAATAATTCTATTTATCATCCCAAATATACATATACTTATTGTCCCTCGGGTTTTTAGCTAAGGAAACGACGTACAATATAAAATAATACGTAACCCGAGTACGGCTAGTTCCGCTCGTTTTAGAAGCCAGTAAAATAGAAATACAGAATAGGAAATAAAATAAGGATCCTTTTTTTTCTATTATTTTTTCGTGCGTGGACTGAAAGCAACTAATATAATTAAGCTCACATCACTCTAATATAAAAAAAAAAGGGGGAAGGAAATAATGATGTCCGACTACGGGGAGGAGATTGATAACGGTAGGAATGGTTTAAACGAAACTTTTTCCATGACACAGGAAGATTCAGATACAATAACGGTTATGCTTGAACACGACCCCGAATCGTATGCACTCTATGAGAAGATGGATAAGAAAAATCAAGTTCTTATGTTAAAGATATTTAAAAATATAAAACCAAAAATTTCATTTAAGAAAAATCCTAATACAAAATTAGCAGAGCCAACGAACGAAACAGCAGAAATAGAGATGTTGGAAATGGCACAAGAAAAATCAGAATTAAAAAAGAATGCGATTAAGGAGAACATAGGAGTAGGCAGGAAACGTGATCAATTAGGCGTGGAAGGGCTAGGCAAAACGAGTTGGCAGGAAAAGTATACCAAACGGCAAGAACAAAAAAATACAAACAGTGAACAACCTTTTATACCATTCTGCGATTGGCCACCTCCGCATTCAAATGACAAAAATTATAACTACTATACATCAAACAATAGGACAGATAGGCTGAGGTTTGGATACGAAGAAAATCATAATGACGTGAATAAAAATACAGAATACCTTTTCCCTGTGTGTGACCGACCAACCGAGCTGCCGATAAATAATCAGGCAGAATCTTTTCAAAGGACACAAAGTAACATACGCGATAACCCTCAGTATCAAACCATGCAATTTTTTCCTAGTAATAGGCAACAAACAGGGGTACCTTTAGCCTTAGGCTCGAATCTTAATATATTAGGCTACCTAAACAACGCAGTAAATGGTATACCACTGTATAATGGAGACCCCGTGCAGTTCCCCTTATTTAAGCAAATGGTAAGGATGATAAAGGGAACATTACCTGCCCAGTATGAAAAATATTTTATAGGACTTTTGGGAAATAAATTGCGAGGCATAGCGGACGATCAATTCTGCACGCGATTATCGTTATTTAATTCGATTGACGAGCTTCTGTCGGCTCTATCACGAAGATTCAATAAAATAGGAGAAATAGAGACACTTGCATCGGAGCTCAAAACTGTCACGCAATGGAATAACGAATTAATTATGGAATATTGCGGGCGAGTCCAGCGACTACACAATGGAATCATGATGGCACATGAGGCGAACCCATACTCGACGCGGGCCGAAAAAGACGCGTCGAAAAAGAGATCAGACAGTGAAGCTGTGAGGCAGTTTCTGTACGGATTAAAGGCACCGTATAACTGGAACGTCGCAGGGTTCCAACCAAAAACGCTAGAGGAGGCTATTGAAGCTGCCATTACTGTAGATAATGAATTAAGCCTCCGCCACTCAATAATAGTGCAAAAGAGCAGATTGAGAGCAAATAACGCCGAGAGATGGTATGACGCCATGGTGGGCCTTATCGGTAGTGACGCACCCGTGGGGAAGTCAGATACGGACGAGTGGGACGGTGTGGCTGATGTAAAATACTGTTCGTATTGTCGAGAGCACGGCGCCCATTCTACTAGTGGATGTGAAAAATTGTGGCAAGATGCAAAAAAAGGAATAATAAAAAATCCTAACGTTGACGAAGAACCAAAAAAAGAAACAATAGAAAAAGAAGGATGGTATGATAGGAAGGTAGCGTATAATGATTATCACCGTCGGTATGGAAACGATAGGATTTTTGATAGACAACAAGGGAATAATGGTAAAAGGCCTTACAACCAAGGGAATCGCTACCAGGGAAGAAAATGTAACTACGATAGTAATAATTATTATAACAATAATAATAACAGTAATAATTATGGTGGAAATAGTTACAATGACAGAAAAGTAGGTCATAATTATAATAGATATGACCACAGGAAGGACGATTATCGGGACAGGCGAAATAACTAATACTCCAATCAGGATAATCGCAGGGATGATTATAGGAGAGATAATCTTAATAGTCAAAGTGCGAGGGTAAACAGCTCGAAAACCGGGCATTTAAACTCGCAGGATGTTCGACGCGATCCCCAATCGTCGGGCATGACAAAGCAATAAATGAAGAAATTTATGAGAGGAAGTTAGGAGTGTTAGAGGAGGGTATGGATAATGACAAGCATAAGGTATCGGAGACTTATGCCACGACGCGTGAAAATTCTAAAGCTGAGGGAAAAGATGAGCAGCAGCTATCTCGCACAGTGAGAATAAATTTATCGAAAATAGGATACACACCACCCACAGTAATTCTAAAAAGCCCTTATATAAACGAAGGTGCGACATTTTATGCCGATACGGGCGCGGAAATTTCAATAATTAAAGAGAATTGTCTCGATATTGGAGTAGCGGTAAATAGTACGGAAAAATTAAAAATAAAAGGCATAACGCACGGAGCTCGCCAAACTTTGGGATCTATAAGATTACCCCTAGAAAACTTTATGTGTACCCTACACGTAGTCCCCCATGACTTTCCCATAGAGGTAGAAGGAATCATAGGATGGGATATTTTTAAGTTGTATAACGGTCAGATAAATGCCGAAGACAATACACTTAAATTGAATGAAAGGAGAATTCCGCTACGAGAATCAGAAAGTTTTGAAATTGTGCCGAAGACGAGGCAAGTTATATATGCGTATATAAAAGAGTCGCACAGGAAAATTAAAGTGGGCTGGGTCCCACTACAAAAGCTTACAGAGGGTATTTTGTTCGGTAATTTTATCGCAACGAACAATAATGGTAGGGTGTATGCCGAATGTCTAAATATATCAAATGAAAAAATAAATGTACCAGTCCCAGTGGTGGACCTTTTAGAGTGCGAGACGACGAAGAAAGCTGACTCATCGGACGTCAATGGAGATGACGTAGAAGCATTAGAAAGAGCCTTTGTACAGATGTTTAGAGAAACTAGAAACCCTGAAGAGAATAAAAAACTTGGCGATGAGATAAGAAACGACGCCAGCTGCACATGTTCGAAGAAAAATATCGTGGGAAACGTGGGTTGTGATAAGGATGGCCGTGACAACGAGAGTACTCAAATACTTGAGGAAAACATTAAAACAGACGTCCTAAGTTGCAGGAAAGAGCGAGTCAACAAAATAATGGAGTTAGTCGACATATCGGGGTGCAACGAAGAAGAGAAAAAACATGTGCGAGGGCTTATAGAGATTGACCCGTACGTTTTTGGACTCGACGGGGAAAAACTGAAAGCGACAAATCTTTTAAAACATAAAATAAACACGACTACGGATAAACCGATAGTAACGAAACGGTATAGATATCCGCCAGCTGTGAGAGAGCAAATGAAAGTTGAAATTAAGAAATTACTCGAACAAGGCATAATAGAGCCTTCAGAGTCACCGTACAGCTCAAACATGTGGATCGTACCTAAAAACGCAGGACCGGATGGCGAAAAGCGCTGGCGGGTAGTAACGGATTTAAGGCAACTCAACGAGATAACAATGGGCAGTTGTCATCCACTTCCCTTCCAGAGCGATATACTGGAACATCTGGCGATAGCACGCTATATTACAGTGGTAGACTTGAAGCAGGGATTTTTTCAAGTCGAAATATATGAAGACGATGCTCATAAAACAGCGTTTTCGGGACCGGATGGGCATTACCAGTACAAAATAATGCCAATGGGTTGCACGGATTCTGCGAACACGTTTCTAAGAGCAATAACGCTTGCACTGGCAGGGCTGCAGGGCCATGAGGTAGAGGTATATTTAGACGATATAATGGTGTTCGCGTCCAATCTTAAAGAACATCGCAAACGCTTTATAAGATTGTTAGAGCGATTGTCGAGGGCAAATCTTACAATTGAGCCAAAGAAGTGCCAATTCTTAAAACGTGAAGCAAAAGTGTAAGGCCATATTGTAGGGAATGGTGAAATAAAAACGGATCCAAAGAAAATCGAGGCTGCAAAAAAATATCCAAAGCCTACAAATGCAAAGAAAATCAAACAATTTCTTGGATTTGTTGGATATTATAGGAGATTTATTAAAGGATACGCTAAAATTGCTCAACCGCTGTCGAGGCTTCTGAAAAAAGGTACAGAGTTTAAATGGGAAGAGCAGCATGAACAAGCATTCAAATCGCTCGTAGATGCACTTTGCAGCGAGCCTGTACTTAAAGCACTTGATCTAGAAAAACCATTTGTGGTGACAACGGATGCATCTGACTATGCCATTGGGGCAATATTGATTCAGGGAGAAATAGGAAAAGACAATCCGTGCGAGTATGCATCTAGATGCCTAAAGGGCAGCGAAATTCGATACCCTACGTACGATAAAGAATTGCTCGCAATAGTATATGCAAAAGAGCAGTTTCGACCCTATCTATTTGGCAGAAAGTTTACAGTGGTTACGGACCATGAGCCTCTTAAACATTTTCACTCATCAAAGAAGCCAGATATAAGATTTAATAGGCTTAAAGCTAAATTAAGGGGCTACGAATTTGACGTTGTTTATAGACCAGGAATAGCCAATAAGGCACCGGACGCACTGTCCCGAAATCCGATCATAGAGAATGGAGAGAAAAATCCTGAACTACCGCGACAAGAGTTATATGAACTTGCTGAAGAGCAGGAGAGAGATGGTCATGGTGACATAAATGCGCCACCCGCACGAATATTCAAAATGCGGACAAAAAGAGAGAGAAACATAATAAGAAATGATAAGAAATGGCAGATAGAAATATCTGATTCAGACGAGTCGAACAAAAAGGTAGAAAGGAAAAAGCCTCGCAAGACGAATAACTCGGATGAGTTGACGGTCAATGAACACAGCGACGCTGATTCAGAATCAGAGTGGCCGGTGGCGAGTGAAAATATAGAGAGTAAAGGAGCAGAACCACGTAAGAAACGAGGAAAAAGAGGCAGGCCGCGTTAACAGATAGTACAGATCGCAGAAGGGAATAAGGGGAAAAATATTCAAAAAGGATCCTTAAACAATGGCGAAGAACAAATCCTATCACAGGGTCCGACGGAGGATAAATTAGCTTAGATATGCAAAGAAGAAAATTTGAAAAAAGGGGTGGGAATAACAAGCACACCGTATTCAGAACTAGAAATACAACCGAAGGTGCAACGAAAAAATTGCAAAAGACAATTGGATACGCTGCATAGGCACCCGCCAAATTTTTCAGTAACACCGCAAATAGAAACTGTGTCGAAGGAAATTATCATAACGAACTGTGACTCACCGGTGGCTTTAAAAGGAAAATCCGAGCCAGTAAAACATTGGGGATTCCAACTAGCCGCAGCTAGCCTAGCGAATGAGGAAGGTAAAGAGGAAGAAGAAACTGTAGGTACAAAGATTATAGTCATAAATGCAAATAATGATAAGCACGGGGGACACCAGCAGGCACAGGAAGGCCTGGTTACAGAGTTGATCGGAAAGAGAGAAAGAATGCTTGACCCTATAGATACCATCGAGATGATGAGTTCGGATGCAGGTATCTCAAGCAGAAATGCGAATAAAGGAGAGAAGGAGAATAACCGATGGGCCCAAGCTCACGCGCAAAGTGTGCTCCAAGAGAGTAACAAGCAGCAACAGAAAATACCGAATACGGTCGAAGGGGACCGACCGACGCCGAAGGAAGGGGCACAAAGCAGACCGTCTAGTGAGAGTGTAAGCGAGAAGCAAATAAATGAATCACAACGGGGTACACAGACGAAAGAAAGTCCAGAAAAAGGGACGAAAGTAAACAAAAAGATCGGAGCGTTACTTAATAACTCAACAGATAACTTCCAAGCGAAAGTTAGACTAGATGTTAAGCGCCGAGACTTTAAAGGCAAGCCGGGAATCAGAATAGACGCTTGGGAATCCGATACTATCACCGATCGACTTCTGAGCGATCCGACGGTAAGTACAGATAATGATACAAACATATCTCAACAGCCCTCGAAGGAGAGAACGGGCCCAGGGGATAGAGAGAAATTCTTGAGCGAGGAAGATACCCCGTGTGAATCACCACAGATAAATGAAAACCCATCGGGAAATGAAAGAATAAGAGGGGTAACGGACGATTATACCGATGAAGGTAATAAGCTTGAAAGTAAAACAGGAGGCGGAAATGTAGCCGAACGGAATTTAGAACAAAACTGCATGGAGTCGAATAAAAATTTAAAACTCATCGAAGAACTTCCGGTAGAAATACCAGGTAATTGCTTATTCGAATCTCTTATTTTTTCCTGTGACTTGCAATTGACGGCGCGAGAACTCCGGGATCTACTACAAGGTTCGAAGTGGAAAAATATATGTGTTGACCCGGAGGAGGTAGGAAAAATCCTGCAGTCCAATACAGAATATGGTAATGATGATTGCATATTGTTGTTCGCACAAGAGTTCAGGAAGAATATTTGTATACATCTACAGGGTACTAAGAGGGGAAAAAAGTGTGAAATTTTCGAAAGTTTCACGATTAATGCCAATGAGGAATATGTACACTTGCATCTCCTCAACAACCACTTCAGGCCACTCGTTGCCACATCCCGGCATAGCGAGGAGGAACAAAGCCCGGTGGAAAGGGAATCGTGGGTTAGTGACGAATCGGGCGCCAATATAAATTGGAAAAGTGAAGTAAACGAATCATGGAAAGGAAAAGAGGAAGGAGTTAAAGAAATAGAGCGTAATAAAAGTGACTCCATGGATGAGGAAGTTTATAAAGATGGGGACACGCCCCCACCTGATCCACCACCACCCCCAGACTCTTCAAGTAGTTCAGACTTACTAAACAATGAGAGTGATGAGGGGGCTGGTTTAAACAAGGCCAGACTGGAGTCGAAAAGCGAACGAGAGGAAGCAGACCTTCAAAAAAAAGTATTATCAAACCTCCCACAGCTAAAAAAGTACAGAGTATGCAGGACACGGTTGCCACATAAAAAACCACCGTGGCTACCGGGAAAAGAAACAGACATACAGCCATTCCAAAGAATGCATCGAGCAAAGGATCACCCATTTTATTATCTAGATAACCTAGCATTCGCGACGGTAACAGAAAGTGTGCCTGATACGAAAACAATAGACGCCCTATATGAGCGCGGATACATAGATCTAATAGCCCTAAATAATGAAAAAAAGATGGTTGGTGACGTCATGAGAGCAAATGTGAGAAAGGTCGCGGTAATGCGAATGTATATTAAATCACATTTTGAAGATACGGCGCTAAAATCGGACATCAAGAAATGCATTACGTCACTCAAGGCACTAGTAATGATAAATAAAATAAAGTCTATAGGCGTGATACGTGACTTAGCAATACTCAACATGAGCCAATGGATCTACTTCGTGGAACAATTTGAGGAAACTTTTAAAAACCTTAAGGTCACAGCGACCTTTCACATGAACACCTTAGTTATACCACCTGTGGATCAAAGATATAAGGTTATTAAGGAGTATCACGAATCAACAATCGGGGGTCATAAAGGAATGAATAAAACCTACAATAAGATAGCAAGGGACTATTATTGGAGGCATATGAGGGCCGATGTAAGGCAATTTTTACTTGGATGCAGATCATGTCAGAGTAAGAAACTAGTGCGCGTAAAAACAAAGCAAGCTATGCTCGTTACAGATACGCCCAGCAGACCGTTTGAAAAAATCTCGATTGACTATTACGGACCAATTAATAAGCCTTTAACAAACGGCTATACACATATTCTGTCAATACAGGATTGGCTAACCAAGTTTATTGTATTAATACCGGTACAAAGAGCAACAGCTGAAGAAACGGTAAGAGCCTTAACGAATAAATTTTTAGCATACTTTGGAGTGCCAGAAAAACTATTATCAGACCGAGGAACGCATTTTATGAACGAAACGATGGACGAGTTTACGCGATTATTCAAAATTGAAAAACTTGGGAGCACGGCATTTCATCCTCAGAGCAACGGGGCAATTGAACGCATGCACCACGTTTTAACAGAATACCTAAAAGCCTACATTAGCGAGACCGAAAAATGGGACGAACTATTGCCGTTGTGTATGCTTGCTTACAATACGTCGGAACACGAGAGTACAGGCTACACACCCTACGAGCTTATATTTGGTCAACAGGCAAAACTACCGTCAAGCTTTAAGAGGCCAGAGGTGGGTCAAACATATACAGAGTTACTGCTGCAAATAACGGGGACACTCGCGCAGTTACGATCGTTGGCAGCAATGACCCAAACACAGAACAAATACAGATCAAAGTACTATTATGATAGGGCGCTGAACACGAATTTTTTTATGGAAGGTGAGATGGTGTATGTACTAAAAGAGCCATCTAAAGGGAAATTTGATGACCAATACGAGGGCCCTTACGAAATAGTCGGCATAGATTACAGGAACCATAATGTGAAGTTACAGAGAAATGAAGAAATACGGGTCTCACATGTGGACAAAATAAAAAAAGCTTGTGTATTGAAATCTCCGCGTCCAAGGGATGAGATGATAAGAAGAGGAGAAGAAGAAAAGTGAAAGGAACCAAGCGGCAACTTGCTCCCCACCCCAATAGTTACTTGCGAATAATAGCATTATAGACGAATAGGGGGTAGAAATAGACGTGAAAATAAATACCACTTTTCTCGGGAACTCCTTTTCTTTCGCGGCCCCCGGACGCGCCGCGAAGATTTATTAAATATAGGCATACGGGAGAAGACACGTAACGAAGGGAAATATATTACGTTCAAAATTATGACAGACTGAGGAATTAAGGAGAAGAGAGAAACATGCAATATAAGAATAATAATAACAATCATAATAATATGAGGGAATGAATAAATAACTTGTATAATAAAGTGATATTCTATTTTCATTTTCTTTGTTACTCTTTACATGAACGATGATCGAGGTGGGTAAAAAGTGCGTGTGGCTCTATCTAACTAGCGTTAAAACCATGTCAATACAATTATCACATAAGTGTACACTTAGGAGACATATGCAGAATATAGGCATATATATATGTATAAGAAAAAAACCTTTTTGAGTTACATATTTGTACGGCCGGGAGGAGCATGGAGGAACGGTGAATAGAAATAATGGGGGGTAACCGCAAAAAAAAAGAAATTTTTTATCACACTTTTATCGTGGGCCACGAGTTCGCGAACTAGGACAGATCTTCCTCTTCCCTCTTCCTCCCTCCTTCTTTCGCCCGCCGTCAGGGACTATCCTGCCCCCGCCATAGTCACTCCTGGATAATAACAGCGCCCGTGAACGGCGCACGCAGTCGTCATGAGACAACATTGAATCGGCGGTCACGTCCTTGGCGATAAACAGACCGTCCACTGGACCGTCCACCTAAGGTAATTTTTCTTTACAAAAGTATATAACTGGCAACTATGACGAGAAGTAAATCAACTGATAGCGCACCTGGATTATCGGTCAGCTGTCGAGAGGATAGGAAGCAGCGTCGAACTGCACGTCGACTACCACCACCATGAAGGCCCGGTGGCAAGTACACCCGATAACAATAGTATAAGTCGCCCCGGACTTAAGACTTCGACAGTATTTCCTCAGCACGCGGCCGTCGAATGACGTGCACGCCACCGCTTCCTCGTGGTCCTGGAAAACAAGGACAAACGGTACCCCTAAGAAGCACCGAACCTCACAGGTTTCAACACCTCCACAGTATGGGTACCGCCGCAAGGGTAAGGGGCCACGTTGTGAGACCACCCTTGCTCACACAGAGGCTTCGGTACGCCGAAATAAGCGTACGGATCAACAACGAGCCGCGTACCCAACTAAAACAAATTTTTTCTTAAACTTCAGAAACTCGGGCAACCGCACGGAAATATCAAAAATCGCACTTGCACCAGTCATAGTAAAATTTTTTTGCGTTGTGTGGAAACAACAAGGAAGAGTACCGGAAAAAATCAGCGAGTACACAGCCGGGAGAGCAGCAATGAGAAAAGGAAAACCCAACAGAATCCCTTTGACATTCCCTCCTTGAATTCTGTCACATGAAAAGAAAGAAATAAAAAAAAAACGGAAGGAGATAAGGTATAATTAGGGGAAATGAGTGAAGTATTGGTCCCAACATGACATACTGCTCACTACGGAAAGGCGCGATCATCAAATCATCTACTCCTCCAGGCTCATCCCAACCAAAATAGGGACAGACTGTAATACAAAGCGGTACCTTCCAAAGGTACAATAAACAAATACATACACAAATGTCGCAAGAATCGGCGAAAACAACGCTGTAAACATACAGACACGCATATACCTAACCCGTGACATGGGAAAGAAAACATAATTTTGAGCAAAAAAAAGAAATTCCTAAGGAATAAGACTATTATGTACCTTATGTTTATAGCATACACATACATAGTGTAACAAATATAGATGTACATAAGTATAACATTAATATTATATGCAACGATATACCCTGAATGTAAAGACGGAGCCACACTCGCTACTTACCGTAATAACCAGTCAAGCCCTAATACTAGATTGCATTTAATGATTATTAGGAAAATATGTATTATAAATTGTATGGCATGGTCATTTGTATTTACACAGAACGTTAAAACAAAATAAAAATAAAGAAATAAAAATAAAATAAGAAGGAAGGTAAAATTTTTCTCTCTCTCTCGTAGTTGTTCTCTCTTTCCTTAATCAAGGGTAACCTAGGAACCTAGGAGATTACGATAAATGGGAGTGAGAACGGGAAAAAAGGATAACTATTTCATGTTTTAGGGGTGAAATAGCGTTGGGGGCGGCTGCAGGATCGGTCGATATTTTTAAATGGGGGGCCCCACTTATACTAAATTTATATAGAATGTTTGCAGAAAGAAGAACCAGAAACAATGTCGCAAGAAATGAAAATCCGGGGAATTCTATGGCACTACAGCCAATACTTATCCAAGTACGGGGTGAGCGGCAACAAGAAGATCAACCGACGGGCAGTAACAAACAGTTACCATAAAAAACAAACAAACCTTAGCTAAGTTAAAAGTAGAGCCTTAATACCTAAGCATTGACGATGTCTAGTAAAAAAAAAAAAAAGAATACGTATGTAATAATGATGATAATAAAATAAAAAATAAAAAGATTTTTGTCATGTTGTGTGGAAGACGCTGCGTTAAATGTAATGAATGTAGTATAACACAAAAAAAAGGAAATAAAAAAAAAAGGGAAATGAATACACAAAACAAAAAATGTAAGTAAAATAAAACCGAAAGAAGGAAAACAATAATCATAATGAGGAAAATGAATATGTATGAAACAACTCAGAAAAAAAAATATGTAAGTAAATAAGTAAATATTAAATTAGGTAATAAGCAATAAATGGTAATTGAATAATCATCAATGAAAGTAAGACCCACAAGGGCATATTTATCAATTTATTATGTAAGAGGGAAGAGCGCAAACACGAACAATATATGTAATAACACAATTATAAACTTGCGGAAAACTAATCAAAGCCTGTAAAAGAGAAATTAACGAGGTTGTTCATAGGAACACCCCATTAATTTTTCTTATATGGTTAGTATACATTACAACACGAACAACATGGTACAGACACTAATTAAACAATCATTCCCGAGGTGGTACAGAAAAGAACGTTGTCGAGGGCGAAAACGAAGCGGCCTCGGACGTGTCACGTACAGTATGTATGAAACATACTACGTGGGATGAGCTTCAGCTATTAGTATTAGGAAGGAGCACAAGTGGGGGAAGAGAGAGCATAAAAAGGCCCGCAGCAGTGGCCACAGGGCTCTTGAACGTCGGGACTAGAAGGAGGTGAGTCGCGATAAGTCACCCGGGACCGCAAAGCGCCTTCCCTCAAGGAATATAGCAATAAAGTGATTGATTGAGTTTAACTGCCGCGTTGTTATTAAGCACCCCGAACCTTTAGAATCCTACGTAACAATAGTTTATTGAAAAATATTCTTTCGGATAATTATCGGGTAATTCTTTTGAGTATACACAAAGATCAAAGCTTTCTGGTAGTCAAGAATTCGAAACTATAATATCACTGCATTTTGCAGTTAAAAGTTTGTTGTATGTATGTTTTTGCTGGCCAGTTTATCTTAAAAAAAATATTTAATAACTTGATAGTTTATCTGCATTTGTTATTTAACGTAAATATTTGTCTTTTCTTGCTATTTGACTTTCCTTCATAATTTTTGCCGAAGTTTTGATATTTTTTTCAAAAATCATGCTATTTTATATAACATTATTTGTAACTTTTAACCTTCGATCTATAGCAGTTTTATCATCAAAATATATATATTAAGAGTTGACTAGTTTGTAGTTTTTATTAAGATCAGAATTCAATGTGTTTTGCGCAACATGAAAAATTATATAATCCTTTTCCCTTTTATTCTTTTTTTCATATTTATCAAACATGCAAAACATGATACATTATTGTAGTATTTGATAAGTACTCTCAAATTTTTATGATGAAGTAAAAGTTCTTTCAATTCTAAATGACATTTACTCAACGAAATAAGATAAACTTTTTTTTATGACAACACATTGACTTTTTTCTTTCTTCTAGCCAAAATGCTGCTGAACAATACACACACTTATGACTTATTTCACCATAAAACGCAGAATTTGCTAATGAATCTTTATTCTCATTTAGAGTGATGTTTAAAATTCAATTTAAGTTTTTATTATTTATTATATTACGTATCTTTACATTTAGTTTTTTTCTTTTTCTTAATTTGATGCATATAAGATTTCGTAATTTTCTATAAATTTACCTGACTCCACTGTACTCTTGCGTACCAATCCCTAGCATAAAAAGATATAAGTTTATTTTCGTAAATCTCGAACTACTTGGAACTCATTGTTTTTACTTTTATTGCATTCTTTTGGAATACTCAAAAATTCAATTAAATATGGACAAAGTGAAAGACGTTTGAAAATTGTACCTATGTTGGCTAACAACTGTTTTATGGCCATTTTTCGGAAGGACCTTTTTTTTGGGTTTTGTTGCGGCTAGTGAAAAGATTAAAACCAATTAAATTAATACTTAGTGAGTATGACAAAGAAGTATGATACCTGTCTTCTATTAAAATTTCAGCTTGAACTATTGTATGAAATACGAGTGATTGAACTTCGAACAAATGGTTCAAAGTGGTAGTTTTTTGCGATTTGCGAAAAAACGGCTGAACCGATCTGAATCCAACTTGGTTCATCTTTTTTGTCTTGAAATTCTACATCTGTTCTACGCAACACTTTTTTATGTACAATCCGTTGGTTTTCTTCTAGATGCAAAAAACATTTTTTTGGAAATTTTTGCCATTTTTATTGGGACTCTTGCTGATATTTCTACTTGCTAAATTATATTTTAATCAATTAAAATTCATTGAAACTACAACCCTATTTTTGTTCAGAATAGTCAGAATTTTCTGAGCTGTAAAACTAATTGTACCATACTACACCGAAAAACCGACGTTACAGCTGATGTCAGAAGTGAGATACAGATATAATTTTTTATGGTCTGTCTCGTGCACGTAGACTAGTTTGTCTCATGGAATAAATAAGAACTTTTTTTCTATCAATCAATGTAATGAAAAAAAAGAAAAAAAAAAAAATTGTATTAATCATCGTAAGAAAAATTATATAAGTGCCAGACGTGAAATTCAGCATGTCAAGTATCGCAGTATAAGGAAACTTTAAAAAGCGAAGGAAGAGAGGGAAAAACAGTTGAAAAAAATTCATCAACATTGCTACTAGACCAGTACAGCAATAAGGGAAGAGATTGCATATCAAACCTGCGGACCAATTTACCAGAATACTAGAGGCAACTTCCAATCACTCAACTCAGGAAAATATGGATAACCAAAACGAACACGGTACGCTGAGCCTGGACAGCAGCCACAGATGGGATACGAGATACATGATTTAAAAGAAGGAAACAACGGGGAAAAGCGAGGGAACTTTAACTCACAGGAGATTCAAAGGCATACTCATGGATGTACACAGAATTATCATTACACCAACCATCGTGATAGGAATCAGATAAGTACATTTTCAGTGTTTCTTATATGCTTACCTTATAACCTGAGGGGAATAAGCGCCCACAGAGATAATTTATATATATAGACATTACTACTAAGTCGAAAAATTTAAGGACTTGGGTTGTAAACCGTAATTGCATGCACAAACATATACCTAATATATACAAGCAACAAATATCTCATACAAAATTTTTTTAAAAATTATAATAATTAAAAGGTGTTGTTAGCTGATAGCAAAAACGGAAAAAAGGCTATTGACTCACGCTTATTAGAAGAACATATATCTGTTAAGCAAACCTTAAATACACAGCAACGAAATCATCTTCCTATTAAACAAAATATAAATGAACTAACAAGACTAAGCATATACAAAAAAACACAGAGGTGAACATAATGAGCATCATGAAAGTAAACGATGTTCTAGGGGAAGAAGAACGAGAAGACAATAGGCACACAGGCATACACGAAATAAAATGGGACAACATAAATGATGGTGTCATACAAATTAACTTATAACATAATCGGGAGTCATGGACGCAGTGGCAGAAGGCCAGTAAAAAAAGCTGTTCATGATAAAGGTAAAGAAATAATTTAGACCTAACATAGTAAGACAGAAAACAAATCCAGGAAGTCAGGGAGCCCTCGCAGATGTTGTATAGTGGAAAATTTCTTTTTCCACGTAACATAGAGCAATCTCCAAATAAAGTATACATTAGCCCTATTGACCCAAAACAACAGAAGTAGCGCTACAAATGGCTTGACAACGTCAGAAACTCTGGATCAAATACTTGGGAGTGACTCCTGTTAACTCAAAACAATAATACAAAAGATAGGAATAACAATTTTATTAAAAATTATAACATTCATAATAAAAAAGACGCGTGTGAGCTTGTAGATATACATTATTCACGGCAAACGGTTAATAGGTACAAGGACATGCAAAGTCAAGTCCTAGATCCACTGGAACACCTATTACATTAAACTCATTCATGTAAGTTATAAAATTCCCTTGCTACATTGAGCCATATCCCTAACAACATGCCAATATTCAATAATTACCTAATAAAACTTCCATTGCTAGAACAAATTTTCCACAACGAAAGCTTTCACGTCAAGACCACTGTACAAAAAGTTTCTAACTAGAACCCTTGCAAACAGGTTACAAAGCTGGGCGGGCAACATCATTCCCCGATCGACACATTTTTCAATAATAGATGCATTTTTGACAGAACTAAGAAATAGGTATACTTGCAGTGGGAATGCCATCACTATATTGGCAAAACTAAGAATCATATGGCAACAAAGGAATGAGCCAGTGCCAAATTATATTTTTAGATGACATTAACCCAACTTATTCTTTAACACAAAAATATCGCTAAAAAAGACGCAGAAAAACAATGACATTAACCCAACTTATTCTTTAACACAAAAATGTCGCTAAAAAAGATGCAGAAAAACAGTCAATAAGGCAATATATTCATGGGTTACACGCTCCACACAACTACCAAGTAACTTGTCACAACTCACAAGCCCTTGGCGAAGCAATAGTGATTGCACTGAAAATACACAGAGAAATTAGCTTATGCTGTGATATGCTAGCGTGGCATAATGTACGCATAAAGGTAACACAAGTAGGAACAGAAGAAGTGAAGAAGAATGCATACATGTACAACCAGATAAAAATAACAAACATGCCAAAATGTTACCCGAGTGTAATAAACTATGATCCCTGCTTATTCTGTACCAGGCACGACTATGCGACAGAACAGTGCAAGATATTCTAACTCAGTGTTAGTCTAAGAAAGACAAAAAATTTAGATAGACAGAAACACCATACGGCAGCAAGTAACGATGCTGAAAAAAATTTGACAGTTATAAATAGTCACGAAAATGTGACCCCAAGTTGCGCGTGCGTACCACACCTTCGTGGGAGATGCCAAAAAAGGAAAATAATTTGAAGCAATCCGTCAGACTGATATAATGATAATAAAAACAGGAGTTCCCCTGCAACAAGCAAAACTTGCGTGGAGACCATCAGAACAGCCAAGATAACAGCGAAGATGTGGACAGATTTAGCAAAAATAATTATAACAGTTTCTACAACAATATCGACTAAAATAACTGAGGTTACAACGGGAGCAATCATAGGTTCAGCAACAACCATAATATGACTAATAGTTATACTTATATTAAAGAGAATAATAATAACAATAATAATAACAATAATAATTAAAATCATAACAATATCACCGGGGCGTGGTAGCGGGGTGCTCGGTGGGTGAGATGGGGCCTGCGTGAGTGCTTAAGCGCGTGCAGACTCTCTTAAACTGCTTCGCTCTATCACCTTTCTACCGATGACTGCGGCTGGCGGCCCGTGCTTTCGAATGCTTTGCTTCCACTGCCCTACCCTTTTTTTTTTTTCTCAGGACTGGGCTTCCAAGGTGTGGTTGCGAAGTGGTCGGTGTGCGGTATGGGGGCTTGCGTGGGTGCTTAAATGCAGGCAGGCTCCTGTGGGCCATTTCGCTGTATCATCTACCTGTCGATGAGCAACTCTGCCTCGGTGGCCTAAGTCTCCACCCCACGGGTTCTGCGGTGGGTGCGCTCCTTGGGCCTTTGTGGAGGGTGGCCGGGTTCGGGCTCGCGCTAGGGAGCATCTGCTTATGATTTTCCTTCTTTCCTCTAAGTAAACAGAGAAGAGAGGCTTGGATGAATGACAGAAACTAGAAAATACCCTAGAGGACACAAAAGTTACAAGAGGCATTGGTAACGAAACACTGAAGTAAGCCCGTACCAGGGGCTAAGCCTCCGTGGCCCGGCTTGAAGTGCAAATTCGAAAGCAGATTCCAAACAGGGTGTCCCAGGAGAAAGGTATTGCCAGTTAAGTTGGTATGATTATATCGAGTTCCACTCAGGGAAGGGTTCGTACACCCTTTTATCGTGCACAACGGCGTAACAATAACAATAATAATATTAAAGTATGACTCCAACGGCAATGCTGTCCAATGGTCTTTATTTATTTATTAAAGCAACGTTTTGGCCACTTTAAAATGAGGCCCTTTTCAAGCACTACAAATTTCATACAAATTATGACAAAATTAATAAAAAGGTAAGCAATTATACAATCGCTCGTAGTTTAAAACACTAAAACTTACAATTGTATCACAGTATACATACTTTACGTGATCACTTACCTTTGTCGAGATCTTAGTTAATTGACTGTAGCCTGTTAGCGACTCGAACATACTAACGAAAATTAATTTCTATACCGAGGACAGTATCAGGTAATATAGGTGACGCCTTCTCTAATACATGCATTAACCATTTCAACTCTTGCACATGTATGTATTGGTATTGGTCCTGCCTCATAGATACCTGTTCTCGGTATAGAAATTAATTTTCGTTAATATGTTCGAGTCGCTTACAGGCTACAGTCAATGAACTGAGATCTCGACAAATGTAAGCGATCACGTGAAGTCTGTATACTGTGATATAATTGTAAGTTTTAGTGTTTTAAACTACGAGCGATTGTATAATTGTTTACCTTTTTATTAATTTTGTCATAATTTGTATGAAATTTGTAGTGCTTGAAAAGGGCCTCATTCTGAAGTGGCCGAAACGTTGCTTTAATAAATAAATAAAGACCATTGGACAGCATTGCCGTTGGAGCCATACTTTAATATTGCAATATCCTGCTGCCGTTAGATTTATAGTATTACAAATAATAATAATAATAATAATAATAATAATAATAATAATGATAGTAATAATAATATTCATAATAATAATTATAATAGTAATAATAACGATTATATTAATAACAATAATAGAAGTAATAATAATAATTCTAATAATAATAACAATAATAATAATAATAATAACAATGATGATGATTATAATAATTATTATTATAATAACAACAGCAGATTTAACAAGAGCAACCAAGGCTATGATGAGTAGAACAGTAGATTTAATAGGAATAATTAACATAATTATAATTCAACAGTAATAGAAACTACAACGGAAATTTTGACTATTAGGACAAAGGACTTACGTACGCAATAAATAATTAGCCTACGAACAGAAGGGAGAACCCATAGACAGAGCCTTTTAACTCACAGGTGCCTTGCCAGGCTTTTTAAACGCCGAGCGAAGCACAGCAGTAAAGAAAGAAGAAATAAATATCCGAGAAAAAGGAAGAGATAGCAGGTAAGAGACAGAAGTTACTATTGAAAAGACAAATAAGCCATGCATTACCAATAGTGAAAATGCAGGTAATGAAGCGCATATACAAATCACAAAGAGAGCGTAACGTAAGTCAGACACTTGCACTACTGGCATGCAGAATAATAAAAACTATTTCAAGCACACATGGCTGACGCCAAGCCCTAAAATTTAAAATAAAGAAGAATCCCTTTGCAATGTAGAAATAAGAATATCAGGAATCAAGCGAGAACTCAAAATAAAATCAAGCAAGGGACACATTACCAAATAAGTAGATGCTCAGGAAAATGGACGTTGGGCTAAGGGGGTAGATAAAAAGAATTATAACGATTGGGAGGCGTAATGTATCAGCTAAAAAGCAAACACGCTAGCATGGATCGAAGAAATAATAAAACTTGTCGATACATAAAGCTGCAACAAAAAAGAAATGAAGCATGTACCAGAACTCATAAAAATTAACCTTCTAGTGTTCGGTCTAAAGAGTAAACTAAAGCCAACTTATTTATTAAAACGCAGGATACAAACAACAACAGATAGACCCATAACTGCAAGCAGGGTCAGATACCCTGTAAAACTAAGGAAATAAATGCAGGCATAACTGGATAAATTACTGAACGATGGTATGATTGAGCCATCAAAATCGTCATTCACATTGAATACATGGGTCGTGCCGAAAATGCAGGATCAAATTAATAAAGAGGCTATCAAGGGGTCACAAATTTTAGGCTATTGGATGACATAACGGTGAGCTTATGTTACCTGTTACTATATCAAAACGAGATTCTAAAAAATTTGGTGGTCGTATGATACACAATGGTATTCGACCAAAAAAGTAAATTTTTTTAGATAAAAATACATGAGGATGATGCAGAGAAGACAGCATTCTCAGACCCGAAAGGACACTAAATGGCACTACCAATATAAAAAAATTCTGATGGGATGCTGCGATTCGCCAAATACTCTTATGCGAGTGAAAACACTATCACTCGCAGGGCTGCAGGGTCACGAAATTAAAATATATATGGATAATATTTTGGTATTTAGTGAAAACCGGAAACAGCATGGCATTTGGTTTAGGAGACTGTTGTTCAGGCTAGTCAATTCACATTTAATGATAAAGCCATAAAAATGCCAATTTCTCTAGTGAGAGGTAAAAGTGCTGGGCACATTGTTGGGAACTGAAAAATGAAGACAAAACTACAGACAGTTGAGGCTGTAAAAAAATTTTCAAGATTGACAAGTGCCAAAGAAATAAAAAAATTTCTTGAGCTCTCGGGGTACTACAGACAGTTTGAAGGGATCATGCAAAAATAGCTCAACCACTTTTAAAATTGACAAGGAAAACTATCAAGCAGAAAAATAGTTTTTTTTAAAACTAAAACATGCTTCACGTAGCAAGCTGGTGCTAACAGACCCAAACATCAATGAACATTCATAATAATAACTGATGCATCAGGCTATGCCATTGGAGTGATCTTGAGTCAGAGGGAAATAGGTGAAGATTATCCCTGTGAATATTCGTCCAGATGTTTGAAAGGCAGTAAATTATAATATCCATTATATAATAAGTATTTGTTGATAATCGTGCACGCCAAAGAGCATGTAAGACCTTATTTGTTCGGTTGCAAATTACCAATTGCAATAGAATACGAATCGCTCAAACACTTCTAACATAAAAAAACTGGACTTAAAATTTATATGGCTGAAAGCAAAGCTCAGGAAATATAAGTTTAACGTTGTTTATAGACATGGACAAGTAAACAAGACATTGGATTTCCTTTCTCGTCATCCAATATTAGAAAAAGGGAAGAAAAACCCAGAACATCCGTACCAGCAGCTGTATGATCTCACGAAAAAATAGAAAAGAGACAATCAAGAAGACGTAAATGCTCTACTGATACGTATGTACAAGATGCGTACAAAATACAGAAATTTAATGAGAAAGAATAAAAAAGATAAAGTAAAAGCATCCAACTCAGATAAGTCAGACAAGAAAGTAGTTAAAAAGAAACCCAGCAAACTTAGAGCAAGCGAGTACAGATAAAGTACCAGCAGCTACAGTAACAGAAATGCATGATTAAAATAAGAGATAACAGAAAAACCAATAGATAAGATAGACAAAGGTATTCTTACAGCAGTAAACACCGAACAAAAAGTTTTGTCACCTGGAACAACGGACATTAAGCTATTACACATGCGCAAAAAGAAAAACATGGAAAAAAAGTTGAAAACAACGAGCACACTGTTTGTAAATGAAGGTATAGCAAAGAAAGAGAAACACAAAAATCGTAAACTTCAATTCGATACGCTACATAGGAAGCTCCCACATTTTTCTAACACCTTTAAGTAATCGTGCAACTCAAAGGAAATTATTATTGCTCATTATGATACATCAGGAGCAACGCAGAGAAACCATGAGCCAGCAGAACATTGTAGATACCAACAAGCGTGGAATAGCAAGGCAACAAAAAGAGCACAAAAAAAGGGAAAGTGGAAAGCCAGGACGGCAGCAGCAGAAGTATCTGGCGTAGACGAAGATGGTCAAAGATAATTAAGAGATAAGGGAAAGGGGGTACGTAAATGGAGAGAGAGAAGGATCAAAGATATACAGCAGATAGATGGACGGAAGACTAATCGAGCCAAGCCCAACGGTACTGAACGGGTACACGATTAAACGACTATCATATATACAAGAATCTAACGATGGAAACAATATTTGATGATAACAGCAAAAGCCGAATCGCCAATTTGAAGTTAATACTCAGTAAATCAACCAATCGATTTTGGGTGAAGGTCTCAATCGACATTAAAAAGAAAGACATTAAGAAGAAAGAGAGCATAAAAATCCATGTATGGGAAAACATGATACACTGATCAGAATGAACGATGAAAAAATGCAAAGACTTGAGTATTGGGGATTACATGCGCAGAAATCCACTAACAGCTAATAATGATCCATGTCCCTCAAGATGGAATCCGCTGGTTTCATTACCTTATACTTCTGTACGGGTAAGTGAAATTGACAGACAAACTTAGAAAAGTACTACATAGATCAAAATGGATACACAAATTTAAAAGCCCCAAAAGGATCTAAACAAGTACTCAATAACATCCATGAATTTGGCGACGGGAAATGTGCTTTCGTATTTTCAGTACAGTATAAAGCAAATGTATGCATACACTTACAAGTTTCACCTGGTTGGACAGTACACCAACACTTTATGTGAAGAAATGACATGGATTAAAACACATTTATCTTGAAGGCCAACATTTTCAAGCTCTCGTCAAGGACGCTGATAATGACTCCTTACCTACAGCTTATGATAAAAATCAAGACGTCAGCCCCAACAAACAAAAATCTCCAGATTATATAAAAAAAAAACTTTCAGATAGACACTAACAACCAATTTTTTATCAAATAAGATGGAGAGAATAGAGAAGAAGACCAGTGTAATACAGAAAACGAGAGGAAGAGTGAGAAAGAAGATGAAACAGAAAGTGCTGTTGAAAAGCGCATCATGCCCCCACCTTAACCTTAACCACCACTAATACCAAACGGGACTTTTTCACGTCACGTCAAAGGTTTCGTAGAGGAAAGCAATAATAGCTCCAGCAAGAAGAGAAAAACTGTTGATAAGACGGGCACCATGAAAAAGTACAAAGTATTAAGGGTATACTTACTACGTGAAATACATCCATGGGTACCACAAGATAGCTCAAACACCGCCCCATTTCAAAAAATAAAAAAAAAATTGAGAACTATTCATTCAGATATATCGACAGCTTATCGTTTTTTACAATCACAAATGATATTCTGGGTACAAAGACCATCGACGCACTGTACGACCGTGGCTACGTAAGCCCAGTAATAAGTTATGAGACAAAGAAAGTCGGTGACGTTATGTTGAATGTGTAAAAGCCCTAAAAACTCTCGTGATAGTAAAAAAGTTAAAACGATAGAATAAATATGGGATTGAGCGATACTAAATCCTAACCAATGAACTTATGTAGTCCAACAATTCGAAAAAAATCTTAAAGGCAAATAAATAAGTGCTATGTTATACATAAATACATGGGTAGTGCTACCATATCAAACATATAAATTAAAAATAGAATACCATAAATCGGCAGTAGAAGGACACCGTGATGTTAACAAATCATCTAGAAAGATAGCAAAATACTGTTATTTGTAAGATATGTAGTTGGGCGTAATGCAATACGTACTCAGCTGCTCGTCAGGCTAAACGAAAAAGTAAGTGTGAAGAAGAACAAAGCAAGCCATTTTTATCACTGACACTCTGAGCAGACTATTTGAAAAGATATCGATAGACTTCTTTGGGCCAACAAACAAACCATCAGCGCACAACAATACACACATTTTATTAGTACAGTATAGGCTAATCAAATATACATAGCGCTGGCCCTTGTCCAGAAAGTGATGGCAGAGGAAACAGTAAGAGCCCTAACAGACAAATTTTTGTCATACTTTGGGGACCTAGAAATATCATTATTTGACAGGGGAGGACACTTCGTGAACAGAACCATAAAGAAATTTTTCAGAGTATTTAAAAGTGACAAAATTAATACACAGTTTACTACCCCCAAAGCATCGGTGCAATCAAGCGCATGCATCACGTCCTGACAGAATATTGGGGAACAAGACGTTCTTGAATATTTAAAAATGAATCAAAGTGTTACCATTGTATGCACTAGCATACACAACGTCAGAGCACGAAAGCACAGGCTATTTCACATATAAGCTCGTATTCAACCGACGTGCAAGACTTCCGTCAAGCTTTAAACAGCCAGAGAAGGGATATTCGCACACAAAAATACTAGAGAAAATAACAGCGAAACTCACACAACTATGACGTTGGCAGCATTGGCAAGGTATGGTTTTGATTATATAACTGATAAATAACATACATCTATTACTGATTGTTGTTCCTGCTGCTTGAGAGTTCGCTAATGCTTCATGGAGCTTTTTTTAGCAATCTCTTAAACTACACAAGTATGTTTGTGGCTGAAAAGATGTTGCGATTTCTGCTTTATCTGCTACCGCTGAAACCACTTTCGGTGGTTGACCTTCACTGTTTTTCATGTTATGATTTTATGTACTAGGTAATAACAATAGAACAGTACCAAGAGCATTTTTCTAACAGTATTGATAAAGACTTTTAGATCCGTGATGATGCAAGCTTCCATCAGGAATAAAAAAAACACCAAATACAAGTTTAATTTTGTGGATTTTTTACCAGCCAGCGCAACACTGCCAAGTATAGTTTGGTCTTTTTGGTGGTTAGTATTTATGAGCTTTGATCTCAAAACCAAGATGCGTGCACGTGTCAGGAAATCTTAATTATACCTTTTTTTAGGGATTAACAAAATGTTTCTTTTTTATTAGTCAATATTGTTCGTTGTAAAAATAAAAAAAGTCTCAGTGAATTTGTAAAAAGTGAAGGAATGAAAGATTTTAAGACTGTTAGAAAAATTACGCGCTCTGTATTTAGTATTCACTAGTAATTGAAAAAAAAATTCGGTTTGTGTTACTGCTTGTTTTGTGTCGATGTTGGACCATGCAGATATTACAGATTTACAGAAATTTGTACTGTATGACATCAGACGCCCTATGTTATACGTGCGCACGCACTCGCGCGCACGCGTGTATATGTGTGTGTGTGTGTGTGTGTGTGTGTGTTGGAAGTGGTTTGAGTTAAGGCCGAATGCTTTACGCGAGTGTACTGTTTGTAAATGATTGATAAAGATTCGGTAGTTAATGCAGCGTATTAAGTCGTTATCAATGAATAAATTTGACTTGGGCATGCTACAGAAATTACTGATGAAGCAACATTAGACTATTATTTGCCGCATCCAGCAGTAATTAAAAAGTCAAGTAGCACTACAAAAATTCGCGTTGTGTTGGATGCTTCAGCTCGTACGCATCACGGTATTTCACTAAATGATGCGCTTCTTACCAGATCCATTATAAAAACGAAGCTTTTTTTTATTTATTGCGCTTTTGGTTGCAATTATATGTTATTACTGCCAATATCGCACAAATGTATCCTCAAGTATGGGTGCACATGAAAGACCGGCTATTCTTGCGTATTTTCTGGATCAAGGATGTGACATTGCGTGTGTATTAGTGAAACGTGGTAACCTTTAGGCTGACATCTGCATAATTTCTGGCTATTTGTGTGCTAAGGTAAATGATCCTATTATGACCATAAATTTCATCATACCTGCTTTTTAGTAGTTATTCACGTAACAAGTGTGGAAAAGACGATTTTCCGCACGAGTCGTGATTGACTCGCACGAGTTGCGTACAAGTTTTTTTGCAATAAGTGTGCGAAAAATAAGTGTTTCCACTCTGATATTAGTGTGGAAAATCGATTTTTCTGCCCTTGGGTGGCTTTGGAAGGCTGATACTTCCTCAGGAAAAAAAGCAGTTTTCCGATACTCGTTCGAAAAGTCTCCTTTACGAACCTCGTTACGAACCTTGCCTTCGGCTCGGGCCGCAAACCTCTCGGTTCGCAAACAAAGGCTTTTCAAACTCGTAGGAAAACTGCTTTTTTGCAATACTGTGCGAAAAAGGTGTGTAAAAAATGTTTTTGTCGCATAACTTTTCCATATACTGTAAGGAAAAACCTTTGCCACACACCATTTCCGCAAATTATGTTGGAAAATCGATCTTTCACACTAATATCAGTGCGAAAAACACCTATTTTTTACACGCTATTGCAAAATAGTAGTTTTCCTACGAGTTTGAAAAGTCTTTGTTTGCGAACTGAGAGGTTTGCGGCCCGAGCCGAAGGCGAGGTCCATAACGAGGTTTGTAAAGGAGACTTTTCGAACGAGTATCGGAAAACTGCTTTTTTTCCCGAGAAAGCACCAGCCTTCCAAAACCACCCGAGGGCTGAAAATGGTAGTTTTTCTACGAGTCTAAAAAGTCTTTGTTTGTGAACCAAGAGGTTTGCGGCCCGAGCCGAAGGCGAGGTCCGTAATGAGGTTCGTAAAGGAGACTTTTCGAACGAGTATCGGAAGACTGCTTTTTCGCTCGAGGAAGTACCAGCCTCCCAAAACCACCTGAGGGCGGAAAAATTTTTTTTTACTGTGAGTTTTAACAGTAAAAATGTTAGTGTTAGCTGGTGCGCTATAAATTTACCATTATCATTTATATTTTTAAATATGGTTCCTAACTGCTAAAATGTTTAGTTTTATAAACAGATTATAATACCAACATGTACATGACTAAAAAACGTTGTACCTATTGTTTTATATTATGTCCCTATTTATAAAACTTTTTAAAAAACGTTAGTTAAGTATAATACTTAAAGACAATTAAAGCTTTTTCACTTGCACAACACTATTTTATTTGATAGAAATAATTATATCGCTTATTGGTTTACTAGAAGAAACTAAGTTTTTTGTTGTTGTTTGGTGCCATATTTTATTTAATAAATATGATAAATATAATTATAACATGTTAATACGTTATTATCACTAACGTTTTTCCACACAGGCAATTTCTCGAAGTTTTTTAACATCTGAAACAAATATTGGCGTACGAGTTCTAAGGTATGAATCCGAAAAATCATTCACACTTGCGTAAAATTTCATCGTTTTTGGGGCAAGCCCCTGAAACATTAAATGAAAGACTGATCTGTGGCCCACATATAAGTATTATTTCCTTTTGCAAAAATGGGAATCGATTTTTTCTGCATATTGACTGAAAAAAGAGGAAATTGCGCGACCAAAATTGAATTGAAGCATTCGGATGTATTCTCGTTTTTATGGCAATAAAGGCAGTTCATATCAAGAATCAAAAAAGTCTGAATGGTAACAGTAAAGACGTCAATAGGTATTTTTTAAAGAAACTTGAAATCTCTGTGCTTGCTTCTTGCAGAAGAAAGGAAGTAATAAATAAAATTCTATTGCTATCTTATATTATTATATATATTTAACAGTATCATGTGGACGTCTGCATAATTCCACTTCTATCCTCATAATAACCCTTACATACATGTGATTATCTGCATAAGTTACCTCTTGATAAACATATAATTATATATACAAATTTTTTTTTAATATTATAGTACTCCACGTTGGGCTCTTTTAATAAGGGCACTACTATGGGCACTTAGCACTTGGGAAAAAGAAAAAGAAGGGAAGAGGGATGGGAGGCCTCTCATTACAGGAGGGGTAAGGGTGAAATTAGGCAATTTTTGCTGCAAGAAGATTGCCTCAGCCCTCCTCAAGGAGCATTGTGTAGTGAAAAAGCACATGTTAAAAATCAAAGAGTGGGGAATTCCACACAAACCCTCCACCGCCCCCCATTTGCCCCCCACCGCCCCCCACTGACCCCCACACCCACCCCCATTTTTATTTTAGCATTTTTATAAAGCCACGTATAATTGACCATGAGAAAATAAAGGTTTTGTTAAGTATAATCCCACATTATCAAAACTATGACCTTGAGACTTATTTGTAGTCATAGCAAATGCTACAACTAATAAGAATTGTTTTCTATATAAAATAAAAGGTAATGATAAGGTATTTTCAGTATTTAATGTTATTCTTGGAATAAAAACTTTATTACCAATTTTTTTTCCCGTTACTGTTTCGCATTCTAGGTTATACTTCAGTAATTTAGTAATTCGCAATCGTGTACCGTTACATAATCCGTCTGATATACTCAAATTTTAAATTAACATTACTATTGTACCTATTTTTAATTTAAGTTCATGAGGTGGCAAGCCTTTACGAATGTTGTTTAACATCCCCTACGGAAAATTTATACAAATATTATCATCTGATTTATCAACACCTTTATATGTTGCAGTATCGATGCTGTAATAAGTTTTAGTTTCTCCATGTAATTTACTTAAAATCTTATTGTTTAAAAAAAAGTATATTTATTAAGTGAAGTTTGTATCACGTTATCGTCAAAACAAATGCTGTAATGACCAAATATTTTGGTACAGACATCATCTGTTATCCAGCATTTAGAAATGTAAAATGTTTTTATGTCCTTTTCTCCAATTCTTATTAAAAATTTCGAAAATTCGTTATTACTAGAATGGATATTATTTTGTAATCTTTAAATTTTGAAGAAGTTCCATAAAAATGATGATTAAATAGTTTCTTCTATTATTATAGTTCTATTAACGTTTTTTATAACTGAAAGGATTTGTCGAAGATCTCCTCCTAATGCTATTAATTCATCACGAAAGCAAAGTTTTGTACTACACAAGTCTCTCAACATTCTATAAACAATTTCTAGAGCTTTTTTCAAAATTACAGAAGCCTCGTCCCATATTATTAAGTCAACTTCTCTTAATTTTTT
This sequence comes from Copidosoma floridanum, assembly GCF_036245765.1. NCBI lineage: Eukaryota > Metazoa > Arthropoda > Insecta > Hymenoptera > Encyrtidae > Copidosoma > Copidosoma floridanum. The sequence goes on along the minus strand of NW_028321898.1, from coordinate 1,236,764 downwards.
TTTATTTAGTTTCAAATTCTAAAAATACACTTTCAATATTATCTAAGTCTAGAGGTAAACGAAAAGTTCTATGACTGGTCATATCTTTTGGTAGTAAGACAGATGCAATTCCTGTCTAAGCCATTGACAAAATATTTTTATCTCTAGAAATAAAGTAATAAATGAGTGTCTTATATGAGTAGGTTTCTCCGGATCCACCAGGACCATCTATGAAATATACTCTTACATCTTGTTCACAAATAGTTTTAAAAGTTTTTCTTTGATCTTTGTTTAAATTTGTGTACATTAAATCGAACATTTTTTTACTGAAAGAAATTTCCTCAATATTGCAATTATGTATATAGTTGCTAATGGTTGGTGTTGGTAAACTAAAAGGCTTACATGATTTACCTTCCGATACTAAAATTCGATTAATATGTAGAAGAGCACAATTATTATTATCATTATTAAAGTCTTCCATAAAATATTTTTTATATTCATTCCTTATTTTATCTCCTTGAATGTTTTCTGAAATCGAAAATCAAGCAAAAAATTGTCTTTACTGGTATGGAAACATAATTGTAATAGCTTCTTTAAAACTATTGTTGATTTCAGAATCATGTTCTTTTAAACCCATTGCAATTGCAGTATCCCTGAAAGTTTTATATGTTATTCCATTATGTTTTTCAACGTCTTCAAACGATGTAGCCCCATGTCATTTATTTAAAATAAGTTTTAAAGATAAGCCTTCATGATCATTTGGAGATACTATGTTTAATCTACCTATAGCAATATTTTTCAGTGTAACTTTCCTTTTTTTCCAAATTTTAAGTTTATTGTCAAAAATGTAATATTCTGTAATGTTAACATATTTTAGTGATTTTACAAAATCATCTACTTCATTTAATTTAAGCTAAGCTAAGGGGTGTTTGATAATTTTTTATTACATTTTTGATATTATTTTCTTCAAATATGAGTTTTTGTTTATTTTTAAGATGAACAGCTAGATTTACAACTGTATGACTTCTACCACAAATAAGATATTCTTGAAGTCTCCAAGCTGCTTCCATTGGACTTACATATCTAGCATCTATATAACTACTAATTTTATCTACTATTTCTTTATTTAATTCGTTTCATTTTTCTATTTTAATGTATGTTTAATATCATTAATTAACATGAATAGAATATTGGATTTTATAAAAAATTTACGTGTTTTTTTATTTCAGATAATAACTTGAATGTTTCAAGATAACTTGATGTATCAGGAATCACAAATTTCCACTCAAAATTTGACGTGGTGACTTCAAATTTATCGTATTCCAACATATATCATTTTCCAACGATTACTTTACTGTGTAACTGAAAAAGTTAAGAATAAATAAGAATAAATACACACAAATTGTAAAAATGTATTTCTTATAAAATATTCGGAAGTTGGGGGGTTAGTGCGCAGTGCGCGCAGGGGGGCGTAAGCTTCAATAGTATATATATATATACATTGAGCGCGTGGTGGTCAGTCGGCTGGTTTGTGGGACGGCACACGGGAGACTGCGGGCTCAGTTTCTGGCCAGTGCGACTCTCCCAAACAAGTACCTCTGTGAATTTTCATATGTGTTTTTTCACCATGCAATGCTCCTCGTCAAGGGATGGGCGACCTTTTTGCAGCAAAAATTACCTACCACATAGATCCTTCGCTCTCGAGGTGGTCTATGTGACATAATCACCGTACCAACAAACTACAAAAGTGAATCTTATAATGTATAATCAATAATGTAATATGTAAGCATTACTTGTAATATGTAAAAAATATAATGTAAAAATGTGCCTGACTACAGTCCAGTGGTACACCAAGGGTTTATGTACTCGCTTACAATAAAGCCTAATAATAAATACGCTACGTAATTAGGTATTTGTTTTAAAAACAAGTATATGTGTATATATATATATATACACACACATATATATATATACATATGTGTGTAGACAAACTAGGATATCTAGGTAAGGCCGAGCTCTTACCCCATAACATCACACCACTATCTAAAGCAATGCATCTTCCACACGAAGACCAATGTATGCTAGCTAGAGTCCTCACGTAGAAAATTTCTAATCGGAATTTTTCAATATTTTTCCAGCTCTTACGTTCTTTTTAAAATTTGTATATCACCTGTTTCAGTAGTCAGTTCTTTGTCTAATTTTACTTTTAAATTTTGGCACTATTCAATGATGTTGAGAGAAAGAAAGAGAGAGAGGGGGCGTGTACTTGCTACCGTATAGTATATGAATATTACTCTAACTGGCCCAGAAGCATGCGTTGGTGGGGGAAAAATAGGAATAAAGGGGGCAAGAAAAAGCGTGACACTCTTCCCTTTTTTTTTGTCGAGTGAGAGCCCCAGATGAGAAGTTTCACTTAAAAAAAACACTTAAGCCAGAATTTGAACCAGCAATCACTGGCACGTAGACTGGGTATCTAACTGATTTTTTTATGAGAGATTTTGATAATGTGTTAAATTACATCTTGTTATGGTGCCGATTGTTACTTATTCTTAATTCATACCTTTATTTAATGCTTATTACCTATTGTGGTTTGATTTTAAGTTACATTAATAAATTCCGTACTTATTTAATCAACTTATTTTATTATATCATAGTATTTTTAGTAATAGTTTTCCTATAAATGAGGACACATTTATTTTTAATTAATTATTTGTAAGTTTGACAAAAAATTCATCATTATGCATGGAATTTTTTTTACTCCTTTAATTATTTTTTAACAATTTTTCAAGCAGGCTCACCTTTTTTTCTTTTTTTTTTTTTAAAGTTAATACAAGATTCTATAAACACATTACTAGCTTTTTTTTTAGGTTTTTTATATTACAACTTTTTCGTATAGCAAATATTCAGTGCCTTTCTTTTTGTTTTATAAAAAAAAAAAATTTATGTGATAACTTTGTAAGGTTGGGTATTAAGATAAGATTTTTTAAAGTAAGACATATAAAAAAAAGGACAAATAAACTATTAGCAATTTTTTTGGATAGTTTTCATGCTATTTTAAATAAACGTAAGATATTTTTATTATATCTGTTAAAAGTACGTAAGTAATTTTATTATGTCTGTTAAAGTTTGCTTGACGTGACATTCATTGGTATGTCACACTCTTGTATCGAACATGAATAAGAAGAACAAGCAGATCTTTGTTAGCTTTTTAGATGGAATTACATTGTGAGTACTTAATACGGACTAGGAATGAGCGTATGAGCGTGTATGTGACATATATAAGTGTAACGTTAGGGATGTGATTAGATTAGAGAATAGCGTAGGTGAAAGTAAACTGTTGTGAAATCTTCAGAAGATTCGATGAAAGCGTATAGTTCTTCACTAGCCAGCCCAGGAGCACATTGTGTCATAGTTTTATTTAAAAATTTTCTTCTTTACGATATTTATTTTTTATAATTGTTCGTTAATTAAGTATTAAAATATTTATTCAAATTATACTTAAAAATTGTACGGTCACGTATGACATGCATGACGCATTGGACTTAGTCTCACCACCAAAGTCACTAAGCCGTAAAGGAACGAGTAATTCTGAGGGCTTGAGAAGAAAGAAGGCCCCGGTAAGCGCTACTCTTGGTCGGACCTCAGATTTGAGCAGTCATGAGTTTATACATAGGTTTCCTTGGTTAAGTAAATAAATGTGGTGATCACAATTCCTCATGTCCCTTTTATTTTGCATGCACCCCAAACTCATCATAATCCACGTAACAGTTTTGGTGCCACAAGTGGAATTGGCTATCGCAAAAAAAAATTATTATTTCTTTCTTATCGTTCTTATCGTACGGTTTTAGAAAACACAAGTAGTGTCATGCTACCAAGTTCAAGGAGTCACAAAAAAAATACCAGCATCGCAGCAGAACACTAAGATTTGAAGAATACCATTTGATGATCAATTTAGAGATTGGGGAGCACAACCAAGAGCACAGTTTCGACAGAGACTGTTTTTAATAAGAAAACCTTTTTAATAAAAAAAAAGTTAACAAAAAAAATTAAATTATAACGTAGACGATTTATTAGAAAAACAATTCAAAAAAGGGTGACTGTGAAGAAGATAAAAACTTTTACGAAATCATAACTAACCTCATCGTGACCAGAAATACAAACAAATTTGATGCAAATAACAACTATTCACTAATAGAGTATTATTATGACCACTTACGATACCTACTATGGACAATCTCAACGAAACACCTAATATGAACAAAACATGTTAGATGGTAGTGTTAAATCAATCTCTTTTGATGCTGAAAGCGAGCAAGAGTCAAAAATACTGACAGTATTTTTGAAATACAATCCTGAAACTCAAGCAGAGTATAATAAGATGGTTAAAGCGCAGTGTGTCTGTATAATAAAATTAAAAAAAAAAATGAGGCCTGGGATAAATACAAGAATAATTCAAGAAGATAATTCATTAAAAAAAAATTTTTATTAATACTATGCAGGGTAGAGTCAGATGTAGAATTCCTCAATGCTCAAAATAATGAAAAAAGGAGATAAACCCCATTTAAATAATATCGAAAATTTATCGGTGACTGTATGCACAAAAATTTCATGACCAAAAATATCAACGCAAGCAATACGTTTAGTGAAGACGATATGATACATCATCCAATCCAAAGAATAGCACATCACCATACTCCACAGCAAATAGATGGCTAACTGGAACAGATGCAAAGGGGCTTATTGTTTACTAATTCAAGAGATCGTCAATCAAAACTACATGCAACAAAGGGTGAAAGAGTATACGGAGAATACGGACAAGGGACGTTGGGTTTTATGACAGTGGGCATGGATCATGTTGAACATGACCCAAAGTTTATATTTACATCTGACGATAAGGCAAGAATTCAACAGGCATCACCATCACATGACTGATTATCTCGAAATCTTAACATGTTAGTACAAGGCCTTCTTTACAAAATCAATGAAACCCAAGACACTCAAACACCACTTTACAAAACCCAGTTATGAGCCAGCAAACCGATAATATGCCTGCTTTAAACCGATAATATTCCCACTTGTATACACTTTTATGCTCTTTTATACACTCTAAGTTATCGTTCCGAATAGATAAAGAATCGAGCATCGTGTACGTATTTGACGGCGACTCAATAAATTTTTCTTTCTGGAGTAGATAGTAAGATCAGCGAGATCAACGGTCCCACTATAATAAGAGAAATACTTCATAGGCACACTGGGCAATAGACTTGAGGAAATGGCAGCAGACCAATTTCGAGCCAAATTTTTTTTTCTAAGACAGCAGATGACTTTTTAATGGCACTTTAACGACGATTCAGAAGCATGGTAAAAGCAGATATGTTTTTTGCTCAATTAAAAATGCTTACCCAATAGACTGGAGAGCTAATTACAAAATACTGCAATCATGCTCAGCAATTGCACAGTAGAATAATGATAAAGTATGATTCAAGCCCACATATAAAAGATTTCTAAAAAAATGGTGATGAAGGATAGTGAAAACAGGAAGGCCACGAAACAATTAACGTACAGTCTCCAAGCGCCATGTAGTAGAAATATTGCTGGATTCAGCCTTAAACTTTGGAGGAAGCAATTATGGCAGCATTGAGCATTCATAATGAGTCAGGCTTAAGCAAAGTGATACCAATGATGATATGATTACCAGTTATGTATAAAAACAAATATCGCGACAGAAATAACCTGATAATCACCTTAGTATCAAGTGACGCACACGTTTGAAAAGAGAATACAAATAAATAGAGTGGCATAGATGAAAATAATGAACTGTGCTCGTATTGTCAGGAGCACAATGGACATGTTACAAGTAGATGTTAAAAATTGTGGAAAAATTCGAGGAAAAGCATTATTCAAAATACTGGTATGGTTAAGGTGACAAAGTAAGAACTTGTTCCCAGAATCAATGACAACAGTAGTAAAAATTTTAAGGTATGTAACGGCCACACATCAAACAATATAAATTTCAATATCTAACAAAATGATAGGGGTAGATTCAATAAAAAATATTTTCATGAAAGTTATTATAACAGAGACAATTATACTGCAAATAATTACAACAAAAATAACTACAGAAAAAACATTTATAATAAAAATAATAGTTATCACACAAATAAGTACAACTACAATGGTTCTAATTACAACCAGTTTAATTATAATTATAGTGATAGTAATAGAGAGCAATATTTATTTAACGGCAATTAAAATAATATGCAAAAAAGTAACCATCCTAAAAAAAGAGACGACTCATGAAACGGCTTAAGAAAGAGACACAGAGAAAATACCCAGAAGTATCAAATGCACTGACCAAATGCAGCTACTGATAAGACGGAGAAAAGCTGTCAAGCAAATAATAAAAAACAAGCAACAGCCACTTCGTATTGCAAAAATATACATATACCACCCTGATAATTTTAGAGAGCCCTTACCTGAATAAAAATTCTAAGTCTTACGTTAACATGGGAGTAGGAATCTCGATAGTAAAAGATAATTATAGATATAGCTTTTTAAAAATAAGAAAATAATAACAAATAGGACAGGGAGTAATGATTATAATTACGTGAGTGAGCAAAAAATTAAAAGCATAGGCTTTCGTGGCAGCAACACGGCAAAAATAAGTAATTATTTGTATAACGAAAAAGTAAAAAAGAAAAGGAAAAAACTGGTGGACAAGATAATGTGACTTATTGATGCTTTAAACTGCAATAAGAAGGAAAAAATACACTTCTAAAAACGTATTAAATATAGTCAGCTTGTATTCAGTTGACATGGAGAGCCATGAAAGACAACAAGCACTCTAAAACATTGCATAAATACAACTATGGATAAGCCCGTGACACCGAAGTGATATAGATATGAATATATAGATATCCAAACACTAAAGGAGCTGATCAAAATTAAAAAATAAAAGCTACTCAAGCAAGGTATAACTAAGCTCTCGGAATCCCCATGTAACTCAAACATGTAAATAGTCCCGAAACATGTAGGGCTGGAAAAAGAAAAGTGTTGGCGAAAGTTTATTATATCTCACAAGTGGATTTGAAACAAGGATTCTTCCAAGTAGAAATTCACAAAGCTAATGGACATAAAATACCATTTTTCAGGACCAACGGGTACTATCAGTATAAAAGAATGTTAATGGTTTGCATGGACTCTTCAAAAATATTTTTAAAAACAATGACTCTAGCCTTGGCGAGCCTACAAGGACAAAAAATTGAAGTGTATTAAGACGATACAGTGATATTTATACCAATTCTTGTGGAACATGGAAGGCATCTGATACACATCTTAAAGTACGTGTCTGGCAGAGGCCGACTTAACAATTTAAAAAAAAATGCTATTTTTTAACGAAAAAAGCAAATGTTCAAGGGTGTATTGTCAGAGAGAAGCAAATCAAAACGAACCCAAATAAAATCGAGGCACCGAGGAAATAACCGAATTTCACAAATGTAAGAGAAATAAGACATCTTCTAGGATTAGTTGGAGATTATAGTCAATTTCTATAGAACTATGCAAAAATTGCTTAGCCACCCTCCAAGCTCTTGAAAAAATAAACAGAGTTTAAATTGGGAGAGCAACATAAGAAAGCCTTTTAAACACTTATTAACGCACAATGTGACGAGCCGGTACTCACCGTACCCAATTTTGAAAAATCTTTTACTGTCACAATGGACGTTAAGGATTACTCTGTAGGAAAAAAATTAGTTTAAGCCAAGCTTAGGAAAGATAGACCATGTAAACACGCCTCATGCTCTTTTCGAGGAAGCGAATTAAGCTATCCTACTTATGACGAAGAATTGTGAGCCATAGTATTTGCAAAGAAGCAACTTAGACCATACTTGTATGAACAAAAGTTTACCGTCGTCATGGACCGTGAGTCAATGAAGTACTACTATACGACAAAAAAAGCCCAGTCTACGATTTGAAAATTTTTCTTTTTTTTTTCAATCAAAAAATCACCACGTGCCCTTTTACACAATAGTATCTCAAACTGTACTCACTTCTACATGACTCAATAGTTGAACAGGTACTACGATATAACGAGATCCATAACTTTCTAGGCCTGTACCCCAGTAGAGTGTAATTAAGGGTAGTCATTACACATGGCGTTTTCCGTAGGACCTTAAATTTAACATGTAACTTCATAGAGGATTTTTATGAAAACAAAATTGATACAAAAATAAATAATTAAGGTTGTCCAATTTTATTTTCTATGACCAAACATATTGAAATCTTAGAGGAATCAACAAGCTATTATTGCGATAAAGTACAAAAAAAGGCTTACGTTCTAATTCATGGGCTCACTTGTCTATGCGAAACAGTGTTGGTGCTGCCACATATTCGATTTCCCCTCATCACTCTTGAGTTTTCTCTCATTATTGGTAATGAAAATTCTTTAGGGCAGTCCCAAGATAGTAAAAGTTTCCTTCTCAATTAATAAGATTACTTTGATTGTATAGCTTTATAGAACTATTTATTTAACAGCTAGCTGTTTGGGCCAAGAAAAAGAGTTAATATGTATTCTCAATACTTTTAAAAATTGATCTAATTCAAATTTAGTTAGAATGATGAAAAATTAAAAGCAAAAATAAAATATTAGATGTTGGATTGATACAATGTGATCTAATTCTTATTACTTATATTTCAGTGAAACTTGCAAAAATCTAAGTATCATAATTTCTTGTAGATTCAGACGTTTGCGTCTACTTTTTTTTTTCTTTTAAATGATTATTTCAACCTAATCAAGTATTGCTAACTAAGTTGCGTATCTGTTGATTCGTAGAGTAGGTAGCAATCTCATTCGAAGTAATGCATTACGCCTAATTTTGTTTGGTAGTGTTATTTGCGTGAATGATTTACTTGACATAACTTTTCGAAGTAACAGAGTAGACGCGCATTTCGTAATCAAGAAGAAATAATTATATCTGGATTTTGACGATATTAATTAAAATATGAAGAAAAACAGAGAAAAGTCAGGTCGCATCTTATTATCTTGACATCTTATTTTTCACTATTAACCATGAATTTTTAAGCCAACTTGCCAAGTTTGAGCTTGATTTATTTATTAAAGCATCATTAATAGGTGTCTACTCTAATTATTTCTTTAAAATAGCTAGCAGTCAAATTCACTACGTTATCAAGCTGTGCAATCAACGAATCCTTATCTATAAAACAGAAAACTTTAACTATCTCCAGGCTGCTCTTACATTAGGCGAGTGGGATCACCCAAAAAGATGCACGGAAAAAGAATCGAACTGATACAAAGACATAAGAATGGTAAAATATTTTGAAATAAGTTATTTGTATTGCTTCTAACAAGAAATCAGAATAACACTGTTTTACTATTTTTATTTCATTTTTTTACATTATAGTCTAACTGTTGGTAATTTATAAACAAAAACTTGAAAAATGTAAAATAAAGAGTTTTTTACCGTTTTAAAATACATTCCATGTTAGTTGGGTAACAATGAGCATTTGCAATTGAATTCCGTAAGAGAAACAAAAAATTGACATTTTAAAACACTGCTTCCTTAGCTTTTGCTAAAACGTTTCCATTACTTTCTGTAGAAGGATGTTTTTCAAAAAACTTTTTTTATGTTAATATTTGTTTTTATATGGATTATTATTCGTAGCTTAGCAAGAATCTTACCCTTATTCCCGTAAAAATCCACATTTTATATAAAAAGGCTGGTAAGGCCCCTTAAAGATATCATTTTAATGAGCTTCTTACTCAGTTTTTTCACAGATTTACGAAAAAATAATTTTAAAAAAAAATGGTAATTTAAAATATAAGGCCTTGAAATTGTAACTGTTAATAAACTGTCGCTATCTGAACTAGCACTTTATTACCATATCATACTGGTCCAATAAAAAGTAAATAAATGGACACAAGCAAAACCTGAGCATACCACATTATTTTATTGTACTTTATATGGAAAAGCAATGAACAGTAATGTTTCAAGCACGAATCACATAAGGGGAAGACCACTACAGCGCTGTTGCAAAAATTTATGCGTTCACGTAGCAATAAGGCTTCTAGTGCCAATGAAGAAATTTACTCTTGTGTACTGTAGATTTCTAAATGTTGTAAATTGTGTAGCTGTTCAGATTAGTTGGAAAATAGTAAAATAAATTATTATTACAGAAATAGAAGAACAAGGAAAAAATTTCTTGTGGCCTAGCCTTTACAAAATGTATTATTATGTAAATGCACGAAAAACTTTTTCTGGCCGGATAAAGTAAAAATAAATAAACATTTTTCCTAATCGTCTACTTTAATGTTTTTTTAAAATAAAGCTGAGTGAAAAACAGTGGAAAGTTAGCGATGAGTTTTTGCGAGAAGCATGCAGTGTAGCTTAACTTTTGAAATAATGAACGATACTAAAAAATACAACCATTGACATATCTAGTGCAGTGATTGACCTTATATTCACATTCATTGACATACCACATGCAGTATACAAATAAAACTGAAAAAGAAAAAAAGTTCTTTGATAAAATCTCTTAGTTGTTTAATATAGCTTTACATTTATTAAATAAAGAAGCAATTTTTTAAATAAAAATATAAGTTTAAACTTTACAGACGTATAGTAACAAAAAAGTTTATAGTTAATAAATGTGATTATAATTCCTAACTTTACATAACTAAAATTTCATAAGTACACAATTTTCAGTTATATCACACAAAATTTTTGAATGCTTTGTTCTGACACATCCCTGTTGGGCAGATTCAGTAATTTTTTATTGTTATTCTCTGAGTTGTTTACTAATTTTTTTTTTTGGCATCTGCTTAAGAACTTCTCTTTCATTTTCTTTATAAGGCAAGTTGCTTTTTAAAGTTTTTTTCTGTTTAAATTAGTTTGATCTCCTTTAGTTTTTCAATTCTCTTGGCATCTATTATTTTTAGTTGAGCCTTAGTTTTTTTACTTCTCGGTTTTAATTATTTTGTTATGCATACGTTGTTTTTGTTAGTAACTTTTTTTTCTTTGCGCTAAGCATGTAGTGAAGAAACTAAGAACCCATTTTATAGTTTTTCAACAATCTGCAAAGTGATTACAAGATAATTCTAGAATATCTGTATTATAAACTTCTACTGTAGCGTCAAGGTTTCGTCCTTCTGTTAAATTGCTTAAGTTATTACATGCATTTAGAGTTTGAAAAAATATGTTTCTGTCTATTATTAGTTGATTTCATATGAATATTAATTACACTTCTTGAATCTAGAATATTTTTAATCAACAGATTACTACTGATAATTTTGTCACTAAAAGAAACATTATAACATTACTATCTAATGCAATACTACATGAAAAGTGTGTTGGCAATACTTCTCTGAATTTTATTCAGCTTGCTTTCTTCAAAGTTTCTGATTTTTGTAAAAGAAGCAAAATTTTTTTAGAGTAATACATTTTTTAGTTTTTTTGCCTTAGCTGCTTCAGTCAATGTGATCGATGATGATTCTTGATACAATCCTACTTCTGCAGTTTCTATGAAGGTATCTAAAGTATCAAGTTGTGATAATACTAGATAATTTTTTTGTATGTTATCAATATTTAATGTAAAAATCGTGAAAGAACTAGTGACTCGATAATTAGTGTAATCGACGGTATTAACATTCTATGATCAAAGACCAGATGCTTTGAACTTATTTTCCACTGCAGCATAATTCAAATAAAACTATTCTGCAGCATCGTTTTAAATAGGAGCAATCATTTCTGAAGTCAGTAGTGCACTGATTTTATCTTGTTTTTCTCAAGGACACTTTTTCTACATTTTTTTTAGTTGTTTGAATTCTGAAATATCAGCTGGTTAGAAGATGCAGCTACATTAAGGTAAAACATAAACTTATATTGTTAAATTCAAGACAGAGCTAACTAACTCTAAATGTGAGGTGACTTCTATGCCCATCAACAATAAAAATAACAGTTTACGTAGTAATCTCTGTTAACAAGTTGTGATGAAATATGTTTTTAAGTAAGTAGTAAAAAGGCTCATCACTTATCTATCCGCTTGTTGAAACAGCAATTTTCTATTTATCCAATTCTCCAATTAACTTTTTTTGCAGAAATCTTTTATACCAAGTATCTCCTGGTACATGATTCTTGTCAGGAGATTATATAGTTCTTGTATCCAAAAACTGTTTGACATATAACTGAGGAATTCTTTTTTTCTTAGTTGTTGATAATTGAATCCTCTAGATCTTTTTCTCTTATAGTGCCGAGTGTAGGTGCTAAGTGAGAAGCTGTATTAGCCTAAAGTGTAATAATTAAAAGAATTATTATGCTTTCAAAGATGCCATGCAACGTAAACGTCTTTAGTCTTAATACCCCGTTTTTGGCAACGCTCAAGACTTTTTGAATTTGTACTTTTGTGTAAACTTTATTGTGAAAAGCCTTTTTTTTTTAGACCCTTCGCAATATAGTTTCATTGACTATAAACTAGTAAAACCTGAAAAAAGTATTCTTACAGTATTCTTACTGTTGTGCATCTTTTATTCAGTACAAATAATCATAAAATACATTATTTTTAACATTTTTACTAAATATAAGTAGGTGACCACCTTAAGCTATTAAAAGAATTTTATTTATTTACATTTAACAAATCAGTATTGACCATAACACGTGCTCTATTAAGCAACATTCCAATGACTGTCTGCTTATATCGACACCTCGTACGAAGTCTAGCGTTATCAACATTTTCACTTTTAAATTAACATTGGAAAATGTGAATAAAGATAGACTTCGCACGATGTATAATTCACAGTCAAATGTTTGACCTAGTGGTCAATGATCAGGTATGAATTGTTTGGAATACGATTATCAGACATGTTATTTATATATTTTACATATTCTTATGCATTTTTAACGTATTTTTGAGAAAATGACAAAATTTTCCATAAATATGTAGTTGCTCTTTGTGATGATTTTTTTGAGCCATTTATACTTTAAAAATAACTTAAAAGGATCATTTTAGAATGAGAGATCTCAATAACTGATGATAAATTTTTCTTACGATAAAAAAAAATTATTTCTTATTTCTTTCAAACTGGTTTGGTGGTACCTGAATTCCACGACTTGAAAAAAAAAATTACCAAAAAGTTTTGTATGGTTCAGGTGAAAATTGTTCCAAACATTTCTATTTAGAGAAGATATATATGCGAGTAAAAGAGTAGCTATGTATAGAATGTGAATTTATTTTTCATTGTGAATTATTTTCTTTTTATACCTCTTACTAGGATATTCTTTGCATAAACGTCTTACTTGAATGACGATGCTTGATTTAGTTCATAAGTATCTTTGTTTCTCTGCATAATTCCCATAATTCCTGAAATTCTTTCTGCACTGATACTAACACTCATTTTTGGTTGTAATGAATAGTGTATAATCTTATCGTGCTACTTATTGCAGATTATTATGTGTAACTTCAATGTAATAACTTCATTTAAGTCTATACTTTTTTTTTTTTCTCATTAATTGTTGGTTTCAGTGGTTTATGCACAATATTGTCACTATTGGTAACTCTATGCTAATGCTTGCCATTAAGTTTTTTTAGATTTAACCATGCAAAGTCCATCCAGGATTACAAAATTTCAATATTTAAGACAACAACAAGCATAAAAAATAATCAGGTCCCGTTTATGTGAATGTTGAATCTGATTATTTATGGATTTAAATCAAGTATTAAATTATTAACTGTACGCAGCTATTGCTACATCTTAAGTTTTTAAAACTGTGTCCTGATCTAAAACAGATTTTTCATTGATCTAATTTTTGATAGAATTTCTTACGTATTAGTAAATAAGTGTTACAACAACAATCTACAGTATCTTTACTTACTGTAGGGGATAATTATTACACTATCGAGTATAAATTTATCTTGAGTTAGATATTTTATTTGCTTTATTGGAGGGGATGAAATTGGTATCGTCATCCAACATCCCTATGCAGTCAGTTTTTTTTTAGAATCGTAAACGATTTATCTACAAATAATTTCATCAAAGTTGTATTTTTGATCTCAAAAAAAAGTTTTTATATTCCATGACACATTTAGCACAAAAAACTAATAGTGGCATAGAATCCACAGTATTCGAGTACACACTAAACACCACAGTTTTTGAGTAGAAAATTTTTAAAATTAAAAAAAAAAATGTATTTTCTCCAATTTTTAGAGCCCTAGTACTGTATACAAAAAAAATATTCTCTTAAGACATGTCAACATAACCCATCAATCTCAATCTACAATCTTTAAAAAAATTAATGTAATAAATTAAGTGGCAGCACTCTTTTTTGCAGTTAACGTTATGAGCATTTCAGCAAGCGCACACGTACGAGTGTTACCTATATATCTTTACGACGTGCTGAGGCGTGAACGCTAAAACACCTTACCTGTAAAAAAAAATGCTGCTGCTCAATTCATTGAAATTCCTTCTTTTATAAATCGTAAAGAATGATTGATAGTAAATCTTAACGTAGTGTGCCTTGTCAAAATTATTTATTTTGATACTCTGCCAAGGCTCAGAAAATGGGAGACATACATTTTTAAGACTTCGAAAATTTTTGACTTGCGAACTGTGGTGTTAAGGTACACACATTTTAGACAGTTTTTGGTCTCAATCTGCCGAAAGCTATAAAAACAGTTTTTTTATAATACAAATATAGCTTTAATGAAATCGTTTATAAAAAAATTGTTTTTACAAACTGTGACCACGTTATGTTGGGCCCACATGATTGTTATTAGTCTATAGAATGTCAAAAAAATGATTGTAAAAAATTGACTGTTAAAGGGTATAAAAAACGATACCACTTACCTACCCTGTCTTTAACCTTTTAATCGTGTAACTTGTACTGTCATTCATAGTAATAATTATACTTTTTTCATTAGAATTTCTATTCTCTAGTATTGAGCTCAATACTTTACCCCATGATTCACAAATGGTGGTCAGCTCCTTGAAGCTTTAGCTGCATTTTAATAACATTTAGCGTGGCTTGGTCATTTCAATAAAATTTTGAGGTACAAATCTAAAAAGGGTCTAGTTTTTACTACAAAATTATGTCACAAACTTTTTTAAATGTAAAATTGGTGTATTAACTTTTATGGTGTAAAATTTTTGTGTATTGTACCAGTTAAAAAAAAATTTTTCTTTGATTGATTTTATTTATTTACATACGAGTATTAAATAGTACATTACGATGATTTTTGTACGAAAAGTGTACAATACATAAACAATGACTTGTATGCACGTAAATCGATAAATACACGCATTTTATAAATTATTTTTCTTAGCACCAATGTATTAAGCAGTTGGAGAAGGTTTTTTTTCCACAACTTGTGTAGATGTACCATTTTTCTGAATTGAGAAGCATATAAATTTTGCACTTACTTGTTAGCTGCAGCTTTAAAAATTTTGGTACGAAAGGTTTGATTTTAACTGAACGCTTACAGTAAAGCAGACCTACTTGTTGCATTAGTACTTATCATTTTTTCAATGTTAAGTTAACATTTAAAACTTTTATTAATTAATTTAGATTTCTTAATATACTGTGTGAAGATTTTTTCTAAATTAAAATAGAATTGTTCATTCCTGTTTATAGTAGTTTTTATTGACTTATCTAGAATAGTCGCTTAAAATCTCAGATTTAATAAGGTATTTTAAATATTCTAACTGATTAATAGGATGAACCTCTTGTAAAGATGCATATACTACGGCAGTTAAAATAAACAAACATTTTTAATAATAACTTTTAAAAAAGTACATTGTCAAGAGAACTTTGAAAAAGCAATTATTTACGGTCCTAATGGCTTCTAATAAATTTTATTGTTCGTTGTTTTAATTTTTATTTGTAATTTTCAAGCAGCGTACTCAACAGCGTAAGTAATTATTGTACAAAATCATATCTAAAATAAGTTGATTCATCTCATTTTGTAGATGATAACAAAAAGTAGGGTTGGCTGAAGAAACGAAAAAAATTGAAAAAAACACTCTCGGGTTCAACTCTATTAACATGTGATGGTATAATGAGTATTGTTATTCTCTCATAGTTGTTACTAAGAATCTAAGAATCCAGGTGACGTGCACTATAAACTTTTCATTAACTTAAGTTTATTTAATAAAATCATAGGTATAGTTTAAAATATTAGACTTTAAAAATATTAAATTATCTGTTGTTAGTTAAAACAACTTTGGTTTGCAAATTAACTACTTTAAAAACATTTTATTAATAAGAGAACTTATTATCCTTTCCAAAACACCTTATAAAAACCATATAATCCAACGAAGGCTTCATAATTTTCTGTTCTTACAATTTATATAAATAGTTCATGTACTAAACAAAATAACACCTTAATAATTTAGCGTAGTGTGCTGCCTACTAGATTATACACCAAATGATGGAGTGAGCAGAAATTTACTTATGTATATATATATATTAATACCACTTAAAAGAAACTAATTTACGCCAGAATTTATTCATGAACTAAAGGTTTTATATCAAAAAAATCCAATTCTCAGTAAAATCAAAGCATACTACTCGTTTCTCAAAAAGACTTACGGTCTTTGAATTACCTAACTGGTTTTATAAAAGATTTGTTTACTTTTTTCTACTAATTGTTGTGTATATATGTTTCCAAAAAAGGATATGTGTTATAAAACAGTACTTTTAATTTTCTCCTTGATAGATACACTAATTATTAAGCAAAATAAATTATTTTCCCTCGCAGTTCATAGACACGTGCAAGTTTAAGTTCCGTCAGGCTTTCACGACACTTGAACATAATCACTCATTTTTAGTATTATTAATTTGTTAGTTAGAGTAAATATATATTAATAATTTCTTAGTAAAGTTAGCATTGATATCAAAGTGCTAAATAAAATTCCAATTTTTGGTCTGGTTTGCACATAGTTTGATCTATAAATAAGTAAGCCTTCACATTGTTTGATCTCACAATTAAACAATGCTTTTTTTGAAATAGGCTTGATGTAACATTCTTCCGAAAATGGTTGCTTATAATTTGTATTGTACATTAAAAAAAGGACATGTATAAAATTTACATCGTTTTTTTGAACATCGTTTTGCATACCTTCGTTGAAAGTTACGCTTATACTGTACGTTTGACTCGTAATCAAGATTTGAAAAATCAACAAATATATTATTTTTACAATTGTTAGCAGTGGACTGCAGATTATAAAAAAATGACTCATGTCGTTCATACATTAGAAAATTTCACATTATGAGAAAAAAATCAACTGTAACTACTTTTTGTCAAACTTTTAGACTTTAAGATGGAAATTTAAAATCAATTCATGATTATATTTAAAAAAAAGTTAACTCCAC
Source organism: Copidosoma floridanum (assembly GCF_036245765.1). NCBI lineage: Eukaryota > Metazoa > Arthropoda > Insecta > Hymenoptera > Encyrtidae > Copidosoma > Copidosoma floridanum. Next base: position 1,219,407 of record NW_028321898.1, on the reverse strand, counting down.
ACTCAGTTATTGGACTCCACATTTTTTAACTTAAAAACTATACTTTCTGAAAATAAAACAAACATTACAATTTTTACATATGCTATAAAAAAATACATTTTAAAAACGGTTTTCTCTTATTACGGTACCAGTCAGTAAAGTAAATGCTTATGCTGCTGTCCCGGGTCACAGACTGCTATGCCAGGACAGCTCTAGCACCTGCAGACGAATGCTGTTATCCTATCTCTCTCATACTTTAATCTTTGTTCAGCATCCAACGTTCAGCTTCCCTCTTTGTTTGCACCATTTACTTCATGAAGCTGTCTTTCTCTGTTCGTGCAGAGTTCCTATATCTTATGCTATGTGCTTCTATCCCTGTCCTTTTTTCAATATACCTTTTGTACCTCCAATCAACTGTCTTTATCTTGCTGCCTCGTGGAGCCCAGCATAAAACAACGTAAGTTGCGCCTGCGCAAATTGTGTGTGCCTTGATTCCCAGGCACCACATCTTGCCTTCTTCCTTCATCATTCCCCTCTAGACTTATAATCCGATATTTACTCTTGATTGTTACAAGATATTTTAAAAATGTTTTTTTAAGTGCAATAAATTTAAACAATGTTAGTTATTCCAACTATCAATTTTGATTATTAGATAAACTTATTGTACCATAAATTTATATATTGAATGATCAACACTGTTCAAAGATTTTGTGCGTTTCATTGTTAAAGAAAAAACTGGGACAATTTTTTTTATTTACAGTATAGTGGATAACTTCTTAGAAGTTGACGAAGATCTGGCTTATCAATGAGCTGCAACGTTTCCAATAAATAAAATATTCTTTCATCACTAACACAGGACCTACTGTGGTTAGAAGAAAAAAACAACAACTAAAAAAAAATTAATCTCTAATTATTAATACCCGAGTGATACCTTACCATTTAAAAGTTAAAAGGCTATGTTGACCTAGCTTATAATTTAGTTAGTACTGAAACTACCAACTATGTGCAACAATATTTCTTGACACAATAGATTTTTTGACATAATAGAAAGAGTAAATTCATAATAACTTTTATTTTACTTGTTAGGACAAAAAGAAATCAACTTCACAAAAAAAATTTCTCCTTAATTTCTTTTAAAAAAAGGTCGTTTATTAGGTTTTCTCATTCTAAAAAAAGCCCAAGTAATTTTTTTATTTGTCAAAGTTCTTAAAATATTGTAATATTTAACAGTTAACATTTATTTGCTTTATTATGTTAGAAAAATACAAGTATTTGATTCCAATATAAATTATAGAATAACACTTTCAGAAATATGATAAAGTTAAACTTTTACTCAACTTATTTAATTTATAATTTAGTATTATAAGGTAGGAGTTTCGTAAAAAAAGTAGCTTCAGTAAAATAAGTAAGCCTTTTAAATTTATTAAATGAATAATAATGTAACATACATTTTTTTCAAACATTATAGCTTTTGGCTTAGAAGTTCGAATGAGTCTTTAAGTTCTGTTGCTATATTCATAAAAATTGAGAATATACAAAACTGTTAGAAAGAATTCAGCTAAAAAATTTAATTGTTTTGAACTTCACTTCTCACAGTTATGGTTAGAGTCTTATGATTTCAGATTACACAAGAAAGATTTCATAAAAAATGCTTGCATTCAAGCTAATAATGATCGACTAAAGTTTTTTATAAGCCCCGAAATTTTCTTGTGGTTGAAAAATAATGAGCTTCTGGACAAAATATATTAAAAACGAAGTGTTCCAAAAAATGTTATACAAATTATTTTAAAAAAGGTGATTACAAACAGATATTTATTGGTTACAAGTACAGAAAAAAAAGTTAAAAGGACAATATATTTAAACACCAGACTTTATTAATTTTGTCTGCTGTTAATTTTGATACCAAAACCTACAATTTTTAGTATTAAGTGGTAAACAAAATTATGAACTGGTTGTATAAAGTGGACAGTGACTAAAACAATTTGTTTTGAAACAGTCTTTTATTCTTAAACTTGTTAAGCCAAAACATCTTAATGGAATATACTTAATCACAATTTCTTATTCATAAGACCTAATGTGTGACAGTTAAATTAAATAGTACATCTTTCAAAAAATATCATAATAAGGTAAGATTGATCTAGTATAAGACCCATAAGTTTTTGACACTTTTTATAAAATTATAGTGGTGATGATTGTTTCTAGCTTCTTTTGTCAGTTTTCAAATTTTTGTAACACAACGAAATCAGTAGAGCAAAGTTGTGCTGGTGCTCAAAGGCACATCCTCATTCGCTCCAAGCTAACGCACAGATTGCGCCCCCTCTAGTCAAAATCAAGCCAGAATTCTTGCATGTAAATAAACGGCTTAGAGCACACATACATGGGCATAGCTGGTTGTGATTGGCTGAACAAAACAGCAGGGGGGTTCGTCGTTCTCTTTCTAGCCTGCCAATGTGCCAACGTGCCAAGTATGCCAAGCACAAGCAGCTATGAGCATGTATATAATTATGCTCTGAGCCGTTTGTTTACATGCAAGAATTGTTGCCTAATTTAGTTAGAGAGGGTACAACCTCTGTATCGGCTTGGAACTAATGGGAATGGCAAAATCAATTAGGATTCAACTACCAATAAGTAAATAAGGTCGTTTTAGTAAAAATAATTTAAAGCCTTTTGGCACTACATAGTAAGAGCTGATTACTAAAATTAATACTGGCACTAGACAAAATCTGACCTTTAGCAATGGTTAGTATATTTATATGCAGTGGGACGTCAGGTTTTTATCAACGTAGAGCCTCGTGAAATGCCCGAAAATTTTTATTGTGTAAGCTTTACATGATGTTTGTTCACTACTTCGGAGTAACACTGCAAGTGTTCACGCAAATTCATTACCATCTTTTTTACTCTTTTACACCTACTTATTTTGAAAATTGTTTATTTTTGAGTATATTTAAACTACGATTATGCAGTCCAACAGAGTTTTCTTTCCATTTGTGAGGAAAGTGCAAGTAGTGGTTTAATATTATCATCTCGAACCAATAAAAAAAATAAGTATAGTTTGACAGTTATTCAGCAGCAGTTAATTAGTTTTTATGTATATTATTGTCCATTACACCATTTCGTATCTGTTTATAATAAACATAATCAGTTTAATTACTAAAAACCTTATAAAATGCACCGTAGCAAAAGCCTTAACTTCATTCAAATCGTGCTTTCGTTTGTCATTTTTCTGAAATGACGTAGCAATTGCAATGTGTTTAAATACTAGCAAGTTGTTAAGCTAGTGTTAGAAAAAGTCTGTTTAGAACAAAAACTAAGAGACAGACTTTTTTTATCTGATAGGCAGGAAAGAGCTTTTTAAAATGTATCTTATTTTTGCTTCGATTTCAAGTCACATGTATGTATGCATATGAAACAATAAAGTATTGATAATTACCATTAACATCAAATCACCAGGTAACACATGTTGCCAACTGACCATCTTACTAATTGGTTTAGAATTAACTAATGACCTAAGCGCCCATCACCTTTTCACTTATGTTATTAACTATTTAACACTCTCTGTTACTAAGGCAGCCAGTAGGTACCCGTATTACCTGGTGTTTAAGTTATAAAACACAGTCTTATAAAGGTAGTCGTTTTTCCATGTACGAGTCGATTGTACTTTGGATAACTGTAGGTATTACTGGCACTGCTCTAATTACTGGCAGTCAATAGAAATAAATACATAAAAAATTATTTTATAATGATGAATATACACAAAAATTTTTTTTCGTAAAGTAGATAACTGCACAAATATTATTTAATCCCGTATTAGTACGAAACATAAATTTGAATAATTTTATCAATGATAACATAGACAGATGTGAGATTCTCTCCCAAAAAATTGAATTTTACAGCAAAAAGTGACGTGCTTTCAACGGTATTTTTATTAATAAATATAGCAAAATTACACAAGAAACAATTTATTGAATTAAAAAAACCTAAACTTTTCGATGAATGCAATAAAAATTAATTCTGTATGTTTTTTCTTTTTCAAATTTTGATGCTAGTATTTGATACAATGTTTGTCGCTACTGTTAAATTACTGACAGTGATTCGGTAAATTACAGCAATCTAACCTAACAAAGTCATCAACCACTAAAGCCTCTTGCTCAGTATTTGTCTTGGCCTTCTGAAGATATTTTTCATTCAGTAAACAAAAAAAAGAGTAGAACTAAAACTCCATCAGTTATATCAGATTCTCTGTGGCAAAAAATCAGTAAAAAAAAAAAACAAAGTTCTTAAATTGGAAACAGCAGCAGAAAAAAAATGAAATCAGAGAAAACAAAAATGTTACAAATGAAAAGAGAAAACGACAAATTAATTAAGCTAGAAAAAAATTTTATAAAACAACAAACTAGAATCGAAAAAAAAAGGCCAAACTTGTTGCACACCAAAAAAAATTAATGAAATTGAACAAAAAAATAAATCCTAAGAAGAAATTTTAGAGAATATAAAATTACAAAAAAATTTGTAGAACCAAATGAGCAAATTGCAAATAAAATTAAAACACATTGATAGCTGCATGTTATTATTTCTTTTCAATTATCATATATTTTATAAGATTAAGTAGATTTTATTGTGATTTTACGTGATAAGGGTTAAAAACTATATTTGCCAGTATTACACGGCCAGTAATTCAAATTTAGACAGTATTGGGGGGCCAGTAATACGTGCATGGTGTCAATAATAGGAGCATGTTGACTGTTTACAAAAATATTTATCATTCATAATATGATCTTATTTATGTCCATTCAAAAAATTATTTATTGTTTGTTATTAAATAAAGTAAAAATAAAAAAAAATATAGTAGATTGATACATTTTTCTTTTTCATACCATACAGTAAAGTAGCTTAAGTCAAAAAAGTGCCAGTAATACCCACAGTTACCCTATAGATATACAATACTGAGGTTATGTTTATATGTCATCCCGTGTTCAAAATATCAGAGAGAAATGTTAATGGCTTTTCGTACACTTATACGCACACAAACATATACATATATTTACTTGTAGTCACATTATAATGTAACGTTGCAACATACGCGATACTTACTTGGTTTTATTCCAAAATCGAACGAAGAACCCTTTTTTTATTACTTATGAGGTAAGTCACACTTTTTAAAATAATAGGACTATATTGTGTTTACTTCATTGCTCCGCAATGTTTAAAAAGTGATTTTTTGACGAGAATATTTCAATAACGACAGATTAAATCAGTCTAAAATTTTTAACACATATTTCTAGACGCTTATATTAGTTTTGCTGAGAATTTTGTACCTTTTTAGATACTTTTGATTTAGGAAGCAACTACCTTAATGCATGTCTACACGTAACTGTATTAGAAACTTTTAGTCATTGAAAAAAAGTTTTATTTGAAAAGGGTTTTTTTTGGTTTTGTTAAAAAAGTCTTTCTATACGTTTAAAGTCTGAAAATTTTATTTCTTGCCGTTAAGCTTGAAATAGCTCTTTTTTGACTTTTGCACTAAGAAGAGTCTTTCTTACTCTAATTCGACATCTTATTGTCTTAAGAAGTGATTTGACTTATTAACAACGTATACAAAATATTTATTGAAGATAATCAGTTAAACTTTTAATTTCTCTTAAACTCCAGATTATTCAATATAAAGAATAAATAACAATTTGGTTGTTGAGCAAGACTATTTATTATTGCAAAGTATTACATTTGTGTCATATTACGATGATTAAGAATTGCAATTGTCACTTTACACACACACACACACATCCTACACACACTCACAAAATACAACACACACATGTGTATATATATTACGTATGTCAAGAAGTGTTGTTAATATTTTCAATACTTTGTTGGGAAACAAAGGACTGTATGTACAATCTTAGGAGTCAATCATTTATGTAATTCTTCAAAGGAAAAGGTTCTGTTAAGAAGTATCTGATTATGCCAGTATTGAATTCCCGGAATATTAGACAAATGTTATACTTCACAACAATCAATAGTCTGTCTCAACCAACCAAATCATTAAATATTTTTTTAATGAAATTTTGGGCAACTGAGCTCGTCTGAAATGATTGGAGCTGTTACTATTTATTATTAGTTATTATTTGTTTTTAATTTTTTAGTATTTTAATATTTGAACTACTTCTTCAGCAGCCCTCATTCTAAAACTTACTACGCACATTTAATCCTTATGACAATGCACCATTTATTAAATGCCGCTGTTTTTTTTCACTACGGCAAACATTAAAAAGTAGCGATTTATTACTATCACAATAAGCCTAATGATTTAGATATCAAGGAAGGACTTCAAAAGGAAAGTACAGAAAGTAGATTAAATTCGATCTAGTAGACGGTTCAAGATGTCAGACTAGTTATTATGAATGCATTTCTTTCGTAAACTAGTATCAAATCAAATGCTTTGCTGTGAAGAATACGAAAATTGGAGTAGCTTTAGTTTTGATCTAATATGCTGGAAGAGCAGGACTGTAAACGTGATTCTTTTATGAAATGATTATGAACATAATAACAAAAGACCTTGTGAAATAATTTATTAATTCACAGTAAATTACCTTTTAAGATTTCAGAAAACGCTGATGAATATTTATGCAAAAAATTATGAATAAAAAGTAAGTTTAAAACATGTGCTCTCAAGGCAACTAATCATTCCTTTATTAAAAGTTGTAGCCTAGTTAAACAAATTAAGTAAAAACGGACATAGTAAGGCTTACGTAATACTTAACATACTACCACCGCAAAAAAAAGTATACATGAACACTGACTCAATCAAAAGATATTAAAATAAATACATGCATCCATTTTAGCTTCTAATATTAAAAGCATAGGCAAGCATCAACTGCTGGTATTTTGAGGTTAAGTGCAAATTTTATGTAATTATTCTAGGAGGTAATCTAGGCCAGTTCTGGATCAAATGTAAAGACGGAAGCCATGTGGAGTGCATACTGAGTACGTGATTTTTTTTTTTTTAATAAAAGAAAATGTGGAAATATTTCTTTTTCTCTTTCTGTGCGAGCTACTTATATTGGTGACTAGATATCGCATACTTTGTTTAGTATGCAAGTACAAATCTTTTTTTTTTCCAGGAGATCACATTTTGCTTTTTATGTGATTGAGATGCTGACCACTCTCATGTGACAAGGTATACGGCGAGTAGTTTCCCAGTGCCAAGAACCAGAGTATTAAGAGGCTGTGTCATCACCGCAAGATACTCGGCGTTCTCCTAGCTCTTGCTAAAAATTATTTGTCTTTGAAAATCCGTAGTGGGTAATCTACTATCAACAGTGACAGTGTTTGCCTATTCATTATTTGCATACATGCCAAATAATGCGTGCTGTAGTAAATAAATATAAGTTTAAAAAAGTTTTTTTTATAGTTTTTAAGCATAAAGTTTTTCTGTACTAAGAGCATGTACTCTCTTTTCTCCACTAGATATATGTAATGAGATACCTATGAAAGTTTGAATGAATGCTGTGGATACATCAGCAATTAGTTATTCTGCACATGAATTATTACGAGTTTTTTAATACTCAAATAAACATTTTATCCATTTGTAACAACAAAACTTCAAATAAGTAAAGTTACAGATTACCCCTAGCGATTGACTTAAATACAAAATGTTATTACATAAAGTTACATTTAAAAAATATTATGTAAATATTTTTTACATTTTTAATGCAAAACTTATTTTCAAGGCCTTTTCTACCTTTCTTCTATTTGTATTGAGCATTACGGTCGGAGAATACACTGCCTAGATTTAGGTGCATCACTAGTTTTACACTGATTCATACTTTCAGGAAAATTTTTTCTTGAAAATTTTTCACATTTGCAGTGTAAACTAGTTTTTCTCTTCTTTTCTATTTTTAAAACTTTCACTATTATGCATTGCAGCAATCAAAGAACATACTCTCTGAGTTATTGATGTTCCAACAAAATCAAATTGCTTACCTAGTGCTATCTCAGCTTTATGTTTTTAAAAGTCCCCTCCAATCTCCTAACGAGACAATTCGATGGTTTGTATAAATAAATTTGCCATCCCTGTTTGAAGTCATACTTTCCAAAACTCTCAGTACCCTTTCACTCTTAAAATGGTTAAGAAATCATCTGTAAATGATATAGTGCAAGTGTCTCAGTCTAAGAATCCGAAAAAGTTAAATCCTGAAACAAGGTTGTCAACACCCCAGATGGCCTGACATGCTGTAGGAATAGCTGTATCTTAATTAAAGAGTGAGTTTTTCTAGTCTTATTTTTTTTTTTGTTTAATTTTAATACAATGGTAAGAATAAAACATAATATGGAAAGGTTAAACTTTGAGCTTAGTTGTTAGCGTGCTAACCTCCTAGCCAGAAATACTCGAGGGGTTCGTGGGTTCAAATGCCGTCGAAAATTATCGAGATTTTTTCTCGGTCTTTTGCAATGGGATGAGTATCCAGGATGCCGAAACACCACTTATCCAAATTTTAAAATAAATATAGTTCGATCATTTTTGAATTTGCTTTGGCTGGCATGAAACTTATTCACGCTTATGTTGTCATATATTTTTGCCAAATTTTTTTTTAACATAACTGTTTTTTACAGAATGAACAATGATGGAATTGTTAGATTCCATTGCAACGGGCCAACTATGCCATTCACAAATTAATGAAGCACCAAAATAATAAGAGAAACACAAGTTAATGCATGCAAAACTGCTGCCACAAGAATTAGTAGCAATAGCAGCAACGATAGCAGCAGCAACCTCACCACTATCTTAAGCAGCGATGTAACTAGCAGTAGCAGCCGTAGTAGCAGCACTATAACCAGCAATAACAGCAACAATACTACCATTACCAGCAACACTATCACCACTTGCATCAGCGCTATCAACAGCAGCAGTAGAAACGCTACTACCAACAGCTGCAAAAACGCTACTTCCTACTGCAGAAGCAGCAGCAGTATCTTATGTAACAAATATAGTGGATAAACTTTTACCTATTTGAAACCGTATAATTAGGTGCTTGATGCAACAACCACCACTACCACCCTCTTACCATTACAACCACTAAAAACATCAACTTTGGCTCATCTAACACCAACACCAACACCATCTTCACCATCAATATCATCACTATCTCAGCTCGCTTCAACACTATCAATATCACACCCAACGCTGCCAAAGTAAATACCACGTGCACGTTACATACCAATTCGTATTTAACTTTATCTTAGAATCGTCAAAAAGAGGATAAGGGCTAAGGAGGGGAAAATAATGATGAAAGAAAAAATTACACAGGAAGAAAAGCCAGCCTCGAAAAGAGAAAAAGACCACAAGGGTGCAGACAAAAAGAAGCGTTTACAAGAAGAAAAGCTCCAAAGACAACTTAAAAGGGCTTCAGTCAGAAGGAAGCAAGTTTTAGAATATGCTAGTGGCTCTTTTGTAGTAAAGCATTTTCATGATCGAAATAAAATGACTTAATCAATTTTCAATAGAATATCTCAAAATTTTCCTGATTAACACTTAGTTTGCTAGGCATCATTTGAAACAGAAGGTTTTTTTCTACAAAACGTGAGCGCTCTTATTACGGGAACTGTTGATTTCTTCAAGTTGTTAAGTTGTTTTCATTATGTGTGCAAGCTTCACCATAAGAATACGTGTTAGAAAGTGCTACATTGAATTAATAATATCTCAAAATTTTGCAGGGTAATCGATCTGAATGATTATACTATTATATTCAACATATTTTTAACTATTAAATTAATATACTTTTGGTTCTGGAACCGTTACAAGGAAGCCTCCTTAAATAAGTGGACTTATGAACATGTATGACAGCTAACAGGAAAACATCTTGTGCCTTTTACTACATTCCTTATGAAATTTATAATTTTTATGGTATTGAATTTCCAGTAGATAAAAGAAATATTGCGACGTTTGAAAAACACAATAATATTTTAATTAATCTGTATTTTTTTTTTAAAAAGAGTAACAGTAATGATGTTTCATTTATTAAGCAAAAAAAAATATAGCTCGTTAATCTGTAGCTTGTTGGAAGCTTTTACAGAAAAAAAATAAAATGTAGAAACATGTCAATGCAGAATATAGATTTTATTATGTTTAGATGAAAAAATTTATCCCGTTTGGTAAGCAAACAGTCACATGAACAAAAAAAACGTACAAATGTGATCACTGCCTTCACTACTATAACGTATATTTTACATTCCACAAGGTGACTTACCGTTGGGGAGAAAATATCGAAATTATTCTCTCTCGTGCGTCTCTGCTCGACAACACTCTCCCTACTCACCCCTTCACTGGACCTGTCTCAAAAGGGAATTTGCGTCTGGGCAAATGAATAACAAAAGGCGATGTTGACTTTACTTCACGTATTTATTATAATAACCACAACACCTCTCTTTGGTCCCAATTACACTTCCGTAATCCCTCGATCGCAACCACGACGCCAGTGGTGCGCTCAGAGAGACACAATGTTCGCTTACGCACACCCACACACACGCACTCTTACACTCTCTTTCTTTACCACACGACTCTCGGTTGGGGCCAGGCCTCCTCAACATGGCTGGCTGTACGTGCACACACACATCTTCACTTGGCCCGATCTCTAGCCCACGGAGTAGGTTATTGTCGTGGCCCGTAAAAGCCACGGTGACGTCCCCCTAGAGGTGCCTTCGGCGTTTGCTTCCCGTCTATGCCCCCACCCGTACCCTCTCTCTCTCTCTCTCGCTCGGTTCCTGTCCCTCCCTCCCACACTTGTCCGACGCGTCCGTTCTCACATCTCGACGGAGGCCCGACCGTGGCGCGCAAAAATCACTGCCTCATGCCCCGATCCTTCCGCTCCTGCTCTCGCATCTATTGCTATAGCCAACGATCTCACCCAGGTCCCCGCGTAACCTACACACTGTACCTTTCCAATCCCGTGCTTCCTTACGGTAAGACCAGTCCACCATGAGCGTCAAGGGTCGCAGTCCCGGAAGTCGACGCTGTGTGATACCTGGGCCTCTTTCGCCTGCTGTCTGGTACACCTCTCTCCTCGGGCTCGGTTCGGGTCGTCACGGGAGGACGCCTTGTCTCAAGATGGCCGCCGTTCCGGGTTGGATGGGTCGGAATCAGGCTTATTTTTCCGGGTCCTTCTTCCTGCTCACTCTCTTACTCGCTCTCTCGCTCCACGTACTCTCTCCTACACTTCGCGCTCGGTGGTCTCACACCCACTGAACTCATCAGTCGCGTCCGTCTTCAACTCGTCGCTTGGTAGGTCAACTAACTATCTTTTGACCTACCTACCCGGTCCCTACCTTATCTTCCGGATCATTCTTACGTGCCGACGCTTCGACACTTACATCATCACATTCACTCGAACGCACGCTACATTTCTGGTCTAAGTGTGTGTCTCCTTCTCAGGCTTACCATTGGTCGTTTCTAAAACACACGAAAATTTCGGTTATGCGAGGATCCCATTAAGAACACGAATTAGTTTAAGAATAGGGGCGTCGACAGTGAACAGCCTACATACGAACATCATAAAGCATTTAGTATTGTTTATGATGATAAATGTAGCTTAGATGATTCTGAGTCGATGTATAACAGCTATAGACAAAGTAAAGAAGATGATAAAACACCTGCTACATTGTTGGTGTAAGATCTGTATTTTGAAGCTGTCAAATTGGAGAAAACTTACAAAAATCCATTGGAAATTATGAGTTTCACCTTTAAAAAACAGAATTAATTTCAAATGTGTGATACAAAGACGCATCTGTAGTGAATCTTTTTACTCAGTTGATACGAAAGTAAGAGATCATTGTCATCTAACAGAAAAGCATGTTCGGTTGTATGTTTCTTGTACTGTACAAGATATGGTCTATTTTTAAAAAAAAAAATTTTTGTTTTACTATAGATATCAAGGCGCTGCACAAAGAGAATGCAATATTAATTATGAATATTCAAAAGTTATAACAGTTATATTTTACAGTTTAAGTGGATTCAGTTCTCATTTATTCATAAAAGAACGCTTAACAACGCTCAACATGCTTTCTCAGTAAAGTACAGCTTTTACTACAAACCAAGGAAAAATATATTTCGTTTACGAAGTATATCGTAGTAACTAATGTTAATCTTCGTCTTATTGACTCCTTTAGGTTTATGGCTTCTTCCCTAGACAGGTTGTCATCTTATCTAAAGACGTTTGGCACGTTGGACAAAAAAATTTTCAGACGACAATATTAGAACAGATAAACGTATTAAATAAAAAGAATATTTTCGTATAAATATGTCTCTTCTTTAAAAAACTTTAAAGGAGCCAGTATACCTTCGAAAGATAATTTTTACAGCAGCTTATATCAAGCCTATGTATCTAATGAGAAGTACAAACATTTAAGAAAAATTAGGAGTGTTTTTAATATCGAACAGCTTGAACAATACTCTGATGAGTACTTGAAAATAGATGTATTGCTTTTTGTTAAAGTATTTAAAAACTCAAAAAAAATTTTTTTGCAGCATATGAGCTAGATCCTGCTCATAAATATACAACACCTGGTCTTGCTTTAGACAAAATGCTTAAATATACAAAGGTAATTTATATTATTTAAGGAAAAAAAATGAAATAAAATAAGAATTTGTGTACGATATCTTTGTTACCGGTGATATTAGAATAATAATTCAAATACGTCCAATAGGTATACAAGCAGACGTCGATACACTTTAATCATTGTATCTATAGGCGCATATGTATAGATGGCGGTACTTTTCATACAAGCACACTCTATTACCATCTATACATTCTCTTTCTCAATCTATAAGGTATAGAAAATACTGATGATACAAATCCACATAATCTCTTTTTCAAGGAATTTTTCTTTGGAGAAATAATTAAGAACGAGAAAAAATCCTCCCCGGGTGCAGATCGAACACACAACCTCCTGTTAACTAGACACTTGCTCTACCACTTGAGCTACCGAGGAGCTGTGCATTCACTCGCACCGTAAGTTAAGATAAATTCTCGTTCTCAATTCTTGAGCTGTCATTAACCTAAGCTCGATATTATAGGAATGTGACTCTAATGCTTGTCGGTAAATTAGAATTCATATACGTCCAATAGGTGTACAAACGAACGTCGATACACTTTAATCATTGTATCTATAGGCGCATATGTATAGATGGCGGTACTTTTCATACAAGCACTCTCTATTACCATCCATACATGCTCTTTCTCAATATATAAGGTATAGAAAATACTGATAATACAAATCCACATCATTACTTTTTCAAGAAATTTTTCTTTGGAGAGATAATTAAGAACAAGAAAAAATCCTCCCCGGGTGCGGATCGAACACACAACATCCTGTTTACTAGACAGTTGCTCTACCACTTGAGCTACCGAGGAGCTGTGCATTCACTCGCACCGTAAGTTAAGATAAATTCTAGTTCTCAATTCTTAAGCTGTCATTCACCTAAGCTCGATATTATAGGAATGTGACTCTAATGCTTGTCGGTAAATTAGAATTAATATACGTCCAATAGGTGTACAAGCGAACGTCGATACACTTTAATCATTGTATCTATAGGCGCATATGTATAGATGGCGGTACTTTTCATACAAGCACTCTCTATTACCATCCATACATGCTCTTTCTCAATATATAAGGTATAGAAAATACTGATAATACAAATCCACATCATTTCTTTTTCAAGAAATTTTTCTTTGGAGAGATAATTAAGAACAAGAAAAAATCCTCCCCGGGTGCGGATCGAACACACAACATCCTGTTTACTAGACAGTTGCTCTACCACTTGAGCTACCGAGGAGCTGTGCATTCATTCGCACCGTAAGTATTGTATTATCAGTATTTTCTATACCTTATATATTGAGAAAGAGCATGTATGGATGGTAATAGAGAGTGCTTGTATGAAAAGTACCGCCATCTATACATATGCGCCTATAGATACAATTATTAAAGTGTATCGACGCTCGCTTGTATACCTATTGGACGTATTTGAATTCTAATTTACCGACAAGCATTAGAGTCACATTCCTATAATATCGCGCTTAGGTGAAAGACAGCTTAAGAATTGAGAACGAGAACTTATCTAAACTTACGGTACGAGTGAATGCACAGCTCCTCGGTAGCTCTAGTTGTAGAGCAACTGTCTAGTAAACAGGAGGTTGTGTGTTCGATCCGCACCCGGGGAGGATTTTTTCTCGTTCTTAATTATTTCTCCAAAGAAAAATTTCTTGAAAAAGAAATTATGTGGATTTGTATTATCAGTATTTTCTATACCTTATATATTGAGAAAGAGCATGTATGGATTGTAATAGAGAGTGCTTGTATGAAAAGTACCGCCATCTATACATATGCGCCTATAGATATAATGATTAAAGTGTATCGACGTTCGCTTGTTTACCTATTGGACGTATTTGAATTCTAATTTACCGACAAGCATGAGAGTCTTATTCCTATGATATTAGAATTGTTAGATGACATTGACATGCTTATATTTGCTAAGCAAGGTATACAGGGTGGAATTAGTCATTGTTAAAGTTGATATGCAAAAACAAACAATATGTTTATGAAAGAAGGCTGTCAACCAAATAAAAACAAAAATTACATTATGTATTACGACGTCAACAATCTGTACGGTGGGGCTATGAATGATTGACCTCAAAGTGGTTTTCAGTGGATAGACAGTATTAATGTGTTAGATATTTCTACGGTAGATAGTGATGTTAAAATTGGCTACATCCTTGAAGTGGAGATGGAATATCCCAAGAAAATGTATAATGCTCATAAAGATTCACTATTTTGTGCTGAGCATGTAGCACCACTGGATTCAAAAACAGAAGTTGGTGACTACGGTGTATGATAAAAACTAATCTGTGATTCACTATCGAGCCCTTAAAGAAGCTATAGTCGTGGTCTATACAGAACCATAACCATAAGGCATGGTTTTCGCATAAAAAAATTTATCAAGTCTTACAATCTAAACAGTGTTTATGGCTAAGAAAATATACAGAATTAAGTAGTACATAAAACGATAAAATGCTATGAATGAACTTGAAAAAATGTTATTAAAATTTTTTCTTTAACGAAAAAACAATAGAGAAGGAGAAAAAACGAGTTATTAACCACATATTATTAATAAGCTTACTAATCATTAGAATGGTCGGTATGGCGAAAGCGTAAACATAGCCCGTTCTATTTACCATAGTTGTGATATTTTTAACGAACAACTCAGAGCCATACAGCTACTGCAAAATAACATTTACGCAAGAAAACTAGTTTATGTTGGACTCAACGTTTTGGATTTGTTTTGAGCAGCAGTATACTGTCACGTACAGTATGTATGGAACATACTACGTGGGATGAGCTTCAGCTATTAGTGTTAGGAAGGAGCACAAGTGGGGGAAGAGAGAGCATAAAAAGGCCCGCAGCAGTGGCCATAGGGCTCTTGAACGTCGGGACTAGAAGGAGGTGAGTCGCGATAAGTCACCCGGGACCGCAAAGCGCCTTCCCTTAAGGAATATAGCAATACAGTGATTGATTGAGTTTAACTGCCGCGTTGTTATTAAGCACCCCGAACCTTTAGAATCCTACGTAACAGTTTTGGTGCTAAGTGGGGGGTAGGTTTTGTCGCGAAATAAAATTTTTTTTTACACGTGATATTTCAGAATTTTCGGGCAACAATCGGGAAGCACACATAGTGCAGTGCAACAACAGGCGCAGAAAATTCAAGGCAGTCACCTGCAGCTACTATCGAGTAAGGAAGGACTAGGGTCAACATCCAGTTTTAGAAGGAACTATCGTAAAGAGGATGACTTGGAGTATATTGGCGTTCACCGTCTTGTGCCTTCTTTCAGAGTAAGTAATAATTCTATTTATCATCCCAAATATATATACTTATTGTCCCTTTGGGTTTTTAGCTAAGGAAACGACGTACAATATAAAATAATACTTAACCCGAATACGGCTAGTTCCGCTCGTTTTAGAAGCCAGTAAAATAGAAATACAGAATCGGAAATAAAATAAGGATCCTTTTTTTTCTATTATTTCTTCGTGCGTGGACTGAAAGCAACTAATATAATTAAGCTAACATCACTCTAATATAAAAAAAAAGGGGGAAGGAAATAATGATGTCCGACTACGGGGAGGAGATTGATAACGGTAGGAATGGTTTAAACGAAACTTTTTCCATGACACAGGAAGATTCAGATACAATAACGGTTATGCTTGAACACGACCCCGAATCGTATGCACTCTATGAGAAGATGGATAAGAAAAATCAAGTTCTTATGTTAAAGATATTTAAAAATATAAAACCAAAAATTTCATTTAAGAAAAATCCTAATACAAAATTAGCAGAGCCAACGAACGAAACAGCAGAAATAGAGATGTTGGAAATGGCACCAGAAAAATCAGAATTAAAAGAGAATGCGATTAAGGAGAACATAGGGGTAGACAGGAAACGTGATCAATTAGGCGTGGAAGGGCTAGGCAAAACGAGTTGGCAGGAAAAGTATACCAAACGGCAAGAACAAGAAAATACAAACAGTGAACAACCTTTTATACCATTCTGCGATTGGCCACCTCTGCATTCAAATGACAAAAATTATAACTACTATACATCAAACAATAGGACAGATAGGCTGAGGTTTGGATACGAAGAAAATCATAATGACGTGTATACAAATACAGAATACCTTTTCCCTGTGTGTGACCGACCAACCGAGCTGCCGATAAATAATCAGGCAGAATCTTTTCAAAGGACACAAAGTAACATACGCGATAACCCTCAGTATCAAACGATGCAATTTTTTCCTAGTAATAGGCAACAAACAGGGGTACCGTTAGCCTTAGGCTCGAATCTGAATATATTAGGCTACCTAAACAACGCAGTAAATGGTATACCACTGTATAATGGAGACCCCGTGCAGTTCCCCTTATTTGAGCAAATGGTAAGGATGATAAAGGGAACAATACCTGCCCAGTATGAAAAGTATTTTATAGGACTTTTGGGAAATAAATTGCGAGGCATAGCGAACGATCAATTCTGCACGCGATTATCGTTATTTAATTCGATTGACGAGCTTCTGTCGGCTCTATCACGAAGATTCAATAAAATAGGAGGAATAGAGACACTTGCAGCGGAGCTTAAAACTGTCACGCAATGGAATAACGAATTAATTATGGAATATTGCGGGCGAGTCCAGCGACTACACAATGGAATCATGATGGCACATGAGGCGAACCCATACTCGACGCGGGCCGAGAAAGACGCGTCGAAAAAGAGATCAGACAGTGAAGCAGTGAGGCAGTTTCTGTACGGATTAAAGGCACCGTATAACTGGAACGTCGCAGGGTTCCAACCAAAAACGCTAGAGGAGGCTATTGAAGCTGCCATTACTGTAGATAATGAATTAAGCCTCCGCCGCTCAATAATAGTGCAAAAGAGCAGATTGAGAGCAAATAACGCCGAGAGATGGTATGACGCCATGGTGGGCCTTATCGGTAGTGACGCACCCGTGGGGAAGTCAGATACGGACGAGTGGGACGGTGTGGCTGATGTAAAATACTGTTCGTATTGTCGAGAGCACGGCGCCCATTCTACTAGTGGATGTGAAAAATTGTGGCAAGATGCAAAAAAAGGAATAATAAAAAATCCTAACGTTGACGAAGAACCAAAAAAAGAAACAATAGAAGAAGAAGGATGGTATGATAGGAAGGTAGCGTATAATGATTATCACCGTCGGTATGGAAACGATAGGATTTTTGATAGACAACAAGGGAATAATGGTAAAAGGCCTTACAACCAAGGGAATCGCTACCAGGGAAGAAAATATAACTACGATAGTAATAATTATTATAACAATAATAATAACAGTGATAATTATGGTGGAAATAGTTACAATGACAGAAAAGTAGGTCATAATTATAATAGATATGACCACAGGAAGGACGATTATCGGGACAGGCGAAATAACCAATACTCCAATCAGGATAATCGCAGGGATGATTATAGGAGAGATAATCTTAATAGTCAAAGTGCGAGGGTAAACAGCTCGAAAACCGGGCATTTAAACTCGCAGGATGTTCGACGCGATCCCCAATCGTCGGGCATGACAAAGCAATAAATGAAGAAATTTATGAGAGGAAGTTAGGAGTGTTAGAGGAGGGTATGGATAATGACAAGCATAAGGTATCGGAGACTTATGCCACGACGCGTGAAAATTCTAAAGCTGAGGGAAAAGATGAGCAGCAGCTATCTCGCACAGTGAAAATAAATTTATCGAAAATAGGATACACACCACCCACAGTAATTCTAAAAAGCCCTTATATAAACGAAGGTGCGACATTTTATGCCGATACGGGCGCGGAAATTTCAATAATTAAAGAGAATTGTCTCGATATTGGAGTAGTGGTAAGTAGTAGGAAAAAATTAAAAATAAAAGGCGTAACGCACGGAGCTCGCCAAACTTTGGGATCTATAAGATTACCCCTAGAAAACTTTATGTGTACCCTACACGTAGTCCCCCATGACTTTCCCATAGAGGTAGAAGGAATCATAGGATGGGATATTTTTAAGTTGTATAACGGTCAGATAAATGCCGAAGACAATACACTTAAATTGAATGGAAGGAGAATTCCGCTACGAGAATCAGAAAGTTTTGAAATTGTGCCGAAGACGAGGCAAGTTATATATGCGTATATAAAAGAGTCGCACAGGAAAATTAAAGTGGGCTGGGTCCCACTACAAAAGCTTACAGAGGGTATTTTGTTCGGTAATTTTATCGCAACGAACAATAATGGTAGGGTGTATGCCGAATGTCTAAATATATCAAATGAAATAAT
The DNA here is from genome assembly GCF_036245765.1 of Copidosoma floridanum. Taxonomy (NCBI): domain Eukaryota; kingdom Metazoa; phylum Arthropoda; class Insecta; order Hymenoptera; family Encyrtidae; genus Copidosoma; species Copidosoma floridanum. The sequence continues at coordinate 1,200,564 of NW_028321898.1, read as the reverse complement.
AAATGTACCAGTCCCAGTGGTGGACCTTTTAGAGTGCGAGACGACGAAGAAAGCTGACTCATCGGACGTCAATGGGGATGACGTAGAAGCATTAGAAAGAGCCTTTGTACGGATGTTTAGAGAAACTAGAAACCCTGAAGAGAATAAAAAACTAGGCGATGAGATAAGAAACGACGCCAGCTGCACATGTTCGAAGAAAAATATCGTGGGAAACGTGGGTTGTGATAAGGACGGCCGTGACAACGAGAATACTCAAATACTTGAGGAAAACATTAAAACAGACGTCCTGAGTACCAGGAAAGAGCGAGTCGACAAAATAATGGAGTTAGTCGACATATCGGGGTGCAACGAAGAAGAGAAAAAACATGTGCGAGGGCTTATAGAGATTGACCCGTACGTTTTTGGACTCGACGGGGAAAAACTGAAAGCGACAAATCTTTTAAAACATAAAATAAACACGACTACGGATAAACCGATAGTAACGAAACGGTATAGATATCCGCCAGCTGTGAGAGAGCAAATGAAAGTTGAAATTAAGAAATTACTCGAACAAGGCATAATAGA